>NC_048595.1:186489457-187689457 GCF_003668045.3 Cricetulus griseus | reverse complement strand
TCAGCAGTATTCATATCCCACTATAAATGAGTATCAAACAAAATAAAAAGATACCTAGGTTCAATGTGCAGCTTTCAAACTATGTTTAAAAACAAGAGGAATCTGTGTTTCTGGCTTGAATCATGATATCATTAACCCACAGTAACAATATTCAAAACATCACTCCAGGAAGACACAGGTATTTTCTAACCAAGTAGCAATGAAATCTCTAAAACCTGTGCTTGTTGACCCCCCATTAACCTGGGCCTGCTATTTATACTGCCACACAATAAGGCCTCAAATATAATTTCCTAAAATAAGCACATCTATGATCAAAAATCTCTTACAGAAATAATTTTTTCAACTTTTTAAAATTTGAATTATAAAAAAATTGATTTACATGACAATCCCAGTTCCCTTCTCTCTCCTGTCCTCCCCTACCACACCCACCCAACTAAAACCCTACGTAAAACATATCTTTTCTGTTCCCCCTGGAGGGTGAGGCCTTCCATAGGGTGTCATCAGAATCTATTGTATCCTTTGGGATAGGGCCTAGTCCCACCCATGTGTGTCTTGGCTCAGGGAATATTCCTCTATATGGAATGGGCTCCCAAAGTCCACACCTATGCTATGGATAAGTACTGAACTTGTACAGGAGGTCCTGTAGATTTCCAATGGAAATTGAATTATATCATTTTTCTCCCTTTCCTTCATCCTCTCCCAGCTACTTTCCTTCAAACCCCTTTCATACTGTCTTCTACAATCAGGTTAATAGCCTCTTTTTATTTTTGTTTCATATATGTATGCAGTTACACACAAACACATACACACACATACACACACACACACACACACACACACACACACACACACACACACACAGCTTGCTGAGGTTTAGTTTCTTGGTTTGAATATGGTTTCAAGGCTGGCCACTCTGTACTGGACAGCTGATAAGGAGGCTCCTCCAAGGGAGAGTCCAATTCTCCTTCTCCCAGCAATCATTCGTTACATATAGAAATTTTTTAAGGGAGGGACCCTGTGAAATTTTCCCCCTTCCTTGTTAACATGTCCATTGATGTTGCCATTTTTCCAGTCTTGTATATTCAGCAGTATAGGAGATGCTATATCACATCACACTTCTTGACAACATGTATTATTGATAAAGGCTTTGGTTGCCTCTCAGGGTTTGTGGGTGAACCTCTATTGGAGGTACCATACACTTAGGACACAGAGCTCATGACCTGATCTAGATATGACCTATAATCCTTCATGGTTCCAGAAAACACTGTGTGAGCTGTCAAGGGAAGGAAGCAACTGAACAGCCCTACCAAGCTCTATAATACCTATAAACTGTCACAATTGCCATTATGGCAAGATGTGCACAAAGGTACAACAGTGATACTCACCACACATCTGAGGCAACAAACAGTTGTCTAACTGGACCTAAACTCTACTCAACATTAGGGAAATCATGCATGGTACTGGAAATTCAGCCAGCTTCCCAGGGTCATTGATGTCATGAACATTAGAACAGAATTTATTGCTGCCATTCTGCTAGACCAGAATAATTCCTTACTACATTCTAAATCTTGTCCTTACACCCACAGATAGGTGTAGCTATCAACCCTCATCAAAGAAACTTCTCTTTGCAGCAAATAGAGACCACTACAGGAAAATCTAACTGGACAAAATCCAGAGACCAACAGTTGTGGGGAGTCCAGCCCTGAAGGATTAATCATAAAAACTCCTGCACCCGTGGCTCAGGAAATATGGAAGTGGAGGTGGAAAGATTGTAAGAGACAGAATTTATATTTTTTAAGGTGATATGTTTGTCTAATATAAAGCTTTGTATGTTTTAAAGAGTCCAAATACCGATGAATCAAAGCTTTGTCAGGTTACTCACATCTTCAGTAATAAAATGCAAATGAACACAATATGCAAATTAACATATTTTTAGGCAAAACAGAATATATCTAAATACAAGCAGACAGACTAGATTCCCAAAGGTTAAAGATATATTTTTGTCAGTTGTCCCCATGTGACAGAGTAGTGTTCAGTCTGCTAGCTCATGAAAATGGCTGAAAGTCAAGACATTGAAAACTCCAAACTGTTTCTTCTTCCAGGACACTGCCCTTAAATGAGAAAACATGATTAAAGCTCTATGTACTTTTCACATACTACAACAAATGCATCTGCTGGTCTAATCCTTCAAATTGGAGTTCACAAACCACTTCACTGCAACAATTACAAAGTAAAATAGAAAAGCAATGAAAGGTGTTTGCCCATCATTCAAAACCCACATTAAAAGATGAAGACCTGACTTCTGAACTGCCACATAAAAAAAGAAAGCAAAGCCCTTTGTCAATACTGCAAGAAGTGAAGAGTTGCACAAAGAAAACTAATGTCTTAAATGTTACTGTTATTTTAAAATAACAAAATCCTGTACCTTAGGGAGGGGAAGATGTTTTAAGCCCTTAGGAGAACTGGCTGATCTTCCAGAGAACCTGGTTTTAATTCCCAGAACACCCGTCATGCCTCATAATCATAACTCAGTCCCAGGAGATCCAATGCCCTCTCTGGCTACCACAAAGACAGCATGCTTAGACATACACGTGCATAGACATACATGTGGGCAAAACACCCCTGCACTTAAAAATAAATCAGTTTTTAACAAATCCTATGCTTTAAAGTGAATACAAAGATAAAATGGAAGTATAAGCTACACCAAACTAAGGTATCACACAAAGCTGATTCTAGAATCTTTAATACAGTCCATGCACTAAAACAGTCCATGCACTAAAAACGTGTGTGTGTGTGTGTGTGTGTGTGTGTGTTCCTCTGCTTATTTCACATAGTGTGAGTTAAAGAAAGTAAGTACATCTCTGTCTTCATATGCAACTTTGTATTTAAGGCAAAAGATATTTCTAACTGTCATAAGTGCTCAGATAACTTCCCAAGAAACAACCAGTACCACTGTTAACACTTTCAACATATAATTGTACAATAAATGCCTAGAGATGGCATAATTATAAACAGATCTAATAGCTGCTTCAAAGAGTATTAATCTTGTACTCAATTACATTGAGTCTCACACTTTAAAAATCTATACAGTCTTCAGTCAAAGAATGATAAACATTTTCTGGTAATTAAAAATAATAATTAATAAAAATCTGACTCTTTGAAATACTAAGAAATAAAGTAAGTAAATGCTTTGTGTTTCTCTAGAACCTTCCAAGTCATTAGTTTCTCATTATATTCTCATATTTTTATCTGTGATCTTTATCCAGACTCATTAAATGTTAGTTTCAATGACTCATTTTGGTTTTCCTTTAATTGTTTTCTTTTAGATTTATTTAATTTATGCTATGTGTATGACTATTTTGCCTGCATATTCCTGGTACCTCATACCTGAAGAGGTCAGATGGCATCAGATACCTGGAAACCAGAGTTACATGTTTTTATAATTCTCCATGTGGATGCTGGGAATCAAACCTGGGTTCTCTTAATGAGCAACAAATGCCCTTAACCACTGAGAAATTTTTGAACCCCATGATTGACTTTGCTACACTTTGTATTGAACTAGTTTTCAGATATCAAAAGATCCCAGACAAATTAGCATCCCAGTGCCTGTTTGATAAAATTGTGATGATTACATCCCAGAAACAGATTTTTTTTGGCCACTTTGAAATAACATAACGTATCTGAGGATCTGCAGGCTTAAACTTAAAATTAAATAATGGAGTGACCTCAGATATATAAATATCATATGTGTAGTCCTAATTTTTTCAGCAAAGTGATGATGCACACAAAAATAGGCATGAAGTTCTTAACAGCAATGCTGTGAGTGAGGCTTTATTGGCATGTAAATTTATCTTAAATGGTTCAGATTTATTTTGAGTTGGCATTGGGATCATTTAAAAATCATGGAATATGCAAGTCCTGAGTGAGTCCAGATGCTTAATTTCCAAAGATTATTTATAAATCACTTTTGTTCAATAAGTAAAATTACCTTCTCTGCTAAATTTGAATTACCAGACACTTCCAAAATATTTCCGAAGCTAACAACTGTTTTCTCATTTGTAATTTGGCTTATATTCAAAAACTTCAACAGTTGTAGCAGTGTCTCAGAGTTTTCATCAAGCATGTTTTAGTGATTTGTTTTCCAACTATAGCAGAGTATATTTAGAGCAGACAGCAACTCTGCAAATAATTCACAAATGTGGAGTGCTTAAATAATGTCCCTGTGCACAACTGGTCCCAAACCCAAGCACAGGAAACAGTTAAATGACAAGGCAACAAACAGCTGCAACCAACACTGATACATGATATGTGGAAGGATTGACTCCAGAGTCACTACTTTGATTAAAAGCCCAAGAGATATTGAAGATGTTCTCCTTTTAGAAGGTCTAATACCAGTGGCCATACTTAGATAGCTATTGGAATCCCCATTGGTGGGACAACATTGAAATATCAAGTTTCCTCGGGTCCCTGCTGAGCAGTTTTGTTCATAGGAATTTCAGAATCAGAAGTCGGTGTTCTTTATGAAATTCCTTAGTTCAAAGTTTCTCCAAGTACCTGCTTAGGCACAATAGGAATAAATGAAAAATTGTATAATTATCTCAAATACCAGTCATGTTTGATATATTTATTTTAGTGATCTTGACTATAGTTTAATTATGCATCTAGAATTAATATGTTTGATTATCTTTATGACATAAACTATCATGGTATCATTATGCAGAAACACTTGAATGTAATGGGTCAAAAATCTGTCTGTCCCAAGATTAAGTAAATCATGAGACAAGTCGAATTTATGGACTAGGACAGGAATATTACTCATTTGTGGGTTTAAATTTTTTGTCAATATGTATCAGTGGTCTCAAATTTCTTTCCTTCTCTGCTATCCTCCCCCAAGAAACAATTTGCAGCCCCAGGCCAGTTGAACAATTCATTCTAAAGAAAGGAAGAAGCCAGATCTTCCCCACCCTCCCAAACCATATGGATAAATGCTACAGAATCTAGGAACAAGAGAAATAATATGTGTGGAGGGAAGGTTTCTGATCTCAGCGATGTGCACAGCTTGAGTCTACATTGAACTTAGGTAGCTGAATGCAACCCCAACAGTGACACAAACTTGAGTTAGGGGTATTTAATTTTGTATTACTTTGTTTTTCTCATCTCATTATTAGTATTGATTGGTTTGTGCTCTAGTCCATTTAAGGGGAAATTTATATACAAATAATGAATTGGCTCATAATTCTGGCAGCTGAGAAGTCCGTCATTTCCCTCTCAAGTGATCTCTATATGTGGGAAGACAGAATAGTGATCAAACTGTGGGCAATTTGAATTTTATACTATGACTACCTAACCCTGAGCTGAACAAGGCAATCAATATTTATAACAATGTAGATGGGTGAAAGACCATGAGGTCTCCACCCTTCACAAAGAACTACAATCAACTAAGAAATGCTGAGAGCGGGAGAATCCCAAAGATGAGCACATCAATTGGTTATTCAATACAAAATGGTCAGTTCTGAAAACATTCACATAAATAATGTCATGCAGAATGAGCAGGTAATATTTTCAAATACATAAAACATCCATATAAGTATGTGTATTAACAATTTTGAAAGGCCATAATTTTAAAAGAGAGCAAAGAGAGGCATATGGAAGTGCTTGAAAGGGAAGAGAAAAGGATATATTCTCAAAATAAAATAATAAATCACAAAACCCCTAAAATCTCTTGGTTCCTTAGCATCCTCATATAATTCAGGTGGACAGATAGAGTAGTGTTATAAAGTCTGCTAATTGCAATTCCCTTTGTTTGACACACCAACTATGACCTAGTGTCCTTCAAATGTATGACAGATACTCCCTTAAGCCTTTGCTGCCAAACACTCTCTTGATGTCTAATAAAGCTTCCTGATTATGGGTCTTTTCCCTCACTTAGCACCTGCTGGAATACCCGGGCACTACTCCTGTGAGGCCTCCTACACAGCATAGGGGTGCTCCTCTCCTTAAACCCTGTGATTTCACAGGCCTCTCCAAGAATAATTTTCACAGGCAAATTGTAATAACTCTCAAAGATCCCATATGAGAGGCTTTAACTATTCCCTGTAATAAGCTTGGATGATACATTCACACATAACAATTCAGGGTAGAATATAGTCAGTGAACTATGACTGCAAAAGTCAGAAATACTCCTCCAAAGAGCTACATCTGACCTTAGTATGGAAAACATAAAGGAAAAGGATATTTTGAACTTTGAGAATCAATGTGTAATGGCATGACATCAGAAAGGCACAGATCTCTACACTAAGTATGAACAGCAGTGGTTCTTGAAATAAAAAAGAATAAAGAGAGGCTATTGAAATGCTGCTACATCTAGGCTCACCTCTCTGAGATGTAGACTTTACTCCCTGGGGTGAATTGAAGACCCCATGATTCTTTCTGATATACAGGACATGCTGTTTTTGAGTGACCTGATGATGAAGGGTTTGTATTCCTCTCTGAGACTCATGAATCGGGCTCTGAGCAGATGAGCTGCCAGTGAACGGTTTTCACTAGAGCACTGATGCTCAACCTTGATGTCTTGCAGCTAAGTCTGAGGGAAATGTGGAAATGGTTGCTATGAATTATGGTTAAAGTGATTGCCTGGGGACTTTGTGCCATCCAGATGCCTTGTGCAGCCTAATGCAGGGGACACTAATGTTCTGTGCTCCAAGTTGCTCATTTCTGCAATGGCATTGATAATAGAACATTTGTGAGACCAGTAAAGCACTTAGAACATGGATTAATGTGTCATGGGTACATTGTAATGTTGAAAACTTATTGTCACCATCAACATTGTTTCAGTTACATCAGACTATACAAAACATAGCTCCAAAGATAATGTATTTCTCCAAAGAACCAGTCATATAGAGCATAATAATTTTTGATTTATTTATTTTAATGTGAAAGGGTCTCCCTATATTACACATGCTGACTTTGAACTCATAAGGTTCCTGCATCAACTTCCTGAAGTTTAAGATGACAGACATGCACCACCATGCCTCAAAGGATATTTTGTGTTTTTATTTTTAAAGATTTTATTACATATACATACAAAATATATATACACATACATACATATACATAGGGAAGGTGGGTAGATATGTGAACATTAGTGCTTTGAACTTGTAAGACCTCTGTTTTAGACTCTTGAAGGCTAGAATTATAGGCATTCACTACTAAGCTTGACAGAATATATTTTGTTTTGATATATTTTATTTTATTATTTTTAATTCTCTACCTGTGTGTGTGTGTGTATGTGTGTGTGTGTGTGTGTGTGTGTGTGTGTGTGTGTGTGTGTGTGTGCGTGTATGTGCATGTGTGTGTGTGTTCATGTGGTGTACTGTGAACATGAGTGCAGGTACCCACAGAGGCTAAATGTATCATTTTCCCCTAGAGCTTCAGTTATCAGTAGTTATGAACTGCTCAATGTGAGTACTGGGAATAGAACATGAGTCCTCTGCAAGAATAATATACACTACTAGATCCTCACCTATCTCTTTGGTCCAGTAATATATTTTAAATGTCTCTTAATATCTATACTTCATGTTCATATATGCATTTATATTCACACAAACATTTCTTAGTGTCTTAATAAAGACATAGAGCTATTCATTTGTACCAGGTCCTATTTTACTAGTGAGGCATTCAGTGAGACTTTTATTCAATGATGCAATGTCTAATCATAAATATGAATATTGGGCTACTATAAGGTAGTAGTATTTAGAAAGTTTCTTGGGATCAAATGTTCTTTTATTCAAACCAAAGTCACTGAAACAATGTGTAGACTCCTGACAAAGAGATGAGCAGAGAAAAGTTTGAGTCACTTTTTTGAGTCAAGTATAATTACCATAGCATATGGAACTCAACCTCTATCCTTGTAAAAATAATCTAATACAAGAATAGGTTAGACAAATCCTGGCTCATTATAATAACAGATGCATAATCCAGGAATCCACAATCTGTCTGTATATTCATTCTTTTTTAGCATCCTGCATTTAACACACTATTGCTGAAAAACATCAAGCCTTGGCAGATTTGAAATACTTCAGAGATAGGCACACGTTCTTTAGCAGCACTGAGTCATCTTGACCCTCAAAGATTAACATGCTATTACAAATATATTAAAGAAATTCATTTTCCAATGACTGTATATCCCAAACTGAAATTCAGGTATAGGATCATTACGATATTCTCTTGACAGGTCTGCATCTAGCGAGGCATATAACAAATAAATCTCTAGTTTTTGCTGCCTTTCTAGAATTCAGGCCAAATTGGAAGTAGACACTTTTAACATGAAGTATTTCTCTCTGTTCATTGTTTGTTACTGTTTGTCAAAGAGAGAGGGGGAGAAAGGGACACACACACACAGACAGAGAGTGAGTGAGAGAGAGGGGGAAGGGAGAGAGGGAAGGCGAAGAGAGGAAAGGAAGAAGTATATATTTTTTTGCTTCCAATAAAAAAGAAACTGGAGACAAGCATGGTAGGTACATGCCTGTGATCTCAGCATGTATGATACATGTATGAGACATCATGACTGATGTGAGTTCCAGGACAAGCTGGACTATGTAATGAGTTTGAGTGCAACCTAAATTGCAAAGTGAGATTCTATTTTAAACTAAAGTTAATGAAACACACCTACAAAAACAAATGAGGAAGAAATAATAATTATTGTTGCCAAGTTCAGGCTATTTGTGTGCCCTCTGAATAAAAGAATACATATTTGACTGCAGTAATACCAACTTCTTCACAGTGAAATATCAAAATGGGAAGAAATGTCTAAAGGTATCACCAAATGCATTGATCCAAAACCTTAGCAACTTTTGGTCCTATCTATTTACCTAAAGGTGCATCTGCCACTTTCCTTTTCAAATAATCACCACTTTATGATTACACTTATGAACTATAATCTACTTTAGGTCTTATATAGATGTTTTAGATTTTCTGTAATTAATTCTGGCTCTAGCCCTCTGGGCTGGGTTCATATATAGCCCCAATCAAAACTTTGGGTCACTACATAATGTATCTTACAGAAGAGATATTTTTTGTTTTTTTAACCTACTGGCTCTTGTATTTCCATAGTCTTCATTGTAATGCTGATCTAGAAGATTACAAATTATATTTCTGTTTTTCTCTGTGTCTTGTTAGAATGAGTCAAAGAAATGATTTAAAAAAACTTGAAGCTTGAAAATAGTCATGTTATGTTAGGGCATTATCTAGAGATTTAGAAGCAAGATCATTTTTAAATAGTAAAATATGGATGCAGAGCCATTGTCTCTTATGTCCATTGATTGATTTTTCTTGGCATTGTTTTTGGAATTTTCCTCATATGTAAACAATTTGAATTTAAATGAAGTATGTATTTACAAACTATACAGATTTCCCTCTTCTATGCTGGATATGATTAAGATTAATTATCCCCATTGTATTTTAGCGCTTGACATTGTTTCTATTTCACGAAATACCACTTTGTATCAATATGGCCATGTCAAAATGGGTTCCTGATATAAAAGATAAAAATGCATTCCATGAATATCAATAATACAATAGGAGTCAAGCCTCTACAATGTAGACATTGGGTTTGGGCAATTCAAATCCATTTCTCTTAAATTACTTTTCGTGACATTTCAACATCAAACCCAGGATTTATCTATGAAGTTTTAACCATTTAACATTAATGAAATAGTTTAGGAAATAAGGATTTAGCCCTTAAAGACTAAGGGATTATGCCATATGTCCCAGTTTAGTTTCCTGTTGTTGAGGTAAAACATCCTAACAAAAGCAATGTTTGGTAGAAAGGGCTTAATTTAGCTCCCAATACTACTACAGTTCATCATAGCAAGGAAGTCCTGAAGAAACTTCAGGGGGCTACTCACATCACAGTTTGAATCAGAGACAGAATGTTGTGGGTATGACTGCTCAAACCACTTTTTCCACTCTTACACAGTATGGTGTCCAGTTCATGAACTGGAGTTACCCTTCCCATCTTAGTTAACCCAAGTAAGAAAATTTCTCACAGGCTGACCCTGCCCAGACAATTCTTCATTTGGAATCACTTCCTGGGTCATCGTACAGTATGTCAAGTTGGCAAAAACTAAAACTACCCATTACAACAGGGTTGAAATAAGTTAATCTTATGGCTTTGCATGCATGTGAGTGATGGCTGACAGAGAACTTTACTGATGATCATATTCTTTGATGAAATATTAAATTAGATCACTCTTTTCCTGCATGACTGTTTCTATAATTTCAAAGCATACATGTCTTGTCTGATGTAGCCTTCTTGATAGTATTAATTAGATATTGCTTTATCATTCTTAAACACCAGCTATAAGTAATAGTTTCCTTAAATTACTTTGTAGTTTTTGGACAAAATAAATAAATGTACAATCTCTCCTGATGAAAATTTAAGCAGAAAACCCGAATATTTCTGGCCATGTTGGAAGTTTATATAAGCTAACATGACTCTGGAGTATTATGAATGATTTCTTCAGACATCCTCCTATTTCCATCTATTGCTATAATATGATAAATTGCACAAAAGAAACCACTTATCATTTCAAATATTATTTATCTTTGAAAAGGAAAGAATAACTTCATAACATTAATGAAGATGTTATTAATGTTCCCTTTACAGCTTTATATTTTGTGAAATAAATTAAATTTAGCTATTTAAGATTTTGGTTGTAATTGTTTTTTTTATTTTTATTGTCTAATATTGAACAAATGCACCTTTGATTTCCTTCAACTGCAGAAAGGAAATACCAATGGGCTTTCTGTAACTTCTCTTCCTAAATCCCCTATATGAAAAAGTACCACAAATCTTGTCTTTATAGTAACAAATAGCAAATTGTCTTAATACTCCTGCTAATAGGAATGTGCATACATATGTTCACAATAATCTCTATGTGAAATGAGAAACATTTGTCAATTTAGACAAAACTCTTAGTCATATATACCCAAATACACTAGAGAGAAAATTTCTGCAAAAAATAGGCACTTGTTCTTTGAACTTTCACTAACTTGAGATGGGAATAGTCATTTTTTTCTCTAACCTTGAAATAACACAATAAATCAAAATAAGGATAAAATTATTATGCACTACTAAATCCACACAATCAATTTTTTATAATAACCAATACCTTTTAGTCAAAAATTGGTTTTGTTATTTTTTATAGCTCATTTTAGATAGTTTTAACCGAATAAATGTTATCAAGGTCATTCAAGAGATGTCAGACTTGGAACTGTCAGCATACCTACTGGTGTTTTAAAAGGGAAATTCTCTTTTAAGTAACTGGAGTTAAATTATTTCTTTCTGTGGACAGGGTTAAAAATTGTGTGAATCCTGTCACAATACAGAAAATAACATCTATTTAAAGCACATTTTCAGATTTACTTGAGTTGAACCAAAATTTCACAATCAGTAAAGCCAAATACACTTTTTGTGTGTAGTTTTGTAGATAGAAGGTTTAAATAGGATCCTTTCCTTCCTGATTTTTCTTACTACCATGTATATGCTGATCTTAGACATGATAGAAAATAAAAACCAAGCCTAGCTGATTTTACTCACCCTGTCAGGATTCTACTTCAATCCTTTTTTCTTTGTTATCCTTGCAAGTATACCTTCCAATCAGCTGTAGGTGCTAGTTTTTCTTATCACAAAAATCTGATCAGATATTGTGAGATCAAAGAGGAAAATATCTGCATAAGATGGTACTGCAAATACAATTCCCTGGGATACTCACCATTAGGGACCAGGAAATAATCCAGTCTGCAAGGTGATGATCAACTTGCAAGATTATAGGGATTAAGGTTAATTTCTAGAACCCAAGTACAAAAGGCTGATTGTGGTGGCATGTGCTTGTAATCTCAGTGTCACATAAACAGAGTGAGGCAGATCTCTGGGACTCACTCCTCAGTCAGCCTAGCCCACTTGGAAAGTTCTTGGTAAGTGATAGCTCTTGTCCCAAGAAGAAGCTAGATGATGACTGAGGAAAATACCCAAGACTGTTGTCTATACTACAAACACATACACAAACATACAGTTATATACTAATGTATGCACAAATACACAGAAGTTATTTAGTGGTTAAGAAGTGTTCATTGCATCTGTTATTGTTTGGCAGAATGATTACCTCACTTTGGCACCACGAAGCTTCCCTACCACCAAGCAACAGCAAATACCCAGCTAGAATGTCAGCATATTCATCTTATTTAATTGACTCGGTTTTAATTATGAAATGAGTTTCAAACAGTTAAGTCTGTTTTGAACAGAATGTCTGCAAACGAGGCCACAAAAATGTGTGAGTTCATTTCTGAATCAAATATTTAGCTTAGTTTTGTTTGTTCATGCTTCACAGAGGACATGAGAATAGAAATCACATTTAAGTGGATGACTCATATCTTAGTTCATAATAATGTAACCTTTCCTGGGACCCATTATGTTTCATTTCATAAAGACCAAAACATGAATCTTCTTTTAAGGGGGAATTTTGGCTTCTTCTCAAGATGATTTTCACTTTGGGGTGAATATTTCAATGCATACATGTTTTACATAGGTTCCATATACTTAAAGGGATGTTAGGTAAGTTAGAACAGCATACATAAAGACTACATACATAGATATTTTCACATATATGCACACAAACGCATAGCATCTTCAGTTTCCAAGAATCTGTAGAGCAGGTAAAGGAGAAAGAGCAGTGTCTTGATAACAAATGGGCATTAGCATCCTGTTGGTTTCATGGTTACAGTTTATGAAGAAGCTTATATAAGCAATAAGTCTTCTGAGGCCACCCAGGGTGACTTAAATGGGGCATTTGTCACATTATACCCTCAACAGTTCTAATCACTGTCCTTTTTAAGAGACTTTTATCATTAGTTTATTTTACTTTTTTATTTAGAAACAATCATTTTGCATATCAATCCCCCCATTTCCCCTTCCTCCCATGGCCCCTATCAATGCCCCAACCCACCCTGCGCCTGCTCCCCAAGGACGGTGAGGCCTTCCATGGGGGATCATCAACGTCTGTCACATTATTTGGGGGAGTGCCTAGGCCCTCCTCCGTGTATCTGGGCTGAAATAGTATCCCTCCATAGGGAATGTGCTCCTGACATTCATTTGTGAACTAGGGATAAATACTGGTTCCACTTTCAGAGGTCCCATAGATTGCCCAGGACTCCTAACTGGCACCCACATTCAGAAGGTTTGGTTCAGTGCAATGATGGTTCCCCAGCTTTATGATTAAGGTCTGTGTGCTCTCACTAGGTCAAGTCAGTTGGTTCTGTAGGTTTTTCCAGCATGGTTTTGACTCCTTTGCCATCCCTCCTCCCTCTCTACCACTAGATTCCAGGAGTTCGGAATCTGAGAGATCTCAGGGCTTCCTGGATTCCACGAGATCTCTGCTTCTACTTCCACCAACTACTGGATGATGCTGTACCTTGGGTTTCTAGAAGGTGATGTTTGATTTCAGTTATCTGTAATAACAATGTAATTCAAATAAACATCTAAATTCCATTCATATACATAAAATATATGATATCATATGTATTTGTAATATATAAGAATACATAATTATATAAATATGTAGTGTATATTATATAATTAAAATAAACAACAATATTGCTATACTATCTGAAATAAAATTCTCCTTTCAGCATTATATTGGAATCAGGTTCTTCTAATACAACTTTAAGACCTCTCTAAAAGAATTTTAGGTAAATTATGCCTATTACTGCCTCTTAGATACTAAAAACATCTTTTTAAAGCACATATTTTAAAAGTTGTCTTTTATTTATTCTTTGAGAATTTCATACAGAAACGCCATAGCTGCCACATAACAGCTATGGTTGTCTGTATGAAACCTTTACAAGATCAAGTCAGCTAAAGATTCTGCCATGGATGGTAGTGGACCTTCAGAACCCCCACCACTAGCTGAAGAACTATTGAAATCAATGGTTGCTACTGGAAGTGTCTTATTGTTTTATTGCTGTGAAGAAACACATAAACACGGCAACTCTAATAAAGGGAAATATTTTATTGGAGCTCACTTATAGTTTCAAAGGTTCAGTCCATTTTCATCATTGTGGGACATGGCTGTGTGCAGGCAGACATGGTGTTGAAGAAGGAGCTGGGAGTTCTACATTTTGATCCATACTGCACAAGGAGACTGTGCTACTTTGGCCATAGCTTGAACATCTTAAAGCCTGCCTCCACAGTGACATACTTTATCCCCCAAGGCCACACCTTCTCCACCAAGGCCACATTTTCTAATAGTGCCACTTTCTATGGATCAAACATTCAAACATACGAATCCTGGAGGCCGTACCTATTCAAACCAACACAGGAAGAGTAGTTTACCTTTCCTGGGGTTGTGGCTACTAGTAGAATTCTCCTGTTCCAGTGGATGACTAGCTCCCATATGGATAGGGTCAGAATTTATTGGACTAAATGGGCTATAGATAAAAAGAGTAGAAGGAATTGGAAGGAAGATGTGATGCCGGCAGCTACTAGGAGTTGCAAGGGGTTGTGCAGGTTGAATATAATCAAGATATTTTTTTGCATGCATTCAGATATTTTTCCATTATAATCTAAAAATATATTCTGAGAATTTAAAGTATATGTTCCTTAAACATTAGGAAAATAACCAGTGTGGAGACAGAAAATCTAAAATCATGTGAGTTTTTAAGCTACAATCAGAACGGTTAAAAGACTGTGCACTAATATAATGTTTTACAATTTTGTGGGGTAGGTGAGAGGACACAGTTTCTCTGTGTATCCCTGGCTTTCCTGAACCTCCTCTGTAGACTAGGATTGCCTTGAACTCAGACATCTGCTTGCCTCTGCTACCCTAGTGCTAGGATTAAAGGCATATGCTCCCACTGCCTGGCTTGTTTTACAAATTTTACAAATTTAGTTTAGCTCTCATCACTTATTCACCTTGTGGTTTCAGGCAAGTCTCTACATCTGTCTGAAATTTATCTTCTCAGCTAAAAGTGATCAGAACAATTTATAACTCAAAAGTTAAGATAATTAAAAGAAATTATACATTTGATATTTTAAAAGAATCTATAAATTTCTATATAGTTGTGAGATGTTGATTATTAAATGGGGCTGAAGAAATAGGAAGTTGTAAACTATCATGACTTGTCTATACCTTTCCTTCATGAAAAACATCATCCTATTCTCTCTAATTGATGGGGAATGTACTGTGTATGTTTATCTTGTTGATTGTTAAATAAAATATTGTTTGGCCAATGAGACAGCAAGTTAGATGGAACTAGGAGTCAAAGAGGATTCTGGGAAATGTAGTAGAGAAGTGGTGATCCAGGCAGGAAGTGACATAGCAAGGAGACTCATATTTGAGCGAAGGAGAAACAGGAAAGGCTCTCTTTTCCCCTCGGCTCCTGCTCCAGCGGCACGATGTGATCCACCGGCAAGGAGGGATGCTAATAAGGTGTCCGATAAGTCTTATAAAAATATATAGGTTTATGATAGTTAAGACTGAGCTAACAGATGAGAATTCTAGTCATTGGCCAAGCAGCATTGTACCTAATACAAGTTTCTGTGTATTTATTTGGGTCCTAAATCAGGCGGGTGGCTGGCATAAAGCTCACATGTGGCGGTGGGGCTCAGGTGGCTTTTGGCAGAAAGATTTATCATAACATCTAAAAATTAAGCATATATTATTGAGAATATAGTATACCAGAAAGAAAGAAATAGGCTCATGATGTCTGGATATAAGCCCTTCTCTAAAATTGTACACAGTTTCAAAAGACTGATACCATAGAATACTCATGGGATATACATATACGGTACAGAGAACTGGACATTTAAATGTGGTTGTTTCTAGATTTCTTTCTTGTTTAAACACTCAGAGCTTTGACATTTAAAAGAATTGTTTACAAATTTTCATACCATTTGTTCATAGGTTTTAGTACATTTTTATATTATATTGAAAAGTATTTCTGTGTGTAGGTTAGTTTTTGTCACCTGTCGACAACTAGAATCATTTGGACAGAGAGAATCTTAATTGAGGTCTCTACATCAAACTAGCCCACAGACAATTCTATGGGGCATTTTCTTGATTTATGATTGATATGGGAAGGCCCAGCCCACTGAGGGCAGTGATAACCCAAGCAAGTGTTACTGGCTTATATAAAAGCTGGGTGAGCTATTGAGAACAAGCTTGTAAGCAGTGTTTCTCCATGACCTTTGTATCCTTCCTACTTCTTTCCCTGCCTGAGTTCCTACTCTGACTTCCCCTCATGATAGAGACAGTGATGTCAATAGTAACATAATATCTTTGGTACAAACAAGAAAGAAAAGTTTATGGTTTAATAGTGGTGTGTTTACCTGTCAAATAGACAAGAGGAAAGGTTGCTTTTCTAAGCTGTAAGGTGAAAAAATCTTTTCCTCCCCAAGTTTCTTTTGGTCATGGTTTTTATCACAGTAACAAGAAGCAACAAAGTAGAAATTGATATCAGAGAATCGTATATTTCTGTGATAGACTGGGGTTCACTGCTTTTAGAAGATTGCAGAGTTGTTTGAAACTTTACACTGGAAAAGCCAATGATGTTCTGTGGGAGCTTTGAAGACAAGAATGCTGAGATAAACACAAATGATTGCGGTCTGGATTATGAAACGTCAGAGTCTCTCAAAGACTCTATTGGGTCACTTATGTGATATTTCATATTGAGAATCTATCACTGGTCAGCTGGAGCTAAAGACTCATCTATAATTAATAACAGATCAGCAATACTAAGGGTGAACTATTCTGGGGAAGGATTCCTTAGGCTTAGCACCCGGAAACTGTGGTTCAGGGTTCTGGGAAAGGCTGAGTATCAGGCTGATACCTGTACTTTGTAATGTGTTAACAGTCTTGCACATGGAACTGGTTTAAAGGGGTCATATGAAGCAACTGAACCTTGGCATTGATGACAAGGTTGGAGTACCTGATGGGCCAAGACGCGCCACAGGTAAAGGTTCAGCCTCAGTTTCAGTAGAAACTTCAGGATTGAAGGGGCATGAAGACTTGCTGAAGTTTGGCTTTATGTGGCAGGTTGGGGTCCCTGAGTGAGGGCAGGAGAAGCCACCAATGAATGAGCAATCTCAATTGCAGTTGTTACCCTAGCATATTGATCACCAAGGACAACAGCAGATGTGAAGCAGAGCCAGGCTGAACCAATAAGTTGTGTGTATTGAGGATGACAAAACCAGTGAAGTGTATTTACTCAAGCCTTTTGGCTCTCAGAGAATGGTGAGTGATTCTCAGACACTGATCATAAAGCTATTAGCACTGTTGATTTTTCTTTGTTGTTGTTTTGTTTTTTTTCTTTTGTTTGGTTTTGTTGTTGTTGTTTTGGTTTTGCTTTTGTTTGATTGTAACTGTTCCCTTGATCTTCCCTCTTGGCATAGGAAAATATATAACTTATTTTGGATTTTCAGGAGCCCACAGTCAAGAGACTTTGAATATTTAAGGAGAGCTGAGACTTCTAAAATATTGGAATTTTTAAAAGACCATGAGCTTTTTTAAAGTTGTATTATGTTTTATATTATGGTAGTAATTTGAGATATTAGGGATAAAGAAAAAAGATAAGGTTATGGTTTAAGAGAAATGTGTTCCTATCAAGTTGACAGAGGTTTAATTGTGCTGATTAATCTGACACAAACTATAGTCATTTAGGGAGAAGGAACCTGGGAGGATATATGGAAAATTGGGGGAGAGAAATGGAAGAGAGAAGGGTGTGGAAACTGTGGTTGGTATGCAAAATAAATGAAAAATAATAAAAAGATGTCTAAGATTTTCCTGTAGGCAATCTGTGAGGGACTTTTCTGGGTTAATTACTGGTATTGGGGAGCACAAACCTACTCTGGGTAGCACCTCATTTGAGTCCTGGGATGTCTGAGAAGGAAGCTGAGGCCCGGAAAGCAAGCCAGTAAGCAGCATTTCTCCATGGTCCCTGCTTCAGTCCTGCTTTCAGGTCCCTGCCTGAGTTCTGGTGTTGACTCTTCTAAATGATGCACTGTGATCAGCGCATTAAGCCAAGTAAACACTTGCTTTTGGTCATGGTTTATATCACTTCAATAGAAAGCAAACCAGGACAAATGAGAAAGGAATCAATAATGAAATTAAAGGTCTTTCCATAAGTGCATTAAAGTTTTTCTCATCAATAAAGTCCACTTTGATAAACTCACCTCTCATTTCTATCCCCTTTCATGAAAAATAAAAGCAAAATGAAATTATGAATCATGTTCCCCTAAATATTGCCTTCTTTCCTTCTGTGGAACACATGAATGTATATGTAGTGTTTCCAGTCACATGGCAACAAGAGGAAAACTCTGTTAATACTACAATTATTATTCACAAAACAATGAAATGATTGATGACAATGAAAATCTTTTCCTTAGCCTATTCAGGGAAAGGTGGGCCAAAAGAAAAAGTGTTGAGAATGTCAATAACATTTATTAAAGGCATAAATTTCCACTATTAAGGTTTTTTCTTAAATTATTCAGTTGCTATCCAAATTCCCAACTGTAAAAGGCTCAGACGAATAAAAATGGGCCAGAAATCATTTAAGGTACAGCCAGGTTAGTGGCGATCTACGCTCTCTAATCAAAGACATGGTATGAATGAATGAATGGGCTTCACTAAGTCTCAGCATGAATATCACCGGTAAACAGCAAGTATCCCTGAGGCTCTGAGGGAAAAAAAAGACACACTCACACACACACAGACATGCAAAGAACAAAGAGGTAAAGTTTAATAGGTCCCAGCCAATTTACTGCAGGCCTATCTTATGCACAATTCTGTGGGATTCAGCTTCTCTCAGTATTTGAGGCAATCAATCCAAATGCATGCTGAGATGGCAGCTCAGACCACAAGCCTGCAGAGACTCAGTCCCGTCTCAAATCCCATTCCCCTGATCATTGAAGTGGAAGAGCCCCAGTCAATAAATGCTGAGGCAGTAGAAAAGGGATGGCATTTCTGGCATATCCTACTGCTGTTAGGACACTGGGCTTGGCCCCAAGGCCTTGAATGTAGTTGGAGAAAAGTCAGCACTTTTGCAATTAACTTGTTTAAAAACTACAGAGTCCAAGGGTTAGGATTTTGGTATCAGCTTCTGGTGGTAAGCTCTCTAGACCTCTGCCTCAAGGCTTGATGGTTAAATGGGTACCTGTAGACCCAATAAATATCACCAGAAGACCTGTTCTTGCCATATAGCCATTGTCATTTTGTGCCAAATACAGGCACATTTATTCCATTAGTGGCAGAAATATGAATTGGTACAAATGTGACAATGTTAAGGTAAGTTAACACTAGCCATGAACGTTAGAATAGATATTTTAATTCAGAATTTAACTTCTAAATGTTTGCCTTATAGTCTTATTTGTACTTATACACAAAAATATTTATATAAAGGATCCATTATAGCAACATTTATTCAAATAAAGTGTAAACCTAAGTGCCCAGCAAAGGATACAGTTAAATATATATGCACATGCTTGAATAAAATTATTTGAAATTGCTAAAAAACAAAATATGAAAGTTCTTTAGGCTAAAATAAAAATAGCCAATGTATATCCCTCAGGATATCAGGAAATCAACTGCCTACATTTTTTATGATACTTCAAAAATATCAATCTATTATAAAACAGTAAATACTTAACAAAGTAAATGGCCACAAATATTCAGTATTGTTTATGATTTTAATACTTTTCCAAGTTGATGTTAACTTTTTGTTTTTAGATACTCATACAGGAAAACATCAATTAAATTCAGTGCAGAAATAATCAGTGTAGAAAAACAGCACATTTCATAAGAAATGTTGATTAACAGAAAGATACATAAAGCTTTTTAAGATTACACTCCATGGCTTGTCATAATCAGGGTACTCTCAGAGCTCTACAATTTGCATGCAACCTGATGTTCAGAAATGCATCTGTTCTTTGGGTGCTGGTACCCCAGTATTCCAGGATGCCCATAAAACATCACATGGGTTATCAGGAAGCCTGGCACATTTGGGGACTTGTATCTTTGTCAAGAAAAAAGAGTGTAATCAACATAAGATTTTGTTCCAACCTTTTAATCGTAAATGGAACGTTAAATAACCAGCATATTTTGTATATATTTTCAACAAAAATACTTTTAATAATATAATACTAAACAAATGAGGGTGTCTTAAAATATTCTAAGACCATATAATAATAATGATAAAGAAACAAATAAAAATACCGAGTAGAAGGTTAACTGAAGCTGCAACCAAGCCGGTTGGTTTGTTGTTGTCTTGTTTTTGGATTTGTTTTCAGATCAATGCTAATATCAAGTCTGGTTTTTCTGAGGAAAACAATAGAAGGAAGGCCCAGCTTCAGGAGAGTATAGCTGTGATGTGGATGAGACAGTGAGTGATTGAATTGCAGCTCCCTTACATATGTGTCCATTGACTTATTTTGGAAAAAGTCTTTGCAAATATGGTGAAGTTAAGATCTTGAGATGAGACAGGTGTTGGTGGTGCACGCCTTTAATCCCAGCACTCAGGAAGCAGAGGAGGGCAGATCTCTGTGAGTTCAATGCCAGCCTGGTCTACAGAGTGAGTGCCAGGATAGGCTCCAAAGCTACACAGAGAAACCCTGTCTCGAAAAAACCAAAAATGATCTTGAGATGAGATCAACTTGTTTTAACCAGGTGGGCTAGAAACACAGTGAACTGTCCTGGACAAAGGACAAAACAGAAAAACAGAGTGACAGTAGAAATGGTGATGGAGATGCAGGGGCACACTATGGGTAGAGGCACATGTTAGCTTAATAGTGACAATGTTTCTGCCAATGAATAAATGCCAAAATCAATGTCTCTGGCAAATTATTCACCACAACCTCCAGAAAAAGGCAATCCTAGTTTCAGGACTCTTTACCTCAGGACTATAAAAAATAGTATCTCTTATTTTAAGTCATCAGTTTGTAGTGAATTATTAGTGCAAGCATAAGAATCTAAAATAGAGAGGACAAATGTTCATATGAGCCAGGGCTCATAAAGCAAAGCAATGATGCATGCAGATTTTAAAATTTTAATTTTTAATTTAAAATTATATATATAATACATAATTTCAGTCTATAACCTACAACTACCAATTTGCTAAAACAGCATAATCCTTAATTACAATAGAAATATTTGTCCTTATTGAGATATAGTCCTCACTCCTCATCAAGGAAACTTTTCTTTGCAACAGATATAGACCATTATGGAAAATTATAACCAATAAAAATGCAGAGTTGTGAAGCTCAGTCTCCAACAGATATATCTATAACACAATTCCTCCACCCAAGCTTCAAGAATCATTATGAAAGATGGGATGGAAAGATTGCAAGAGTCATAGTAACAGAAAGATTGCTGTGAGGTTGTATTTCTTAGAAATGTCAGAAGTAGACCCCTGAAGTCTCACCAACAAGGCTGCCTAAATATGACCTGAACAATGACAACAATAATAGACATGCTAACAGGATGGGGGAAAATTCATGAGGCCTCAACCCTACATAAAGAATTACAGGCAACTAAGGAATCCTGAGAGTGGGGCATAGTCTTCCCTAGGGAAGAGCACATGAACTGGTTAGCTAACACCAAATGGTCAGCCCTGAAAATATACATACAAGCAGCATGCAGCTTTTAAGAGTGTATCTAATCAGTTTTCAAGTGTCTCTCTTACTATAACATCCTATTGATTGTATGCTAAGATAAAATGTGTCTGAATATTCTTAGGTTTTCGTTTCATATTTCTACTATTTTATTCCCAGGACTTATCATGGGAATAAGTTTATAAATGCCCAGTAGGTATTGGCTATTGAATAATTACTCACTTTGCTTTATAGGGTGAGATTTTGAAACTGATGCAGTTAGAGAAGAGTAACATCAAGGGCCATTAAAATCATTAGAGACATAAAGGAAAATAAAATGGAGCATACAAAAATGAATCATTTCTTAAAACAACAGAAGTAAAAGTGGCCTTTTCCAACAACAACAAAAACCAGCAAACACCAAGAAAGGTTGCAATGATGCAGTGAGACCAGGAAGGAGCAAGCTAGTCTAGTCCTCCCTCCTCTCAGTGTTTGAAGTAGTAACAATGCCTGTCCCACACTGTGAGATGAGTAAAGGCCTCCTGTAAGAGGAACTAAAAATACCTATGAGGGAGAGGAGAGAGAAGGTAAGAGAGAGAGGGAGGGAGAAGGAAGGAAAGAGATGGAGGGAAGGAAGGAAGGAGAGGGAGGCAAGAAGAGAGGATATTACCATATACTTACTTGCAAAAGTACTAAGTTCTACTCAGTTTTAGATTATTTGCATTGCTTAATGTAATATAAGTGCTAGCTAAATAGCGGCTATGCTATGTTGATTAAGAAAGAATGAAAAGAAAAAAAAAGAGCCTATACATATTTAATACAGATGCAACCATAGAAATATATACACTGTACACAAATGTGACACAAGACAATGTTTAGTGAGGGTTGAATAGAGATGGGGATATATGAAATGGTAGAAAGGTGTAGTCTAGTGTGCATATAGCCCTTCATTTATGTGATTTGATATAGTGTTTGGCATATGACAAATTCAAGTTTCACTTTTTGGAAATTTCAGAAACAGGAATTTTAATGAATATTTGTAGTCTGCAATTATCAGAACTATGTCTGTGAAGGGCAGTTTTGACTATCCACATATAAGGTGTTTTTTTTTCCATGTACATTTTATTATGACACATTGTCATTTAAATCATCACAGTTTAGAATATATTTCCTCAATGCCACAAATTCAACAAACTTATTTGTTTGCTCTTGGCTTAAATGAATAATATCTTTACTATTAGGATATAAAACTGCAGTTGGACAAGAGGCATGGACTCTGTGAAGAGCATGATAAACATGGTTGATAACAATATGCTATATTTTAAAATTTGTGAGATAGTATACTTTAAGTGTTCTCAAAACAAAAATGATGAATATATGTGATATAACATGTTAATTGGTTTAATTTAACCATGCCATTGTGAACATACTGTACTGTGTATCATAATTGTGCATGACTTTATTTATGAGCTAAATAAATGAATGGAAAACAAAACAAAAACAAAAGGATATGACAAGGAATTCATGAAATTAATTACAATCACTGCACTACTGAGCTAGTACATATATATATATATATATATATATATATATATATTGCATTTTGATTCTGTGTTTTATTTACAAAATGAGGGTAAGCCTTATAGAATGGCTTTGTAGATTAAAAGAGAACATTAGTGTGAAATGTTCAGAATTATGTTCAGGTTTCTATAAATCGAATGTTGACTGTTATTGGAAATGAAGTATAAAGGAATAAGGGTCTACTTAAAAATTTTTATCTCTAGAAAAATAGGCCAGATATGTGTATACTTGATAATCTTCTTAGAAATGCTTCCAACTGTAAAAAATAATATATAGTATGTTCTTATACATGAGACAATGAATTTTTTTTTCAAGAAATGGTTTCTCTGTGTAGTAGTCCTGGCTGTCCTGGAACTCACTTTGTAGAACTGGCTGGCCTCAAACACACACACAAAAAAACTATCTGCTTCTTCCTCACAAGTGCTGGGATTAAAGGCGTGCACCACCACCCAGTTGAGACAATGGATTTTGTATAGAATACTTATTGAAAGAAAGCATTATACATAGGGAAAGTATCATTGAAAGTTAAATTGATGGTTCTAATTCTGTAAGTTTATATCCCCAAAGTTCTCATTACCTATTCTTCACCCTCTTCATTCTCCTCATACCTTTATCTTCTTATCTCTTATTTCCCAATCTCTGTTTTACAGAAGATAAGCTATCTCTGATTTTTGTATGAAATATCTTAAAAGTTAGGCTTCCAACAAAACAAGTCTGCTTAAATATGAACTCGACTTTTCCATTTACTTCTTGGTGAGGCCAGATTCCTAGGCTACTGCTGCTTACATCTCAAGACAGATCTACTGCTATGTGCTGTGCCTCCCATCTCCAGAAACTTCCTCATAACTGGTCTACTGCAACATATACCTTCTCATGAAACAGAAGACTACTACTGACTATGCCCTGTGCCTCCCATGTTCGGCACCTTCCTTTCTACTCTGACTCAGTCTGATCTGCTCTGTATACTTAACACAGTCTACACACAGCCCATGATGCTTTACACACTTAAACTTCCCTGCACTGACCACTTCTCTGGGGCTGACTCTGTATTCACTATCTCAGGGTTTTTTTTTTTAATTCCTGTTTCCGCTCCCTTTAAGCCCCCTCCCCACAGTTACTACTGTCTGCCAGGTTTGCAAACTTACTAGATGCCTCCAATCCATCTCATCCAGGAAGATTTGGTCTGTCTCCATCTCATCTACCCTCTCAAAACTCTTGGACACACATTTGTGGGTTTAGTTTCTAGTACCCATATGGTGGTTCATAACTGTTGATAATTCCAGTTCTAGGGGATTTGATGCACTCTTCTGACCTCCAAGGACACCAAGGGACAAAATACTCATACACATAAAATGAAAAATGAGTTTCTTTAAAAAGTATAAATTATAGTAAATTACTTCTTTATATGTTTGATCTGAACACATATAAATCTTATAGACTATGTAACGTGATTGTGCATTTATCACTGAACTCAGCAATGTGGACAAAGCAATTGCCTTGTAATCAAAGAAGACTAAAGGCCAAATGATATGAATAAATTAATTATTGACTTGTATCTCTAAACGATATTCTCATAACTAATAAAAGCAACACAAACTATGAAAGATAAGCTGTTTAAAGATGCTGGTTGCCTTATTACACACTTGTAGAAGTATGATGGAATAAAATCTACTCATCCCTAAAATCATGGCTCATAGCCATTGGATAAATCACCTACATATGGGATGAGAAATTAATTCCTACATGGTATTCAACTACTTCACAAAATTGCAAGGTGAGCCTCCAAACAGCCTCTTCTATCAAAATGAAATATATCTTCACAAAGCCCCCTTCCCCTAATGCTAGTGTGCTGATTTAGCTTTTTGCTACCTAGATATTGTATTTACTTTTGGTGATCACAAAATGCCTCTAGAGCCTATACAACATGTGATTGTGGTCTGATAAAAACAAGTTGACTAAAACAAAAAGCCCTGTGGCTAGTACTGCATGGTAAATGAGATCCAGGGTGCTGATCACACACAGTCCTGCAAACTTACAGTCAGTGGTAAGTGCTATAGCCTTTCACTTTGCACATGTTCTTGTGCTTTGCCCTTCCTTTACTTTATTGTATTAGTTGCATAGCTTTCTGGATATAATTATTAAAGGAAACTTTAGTGCATTCTTTTAGAAGTTGGGAGAAAATATTTCATAGAACTGAATCAATTTGGAACCAATTCACAATTAACAGAATAGGATGTATAATGAAAAAGTATCAGGTATGTTGGTAATAAAAATCAGATTACAGAAAATGACTTCAGTACACTGTTCAAAAGCATCTTCCCAAGATAACTGTTATCAGTTAAACACTGGCAAGGGAAAATTTACCTTTATGTACAATTTTCATCATGTTTCATGAACTGAGCACTAATTCAGACATATAGCCAGACATTTGCTTTTTTCTTGAAAGCATAATGAAGGAGGCTAAAGCTAACACCTTTGTGATAAATTCACACAAAAAATAGAGAATCCATGCCTTTCACCTGAAGGTTATATGATGGGGGAATCTCCTTCTGTATATATGTTTCTCTTATTGGTTGATGAATAAAACACTGATTGGCCAGTAGCCAGGCAGGAAGTATAAGTGGAGTTACCATAGAAAGAGAAAGTTGGGGAGAAGAAGCAGAGAGGGCGACCAGAGAGACACCATGTAGAGGCAGAAGGAGTAACATGCCAGGGCATTACCAGGTAAGCTAAGAGCATGTGGGAATACTTAGATGAATAGAAATAGGTTAATAATTAAGAGAGAGCTAGCCAGTAAGAATCCCCAGGCATCAGCCAAAGAGTTTATAAATTAATATAAGTCTTTATGTTTATTTGGGGCTAATTGACTGCAGGACCAGGTGGAACAGGATCTTTCATCTATTGTTACAACCTCATAGTATATGTAAAGGCACCACTTTCCCACAAATTACAATTTTGTTGTCTCCATCAGTAATGCTTGGAGTCAAAGACTTTTGCTTATAAAAACTAAGATATATGCTCATTTCTCTCATTTATGTCAGTTCTTCATGAAACAGTACATATTTTAATAAGGCAGCAATTTAATGTTTTGATATATAGATATAGACAAACTTACACATTTATACATATACATATACACATACATATATGTGAATATAGATGTACACACATATATACACATACATATACACACAAACATATGTAGGTATATATAGAAAAGAAAGAACCAATCATGTAAGAGTCTTGTGGCTTCAAGTTGTGCCAAGCATTAGGGAACTGCTTGCTTTTCTAATGCTCTCTGGCTCAAGGAGCTCTTGGACCTTGATTTGGTTTGTCTGTAAGATGAAAAAATGCTTGTACTGAATGATAAAAACAGCAGACATGGCTTCTCCTGTATTTCTTAAACCCCCCCCCAAAAAAAAACCATCACAGGACTCTTTGAATAAAAACACAGTAATTTTCAATTCATTTGATTTCACTTTTGCAATATTTTTAATGAATTATAGACAAAATAACAATATATAGTACACACCTTGCCTACAACTTTGGTACCATAAACCTTTCAAATGATGGCCACATTAATGTGCATTATGGCCAGGCATGGTGGCACATGCTTTTAATCCCAGCACTTGGGAGGCAAAGGCAGGTGGATCTCTGAGTTTGAGGCCAGCTTGGTGTATAGAGTGAGCTGTAGGACAGACAGAGCTACAAAGAAAAACATTGTCTCAAAAAAAAAAAAAAACAAAAAACCAAACAATAATAATATGCATTGTTATGAAGTGTGTATTACTTAAGCACAAATCTAAGAACATTGAAATTACAGTACAATGAAGATTTTATTCTGATAATAAGGACATTATTAGTAAACCAGTGTGGGTCCTTAAGAGTCTGGAAACCAGATGATTAGATTAGGAGGTCACCTCACTGTCAGCATTTCATACCCGTAATTCATTCCCCTCATTTCGTACTCATGATCTCATGGTTATTGTCAGAGAATTCTCTTTGAATTAAAATAATAAAAGGTCTGGGCTCCAGCTGCAAAGATCAGCAACCATTCGGTGCATTAAAAAATGAAATATTGTGCAGAGGGAAAGGAAAGAAGACACCAGTGGAGTTAGGTTCTACTTACAAACAAGCAGACAGTCTAGATAAAGGCTCAGAGACGAGCAGCATTCTAGGCTCTTTCATAGCTATACCGTAGGCTTCAATCTGTCATTTCCCAACTCTGTTTTACATCAGCACCAGCAATGTGCATATGGACATATATGTTCCTAATCACTCACATTATACAGAAGCAGAAAATTCTTTAAAATTTTATGTCTAATAGAATAATTTGCCAATAAAGGAATGTTTTTCATTTTCTGCTG
This sequence comes from Cricetulus griseus, assembly GCF_003668045.3. NCBI lineage: Eukaryota > Metazoa > Chordata > Mammalia > Rodentia > Cricetidae > Cricetulus > Cricetulus griseus. The sequence goes on along the minus strand of NC_048595.1, from coordinate 187,661,872 downwards.
TTACTTTTGGGTCTTAAGTAGGTTGTAGACATTGTTTTTAATAGCATTTTTACAGCAGATTTGATGGATTTTATTTAAAAAATACACTTGTACAACACATTTCTCAGAATGCTGCAAGAAGAGAATTAATAACTATTTATTTACTTGTGAAGAAGGCTATAAACACAAGTTGCTCATTCCATACCCTACAACAACCATCTCTTGCTCCTGTTATAAGCTTAATCTCTTGTAAAGATTCAATTAGCTGAAAAATATCAGTGACTACTGTTATAAATATAACATGGCTCTTTTTATTTGCTACAATTTTAGCTAAGCTCTCTGTACCTTAACCTTTCAATTCCCACTGGAAACCACACAGACTTCACATTTGTAAACATCACCCTGCCTTAATTTTTCAGGTGTGTCTATATGTCCATGTTTTTTAATGGGAGACTTTTTAATATAGAAAAAAAAAAGATCTACTTATGAATAAATGATATATTTAACTCCTGGTAAAGAGAAAGTTAAAACCTCTTTTCCTCAGGAGCGATTTCCCCATTCGCTCCCCCTTCCCATATCACAGGCACCTGCCTTCACATCAGTATTCTCATACATGTTTAATTATAAGGCAGACAACATTTCTTACTTTGCATCATAGTTGGGAACTATTTTTAGATGCTGGTTTTCACATGCATGTCTTTCTTTTCTTTAAGTGACTCTTTTTGTATAAAATTTTAAGCTAAAAATATAGAGAAATGCAGTACATTGCATTACATCACATAAAGCAGCAGGAACAGGGCACTGGCTGGACTGGGACCAAGAACCTAGTTTAAAACTCAGTAGAGAACATTTCAGATGTACCAAATGAATCCTGTGTTTGGATATACTGACCTTCTTTTCATGTGGCAGGCTGGGGAAATGCAGGTTGTGAAGTTCTAGATCAAAATACTGAAGGCAAACTTAGAAACTGAAAATCTCCCTGAGCACAGACCATGTTCACATTTTTGGATTTAGAAATTTGTTCCTGCATTCTGGATATTGACTAACCTCATTCCCAAATATTTTGTCTTTTTTAACTTTTAACATTATTTCTAATTGTATATACATACATGTGCCTCTGTGTGGATATGTGACTGTGAAAGTATGTTCCCATAGGCTAGGGGCTTCAGATATCTCTGGAGCAGGATTTAGGGGAACTGGTGAACTGTTTGACATTAGTATTGTGTAAAGAAACTGGTTCTTCTGCAAGAGCAGTAATGCTCTTAACCACTGAGCCTTCTCTGTAATCCTGTTATGTTTTATTTAAGATTCTCAGGGGATTGAGGAAGTCTCTTGATAGTGCCATAGGCTCAGCAGTCAGTAGTAAGTTGGACTCAGCACATAGGTATAAGAGCAAGTGGAAGATGCTTAAAACCACCTGCGTTTGATGAAGGAGGCTTTTAACAGTTAAAAATGATCTACACTTCACAAACTAGACTGCTGTCCACTTGATAATTGTGGTCCTAACCATTGTTTTCCATCTTTTAGTTCATATACTTTACCCGAGTCAATCAAGAGCTTAAACAAAGAAATGAAATTGGAACAAGTGAATGTTCTAAATTTAGTCATTTGTTTAATTTACTGGAAGAGATTTCTGATAGCAATTGCATTTAACTATATCACTATCCATGCAAATTATAAAAGTTTTTAAGTTTTATATGCAATCTCAGCTTTAAACTATATTATAAATTAAATATATGGTATTATTTTCTCATTGCATTGGGTTGATTTAAGTGGGATGTCAAATATTTCTTACAGCAGACAGTCCTGGTTCATTTTCTCAATGAGCAAACAGAACCAAATTCTTTTGTCACCCTACATCAAGTGACATATTTATGGTCATCATACATTATTTGACTTGTGTTTCTTTGTTCCAATATTAAATCATCCCTCATTACTTAGCATAAACAGATATTGACTTTGTTTAGACTGCAGTGTGGCAAATTAATAGAAAGGCAGCTTATCAATTATTCTGACAGGTATCTCACTCCCAGGGGAAGCAGGATACTTGTCAAAATACAGAATTTAAATTTGTTTTTATTGCCTTTTAACAGTTCTATCTCCTTAATTTAAGGCAATTATTTCAATGGCGTTTGTCAGCTCCTTTTGCCTATGGATAGCTCGGTGACATTTGCTGGCTCTAAAACCACTGCCCCCCATCCTTCCAGCATATGTTTCTCTGACCCCATTCTGTCCTGCTACAGGCCTTCAATGGTGTCCCAGCAATAAATAAGAATTGAAAAGACAGGCATATGGATGATTGGAGCATACATGTGCATGAAAGAAATCAAATCTGTTTCTTTACTTTAAAATGATACTATCACTTTTATCCCATTTATTTTAAGCTTAATTTTATGGAAGAGAGCCTAACTAATGTTGTCATTTAGTATTGAAACAGAAAGGCAACATATGACCCTTTTCCAAGAAGGGAATGGAAGGGTATAATTCAGCAAACATGTTCATTAAAACCATACCAGCTAGTATTTAAACTCTTCTTTAGGTAAAAGATAAAAGACACACACACACACACACACACACACACACACACACACACCCTTTGATGTCAGTATTTTGAACATAATTTTATTCATCATGGGAAAATGTTATAATGGCATATTTTCTTCTGTTATTCTTGGTACATTTTGCACAGGTCTATAAATATAAAGTCTATATTTTAAGCCAATGCATTTTCTTTCTAAAATTTTAACCTACCTGACTAAGCAAGATGGGAAAAATGTAGGCTGTAGAGCTAGCTGCTTTTCCATACAGGCACTAACCTTGCTGTCATCCCTCCTTTGGTGGTTCCTCTAGAGTGAGAATTACTAATACATGCCCAAGACAGACAGATTCCAACATTAATGCCAGTCTGAATTGCTTGGCTAATACACTCAATAAACTTGCATTCCAAATAGCATTCTGTCCTATATCCATCACATGCCTACTAGCCAATCTCAAATCGCAGCTATGGGCAGCATCCATCTGAATTTCATTTTCCTCCTTCAGTCTCCCTATTTCCTCAGAAGCATCTACACCTGACCTAGTCCTTCCTTTCTAGAATCCATTCATAACTTCGTGGTTCTTATCTTACTAAAGAGCATTTAAAGCTAATTAGGAACCCTTCTTAATTAGCTTGACTCTCTTCTGTTGTCTATTTGTCCATGGCTAGGATTCTTCCCTATGTTCACCGTTTGTGAAGATCTAAAATTATCTTTCAATTCAATGGAAAAATCTGCCTTTTCCTAAACAGAGCTACCTGTCACACTGCCATGGAGATAAAGATCATTCTCATAATCTTCATAAGTCCCCAAACAAAAGGGTCTATAGAATTTAGAGAGCCAGGAACTCCAATAGTTCCGCACATGATGTGATATGGCTTAGATGCAATTTGGTCCTGTTTTGAAAGCTTGATTCTGGCAGTGTCAGCACTGAGAGATAGATCTTGGGGAGATGTTTAAGCATCTGGAAGGGATCAGTGATGTCGATGGGATTCTAGTTCTGATGGAGCCAGATTAGTATTCACAGGAGTGGGTTGGTGTGAATGATCTTGGCATCTCCTTGCGTCCCTCTTCTGTGCATACTGCTTTCAGCTCTCACACATACTCTCACTATGTGGTGCCATCTGCCATACCTTCTGGCCATCTTGACAGTCAGAATACTCTTACTAGAAACTAAGCAGATGGAGCTATCCAATCTTGGACTTTCAATTTGGACAGTTATGTGCCAAATAAACCTCTTGTCTTCATAAAGTACACAGTTTGAGGTATTCTGTTTTAGCAATACAAATTGGCTGAAACATTAGGAAGCACCAAGTCTTAGACTCCTCCAACCTACAATCTCCACCAAATTCCAGAACCAAAGAATTTTCCAATACTGACAGGAAGACTCCTTAAAATGGAAGAATCCTGTCCCCCAAAGTCAGCTCTACCTGGGTTTGAGGGCCAGATGCTTTGTAAAATTTCAATGCAATTTTGGAAAAACCTATAGATGCTACATTTTGAGCCTCATTTTATTTTATAAAATCTGAATATTGTAGTCTAGAACTTGAATAACTTGGTACTAATGTGAGTGATATATAAAACCTTAAGGCTTATCTGGTGCTCACTCAATTGAAGCTATTTATTATTGTCACTGAATCCGAGCACCTTGGTGAAAAGAACCCTGAAAGAGTCCTATTCTAGCATCTTAGATTTGAGACAACATGAGAGCTACTGGTATATGGTGATAGCTGTAACATAGGTGACAATAAAGGAAAGGGAAACAAAACAACGTAAATATTTTATTGGGTACCAAAAACTACAGGTTCACTTATATTGCTCTAACCAGCAAAAGTAGTAGTAAGGGGCTGGAGAGATGACTCAGAGGTGACAAACATTCGCTGCTCTTCCAGAGAACCCAGGTTCACTTCCCAGCACCCACACCAAGGCTCACAACCATTTGTCCCTCCAGTCCCAGGGGATCCAATGATTTCTTTCTGGCTCTGCAGGCACCAGGTAGCCATGTGTTTTGCAGGCATAAATGTAGACAAAACATCCATACACATGAAAAATTAAATTAAAAAAATAAGACCTAAACATGAAGTAGGTTTTCTGATAATTCATCAAAGGACTTTATCATCTGTCTGAAGAAAAAGCTTGAGGGAGAGATAGGTAAACTGTTGTCAAGCAAGACTGGTAGTTCATTGTATTAATTACAAAACAGAGTGAGTTAAAACAGGGAAAGCCCCATCTTATTGCCATGGGCAGGGACTCTGATATTTTTCTTAGTGATTAGTTGGTAAAGAAGATGACTTTTGATGACACCTGAAAACGCAAATCCAATTTGGATGAATGATTTCATTGTATAGTGCCAGAAATTGTACATTCAGGTGTGAAGAATGATCACGAGAGAATGTCTCTTGAGTCATATTAATAAATGTCCGAATTAGGCTAATTGCAGTGGCAGACTTCCTGAAATGGTCTCTCAGAAATGGCTCCCAGTATTCCTTGGAACCTGGTACAGACTTACTCTAAAACAGAAATGATCTGCTTAGGCCAAACACAATTACATCAGACTCAGTAGTAGAGAATGTCCCTGAGTTAGTGAGAGAAAAATCTGATGCTTTGAGCACAGACATGACTTAAGAGAGCTGTGGATGGTTTGAAATTGTCAGGTGAGCAGGAATGTAGACATCGTGGTAGAGACCACATCTGACAGCCACACCAAAACCTGGGACCTCAGATCTGCAGCAACAAGGAATAGAATTTGTCAGCAACCTTAGAGCTTGAAAGTTCACTCTTTCCACCAGCCTGCAAGTAGAAGCCTGACCAAATCATCATCTTGATTTTGGCCTTCTTCTAAGAAGACCATGAGCAGAGAACTCAGTCAGTTCCACTCTGACTTCTGACAACTGTGAGGTAAGTGATGCCTGTTGTTGGAAGTCACTACGCTTGTGTTGCTTTTTAAATAAACCAATGAAGAATATGAATATTTTCTAAATATTATAAGAAGGGAAGCTATAAAATTCAATGTTTTCTATTTTGTAGTGGCTATTAGAAAGAATCTCTCTCTCTTTCTCTCTCTCTCTCTCTGTGTGTGTGTGTGTGTGTGTGTGTGTGTGTGTGTGTGTGTTTCTAATTTCCTGGGGGTGAGATAACAAGGCTGCTTTCTCTGTTCATTCAAATAATCATAAAATGATCTAGACAGCTTCTATAAAATTAGTTGCTTTGTTTTCAATAAAGTAGGATGGAGTCTTTGATGTACTCTGTGGTTTTAGAGTTTAGTCTCTGAAGTTCCGCTGATGGAGTATGGAGCCTAAACTCCAAGGTCTAATGTCACCGATCTGTCTTTAGTGCCACATTGAAAATGGATTAATCTGGGCATGGACTCTTAAATAGTATTTATGATATTTCTTTAGATTTCATGTAGTTTCAATGACTTCCCAGGTAGAAACAAAATCCAACTTACAAGAGGTGAATTGTATCTTAAGTCTCCTACAGCAGAGACACTAAACCAAGGAAGAGGATTCAAAGGAAAGGAAAATGATGTAATACACAGTTAAATTCCAAAAACTTAAGCTTGGTAAAGACTAAGAAACACTGTCAGTATTGTATCCAGAGGTCAGATGAGTAAGGCCTGAAAACCAAAAAGTAATGCTAGCTTCTGGATTTCTTTTCTTTAAACAAAATTTTATTTAAATTAGAATCAATCTTATTTTACATATCAATCCCAGTTCCCTCTCTCTGCTGTCCTCCCATGCTGCCCACCAACCTTCATCCCATCCCCCATCCACTTCCCAGGTATGGTCAGGCCTTACATGGGGAAGTCATCAAAACCTATAACATCATTTGGGGTAGAGCCAAGGCCCTCTTCATAGTATCTAGGCTGAGGGAGTATCTCTCCATGGGGAATGGGCTCCCAAAGTCCATTCATGCACTAGGGATAAATACTCGTTCCTGTGCTGGAGGCCCCATAGACTGCCTAGGCCTCCTGACACTCACATTCAGGGGCTTTGGTTTTGTCCTATGCTTGTCCCCCAGCTGTCAGACTGTGGTCCATGAGCTCCTACTTGCTCAGGTCAGCTGTTTCTGAGGGTTTTCCCAGCATGGTCTTGACCCCTTTGCTCATCACTACTCCCTCTCTACAACTGGATTCCAGGAGTTCAGCTCAGTGTTTAGCTGTGGGTCTCTGTTTCTGCTTCCATCAGCTACTGGATGAAGGCTCTAGGATGGCATTTAAGGTAATCATCATTCTCATTATAGGGGAAGGGCATTTAATGTAGCCTCTCCACTACTGCTTAGATTCTTACTTGGGGTCATCCTTGTGGATCTCTGGACATTTCCCTAGTATCTGGCTTTATTTTAATGGAACATCTTTCCATAGTATGGCTAGAGGATTATAGAAGGACCAGAACAAAAGAAAGAAAAATGAGTCTAATCATAGCTGTCTACTGAGATGATGCTGACTTATTTGTTTACAGTCGTTGAACTGTACATATTCAAGATATTAAAGATATAACTAAAATGTTTTGTTAAAATCAGCTCTGCCTTTCCTTCTAACATTCTGTTGCAGGACATGTAGCAAAGGAGAGGGACTGGAAGGAGAGAAGACTGGATAAAGAGCCATGTCTGCCTCTGGATATGACCCAATAAAAACTAGAGCTAATACAATGTGATTTCACTATTATCAAACCTGTCTTTCTTGCCTCACTGGGTAAACAGCTTTCATACAGTATCACCTTCCTCCCTTCTGGGTGTCATCTAATAATTCTTACCCATATATCTCATTGGCAATTTATTTTTCCGTATGAAGGTAACCGCTTTGGTTTATATAACAAACAACCTGTTTCTATTCCTTGAAAATCCATATGAGAATGTTGTTCCCCTAAAATAAGAATGGTGTTTTCTAGTTGATATTCATTTTAAAAAGTGTGTTTCTTTTTCATACTCCACACCCACACCTATGCTATGGCAAAAGTGATTCTGCATGTGGCCTCCAGGGTGCTCACTGTAGATGCTTGTAGCACTGCTAGTGCCTTCTGAAACCATTCTAGGCATCCCAATGCTCAGGCAGTCCTAAGGCCCAAGTTCATTAGCTTTATATATATTCTGTAGGGAAACAGTTAAACACACATAAAAACACAATGTTCCAAACGACAGCTTTGATGTCCCCAAAATGTGCTTTGAAGCCCTGTTCTTTGTGTTAATTTTGTTCAAATGTGATGCTTATTAAATGTGCTTTCAAGCCTATATGAGACTCAAAGTTTACATTTTGTTTTCACACGGGAATGTTTTGTCATTTAAAATGTTTCCAAAGTTAATCTCTGCCTGGGAATGTGGCTTCTCCTTCATTCAATTATTTATCCACTAATTCATGTTCTTAAAGTACTGAATATCTATCATCTTCACTAAATACAGTAGGTCTGTGAGACAAGAGCATGCAGATGAAGATTAAGACTATTTAAGTCAACACATTACAACAAGAGGTATGTTTGGGATCAGGATGACTTTGTTGCCATTGCTGCTTGCCATTTTAAGCCTTGGAACGGCTCTGTTCTGGAATTCCTATGTAGATGAAAAGGCAGAAGTGAACTGAGAGTCAGAACAGAATTCACATCCATGAGATTATTTGGTTTTTAGACTAGACCACTAGACCTAGACCCCAAATATGGCAAAGAGGCAGAGTGTAGCCACTTTCCTTAGAAATCTTAACTGTCTCTGATGAGATTTTTTTCCGTCTGCATGACCTGTCCTCCCCTATGTGGTCAGTTCTGACTCACAGGAGTCACTACAATCAAATCTAGAATGCCTCCTTCCACTTCTCATTTTCATCCCCTCTCCCCATCCCTCTCCATTTCTCAATGCCTTTCTTCCTGCCTGCCTTCTACCTCTCCAGCTGGCTCTGAAGCTCTCTTACTGAGATACTCAGTTTTAACTACTATCCATCAAATTTGACCATCACTTTTCAAGCTCTTCAATTCATATTGCTTCCTGCCAACCAAACTCTTGTTTCAATGATAGTAAAGAATTTAGGTAATGATAACAATTTTTTCTTCAAATATCCTTCATTGGTCAAAAAAAAAATAGGCATATGCCTCCAGGTTTATGCACAGCAAATGCACATATATATATAAAAGAATCCAAGTGCCAACTTAGAATTAAAATCAAATTAAACTTTAATTGAATCAAATTAAGCAACAAAAATAAAATTTTCATTTTACTTTTTATGCCTTCTTATGTTTCTATGAAAATTTTGCTGAACATTTTTGCTTTTCAGTATTTGTTCAATACTGATCTTTACAAGATTATTTAACTAAGGGATGTAAAAACAAGTGATAAAAGAGCTAAAACTACTGCTGTTTTTCATTTTCTCAACTCTCCTAAATCTTTGTTGTGTAATGTCTTTGTCACTGTCAGATTACTGTGAAGAGGCACCATTACCAAACTCATAAAAGAAAGTATTTAATTGGGGCTTCTTAGTTTCTGCAGCTTAGTACATTATCATCATGGCAGAGGGTCTGATGGCAAACAGGTGTGGTGCTAGAAAGGCAGCTGAGAGCTACATCCTGATCCATAAGTAGAGAGGAGCAGGGAAATATGTTGAGCCTCTCTGAGGTTTTTGAAACCCCCAGGCCCATTCCCAGTAATACATTTCCTCCAACAAGGCCCTACCTAATCTTTCTTAGTGATACATTTTTTCTTTTTAAAAAAATTACTTCCTAAAGTACAAATATAATTTAATGCAGTTATAGAGTGAGACTTTTCCAAAGCCATAGAGATGGTTAAATGAAGAGTGTATATCTGCTGTGTTCTGATTCATTAGTAGACAACTAGCTATAATGAACATCACATCAACACAAAAAGATAACATAAATTGGTGAATAAAAAGGTGGTATTTTGTTGTTAAAGGAAGGACTGCAAATTAAGGTAATAATGAGATGTTATTTTCCTCGTAAGAGTGGCAGAGGTAAGTAGTGACACTGCTAAATTGGCAAGTGGCGGCAGGGAAGAATTTCATGAATTATTGGTTGGCATGACACACACACACACACACACACACACACACATATATATATATATGAATGGGGGTGTGTTTAGAAAGAAGCAATGAAAAAAATCAAAGTTGCTCCTGCCTTTTAACTCAGCATTTCACTTCAAAGAATGAGTTAAACTGATTAAATATATGTATTAAAATTTACACACAAGGATTGTCTTTGCAGCACTTTTGAAACAGAAAAAAAAAATGGTGCAGACCATATGTGATTGCTAAGAGGTATGGGGTTATATATAGTTATAAAGTAACTTGGAAGGTAATATAAATAGTTAATTGCCTGATTTTTAGTTAGCAGGCTTATCATCAAAGCTTTTACTTTCCATACTGGCTCTAAGGACTCTTTCTAAATTGTCCTGATAGGCAGGAGTGAGAAAGGAAATCTTCTATGCTCGTATGGGTCAAAGGCCTCAAAAATCTCCCACATTTTATTTAAATCTGTGTTCCCAGTCTGTTTATTTCAAAGGCACCTAGTTATCCTTCATTTGGTGCAGTTTAAGCTTGAAAGGTTGAATAGGATGCACCCAGAACCTTGACTTAACCATTTGGAGGAAGTCCTGTTTCTGATCATGTTAGCAAAGAATGAGTTTCCAAGAATGAGCTCAGCCTCTAGGGCATCAGGGTTTATCTGTTAGAGCAGCTAGCATTAACTTAAATAAAATGGTATAAGAAAGATCCAAGGAGATGGGCCAGTGGGTAAGACTGCTTGTCATGAAAGCCTTGGACATCCAAATTAGATCATCAGAATTCAGATCAAAAGTAGAATGTAATGGAGTATATCTGTAATCCTAGAATATTGTGAGAATGCAGGTGAACTTGGAGAATTACCCTAAACCTGGAAGAGCCTTCAGGCCAGGTCTCGTGGCATACTTAGCACAGAGGCAGAAATTAGAGACCTTGCTCAGAAGGTGGAGAACACTGTCTCATAGAAGCTGTTCTAACTTCTCCCCATGCTTCATGCCTGGCCACATTTACACTCACACTGGTGTTTGTGTGTGTGTGTGTGTGTGTGTGTGTGTGTGTGTGTGTGTGTGTGTGTGTGTGTGTGCTCATGAACTACAAAATAAGACCAGTTCTGGTGTTGCACTCCTAAAAATAAGTGCATTCTATATTAAAGGACAAATTAAAAGCACACAATACCACAGGTCATATGTTCACTTTGATGCTTAGAATTATATGTAAGATCATTTTCCTATGAGCAGAACCAGCTTGCTGAGACTATAATATTAGATAAAGGAGGAGTCTGCTTTATGTTTCTGACTTTATACTAATAGTACCCTTTTCCACTACAGGAAAGATACCATAGTTTTTGCAATTCATGAAAACATAAATTTTATTATATATATATATATATATATATTATATAATATATATATGCATATATATTTCAGATAGATAGATGGATGGATGGATAGATAGATAGATAGATAGATAGATAGATAGATAGATAGATAGATAGACAGACAGATTCATTGTTAGGTATGAATGAAATCTGAACTGCAACTGCTGTAACACTTCCTCATTCCTAGCTCCAGAATGGGGATGGATGCCTAGTATCTCTCAATCTGCTCTCCCCATTTCTCCCTCTTTTCACTGTGCTGCTTCCTAATCTCTTCCTGTTGATGCTGGAGGAATAGGACAGCAGCATACTCACACCAACTATCCAACAGTATGCAGCCACATGCTAGGTGTAGTCTGGAATGAAGAGTGACTCTTTCATAACAGATTCACAATGCATAGAACATTGTCTTGTGCTTTACAGTTGATCTCTTGTGAGCTTCAACTGCTTTTCCCACCAATAGACCTCAAAGTCTCTCATGACTGGTACTCTCATCACCAGGTGATTTAAAGACAGTCCATTATGAATTATTGTCTGGTATATCCGCTTGCTTCTTCAGAAACTCACATGTCTTTGACAGCAATAGTAACATAACAGGTTTTCTCTATTGCAAGCCCCTGCTTCCCTCTCCCTTCAGATGCTCTAGGCAAGACCCTGGCTTCTGTTCGTGGATGTTTCTCATATCCAGAGGACAAAAGACAATTTGCTTCCTGTACTCCTTAGTTATGGCTTCATGGTAGAGAAGTAATATCAGGAAACATTCATTCAGTATGAGTGACGGTGGCCTCCTTTTGCAGACTCTTCCAACAAGTACTAGTGGTCTTCAAGAAATAACATATGACTCAGCCTGAGGAGTGTGAGTGTATCTTTTCTTTCCCCCAAGGTAGGGAACAGAGAAAAGACATTGCTCTCCCATAGATCCAAGTCTGTCAACTATTTTGAAGCCTTTCATTAAATACCTGCTATTTTCTTTGACATACACTGACAATATTGCAATTAGTACTTAACTTGACTAATTGACTGAGTATAGGTATTTTAGTTTATCTTTCACAACGGACATACATTTTACTTTCATTTTTCAGACTTAATTAAAAATTAAAATGTATAGGAAAACAAGATAACATGCATTTTATTTTCACTTTTCAGAGTTATTAAAATTAAAATCTATAGGAAAACAGTTTAATATATATTTTAATTTTACTTTTCAGAGTTTACTACAAATTAAAGTCTATAGGAAAACAATTTAACATACACTTTATTCTAATTTTCAGACTATATTAAAAACTGAAATCTATAGGAAAACAAGCAAACATTGAAGCAAGTGTTTGCATCTGTGTAGCTAGTCTCTAACAAGGAAATGCTTCGGGAAGGGGGAATCAGACACTTGTCTAAAGATAGATAACACTTGTCATTGTAAACATTTCTAGCCACTCTAAGAGCTTTATGTCTAATATGCCAATTTTTTAATTTGATAAAAATGTAATTTTTAAAATAAAAAAACTAGAATCTCACTGGCCTACATATTTACCACTATATAAGTAATGCATTGACCACAAGAAGCCAAATAAATCAAGTATTTGAAAAACCATTGTTATTTCTAAGAATTTATTCAATGTCATAGTTTTCTTCCCTAACTGTGCATGGAGCTTAAGGCCTGACTGCAGACTACTTGCAGCTGTCTTAGGAACATGTGGAAATCAGCAGAAGAGCCCATGGATACCCTGACCCTTGGAAACCTATCAACTCAGCTCTCCACCTCTTCAAGAAGCACTGTTTACAGTTTTGGGAGGTAATTGTTTATTGTTTTCATTCACATCTAGCAGTGGTGCCAGATAGAAAATAATAGAATAAGTGGCTCCAACAACCATCAGAAATGAAACTACAATTCCCTCAACTGGTGTCAACAAAGATCTCAAACTACACTTATGTCTGTCAACAATTTCGAACAAACCATTGGACTGAGTTTACCCAGCTAAAAAAAAAAAAAACCCAGTGTTTTTCTCTGAATTTTGGAACACATTATAATTTTCATGATAAAACTGGCTTTTATCAATTATACTGGGAGAACCGATTACTTTTAAGTTTTTAACATTTTAACTTCCGTAATATTGGGAATATTGGGAATTTTCCTAAAACAAAATTATATAGCCCTATAATTGAATTTGATAAGAATTTGTAGACAGATGATAGACAAATGAGATGTAGATATGCTGAAATTAATTGTATGCCTTATTGTAGTGAAAGAATCCAATAGTAGAATATTCATTTCACAATATAGGAGAATATAGTCTCTAACTTAAAGTCAATTAGCTGAAGATATTTTGCTTTATGGCAGTTCAAAACAATATTCTTTAATATAAACTATACTTTGAATTTTGATCTTTACCAAAGCTAATGACATGTGATGTGAGTCTCTCTTATGATTCCAGAGTTGCAGCAAGCCACAGTTCCCAGTTAAGAACTGGCTCAGGAAGGTAAACAACATTGCACAGTGTACTGTGTTAGATAAAGCTTGGCTTTCTTTGCTTTAAAGGAAAGAGTTGTCAATAAGATGTGAACAGTATCCTTCTCTCTGCTCTCAGGTCATAAACTAGCTCATGTCCACTCTTAAATCTGGCATGGCTTGGACAATGATTAAAAAATCTTCAACCTGAGATTTTTACACCAAAAGAATGTGAAAACAATAGTTTCCATAGAATAGTGCCTCTCCTGTCTATGCTCATCTGTGATAATTTTCTATTTGTTTGTATTTCTCCAATGACCAAGTGTTATACTTCTCCATGATTCCAGATATCTGTTAGTTTAGAAGGTCTGTAGGAGCATTCAATCTTACAGCTGAGACTCAGGTTCATAGGAAAATTTTAATTAGGACTTACACTGGAAGTGAGATTTATTGACAGTATATGATTCCTTATTTAAAAACAAAGAAGAAACTGTGTTTGGAATTTTAACTGGGGGATCTACTGATAAACACAACCACAAAGAAAATACCAATGCACTTAAAAGACAGCCCAAACCAGACTCAGTTCAAATCTATCCAATTATGTAAAGTTTATGCTTTAGAAAGATCTATATTACATATATGTCCTAGGTAAAAAGTCAAGAAACAAAGCAAAAATATAATGATAAGCCCTGGGTAATACAGTGAGTATAATGACACTATTTTCTCTGCTTTAGAGTTGATATGCTAAAAGTGAAAGAGAGGAAAGGAGGACAGAAATGATAGGAGAATTGGAAATCTTGAGTAATTATTGACCCACATGGCACTGGCTGTTCATTTTACTAGCACTTTTTAATTCTGCAATATTCTCACAGAATACTAGTTGGATGGTTCCCATAAGCCCTGGACTGTCTTCCTCACTAGGTAAAGGAGGCAGCTGACAGACAGGTGTCATAAAGGAATACTGTTCTTCCTAAACTGTTATTGAGGACAAACTCAGTGACAAGGGGGTAAACCCATCGTATCAGCAATTCAGTTAATACCTCAATACATTCTCCTCTCCATTCAACAAAGACCAAATTTGACTTTATCTCAGTTCTGCTAAAGTTTTCTACTGTAGTAGCTTCTTACCTCTACCTCAGGGTGAGTGAGGTAATCCTGTCTCCATGAGCTTTCACCAAGCCTTAGACTGTAACCCTGTTTCAGTGCGGCTGGAGAATGAATGCCTCTTACTGAATCTGTTCCTTGTTTTAAATACCTCTCATGAATCCTGGGATAGAAAGGTGTGAGCGCTAATTCTCTTTTAGACTCATTCAAACTTGTGTAGATCTAGGTGGCCTTAGACTCACATAGATCATTTTAGTTCTTAATCCTGAGTCCTAGTACTAAAGGTGTATATCCCCCGCCTAGCTTCTAGCTGCTGGGATTAAAGGTGTGTATTACCACTGTTTGATCTCTATAGCTTGAGGCTGAGTTTGCTTTTCTGAATCCTCATACAAGCTTTAATAGATCATAAATAATATATCACTACAGAAGCCTTTCTTCAATATTCTCTTATTTGTGTCCAAATACTCTCATCTTTTCAACATTTTTAGATGTCAAAATATGCAAGGATTTTTACTGGTATAGAGCACTTCTAGTCACTTTCAAGACTAAATGCTCTAATGCAGTGGTTCTCAACTTTCCTAATGCTGTGACTCTTTAATATAGGTTCCTTATGTTGTGGTGACATCCCAACAATAAAATTATTTTAATTGATACTTCAAAACTATAATTTTGCTACTGTTGTGTATCATAATATAAATATGTTTTGTTTTCTGATGATCTTTGGTGACCCCTTTGGAAGGGTCACTTGTCCCCAATCAATATCTTGAGAATAGCTGGTTTAGTGGGTAGAATATTTGTATTCTTTTTATCTTCATCAATATCTGTCTTACTCATTTTTGGACAAATTCAGTCATTTAATATATGAAAAGATATTTGATATTTCTAATGAACTGTGTTTAGAATTTGAAGAAAAAGTGAGAACAGTGTTAGGTTTATTGGGTAGGGATTGTTTTCATCTATGTGACAGGGACAGTGAAAGGTATATATTTAAGTCAAACCCACATCCAATATTTCAGGAATGCCACGCAATTTGGAGGGTCAAATCAAATGTATTGCTGTAGTTTCCTAGTTTAGATATTTTTTCTGAAAGGTGAGATACAACTAAAATGATTCAGAATGTACTACCTGTGGGTAAAGAATTAGGTTGCTTTGAGAGTGACTAGTCTAAGGATGCTGTAGAGAGCAAATGTCTGCTAGGAGCTCTATTTAATAAAATCTACATCTGTAAATGTGGGAAGCAGAGAAATCGCTGAGTGTATGAAGTCCCAAATGGATGTGTGTTGTTGACAGGAGGCATGAGCTGGCCTCATCAAAGTGCAAAGCTCAGACAATAGGAAACTGGTAAAGCACTTCCTCTGGGTGAGACTCAGAGGAAAGCAAGACCTTCATTTGATCTGCATATGCATATGTTGATAGTACATGCAGAAAATGTCCACTGTACTTTTCCCCTACTCCCAGGATATTAATGGTGTGAAGACAATTCCTATACAGTGACTGTCCCTACTGAGACTAGCTGAATCTGCCTTATTGTTCAGTGGTGTATAGTAACCCTGCCTCCTTGTTTATTTCTATGTAACAACCCCACTTCATTACTTAGCTGCATTATATGACTCGGCTTCCCTTTTCAACTGCATATCGTAAACATATTGATCCTCTTGGTGCTGTGGCTTCGTCATCAGAAAGTCCTGATCATCTGATACCAGCTTTTCTGTGTGTCCATGTTTGTCCTTTCTTATTTCCTTCACTGCCCCAGTTAATTCAAGTCCCTGGAGGCATGCTGGATGTAGCTCATAAGTACAACAGAACACACAGAAAATGAAATACTCTCAGGTAAACAGTAACTTCAGTTTTAGAGTAACCTAATCATGGCTTCACAATGCAAGACAGAGAAATAGGTTTCTGTTGTACTTAACTACCTAGTCTAGGGCACTTTGATGTATCAGCCAGAACTGACTAGGATAATGAAGTTCATGAGTAACAGACTTCAAGGAGCTATAAGCAATGGGTATATAGAGAGGCTCCATATCAACTACCCAATTTCCACTCATTTCTGACTCACATGGAGAGTTTAAGAACCATAAATGCAACAACATATATGACATTGATATTTAAAATTTGATAACCCTTTATAGTTTGCACCTAAGTATCACAGTCCAAAGCAAGATCAACACAAAAATATGCTCTATATAAATTCAAGTAAATGAGTTAACACACATAATTTATAAAAAATTGAACATAAGCTACAGTAATTTAAAAATGTTGTATTTCTATTCAAACATTTGTAAAAGAACTATGTTTGTTTTTAAAAGGAAAAATATAAAATGTTATTAAGTGGTAAGAAAAATGATGTGTGGTTTATAGCTTACAGAAACCAAAAGTAGTTTCTAAACTTTTAAGAAGAGGCCCAGTTTGTTACTTCTAAATTATTTAAGCAAATTTTCCTATTTGCCATAGCATTTCTGTAATGTTTCATTATTCTCTAATGGAAGTCAGCCATGGTAAATTCCTTGCCACATTGTCCTATAAAGAAACATCAACATTTCTCAGGCTGTCCATCATTTCTCATGCTTATTCTTTTTTGATGTTCAAGACAGGGTTTCTCTGTGTAGCTTTGGAGCCTGTCCTGGCACTTTCTCTGGAGACCAGGCTGGCCTCAAACTCACAGAGATCCACCTGGCTCTGCTTCCTGAGTGCTGGGACTAAAGGTATGCAACACCACTGCCCAGCTCTCATGCTTATTCTTAGCTTCCATTTTCTACCATTTTAGATACTATGCATTAAGGCATGTGTTGTCCTACACTGTGTTCTCTTATAATGTCATGCTCATTTTACTGGCTAGAAAACACTGGAAATAGGCACCCACCTACTCTTTTGTACCCTCTTCAGTCTTTGCATAGTGAAAGCACTGGGAGTGATGCAGCATGGTTTGTAACCAGGCACTCACAAAGTCCTGTAGAGATGTCATGCAGTGCTTACTTATCTCTAAAACAACTGAACTTTTCATCTTTTAATGACTCTATAGAGTATATATCTGGTATACTAGGCATACTCTAAATATTTGAGGATGTGCGTCTATCTATGTATGCATATAACACTTATAGACATTCTGGAATTTCAATGCATTTGATAGAATACTATTGTTCTATGGTTGGCATTTGTAGAAACACAATTGTCTCTAAGTACTCTCTAAGCTAATGTGACTAATAGGCTAATATAGACAAGGCTTTCATTGGTTGCCAGTGAGAATCTTGAAAAATGAAAATATTGTCTTAATTTCAATATCAATTTCTCCTGCATCCCAAATATATATTAATCTAACAGATTATATAATGCATTTTTAGAACATTTAATTTTCCACTATGCCATCAGGAATCTCTGTGTAATTTTCTGGGATCTTTTCTGTTATCTTTTAAACTACAAATAATAAACTTTACAGATTTATGGGAAAAGTGATGTAATTGTTTAATACTGTCATGGTTCAGGTGTTGTTTATGGAATAAAAATCATCTATACACATGTGTTTGGCTCAGATAATCCTTTTAGTTTTAAAAATTCATAAATGAAAGATGAGCGGCCAAGAGTAGAGTTGTCCATAGCTAATGAAAATGCATAGACCTAATGCTTAATCTTATACAACGGTTTCCAGTGTGTAGACTTTACCAGATTTTAGGTAGGAAGGACTAGCAACAAATTTTCATAGTAATAATGATTTGAGAACATTAATCAGAATTTTCTACCTATAAGTAAAATATGATTCAATTCAACAATTCTGAAATGTAGATTTAATTGACAAGAGGTGTTATCTGCTGCCTGAGCAGTGTTGCTCAGCAAGTTCTGACATAATTGGTCTGGAATGAAGCCTGGAAATCTGCATATTTTAAAAATTGTGTATGTTACAGCTGAGAAAGGAGAATGAATTGATACTGCTATTCAGACAGAAATACAGTTTATTCCACAATTGCTCAAACTGCAAGACTGATCACTGATAAATGTGTATAAACCAATATATATGCACTAAGGCATTTGTGTTTCTACAATATGCCAAACATAGAACAATAATATTCTATCAAAACCATTCTCATATCTCCAATACACTACCAAGGACTTTGGGATTAAATTTTGTGAATTCATCTAGCTATTTTTTAGAGCATGGCTACTTGCCAAAATAAAATTATGAGAGCACTACTTTTAAACATAAGGAAAATCAGGTAACAATGAGTATAGCTTTATTATTTTGCTATTTTAATTTTGCATCCATTTTAAGCAAAGATAGCAAAATGTAATTATTATAATATTAAGCCATTTCCCTTGACAAAGTACTCAGGAAGAAACATCAGGTCCTGCTTTCCCTAATAGTCCTATTATTCTTGGACATAGTGTTGGGGAACACATTCATTCACCTCATTTACTCCAAAGCTTGTTTTGGAAATGTAAAGAGCTGCTCATCAAAACCTATAAATAAAATAGCATTAATAGGGTGCAATTCAGTTCAATGACATTTGGAATTCCTCCAGTTCACAAATCTGTCAAATATTTTAAATTTGAAAAAAGAAAACCTCCAAAACTTACTTCATATAAGCTTCTATTTCACTACCTTCATGCGCTTGTATTTCTATGTTAATAGTTCTAAGATGGGTAGGGAGGGCTACAGTTGTAATTCCAGTGTTGAGAATGTTGAGGCCTGAGATAATCATTGGCTCCAGCACAGCCTGAGCTACAGAGGAAGGTTCTGTCACAATTCACCCAAAACAAACATAAAAACATAAAAACATACAGATATTTCCTTCAGGTTTGTGTTATACTGAAGATGATGTAGCTTCCTCTGACAAGCCAAGGCATATTCACCGCTTCCTTCAGGAGACCCTCAGAAACACTAACAGCACTTAGGTACTTGGAGCACAAAAAATGGAGGGAAAGGGGATGAAGAAAGGCAGAAATGTGTCAATGAAAATAGAATTCATTTGTTTTAAAGCTGTTGTCTTCTTAAAAACAAAGAAGGACACTGGGTATCTGGCAGAAGGTGAGAGTCCAAGAGTGGGCTCTCCACTCACATCTCAGCATTTGGGGATCCCAAATATGAGTTGTCACAACTTTGTGCTGAGAATACAGACCCCAATGCTTCCCATAGCAATAAAGGAAACACAACATTTTTTTTCCTAACCTTTTTGTGAAACTCAGTTTCTGTGTAATCAGGGGCTATATTCTATGACATTACCATCAGATGAAAGCACATTGTTGCTAAAATGCACAGGAGAAACAAAAGCTTCAGCATCTTTCTAAATTTGATCTAATCACTGCTGAGCAGACTAACTTTACTGCACTACCATGGGTGTATAATAGTTTCCTCTCAGTTCTTGGGTGCAAAATATGAACCATTTGTCTGTCTTAGTCTCTCAGGAAGTGGGTATGGAGAGCTTTGTTAATGTGACTGGGAATCCAGACTCAGCTTCTGTTATAAAGGAATGCATAAGAAAGATTATATATAGTGAACTCCCAAATTTTAATCATTTTCTTGCCATGCAGGTCAAAGAACATTTCACTGTTGATTAAAAGGATGATAATGGGTGCATTTCAATTTGTTTCCATAGAGAGAAGTAATGAGGTACCACAGCTATCCTGTGCAATTGATGTACTTGCTACCATCAGAACTTTCTATTAGAATTTTGATAGTACCAGCAGTAATCAATCTGCACAGCCCTAGCCATGTCTTCCTTCTGTTTTGTGGAGATAGGCAAAGAAAGAAAATTGTGATTTTTATACAGGAAGCAAATCCTACAATCTTCAAGTTGTCACTATGAAAAATAGGTGTGCGTTGCCAGAACTGACCCTTTCAAGCGCCATGAAAAAGTACTTGTTCTTCTGTCAAGTCACATAGCCATTAACAAAAGATCCTAATAAATCAGAGAGCCTCACAGCCAGGACTTTTAGCTCAGACAATTCCAAGTCCTATGAGGGAGTGATAAGACATGAGACATTTCCGCAAAATGACAACTTGTTATGTTGACTTACAGAGAATGTCTAAATCTCCTCAGCCTCAACATGACAATCGTTCATCATCTGTTTCTTCTCAAGAAAATAGTGTGGCAAGAACGATCTGGCAGGGAAAACCAAAAAACGGTATGTATGAGGCGAGCCATGCTGGGGTCAGATTAAGAGATGCTACTGAAAATTATCCATTGTAAGATATTATGTCCTGGGTGCTCCAAGGATGGCTTCAGTGGGTAAGGGAGCTTTCTCTGAATGCATAACAGCTTTGGATAAAATTCTCAGTATCAAAGTAAAATCTGGGCATGGCTATGCCTGCTTGTAACCCCTGATGGTAGAGAGAGGAAGATTGGCATACTCTCTAGCCAGCCAGCCAGACAGGCAGAAATAGCTTCTGATGCTGTGGACCCTGTCTCAAGTCAATAATGCAGTGATTATAGAGATATAATCTTCTGCTGTGGCCTTTGCATCACACACTCCACACACAGACAGAGAACAAATCATACAAGCACACACAGAGGTACACGCATGAAATGCTTTACTGACAGGCATATTGTTTTACTCATAAGTGGATACCAGACATAAAACAAAAGATGCCCAGCCTATAATCCACAACCTCAGAGAAGCTAGAACCCTCTTCCAGAAACATATGGAAGCAGATGCAGAAATCCACAACTAACCATTGGGCCAAACTCTTGGAGTACAATTGAAGTGAGGGGGAAGTCATAATATCAACAATGGAGTCAAGACCATGATGACAAAACCCACAGAATCAGCTTACCCGAGCTAGTGAGAGATCACTAACTCAGGTCTAACAAATGAGAAACCTACATAAGAATGAACTAGACTCCCTTAATATAGGTGACAATGGTGTGGCTGGGACAATATATGAGGTCACTGGCAGTGGGTCCAAGATCTAACTCTCATCCACAGACTGCCTTAGTGGAGCCTATTCTATATGGAGAGATATGGGGGTTGGGAGATGCCTTGGTCCTGCCTCAATGAGATGATGGGATAGACTTAATAGACTTCCTTGGGGGAGACTTACCCTCTCTGAGAAGCAGATGGGAGGAGGGAGGGGTAACTGGGATTGGAAAGTAAAAAAATAAATTAATAAAAAAGTGCCCCCAAAAGAACTCTCTTCAGTTTTCTTTTCAATTACAAACTCACTGTCTTAAAGAGGGTTTCTATTGCTGTGAAGAGACACCATGACCATAGGAGCTCTAGTAAGGATAATTGGGACTTCCTTCCAGGTTCAGAGGTTTAGTCCATTGTCATCATGGTGGGAAGCATGGTGGCATACAGATGGACATGGTGCTGGAAAGGTAGCTGAAGAGTTCTACATCTGGATCCACAGGCAGAAGGAAGAGATAGTGACACTGGTCCTGGCTTGAGCACCTGAAACTTCAAAGCCTGCCCCCAGTGACACTTCCTCCAACAAGGCCCCACCTCCAAATGGTGCCATTTCATGTGACCACACATTCAAACCCATGAGTCTATGGAGCGATTGCTATTCAAATCACTACAATAATTGACTGTTGGGAAAAACAAAGTTACTATTAACCCGAGATCTTTCTTCCAGTAAACTAAGATGTTAACATGACTAGGAAGCCAGTATTAAATTTGTACTAATATATTCATATGTATATAACATTAGTAATATGTTCCAATGTTCTATAGTCATGAAAACACAAGTTGTACTGTGATAACATCTTTATTATGTTAACATGTCCTCATTTTCCAGTAAGGCATCATAGTGTTGGCTTGTACCAGTGACTTTCATTCATGAAGAATGATACATTTAATTCTGTACTAGTTTTCTTAATCTTCTTAATATAAGATATATTATTGCTATACTGTTTATCTATACTGTCTTTTTCTCTGTTAGGCTTTTTTGTTTGGTGTATTTAATTTTATTCTTAATCTATTTCTCTTTTTGAGTAGGACTATTGTATAACATGATATACATATATGCATGCATACAAAAACATACATGTGTGTGCACATATGTTTGTTTTTGATTCCTAAAATCTGCTTAACTGATGTGTCAATAAACTAAAGTTACAGAATTAAGATTGTTCTTCAGTTTCTCAATCTCACTTTTCTGTTCACCAATTATAAAACTGTTTGGTAGGTAGTCATTTGTCTTCTAGGAAATCCTGTTTTTCATATATTTCAAAGAATAGAAGAGGATCATCAAACCTATAAAAATTAGGTCATATAGATAGCTATATACTTCTTTTATTTCTTTAAATAATGATTTACATTCTAAATTTTCAATTGTGCAAATGTCTAAATGTATTCTCATAAATGGCAAAGGAATGCATATTGGCTACACACATTTCATTCCCCAAACACAACTAAGTACATTTCTTTCTAGCCCTACAGGAACAAAAATGCAACTCAAGATTAAAATCTGCTTCACATTATTCAGTGGCTAATATGAATATTTTTAATGGACTGTGAATGCCTTTTTACAGACTATACACACATTCAACTCATCACAAAACCCCACTTTGCTCTATTGTCTGAGACCTTTCTGGTATATGTAAGTATTCATATATTGCTCCAATGGCTATAATGACACCATGGGTTATTATTCAAAGTAGAGGATATCTAAGAGCTAAAGAGTGCATCACAGAAACAACAGAAATGCATGTGGGACACTTATTCAAACAGGAAAATGTGTTCACAGGTTAAATAGTCTGTCTTATACATGGTCCCACAGAGAAGGGGAAAGGGACAAGATCTCCTGAGCAAATTTGGAGCACAGGGTGAGGGTAGAGGGAGCTAGGAGAAAGAAAAGGGGGAGGAGGAGAGGAGGACATGAGTGAGCAGGAAGGTTGAGTCTGGGAAAGAATAGAGGGGAAAAAGATAAGATATACCATAATAGAGGGAGCCATTATAGATTTAAAGAGAAATCTGCACTAGGGAAATGTCCAGAGATCTACAAGGATGATACCAACTAACAAGCTAAGCAATAGTGGAGAGGCTACCTTAAATGCCCTACCCCTATAATGAGATTGATGACTATGTTAAATGCCATCCTAGAGCCTTCATCCAGTAGCTGATGGAAGCAGAAGCAGACACCCACAACTAAACACTGAACTGAATTCCTAGAATCCAGATGCAGAGAGGGTGGAGTGATGAGCAAAGGGGTAAAGACCAAGCTGGAGAAAAAAACAGAAACAGCTGACCTGAACAAGGGGGAGCTCATGGACCCCAGACTGATACTGGGAAACCAGCATAGGACTGATCTATAGCACCTGAACAAGGATGTCAGTGAGGAGGTCTCAGCAATCTATGGGGCATTTGGTAGTAAATCAGTATTTATCCCTGGTATACAAATGGACTTTGGGAGCCCATTCCACTTAGAGGGCTACTATCTCAGTCTAGACACATAAGGGAGGACCTAGGCCCTGCTCCAAATGATATGACAGAATTTGAAGATCCCCATGGAAGGGCTCACCAACCCTGGGGGGCAGAAAGGGCATGGGATGGGGGTTAGTGGGGGACAGGAGAGGAGGGGAGGGAGAGGGAACTAGGATTGACATGTAAAACTAGTTTGTTTCTAATTTAAATAAAAAATAGAAAAAACAGTCTAATTGTTTAATCCTACCTTCCTGAATGCCTGTGATACTTTTCTGCACATAGGTATGTCATTTATATGCCATCTTATGTTTTTTCAGTTTTCTGAAAGTATCTAATGTTTGTGGTTTCGTAGGATTAATATTGCAAAAACAGTCATTCTAATAAAACAACCTACAAATTTCAGCACCATTCTCATTAAAATTCCATTATAATTCTTCATAGAACTTGGAAAAAAAGGAAATCTTGAAATTCATATGGGAACACAAAAGACCTAGGAGCATCAAAACCATCTCAAACAGTAGAACACTCTTGGAGGCATTACCATCCCTGAAAAACAGGTGACAATCTACTCAGGAAAACAAACAAACAAGATATTCCAAAGCCAGCTTTACTCTGAAGATATTTTTTCATTTCTGAGCATGTACAGGAATCTAGATATCTGGAAGCCTTCCCAGACAGAGACTACTCTGAGGAGATGAAGCAGTAAGTAGCCTTTGGTAGAAGATTCAGAGGACATGGCCACGAAAACCTCAGTACAGGAATATAAAGGAATATGAAGCCCTCAAACTAAGCAACAGACCTATAAGAGAAAGCAGAATTTTCCTTGGTGTTCTGAAACAAAATGTAAATTTAAGAACATTCCAGAGGAGAGGGCTTCCCAAATAAATTTGAGTTTTACTGAAAACCACAGGTAGATTAACTCTGAGTAGATGATCCTCCCAGGCTGCCAAAGACTGTTACATCGCAATTCCAACTAAGTTTCAAACAGTTGCTTCTACTGTGTATCCAAGGCCAGGCAGGCTTATATTACAGGACCAACACAGTAGAGGCTTCTTAAATTATATACACGTAGGTAGGAGATCTAAATGAAGTCTGTAAGTATTGAAGATAGGGATGGGTTCAGGGGAACAGAGTCACAGCTGGATATCTCTCAATACCAAATGAAGTTTCAGGACCAACAATGGGTTACATCTAATTGAGTTGTCTGCCATGGTTGCCTGTGGGAAACTCCAAACAATCTAGTCTGTTTCAAAGGCTAACAGTTGTTCTCCTCAAACTGACAGCAAGGCCATATTGCTGAAACTAATACCTACATAACTCATGAACATGGAGAAGTGGAACTGGTGTCTACTGAGAGCCTTTACCTCTACCTGCTAGTGCTGGTGGCAACTCTCAGATTTGTAACTGTACTGAAATGTTGACCATCTATGGTTTCTTGTTCTCTACACAGGATCTACTGGAAGTGTTATCTGCTTACATCTGTGACTCCTTTGTTTTATTTTTTTTTCCATTTTGTCACAGCTTCTGATATGTGTTGGGGGAAAGCCTCAAACATAGCAGCCCTCTAAAACACATGTGATCATTAACCTGTACATATTTAAGCAAAATGTTTCTCTCCTATTATGTTGACTCCTAGAGTCAAGGGTCAGTGAGTTTTTAAATTGTGGTACATTTGATAATTATCTTTTTCCTCATGGAAAATGTAGTAAAATTGCCATTCCTCTAGTAGATGTAATATAGACTTCTTATAGAGATGCTGATACTCATCCACTTCCACATTCTCTTTCTGACAGATTTCCCATTTTAGTTAACACTAGGACAAGACATCTTGCCTTGAGTATGTCCTCCTATTTCTTTGAATGACAACATCCTCTTGAAAAGAACCCCCCAAACCTGTGGCTTTTATAGTAACTAAATTTGGATAACATTAAGAAGACATGTGGACATAGTGAAATTGTTACTTTAATTAGTAAAGACAATTTTATCAAGGGGATCTCACCTCCCATCCTTGCTCCATGTGTATATTACCTACAAAGATCAAATATAATAATAATTACATAAAATTACTTACATTCCCTGAATCTAAGGGAGCTTTTCCTGCAGCTCTTATCATAAAACAGACCTCTCTATGAAAATCAGTACAAAAAATTGTTATTGTAACTTTATTTACTAAAACTATCCTTCCAAGTGTAGAATTCCTTATAAATCTCTATGTTTCCATCCTTAGAAAAGCAATTCTTTATGTTATATTTACTAGACACTAGCTCTTGGGACCTTTCCTCTAATATTAAACATCCTCCAAGGAAGTTATATTAAAGGGGAAAAAATAAACAGCACAGCAGTGGAAAGATGACTCAGCAGGTGAGAACATTTGCCCCAAACCTGATAACCTGAGTTTGATTCCTGAGACCCACTTAGTAGAAAGAGAAAACCGATTCCTGCAATTTGTTCTCTTACATCTGCACTTGGGCTGTGCTGTGTGTGTGCTCTCACACACACATGCACACACACACACACACACACACACACACACACACACACACACACACACACATGTGCACATACACATGATTTTACATGTGCACTAAATCAACCAATAATGTAATAAAATGTTTTTGCTGATGCTGTTTTAAGAAGCATTTAGAATATTGGGGCTGTTTTTGTAGGTCTGTGCTGTGAGACGTTGGCCCAAATAGTACTACTTGTCCAACTTACTTACTTTTCTTTAGATATTTGCTCTAATTTAAAATTGGAATGAAAAGTTTTGATAGTTTTCGTGTTGGTTGCCAGTGCAAATTTAGAAGAATATGTCTCTACAGAATTTATGGCCATGCGAAATTCACTTTCATCCCTGTTTTATGTGCAAATTATTGTCATACTTGCATATTCAACAGTTTGTTTATAAAGAATAACTACAGAAAAACCAATTTCCAATTTTGAAAGTTTACACAACAAGTATATCACTTCACAATACATTCTTCCATCAACTAAAAATTATAGATGACTATTATATTCCAAATCCAGTTGATACAGCTGCTTTTAGACCTCAGCACACAAAAATCTCAGTGTTATCAGTCCACAGATGCCCTTTACCAGTGTGCATATTGCTTTCAGGAGTATCTCATAACTTTCATTTTTAACAGTCAGAAATGCATTATTTTTAGTTTCTTAAGATATTAAAAATATTAGAAAGCAGCAAATTACTTCTGGATTTTTTAGAATTTAAAGGTGTCATAAATATGAACAGAGTCTAGAAGTGAGAAATATGGAGTGTTTGGGGTCAGAGCCCAATAGCTATGATACCTAATATAGCAACCATCCAACTCATTGTCTCAGTGCAGTAATACTTTTAGCTAATATGTATAGAAGAAATAAAGATGCATATAATTGCTCAACAACACTGGGCTCTTTCTCCATGTGTTTTCCTTTGCATTCAAACAGCAGAATTAAGAAAAAACAACACATATCATTAACTACATTGCCCTAAAACTAAACATCAATGAAATTCTTAACTTGCATGAAAAAAAAACCTGTCATTTAATCCCATCTCAATGCCAGGATGTATAGTACTATTTCATATGCTGTGATTGCAAAAGAATGAACATTGGTATTCTAACAAAATGAGTTCCCTCAGAAATAAATTTTTAGTTAAAATGGCAGGGCAACTTTATGTTCATATGATGTATTGGAAGACACTCCACAGGCCGAGAAGAGAAAAGTAGACAGTGTTTATCTTGTCACTTAATGGCTACATTTTAAAATGGAGTTTTCATTTTTTTTGGGGGGTGAGTTTTTGAATGGTCCTCTTGCTGGACTTAATTATTTAAGCCCTTAAAGGTTGTGCTTCATTTTCTTCTGACTAGTCTGGTTTTTGATTAGCAGACTTCTATTATGCTCTTTCCTGTGAGTCCCATTTATCTTTTCCTCTGCTTGCTTTCCAGATATTTTCTGTATTTTGGATCTTTCAACAGTTTGAATATGACATGTCTAGGGGTGGATTGTGTGTTTTTATAGAAAAGGACAAATTTCAATCTGCAGCACTTTTGAAATAAATAGAACTTCATGAGAAGATTTAAATTGCATGCAGAAATAGAAAGCATCTCTGCTGAGGCATCCCCTTTACGAGGCAACTCTGAGTTTTAAACCAAATAGCACCATGGCTCTGTATTCTGACATGGGTGTGTGGTTTTGCTTCATTCTGCTTTAGGGTTACAAAATCACTATTATTCTTGGGACTTATATTTCCTCTGATCAACCTCAAAAGGTCCACTTTGGAGAAATCACTTATTTGGTTTATTCCCTTTTCTCCAAGCAAATTAAGACGATGTCCAATACAGGATGACAGTCTTAACATTTCATACACTTTCTACAACTCTGAATGAGCTGGGTGGCCTGATAAATTCATTCTCCTGCAATCTATGTTTCTGCACACATTTATAGTTGCCATTTTATGGACAATCTTAAATTATACAATAAGATAGCTTAATATGACTGCACACCTCAGAAACTTAAAAGCTGAGTTTAGAACAAATACCCCAAAGGATATATAGTCAATAGAACAGTTATGTCCTAATATGAGCCAACTTAAGAGAATTAAAAGCAACTGCTAAGTCCTGATTCTTTACACACAGGAGAGATTGCAGGAGACATTGCTATTTAACCTACTTCTCTTAAGGAAAAACCACCCACCTCTCCAACTTGACTCTGTGGAACCAAGGACTCCTCAGGTGACACAGCATCCCTGTCCACTCAACTTACTACCCAAATGTTTATCAACTTGCTCACTGATAAATATGGTGTAGACACTGAACCAACCAGTCCAAAATAAGCAGTGTATGTCTGAGCAAAGGCCTTTGCTCTCACAGATTTAATATCTAGTAGTGACTTTTTAAATTATATTTTATAAAGCAAATGCATATACATATAGATTTAATGAATTGTTTTTCTTATGTCCTCAGCAATAGTGATGCACATCTAATTATTCTTAGTCTCTCTTTTTCCCTTTTGAAAAAATGCAATCTTTGTTCATTACATCTCACTGATCATCATATATGACAGTCATTATACTACAACATGGTAGCAAGCAATATGGTAGAACAGTGCTGACATAGTTTCTTTGGGTGTCTATTTTGTATACAATCTGGGACTACAAGTTTTCTATCTAGAGCCTAAGAGGTTCAGATGTTAGAATTGATAAGACTGTTGCTGTAGAGTCTGTCGATAATGTACATACTGAAAGGCAACCATTTAGATGTACCACACTGTATGCAATTTGAATTATTTCTATAAACTAGAATTTACAAGCAGTAAAAAAAAATTAGCTAAACAAAACAAAAAACCCACTATTTCCTTAGGACTCTAAAATCTAGAAAATAAAACCGGAAAGGGTGCTTTCCAATTATCTTTGCTGTTAATGTCTAAGAGGTAGATTTTGTAGTCACACCTGTTGGGTGACTCATCCATGTTGCAAGGTTATTTCTTCTCTGAATCATTTTCCTCGGAAGAACTATATGTACAAGAGATAATATGTTAGAGAATACAATTATTTTAAGTATACATTTGCAATAAAAACTTTAGACTGCCTTTGTCTAATATATTATCTAAAAATTATTTTATACACATTATTGGCATAAGTAATAATTGCAATAGTCCTGTTAGGTTCTCCTAGCCTTTATTAGAATTAACAGATGAGCTCAAATAATCCAGGTGTTCTTCCAGGTTTATAGGTCTAATACTTAGATGAAATAAGGTTTAAGTTAATATTGACATTGTAACTGGGATTCTCAATTTATTATGTCATATGGACTTGTTGGTGTTTATGCTATGATTTGTAAAGATGAACAACAAAAAAAACCTTCTCATTAATAACAGATATTTTAATTCCTATAAAGTATAGCTCAGTAGTAAAAAAATACAACTCAGAATATAAACATTATGAAAATCTGTAATTAAGTGGAACTGTGACTTAAGGAATAACTCAAGAAAAGGTGTTGTCATTAGATGGAGAGTGGCTGTTGAAGATTCTCTGGTCCTAATCTCTATAATTGGATTTCTAGTTTACTCAGCAACAGATTAACAGACAGGGTTCATTTAGGGGACTTGATATAGAAAGATAAGCCTGGACTGTTGGTATAGAAATTAACTGGATTCACAAGTATCTTTAAAGAAATGCTTGTCTACAGGGAGGACAGTTCAACAAGAGAAGAAAGAGATCGGAAGGTACTATGCTGCTGACATTGGAGACCAAGAAAGAGTTCACAAGCTAAGAAAAGCAACCTGAATTTGTAATGAGTTAAAAGCAAACTCTAGGACAGATTTAGGTACAGCCATAGCCAGAGAACTCCTTACCAAATATCAATCAAATAATCTCTTTCAATTGTTTCAAATGTTAAAACAGAAACTGTCTCACAAATTATACAAGACTATCAGTATAGTCTAATATGAATATAACTAAGAGGTGTGATAATCTCCTAACAAATATTTTTATTCTAAGACAACTATGTAAAGTGGTAAAAAGGCATAGTAAATGAAATTTCCCAAAAAGCCACCTACGGTCTTATAAATATAAAATGTAGGCTATTCTTAGAATTATTTTCCTAAGTTCATATTCATTCACAGTGTGGAAAGCAGTTAACTATACAAAAATACTGATTGCTTCCCAGTGTTTACTGTAGGATTGTTCCCGAAAAATCTAAGAAATCTCATGATAAATTTGATATATTTAATCCCCGAGAAAGCCAAGGATAGGTTAAGCAGCAAATGAAGAAAGTTAAAAACTTTACCTCACCTGAAAATATTTTAAATATGGCATCTAAAACAATACTCATTTCTTATTCATGGTTATTTAAAGAGTTCCTGTTGAAAAGATAGGACATACAGGTGAGAAAACAAATTAACCTTTGATGCTCTTCCCCAACAGAACTCATCCCAGAAAGTGACTTGGCGCTGAATATTGACTCCATCCTGAGACAGTTATCATGGCGCCACAGTAGCTGTGGTCCCTTTTCAAGCAGGTGACAAGTGGTGCTACTAAAGCCAGTAAATCATAATCATACCTCCACAAACTGACCCAGATTTATACTATCAGTTTACATGAAGTGTAGGCTATGGTCCTCTAAGAATACAGACAGCCTCTGAGCAAAATTCTGTGAGTGAGAATAGAGAAAATGACAGTAATCTAGAGTTCATTTGCATAATTTGCAAATGTAATGACTTCTAATAGCCAGGTGGCAAACTCCAGGGGAAAAGATGCCAAACCCTCCTTTCTGCTCTGGTTGGGATTTCAAGCATGTTAAACTTGCTGCATCACTAGTCACTCCCTTGAAGATGGAGTATGCTTGCTCAAAATATAAATTATAAATCATTCTGAGAGTGGAGACCAGGCAGCAGAATGATGGTAAAGGATGGCAAATGAAAGCTAGGACTAGATATCATATCATAGAGATATCTTATCAATGTCATGGAAAATAATGTTAAGGATGAAAATTTTGATATGTACATATGAAAAGAAAACAAATAGAAATCTCGTAACTGGAGAGTTTTGTTAATGAAAATACAAAATGAAATTGAGAGCCTAAACAACAGTTGAAATAATATCTGAATTTAAAAGGAGGGAGAGCTTTTAAATACCACAGTCAAGCAAAAAGAAATTTTAAAAAATGAATAAAGAACAGTGAATCAAACCAAAGGGGGACACAGTAAGCTAACTATTTATATTATAGGATTTCCCAAGAGATAAGAAACATGAAGAGCCTTTTTAGTTGGTATCCTTAAAATCTCCAGATGTGTTGCTGAAATGTGTTGTATCTTAAATCTCCTATTCCTGTGCATAAAGGAAAAGAAGATACCTCTGTAGTCAGAAACAGCAATATCCAGAGGTTGAAAGCTAGATTTCTCACATAAACACCACCCAGAATGGTCATGTTTTTGAGAATCTGTCGGTACTTATAGAGAGAAATTTAAAACAGCAAGAGAAAAAATATTAAGGAGGGAATTCCACACAAGCTAATAGAAACTTTCTTAGATGAAAAATCATGACAAAGAGAAAATGAGATGAGCTAAGCAAGATACTGCAAATAAAAACAAAGACTCAAAAATACTATACCCCAAAATCTGGTCTTCAGAAATGGAAGATAAATAAATTCTTCCCAGAGGAGCAAAACTTCGGGAATGAAAATTGAATGGAACATGCTTATCTGAAGTGCTTGAAGGAGTCCAACACTTTAAAGGGAAAGAAAGGAAATTATCCCATATAAACTCTAAAAAATCTACTGGAGGAGGAGACACACAGTTGACTAAGAAACCAACCCTTCTGTCTTAGTTAGGGTTTCTGTACTTTGATGAAACAGCATGGCCAAAAAGCAAGTTGGGGATGAAAGAATTCACTGGGCTGACATTTCCACATTATAGTTCATCACTGAAGGAAGCCAGGACAGGAACAAACAGGATAGGAATCTGGACGCAAGAGCTGATGGAGGGGGCAAGGCCTTGGGGGGCGCTGCTTACTGGCTCGCTTACCATGGCCTGTTCAGTCTGCTTTCTTATAGAACCCAGAGTAACCAGCCCAGAGAAGGCACCACCCACAACCACACCCTGCCCTTAATCAACCACCAATTAAGATAATGCATTACAGCTGGATCTTATGGAGGCATTTCTCAATTAAAGTTACCCCTTTCAGATACCTCTAGCTTGTGTCAAGTTGATATAGACGAGCTAGCACAACTAACCACTTGTTAACTTGACACAAACATATCATTATTATGCTACAACCCTTCTTTTCTTATTTGTCCCCAAGATCTCACATTAAAAAACATAAATAACTTTTAAAGTTCCACAGTCTTTACAAATTTTTAAATACTCCAAATCTCTTCAAATTCTTTCAGCTGTGGGCTCCTGTAAAAATCAAAATTAAATACTTTCTTCAATAGGGAAGAACCAGAGCACAGTCAAAATCAGAATCTGATTCAAGCAAAACCTATCTTCAACTCAATGTTCAGTTATCTGGGATTCACACATGATATTCTGGGCTCCTCTAAGGGTTTCAGTCACTTCTCCAGCTCTACCCTCTTCAGTATACATAGCTTGTCTTCTAGGCTCCAGTTGGCTTCACTCCAATGTTGCTGCTGTTCTTAGTGGATATCCCATGGTACTGGCATCTCCAAAATGCAGGGGTCCTCTGCTGCATCTGGGCTTTACTTTTGCCAACAGCCTTTCATAGTCTCTCTTCATGGTACCAAGCCTCAACTTCTTTGGATGACCCCCTTCAGTCCTGAGTCTGAAAAAGCTGCTGAGGCTGCACCTTCACCAGTAGCTTCTTCTGCCCTCCCACAGTTCCAAGCCTCAGCTGCTCTCCATGATCTGATCATGCCTTCAAAACCATTAGCACCTGGGTGACTCTTAAACTACCAAGTTTAACTGCTAGCTTGAGGTACTACCTTCGTCACCTCTGGAACACAGCTTCTGTGTTGACTCTCAGGAAATATTTCCCAGAAAATTTCATCTCCATGATGGTGGTCTCTTCTTAATCACTGATAATTTCTTTAGCTTCCACTTAATGGGGGAAATACTTCTGTGTATGTTTATAAATAAAGTACTTGCTTGGCCAATGAGACAGCAGGTTAGGCTGGACTAGGAGTCAAAGAGGATTCTGGGAAATGTAGTAGAGAAGTGGTGTTCCAGACAGGAAGTGACATAGCAAGGAGACTCATATTTAAGAAGAGGAAAAAGGAAGTGTTGCTCTCTTTCCCCTCGGCTCCTGCTCCAGCGGCAAGATGTGATCCACCAGCTAGGAGGGACGCCAATAAGGCGTCCGATAAGATAAGTCTTATAAAATATATAGATGTATGATGATTGATACTGAGCTAACAGATGAGAATCCTAGTCATTGGCCAAGCAGCATTGTAACTAATACAAGTCTCTCTGTGTATTCATTTGGGCCTAACTTGGGCAGGCGGCTGCCATAAAGCTTACACGTGGCGGTGGGGCTCAGCGGCTTTTGGCAGAAAGATTTATCGTAACAGAATGGTGTCAGTGAGTGGGATGACCCCATGCCCCAAGGTTTCCAGAGAAAGAGGGAAACCTGCCGCCACAGCCTGCCCTGTCGGGCTGCTGAGAGGCATTGGAGCAGCTTCCATATGCTCGCACTGTCCCGGTGCTCTTGGGCGTTATACTCGGACTTCTGAGATGTTAAAG
The DNA here is from genome assembly GCF_003668045.3 of Cricetulus griseus. NCBI lineage: Eukaryota > Metazoa > Chordata > Mammalia > Rodentia > Cricetidae > Cricetulus > Cricetulus griseus. The sequence goes on along the minus strand of NC_048595.1, from coordinate 187,627,895 downwards.
ACAGATTAAGATAAAGAAAAACATCTAAAGGTTTACAATACATTTAAAAATATATGTAAGCTTGTGAGAGAAAAAGTAACAGGAGGAAATAGAGTAACCGGTTGTGGTGGCCAACACGGGTAGGATTTGCTGAAGGAAGCAGAGGCAGGCGGATTTCCACAGAGAAACGCTGTCTCAGAAAAAAAAAAAAAAGAAACAAAAGGAAGTAAAAGTAGAATAATAAAAAAGCCACCTAGAGATGAAAAATATACAGAGAATCTGGATACTAAATGCCATACTGTTGTCTTTAATTTGTTTGATTGCCAAGGAAAGAATTACTGCTGCTAAAATACATTTGATTATAAATGCTGCTAAATTAATCCAACTTATACATTTTAAAAATGCTTTAACTTTAAAGTTTAAGTCTAAGGACAGGCTACTTAGAAATAAAGGTTTTACTTGTATTTCCACAGAAAATCAAAAGCTGTTGATTCCTTCCAGACTAATATGGTTTGATCAAGCAAGACCCCCTGAAGCTGAGATGATACAGCCTTACAGACTACAAAAACAAGGACTTGGTCAGGTTTCTATGTTTTATCATGATCCTAATGGTATATAAACATCGCCCCCAATCAGCAGGAAGCAGTTTAGAAAGAACGACGCCCATATTCCCAAATATTGTTTATAAATGTTTGTTTTCATTTAAATGAGGTTGGTGATAAATGATAAAAAAAGAAAAGGGAAATAGGATCTAGGAATGAATACTTTAAATTGGTAAAGATTTTCATTTATTGATACAACTTTAAGGTCAGTTTTGTGATATGTATATGTCTACTCTTGTTTAGGTATTGTGTTTATACAGATCTTTTACCTATAATAGTCAGAACTTATAATTAGGTTAGTTAGGTTTTCTAGATATAGAGATGTATTTGAGATGGTTAGGTATTCTTCAAACCTTTCAAAGACCTACAGAAATATGGCATTTAAATGGTTTAGGGTTTTTCTTGGCAGTGAGACACAACTGCTCCTGGCACACCAATTATGTCAGAAAGGAGGATGGGCATCGAAGAAACTCGTTATGGAGTTTGCTTTCAACATGGCAAGACTAGCCATTTGGGCAAGAAACTGCTCTTGCCTGGACTGTTTGTTGCTGTATAAATTGGACATGCAGGACCCACAAGAAAATGACTGCTAAACTTACAAAACTGAAGGGTTCCTGTTAAAATGGAGGAGTGTGTTAGACATACTGTGGCCTATAGGCTGAAGATGGATGCCCCAACATTTACAGAGGAACTTTGGGTGACTGCCCAGGTAGCAAGATGTCCTGTCAATTCAAGAGTTTATATATTATCCTTCTGTGGTCTTTGATAGAGTTGAAGACAGATAGTTATGGTTATAGTTTTCTTCAGTTATTATAAAAAATAAGTTACCCTTCTTTTTATTTAGACAGAAAAGAGGAGATGATGGGGGAAATACTTCTGTGTATGTTTATAAATAAAGTACTTGCTTGGCCAATGAGACAGCAGGTTAGGCTGGACTAGGAGTCAAAGAGGATTCTGGGAAATGTAGTAGAGAAGTGGTGTTCCAGACAGGAAGTGACATAGCAAGGAGACTCATATTTAAGAAGAGGAAAAAGGAAGTGTTGCTCTCTTTCCCCTCGGCTCCTGCTCCAGCGGCAAGATGTGATCCACCAGCTAGGAGGGGCGCCAATAAGGCGTCCGATAAGATAAGTCTTATAAAATATATAGATGTATGATGATTGATACTGAGCTAACAGATGAGAATCCTAGTCATTGGCCAAGCAGCATTGTAACTAATACAAGTCTCTCTGTGTATTCATTTGGGCCTAACTTGGGCAGGCGGCTGCCATAAAGCTTACACGTGGCGGTGGGGCTCAGCGGCTTTTGGCAGAAAGATTTATCGTAACATCCACTAACCAACAGTGTCCAGTAACACAAGGGTTCCACTTCAGTGTTTCCAATCTCTTGTTTATCACAGCTGATTCTTCAGCTGCAGGTGACCAGAATGACAGACTCGTGACTGAAAATAACAAACAGTCCCAACAGAGTATTTAAATTTCCCTCTAAAATTTCACAAGCCAGGTTTCCATCTTCTGCACGGCCCTCAACATTCTCATCATCCACGGTCCTACATAATACCCCACTTAGCTGTCAACCCTCAATGGCTTTTCTAGCCCAAATTTCCAAAGTTCTTCCACAATTTCCCAAAGCAGACATTAAAATAGGAAGTAGTCAATAAGTATGTTAAAAGGTGTTCAAGTTACAAATCAGAAAATGCAAATTAAGATCACAATAAGAGATCTCCTTCCATATGTTAGTGCGGCTTTGAAAACAAAGACAAGAAAATACGGCTATTTATTTTTATTATTTTTTATTTTTGAATTGTAATTAGACCAATTTTAAATTAGAAACAAGCTTCTTTTACATGTCAATCCCAGTTCCCTCTCTCTCCCCTTCTCCCCTGCCCACCTCCACCCCTATCCTAAACCCTTTCTCCTCCCCAGGTAGAAGATGAGGCCTTCCATGGGGGATCTACAATGTCTGTCATATCATTTGGAGTAGGACCTAGACCCTCCCCCATGTGCCTAGGCTGAGAGAGTATCCCTCTATGTGGAGTGGGCTCCCAAAGTCCATTTGTGTACTAGGGATAAATACTGATCCACTACCAGAGGAAATACTACTATTCAAAAATAATAATTTTTATGTGTACAGGTGTTTGGACTGCATATATGTCTTTGCATCACTTGCATGGCTGGCATCCATGGAGACCAGCAGAGGGCTTCAGATTCCCTGAAACTGGAGTAATAGAGTGTTGCACACTGTCTTGTGGGTGCAAAAATTGAACCTGAGTCTGCTAGAAGATAGCCAGTGCTCTTAATTTCTGAGCCTCTCTCCAGTCCCTAGACATAATTTTTATTACATTTTCATTTATTTTAATATCACATAAGTGTTTGACAAATGAGTAAAATAAAAGAACTGAACAGTCCCTTGGTTGGCAGTGAGATTGTTGAGAAAATTGCAGAGCTTTATTTTATTGTCTGATGATGCAGACTTGAATTTCTGTTGACAAGGGTGGTAGAAAACCCTTGTTAATGTGTTAGAACATGGCAGAAATCTACAAGACAATACTTAACAAAAAGTTGAACAAAATGGATGTAGTTAAGCAAATTGTTTGTTCTGTTATCTTGAGTTGGTGATCTGCCCTGAGTCTAGAAAAAGACCAGAAAGGGTGTCTTCTTTGACATACATATCAGTTTCAGTCTCTAACTATTTTAGTATCATTCTGGCTCTAAGAGATGTTAAATATCTGAGTGCTCTCTCCCCTTGTAGGTATGGATAGAGTTCTTGGAAGCTGTGTTTGTTACAGTAAAAATGAGTTTTTACTGTAATCGTCTCTTTTTCCATAAAGATGCAGTGACTTAGAAACAATTCAGTTAAAGAAAAAAAGGAAATGCCAAGGTTCATTAAAGTGCCACAGAGTCAGGATTCTGAAGGAGTACAGCTAGCTTACAGTGCTACTCACCTTCTTTGTCGATGCTGAGCAATGGATATCTAGTACAACAAATTGCAGGTATACATGGCTTTGTTTGCACCTGTCTGCATCTTTCTATCTACCTTTTCCCATTAGAGTTAATAAGATACTCCTCTGGGTACCAGTTGTCTTTGGACTTTTCTATTCATTTCTGCCTCTTCAAGGGATATTGTAAATTTGTAGGGATATGGTTTGTTAATATTGCCGCTTGTGATGGTAAATGCAGAAGATTTTTGAATCAGTGGATGTTAAATGTATCTTTGTCAGAAACAAGGACAATCTCTCCAAGCCAAGCTTTATATTCAATGAACTGAAATTATTGCTATCTTATAGTTGTAGGTAACATGTTATTTTGATACACATGCACAAATATTTACACAAATCTGTTGGCTGTCAGGGTTTTGTGTTGCATACTAATGAGAGGTACATATTTAAGGTTTATCTGAGCAAACAAAAATACAGCACCAGGGCTCTTTGTAATAGGGCATCTGAACAAGAGCTGTAAAAGATGCTATGTGATATGTTGCTAAAAATGCAAGCTCCCTCAGTGAGGCACAAACAAACCACAACAGATAACCATGGCACAAGTATCTATTGGCTGACACTGGAGAGGGAGGCCAAGGCCTTCAACAAAATCACATAATGTTATTTAGACACTGTGTAGAGGCAAAGGTAACAGGAACAAATGACCCAATGTTTGTGCTAAACAAATAAGCACAGAATGCAATCAACTCCAATGACTGCGTTTCCAACTCTGGAATGTTTGGGAGTTATAGAACAAAAGGCCAACACAGAAAACTGTTTTACCAATATGCCTCTTAGTGTTCAAATGAATGTTAATCATCTGCATTTATAGAGTCTCATAAATGCATATGGCCAAAAGAGAACAGAATGTGTTAGTGACTAAACTCTGAATCATCCTTTTCACTCTGCACACGGAGCCTGTTGCCAGAGCTTTCCACTTCTCTCTTCAAAATGTCTCCTATAATTATACCTCCTTGCTCTCCTACCTATTGTCATCCCAGCACATATCCACCAGTTCAGTACTTTCCCAACACCAACAGCACACTTTACAGGCTAATAAACTTGGCAATCGTTGGTATTAGGATGCCCATCAAGTACTAAACATTGTTCTCAGTTTCTTATTTAGAAGATGATGAGCAGGCACTGCCCAGCTCTCTAAAGCTGTGCGTTAACCACACGTGCTCCTTTTCATCTTTTAAGACTGGACCATATCTCATCTAGGCAGCTCTGCCATGTTTCCTCCCTTATTGCACTCTCTCTTGAATCTTTCTTCAGATTCTTCCAGAGTGACTCTCTTCTAATGGACAACAATGCATTCTTTGCTCTTGTGATGACAGCCAAGGTGTTTGGCTTCTTTCCCAAGTCTCCCATTAAAGACTGAATTGTGTGAGTCTGGCCACAGCTTCCTAGTGTGTAACTGGCTCTTTTATATAATCCTCAGTACCAATCCCAGCTTCCTCCTACCCAGAGGTGTCACAAAGCTGTCTTATGTGGAAACACATTCATTTTTATCTCACCCTACTTAGCTGCCTCTGGCTTTGTCTTATCCTTCCTTCGTTTAAACAATTAAGTCCATTTCCACATAACCAGTCTTCAAGGTTCTGGTTTTATGTGGCCTAGTCCTGTGTGCCAATACAAATGGAATGTGAATGATATTTGTTGCCGGCAGCCAGCTCCTGCAGGGCAATGACAGAGTATAATTACCAGTCTTGTGTAGAACATGGAAAACAACAGCAGATCTGTGTTAAATAAAGTAAAACAAACTGAACCCAGGGGCTCATCTTGCAAAGCAAGCATTTTTAACATAGCTGAGCTACACCCGGCTATGCTACTTGAAGTTTTCATACATCATGTTTTCGATTCATTTCACGCAATGCAAGCAGAACACAATCTTAGATTTGACAGAAAATGTTACCCTGAAAACTATGCTATTCTTTGGAGTAAGAGTTTATACATGTTTTGTGTGGGTATGTTCATTTGTATGTGAATATATATATGCCTGAGAACCACCTCAGATTTAATTCTCAGGAATGTTATTAATGTCTCTGGAATGTCCACCTAAGACAGGGTCTCTCATTGGCCTACAGCTAACAGCATGCAAGGCTTGGGTGCCAGAAAGTTCCATACATCCTCATCTCTCTGTGTCCCTAGTACTAGGTTTACAAGGGCATGTCATGTTCCCCAGCACTTATTACATGGGGTTCTGAGGATGGAATTTAAGTTCCCATGCTTGCAAGGCAAGTACTTACTGACAGAGCCATTTCTCCAGAACTATGCCATACTTACACAGGTCGTAAAGTACCTATATGTTTTGTTCTATTGACTTGACTTTTAAAGGAAAGTTGTAGAAACACAGTGATATGTTTATGATAGTCATCTTTACTATTTGGGATTTATAAAGAACAGCAAAAGAAAGATGTGTTATTTATTATATTCAGATGTTTTTACTATATTGCATTGTATGTGTCTGAATACCACAAATAACAACTACAAATATTATTGAGGGATTCATGTAAAACTACTGAAGAAGTGTGGTGTGGAGGCCCACAGACAGGAGGTAGAGTCACTCAAATCTTTGTTAATTCTATGCCAGACTGGTTTCCATAGTGAATTTTGAGTCAGCCACTGCTACATTATGAGACCATGTCTCAAAAAGAATAAATAATACAAAACCAAAACTATAGAAAACAGTGGCTTTTGTTGGTTTAGGCACTTAGTTAACATGGAAGAAATCTTCAGCAAATTTTTATTAAGTTGAAAATTAAAAGACAAAACTTGATTTATTCACAAACTGTAAAGAATCAAAACAGTTTTGACCATGCAAATGCAGGTACATGAACTACCTACTCTGAAAGGTGAGGGTATTAATTAGAAGGCGGCTGATCTAAGCTAGCTCAGCCCTGTCTGAGTCTGTTCTACTTTTAGAAGCATATTGGAAGTGACTGATGAGGAAAAGCTATATGAAGGTTCTGACTTTCCTGAAGTTCACAGACGGTGACACCTGCTCTAAGAATGTGCTTTGAATGCATTTGTCTGCATATTTTCTCATCTCAAAACAACCCTCCAAATACAGAATTTCCCTTCTATAGAGTAATTAAGAATTCTATGTGTATGTGTGATTATGTAAGCTGGGTGCCAGCAGAGGCCAACACAGAGATTCCTAGAATTAAAGCTGCAGGCAGTAATATTCTGCACAGTATTTGGGTGCCTGGAAGTAAACTCACTCTAGCCCCCAATTATTCTTTTAACTGTGCCACATGACCATGTTTTTGTTTTCTAATTCCACAGACAGGACCTCCAACTTCTGATCTAGTAGTTACTGCAGCAGATCCTCTATAAACTTCCATGATTCTAGTGCTTACCATTCTATAGCCCCATGACTGGGGATTCCTAACCAAGGGGATTCTATCACTACACTTCCCACATTGCTGTTACACAACATACTCATCAACGTAAGTCTTTTGTATCCTACTTTTTGGACTTGCTGTACATTGTTCAGGTCTTGTTTAGGCAGCTATGACACCAACTGATATGCTAACATGAAAAAAGGAAATCTCCTAGGGTCTCAACTCCAGACAAAAATTAACTCAGGCACCACTCTTAACCTGTTGTCATCCCTGCTCTTTGAATTTAACCTGTGATCCATCTTTTTTATAACCTGACTGCCACTCTCAAGTCTAAGGTGCTAGCCCATCCCTCACAGACTATAATGAACATATGCTGTTTCCTGGGTTTTGCTTATAGGACTGGACAGTGATTAAGGGCACAGATTATTTCAGTTCATAGAACAGTCTTGTCAGTGATTAACTGAATAAACCCATCCCAAGTGACTGACCTCTAACTAGGTTCCTACTTTCACTTCTGAGCTAGGGGCAATACCAATCTCTACTTTAATGGGCTGTCCAAAGATGAGCTGGGCTAGTAGAGACAGAGAGAGCTGTGCTACACACACACAGATGAAGTGTTGCAGAGTTGGTAGCTGGACAGCAATGGCAACTACAAAAGCAAGATTCTGATTTATTGCAAGCAGGAGAACCAGAATAATCCTTTATAGCATGTCACATTTGGTGCATTCTTGCTTTAATTTTCCACAGAATTCTCTTTAGTTGTACTTATAACAAGATTCACAATCTTAGATCCTCAGTTCTCAATTTCTGATCTGCTTTCTTCTGGCAAGTCTATTGCATCTTGAGACATTTGTCCCCATTCTTGCTTTGCTCCATGAACTCAACTGCCATCCCTTCTAGGAATCAATTAAGCTATCTTGTTTTTACTTGTTCCTCCCACACTCTTTTTTGTCCATTTACTCATCCTCTGGGTCTTCAGTCAGTTCCTGAGGTGACTTCTTCAACTACACTGCTATAAGAGAATTCTGTCTCCAATGTTCATGGCTGTAGTATCTGCTTGTTTCTGTTATTATTACATTAACCACATACTTGCTTCTATCACTTTGCTTTTTTGCTTAGTATTTTTTGATGCATCATATTAGTATATGCCACAAGAGCAAATTTTCATGTGTATCTTGTCCATCCCTGAAACACTAGCATTGCAGCTCAGAACATGAACTCTGAACAGAGTACATGACTCACAACTGTTTGTTATTTATTGATAATCTGTCAACAGCTTTATTTGATTTTAAATGAACTACTTATCTATGCTCCCAGATACTCACCTATCACAGTGTTGAGGATATTTTCATAAGCTAAGATCACACCTCTACTTTTCACTTACAAATACTCAGTCCTTCCAGTTTGGTTTGTTAATAGTCTTATGACTACCTTTTTATTTCTACAGAACCTTTTGTTTTATTGATCTTTCACATCATAGCATTTATGTGTGGCTTTAATGTTTCTCCCCCTACAATTATAATCCTTACAAATACAATATTCTTGCTCCTCAAGATACAGTGATAACATCTTAATTAAAATCTAGATCTTCATTTAAATATGTTTTATATTTAGAAACACATACTCCTGGAGTATCAAATAAGAACAATAATAAATATTCCTAATTAGTTTTATGTTGGAAGAAGTTAAGACATACATATTTATGTAAGCCAAACTTTAATCTTTATACCATAATATCTATTTAAAAATTCATCCCCTTATCCAAAAGGATTCTTTTATGAGTTTTGTAAGGCTTTGTAAGACTTTGGTTTTACTTGGGTGATAATGACACTTAACTTCCTAAAGTATTCCAGACTCTAAAAATTGCAAGAACAAAACCTACTGCAGACCATATGGAGACAAGCTCCGCAAGACATTTGTGCATTGGCATCTGCTCCTATCAGTATTGGCACAGAAACTGGTATCCTTGGGTCTCTGATTCTTCCAAGCCAGGGCTTACAGGACAGTTTCATCATAGAATACTATTAAAAATTATTTGCTAAGATCTGAATTAATGATTTATTTTAAAGAATATTAAGCGATAACTCATACTTTGATTTCATTTCACTCAAACTGTTTCATTACTTGCAATGTAGTGCAAGAGTATCAGAATGAGTGCCTGCATCTGAATATCATTCCTGAAGCATTTCTTCTTGTCTAATCTGAACTCAGAGATGGAATATAAGAGTAACCTTCCCAGCCCCTGGGAGGGCAGGCAGGCTGGCTGGCAACTCAGCTATCATCCAGGACCAGGTCTAGTGCTTTAAGTCTGTCCACCCCAACATACACTCCATCTATGAGCTGCTGGAAGGAGCTGGTCATGAAGAACCAGAGATGCAGTATCACCACGACTCTGAGCAACAGCAGGCTATCCTAGAGGAGTCTCAGTGAGGGTCCAGTATTGATAGTTCTATCAGAAACCCCTAACCTTGAACCAGACCAATGATGTGTTGGAATGAACATTTGCATGGCAAGTTGTTTGGGGGGGATCATACTGTTTGACAAACTGCAGCTTCCAATGCCACTACTACTAAATGAATATGTGATGGAGAGATGGGAAAGACAAGATGGCGGAACCAATTGGTGCATGGGTGGTGAAGAGAGGTGGAACTAGAGACATAAAAGCTGTGACTGGTGAGAGAGAAGGCTGTGGAGGGGTCTGAAACATGTCCTTGCTGAGTGGGGCCCACAGGGTGGTGTGCTGCAGCCTGGGTCTTTGAACAAGCTGCCTTGGCACACAATCACCCTGGGTCTGACCAGTGATAGGATGTCCAAGATGAAGAATTAGATTGGGCCTCCTCAAAATTTCCCCATGGTCCACACTTCCCCCAGAGGCAATGTTGCTATTGTGGTCCTTATTGTTGCCCTAGGTTATGATGAAGCCCAGGGGCCATGTGGTTGTCCAGTGGACTGACCTGCTGCTCAGAGCCATGTTTGGGTTCATGGTCCTGCTTCACCCTGGTGTTCTGTTGACATCTGAGGCTGGTGCTGCCACTGGGAGCCATGCTGTTGTCCATGGTTTGTGCCACTGCCTGAGGCTGTGATGATGTCTGTGGGCTGTGCTGCTTCCAAGGGCCATGTTGATGTAAGTGGCCTCTGCAACTAGCATAGTACATGTTGGTGTCTGTGGCCCATCTTGCTCCAGAGGTCATGTTGATGTCCTTGGCCTGTGCTGCTGCTGTGGGCTATGATGGTATCCATGGCTGATGCTTTAGTGGAAGTTCATGTTAATGACCCTGATCCTTCCTGCCACCAGAGGCCAGGCAGAGGTCTTGAACTCTGCTGATGCTAGAGATCATGTGGATGTTTGTGGTCTATACTATTGTCAGCAACTCTGCAGAGGCCCAGGATCCATGCTCCCACTGACTATGAAGTATAAGGAAGCTACTTTTTAAGTGCTTTTGATGACTGTAGACACACAGTTGAGAAGGAGGATCATAGGAGGCTTCTGTGACAACCCCTACCACCACCCCAACCCCCTCCCAAAAGTAACAGCCTTAAAAGGACACCATCAAAGGGAACTCCTAAAAGTTGTGATAAGGATGTGGAAATGTAGCTCTCCACAATTGACAGCTTTTGGTGGGGGAGAAGGTAGAAGTGTCCTTTAGGATGCTGGCCACTATGAGTTTGACCAGAAATATATGGATAACACAGATTGTTCTTGGGTTGTTTCCCTCCCTTCCCTCCTTCCCTCCCTTCTTTTCTCTCTTCCTTCCCTCCCTTCTTCCTTTTTTCTTTCTTCTTTTCTTTGGATGGAATCACAAGGGTTGGGGCAGGCTTGGAAGAACTGGAAAGTGAGTATGATCAGAGTACATTATATGAAATTCCCAAATAATCAATAAAAACATTACATTGGTCAAAAAACTCTCACCCCTCAAGAGACAGAGGACTACTTAACTTCTGACAAGGTCTACTTCTTCACGTAAACATAAAGGGCTTATAGCCCCAGATTCTCCTATGCATTTTGCCTAAGGATGCTTTGAGTTAAATGTATGCACAATATTTATAACCAGCAAAAATAAAGGACCACCAGCTAATTGTCAGGCATAATTCTATATGCTAGGAGTCTTGATGGAAAGACAAGCTATATTATATTACTCTGATAATCTTGGCTCATTCATCTCTGATTGACACACATATAAAGGTTGATTTTTTTCAGTTTGCCTAACTTTTAAAATATTTAGGATTTATTTTAATCCTCAAATCCATTTAGTACCAAGCTTAATAGAATTATTCTTGTCAAGCATAAGCTGTCATCAACTGAAGGAAGAAGCCACACTTATTTTATATATCTATAAGTTTCAAAGATGTTAAGAGAAACAGGTTTTGTTTCTTTTCATCATTTGCATTTTTATTTATATTATTAAAGAACTGATGCAAAAATTCCCTTTAGTAACTACTGTTATATAAATGTATACTATGAACAAAATAAAGTTTTGAATAACTCTAAAATGTCCTTGCATTCAGATTCCAAGGTATTGATGCACTAGAGTTACTTTCCAGTGTAAAAGCATTGCCTATGCTTTCCAAATCTTGGTTTAGTAAATCTTAGCATTTACTATTGGGCTTTGGCAATCCCTTGTAAATTACAGAAAATGTGAGTGTGTGTGTGTGTGTGTGAGTGTGTATGTGTGTAAAGTTCTATACTCAAACATCACAGAAACTACACCATATCTGCTTAAATATCAACAATGGTACAATACACTCTAATATCAATATTTTGAAATAATTAAAAACACTTAAATACATGCTTATTATAAATACAGAAACATAATACATATATTTTGCATAAAAGGTAAATCATGAAGATTAGGGATGAAGCTCAGTTGGAAGAGTGCTTGACTAGCAGGTGTGAGGCCCAGGGTTCAATTCCCAGCATCACAAAATAAAATAGGCATGGTGGCACGTGGCACAGAGCTGTCCTCTGAGTTCTTGGTAGTTAGAGCCATGAAGATCAAAGTTCAAAGTCATCTTCTGCCACATAGCAAATTTAAGTCTAGATAGGATACATAATAAACTATCTTTTTTTTCTTTTTTATCATTTTTTATTAGAATTAGAAACAAGATTGAATTACATGACAATCCCAGTTTCCTTCTCCCTCCCTTCCTCCCCTACCACTCCCCCAATTAAAACCCTACCTATCATATATACTTTCTTCTATTCTTCACCTGACTCAAACTTTCTGCTCCCTCATGACCTCTGCATCCTTCCTGTTCTTCCCTTCTCATTCTGGTAGCTCCCTCCCCCTCTTCCCATGCTCTCAATTTGCTCAGGGGATTGTGACCCTTTCACCTTCTCCAGGGGACAATGTTTGTCTCTTTTAGAGTCCTCCTTGTTTACTAATAAACTATCTTTTTAAAAATATAAAAATAAGGTAATTTTTGAAGAGCATGCATTAGAGTTGTACAGATTTCCTCTGAGTTTATTAATGAGGATTCACAATGGAGATGTAAGTCACGGGTGGGGAAGAAAAGAATATATGATGAACTCTTAAAAGAATGGCTTAACCAATTATGATCAGAAAGGTTTCCACAGGCCACTGATGGGAGCAGATGCAGAGACTCAAAGCCAAACATTTGTACAGAGACAGAGCTCAAATTGGAGATCTCCACTGGGTCCCTCCCCTAGGAAGGAAACCCCACTGAAGAGGGGGGTGATTGTAGGAGTCAGAGGGGACACAATCAACTAAAAGGGGACAGAATCAATTAAACAGAGCTCAAGGGAGCTCACAGAGACTGAAGCAGAAATCACAGAGCCTGTGTGGATCTGTGCTAGATCCACAGCAGGTACTAAGTTATGGTTGTGGCCAGGCGGTGGTGGCGCACGCCTTTAATCCCAGAACTCGGGAGGCAGAGGCAGGCAGATCTCTGTGAGTTCCACGCCAGCCTGGTCTACAGAGCAAGTTCCAGGAGAGACCTTGTCTCGAAACCCCCACCCCCAGAATTTGAGCCCCCTGAGATTTTTGTGATTGCTCTTTGAGCCACACATCAGAAGCCTTCTGGGTGTCAGCCCTGAACTCACAGAACAGAAGCACCCTCCTCTCTTAATGAGGCCCTACCTGACACTGATGGCACATTTAGTTCTCCACTGGGCCTGAATGGAAGCAGTCAGGAAAATTCTTTTTGGAAGGTACTCTGCAGGCTACCTAAACAGAAACATGGACACCAAGCCAGACTCAAAACCTTTGACCTAAAATCTGTCCTGCCTGCATAATATGCTTGCACAATGGTGGCAAAGAATTTGTGGGAAAACCAACCAATATATGCCTTGACCTAAGGCCCATTCCATGAGAAGGAACTCACAGCTGAAACTGTGTGGGTGACCAAGAACTAGAGACTAGATAACCTAGATATCTAGGGTAAAACCAAACACTAGTAGTCTAAAAAAAAATCAATAAAATTATTCCTAATGGTATTCTGCTATACTCATAGATTGGAGCCTTCTCCAGGCATCCATCAGAGAGGCTTCTTCCAGTAGAAGATGGAAACAAATACAGAGATCCACAGTCAGACATTATTCAGAGAGAGAGAGAGAGAGAGAGAGAGAGAGAGAATCTAAATTGGAGGTCTTTATTTAGTCCTTGCCCTCAGAGCTCATGGAATCCAAGGGAAGAGAGGGCAGAAAGAATGGAAGGACCAAAGGGGATGGAGGACACCAGGAGAACAAGGCCCTCTGAATCAACTAAGCAAGGCACATATGAGCTCACAGAGACTGAAGCAGCAATCACAGGGCCTACATGGATCCTCACCAGGTGTTTTGACTATGTTATAGCTATTACTTAGTATTTTTATGAGAGTTCTGACGGTATGAGTGGATTTCCAGCTCTTGTGCCTGTTCTTGGGTAGATTTCCTTCTGTTGGGTTGCTGTGTCCAATTTTGATAAGACAGTTTTTTTTTTCTTCATTTTATTACATTTTATTTTGCCGTGTTTTGTTGTTATCTCTTGGAAGCCTGATATTTTCTAATGAGAGTAGAAATTATAACCAGGTCACATTTTATGAGAAAAGAATCTATTTTCAATCTAAAAAAGAGAAAAGTTCCTAAAGTAGAACTTGAAATGATGTTACATTGAGGATGTTTGAAAATCCATAGGGAAATATTTTTTTTTTACTTAAAATACATAATATATATGTAAATATACACATGTAAACACACATGTATATATACATTTTTTGTATATAAAGTTATACCACTTGGTGCTAATGCTTATTCAAAAGCCACAGACTACCAAACAAAAACTCCACTGTCAGGCAAGGGAAATTTCCCTAAGAGTTGCTGGATGGAAAATACACTGGAGCTTCTGACCAGGGAAGTGCAAGAGACTCTCAAAATTATATAGGTAATCACTATTGTCCTTACTCACCTTTTAGAACTTGAAAGTAATTCCATATTGCTGAAGAAACCACACACTTAGGGCACAGGACTTGGAAGAATCAATTTGCAACTGACCTTGAGGCCTCATCTCTGAGGACTAGTTTTCTCAGTGTTTGAAGGTGGTATTCGAGCCGTCAAAGGATAAAGTAATCAATACCCTTCTAATGCATATGCACCATAGCATATGCATTGTACTTATTGACCAGTACAATGAGATGTTCCCAAGCATGAAATGGTAGAACTTACATCTTGGGGATAACCAACAGCCAGCTTAATGGACTTACAGCATGCTTAGCAAGAGGTAACCCAGGCAGCCATTTATGGCTGCTGAGGCCATGGACCCTAAAAGTGAATTTACTACTGTTGATTTCCTAAGCCAGTATAATCTTTAATTGCATTCTAGATACTTACCTTTTTATCTACAGGTAAGTATAGCTCTTATCCCCATCAAATAAACTTCCTTTTACAGCAGACAAAAAACAATTACAGAAACCCACAATTGATCAAAATACAGAGAATAACAGAGCATAAGGTGCCCAATGACAAGGGATACATCTAAAACCCAACCCCTACACCTAAAACTCTGGGAACATTCTAGAAGAGGGGGATGAAAGTTTGTAAAGTCCAGAGGACCAGGACATCTGTTATGAGATGTCTTTACTATATGACAAGTAATTTGTATCCATGTACTCTCACCAATTTGGTAGCCTAAATAAGACCTAAAGAATGTCAAAACTGATTGATATGACAACTTTGTTAGAGGAAACTAACAAGGTCCTTCCCCTAAATGAAAATCTACAGATAAACATGGCTGCTGAAAGAGCCAGACTCAATTTTCTTAAGGGATGGGCTCTCATAGATTATCCAATCCCAAATGGTCAACTGTAGACCATACATATATGAACAGTACCAAATGGACTCAAAGGCTATATTCATATATATATATATGTATATACAGTAAAACAGTATTCATTTTGGAAGCAGAGGTCAATAATTTCAGAGAGTAGACAAGTTGGAGTGGGGAGAAGGAGGGTGAAAAGAATATAAATATAGTACTCATGTATAAATATTTAAATGTTTTCATAAATTGTTTATTTAAATTTCATTTATATTCCAATCTGTGTTCTCCATCCAATACCTCCTTCCACACCCCTGGCCTTCCCCCTCAAGCCCTGCTCTATCCAGTCCTCCTCATGGGTAAGGGCTCCCATGAGGAGTCAACAAAGTCTGACACATTTAGTTGGGGCAGGACCAAGCTCCTCTCCCATGCATTAAGGCTGAGCATGACATCCTATCGTAGGGAATGGGTTCCAATAAGATGGCTCATGTACCAGGGTTAGATCCTGTTCCTACTGCCAGGGGTCCCTCAAATAGTTCAAGCTTCACAACTGTCTCCAACACACAGAGGACCTAATTTAGTCCCATGGTGTCTCCACAGCTGTTGGTCTCCACAGCTCTAGAGTTCATGAGTTTTCACGAGCTTGGTTCAGCTGTCTCTGTAGATTTCTCCATCATGATCTTGACCTTACCTGCTCCTATATTCCCTCCTGCCTCTCTTTGGCTAGATTCCTGGAGCTAGGCCTGGTTCTTGGTTGTGGATCTCTGCATCTGGTTCCATCAATTACTGGATGAGGGCTCTATGATGACAGTTGGGGTAATCACCAGTCTGATTACTGGGGTAGGCCAATTTGGGCATCCTCTCCCCCAATGATATGAGTCTTATCAGGGAGTCAAAGAGCAATGAAAGAGATAACTTAAATTTTTTAGATTCAAAAAAAGAAAAGACAAAGCCACCTATTAAGCTTAAATTAGGAACCTCATCTGGGATCTATAAGCTACTTTACTTCAACCTATTTTGGAAAATCAGTGATGTTGAAACATTGTCATGCCCTTTCCACATCATCCATCATACTTTTGCACTGCTCCAAAGAGCAGAGTGTTCCAATGGAGAACATGAACTTTTAAAGGAAAAGTCTATCATCTCCTGAACCAGAAGATAGAATCTCAAGGAATGAATCAAGGGAAAAAGAGGTGAAAAAGAAGTCTGTAGATTTTATCTCCATAGATTTTGTATGTTGAAAGGAAGACTACACCATCCTTTTGAGCATATTTAACTAGGATTTCCCATATGTATTTGGTAATCATCATAGCATTGTATAGGGCATGCACACATAAATTCATCTACCTCTACATTCTCACATGCTTTTAGACAAATGGTAGTATGTTTTATTCTCTTATCTGATGTGGATAACACTATTTTATTTATTATATATGAAGAATTCCCCTGTTTTATTAACATGTTTTGTTTTTGCACTTTTATATATGGGTCTATTGGTGGTGGTGGTGGTGGTGGTGATGTGTCTATGTGTGTGTGTCTGTTTGTGTGAATGTGTGTGTTATGGGTGAGGGCAGGAATTTGTGACACAGATTGAAGGCAGGGGACATAATTTTGTGAATCAGTCCTTGCTCTCTACCTTGAGTCATGGGGTCTTTTGTTGTTCACCAAAGTTTATCCCATCCTCACTGGTCCCCAATATTCAGAAAGTTCTCCTGTCATCAAGTCTCATCTCACTACAAAAGCAGTAGGATTGTACAGTAACATGTGTCCAGTTTGTATGTGTGTTCTAAGAACTTAAAAATCAGGTCCCTAAGACTGTTTGGCAAACACTCTCTCCTAGGACCCTTATTTACATTATTCTAAATCTATGTTGGATATGTTTGTACTTGTACTTCAAACGTATCATCTTCATCATTTCAAAATTCTTGTCTGCTAGACATTGACACATTATTAACACATCATGTAAAGAGTAACTTTCCATGAATCCAAGTAAGGCTGCATGAGTTCTATTAATAAGTAGTAGTATAAATTAAAATACTGTTTTTATTTTTACCCATCAAACTAATGAATATGCATAATCTTTAAAAAATATATGATCTGATAGCTATGAGGAGCTGAAACTTTGTGTTCTTCACTTAGTATAAAAATATCTGCTATGCTAAGCAAATGAGGGCCTGCTTTGATGGAGAAACTCAGCAGGCCTCTTTAAAACATCATTGTGAATAAATCAAGAATTTAGCACACAAAGAACCACTGAATTTATTTATAAACTGATTTAAATAGTGATTCTAGATTTATCAGGACTCAGACTTTTTCCATACAAAATTTTGTAGCCCTTCTGAAACTAGGATTTGGGATATTATACACCCTCAAGATTGATGTACTATTCCATTAGATGAAAAATATTGACCCAAATGAATGACTCTTAAATCTAAAATCATCTATGGCCTTAACATGCTACCTGCTAATGTATATCCAATTCCTACAGGAATAAAAACATCACGAAATTCAATTCACTAAATGAGTCCCTCAAACATGCTCTTAAAAAACTGTTCTGAACTCTAATTGATTCCATAAATGTTCCAGCAGAAAGCTTTCTGCATGGGAATAGGATGTTGGCCAGCCAGGATCCCCAACAATTTTGCCTGGGTAAGTAAACCTAAGAGAGATGTTGGCAGCCATCCCCAGTGAGGTTTTCCTAAGCCTACAAGAATGCCTTTAAATTCTGCAACTGGTGAAAATAGCTCTTCAGATATTCACACTTTCCAATACCTCATTTTCCTCCCAACTTGATTTATAACATTTCAGTTCATTGGCTTTCAAACCCAAATAAACTTATTGAGGATTCAGGGGGAAATGAAAAAGATCTAGGGATGCTGAGAAGAAGAAACAACTCTGAGACATTAGGCAATCCTGTAGTGGGGATGCAGGGAAAACAGCACAGATTTACTTGAATAAAGGAATACTGTATCCAAAAAATTGAAGAGGAAGATGGAGAAGAGTGGGGGATCTGGATGGCATGAGACAGGGTGGGCAAGGAATAGACCAAAATAAGCAAATACAATGGCCATCTGGAAGCAGAACTGCTCAGCCTTATGAACATTGAAATGATTTAACAACATCCCTGGAGGAGTTGTAAAATGTTTTGTTCCTGGAAATGTTTATACTCAAGCTATGTGAGTTGACACAGGCAAGTGATTTAGTTGACATTTCTAGGTGTCCTTCCAACTCTGATTCTTTGACTTGGTATCTTAGGAATGACAAAGGTGATGTCAAAAGATGTAAATGAAAGATGCATGTATGTGGAGCACACACAAGATTTACACTGTGTCTCAGGATTTAACACTGCTGCAGCCTGGATTGACTTGAAAATGCATCACACTCTGCAGGAAACCATTCATGAAAGTGCTAAGGAGTGACTCAGTACAAGTCCTGACATTATTCCATCCATAAATAACAACATCCCCCTCACTTCCTCTATATTCCAGTATCAATTTTCCTACAGCCTAAAACAATAAGGTTTCTAGTCTGCTTTGTGAACACCTTTAATACTATTTCTGTAATCTTCAGTAGGATTTTTGCCACATTCTTAATGAGAGGCCCAGCCTAGATGAAATAAACCACAATTCTCTCCAAATTTCACAATGTTTTGACTCCATTATAATGAAATTTTATTATATAAAATGAGTTATACTCTCCTGAAAATAATTGGACTTAGTCTTTCATCTTGATGTGCTGTTAATGGGTTAGATTTGTGGTAATGAGAGTATAGCCAGTTATATACGTGTCTTTTACATCTGACGTCAACTGTCCATGCTTTTACTTTCCTTAGAGCCTATTAGACATTAAAAAGTCACATGTTTTATTTTACTATCATGTAATTCATAGCGAGGTCCCAACAATGAATCAAGCTTTGTGGTAGTAGATCCCTCTTCAGACTTATCCTCTGTTAATCTCCAATTTATAGCTGCTTTTGTGGGGAGCAACATTGTATTTTAAATCTGCATTTTCAATTAGATATGCATTAAAAGCTTTTCAGTATTCCTACCTGACTAAAATTTCCAATTTCCACCAGGAATCTATTAGGTTGCCTATTTTTTGTTTGTTTGTTTGTTTGTTTTTGTTTTGTTTTCTATCATTGTAAGTGAGCCTTTAAAAAATTTACTCTGATACCACATTACATACTCATTCATTTTTGTGCATTCTTTGTTATTTTATGCACTCCATTTTTACTCTAGTAAGTACTGGCTTTCAATTCTTTAAATATGCCAACAAATTTATTACATGTACTTAACAATTTTCATTTTAAACACCCTAACATCTAGCCAACATCCTATTGGTGCCCACTATTTCTGCTCTTATTTCAGTGCTAATTACCTTAGTGTAAGATATTCTGGATGATTTATGAGTTCATCAAAAAATTGGTGATTTAAATTTTTTAATGTAGTTAACCAATTTAGTCATTGCTTCTCAAAAAAGATGCACCTGGGAAGCAAAATATACTGTTCTTGTTAAATCTTTGGCGTAAACAAAAAGGCCTATTTTCTCTGGGTTGTATAGCAGTTGTATCTGAGATTAAAACCTTCTGTTTTGGAGGGAAACATCTCAAGACAGGATATTTACAGGGAGGTGAAACTGCAGGAATTTTTTAAGGGAGATGAAATACTGTAGGGAGCCTGGTTAAGATGGGAGTAGACATTTCCAATTAACTTCAGGAAGTCCCTGAAGCTGGACAGGTTCACTAGAACCTTCCCTCTCAAGAATATAGAATGAGTAAGTGACAACTACTGAAAATGTACTCATACACAAGGCAAAGAAGAGTCTCAGAAAATCCTGGCCTCTGGAAGAAGTGGAAAGCAGCTGAGATACTCAGAAGAAGCAAAGGCCAGCAGAGCTGCCTGTAAAGACTCATACTAACTGAAGCACTTGGAAACGACTCCCTCTAGTCTGTTGAGCTGCCTGAAGGATGGGCATTGCTGTCCAGGTCCCCAGTCTTTGGCAGCTGTTGCTCATGTTAGGGTAGTCTTTGAGTCTTTCAGTATTTCGGCTACACACTCATTTTCCTGTAAGTAACTCCAAAGAAACCCATTGGTTCACCAAACTGGCCATTTGCAGTATTGGTACTTTGATTTGTTGTGAGA
The DNA here is from genome assembly GCF_003668045.3 of Cricetulus griseus. Classification (NCBI taxonomy): domain Eukaryota; kingdom Metazoa; phylum Chordata; class Mammalia; order Rodentia; family Cricetidae; genus Cricetulus; species Cricetulus griseus. Next base: position 187,607,600 of record NC_048595.1, on the reverse strand, counting down.
TTTCTCTTTGGGCTCAGTAAGTGTGTGTTCCTGTGCTTCTTCATGTGCATGTGTGTGCAAGCGTGTGTGTGTGTGTGTGTGTGTGTGTGTGTGTGTGTGTGTGTGTGTGTGTGTGCATGTGTGTGTGTGAGAGAGAGAGAGAAAGAGAGAGAGAGAGTTCCATCTCCCCAGCAAAATTCTTTCACATGACAGTCTTTAACAGTCTTTCAAACATAAAAGATTAATGAAAATGAGACAAATTTAGAAGATCTCCAAGAATAATTTTGAGAAGTATTATAAGTCACTGGCATGTTATTTTCATGTGGACCCTGCAAATACAATAGTTTCATTCATCAAAGTAAACACAGAAGTGAGAACTTGGACAGTAGAACAATAAACTATACTGTTTTCCTTAGGTAAGCAGTGCCAGTGAGGACCCAAAGGGGATGGCCACACAGACACAACCTCACTGGTTTGTGACTTGCTGAAAAGCAGGGCAAGTGCTGCAGAGGAACTACCTCTATTTTGCAGCATTTCTCTCTTGAGAATTTGTCACTTTTCCATAGTTTGCCCAAGTTAATTTGGCCACGTGGGCCCTGGTTATCTTTGACAGAGCACCACTCAGTATTCCCCAGGAGCAATAGCTGTGGCTTACCATTAAAAGAATGGGAAGATTGACTGTGAAGCTGGAGAAAAAACAGAAGATGCAAATCAGTCTGAGATACAGTGCCTCCACTCACACATGTCAAAAGACACAACTTCCAATTTAATTGCAGATGTAATTGGCTTTCATTTGTCCATTACAATTGTCACAGCTTCCCACTAAGGCAAGAGGACAGTAAGTTTTGTCATATACAATTGGAGTAGCAAAACAATAGAGAGAAGGAAAAAATAATAGATTGGCTAACATCAGTTCATGTCAAATTGTTTTTTTAGAAAGGTTTAAAGCAGAGGGTCCTTCTCTCATTGTACTGATTCAGCTAGACCAGAGGCTTCTGTTTTCAAACAAGAAGGGCGGTTTAAGGATCTTTCAGCTTCCTTAAAGCTTCACTTTAATTGCATGGTATGTAGCAATCCAGGTAACACCTTGCTAAAAGCAGGAGCACTGGCAAAAACAATGACATCTATAATGTTTGTTTATTTTAACTAATTATAATACACATACTCTTGTAGTTTTGACTTCTTTTATCTATGTATCATCTATCTCTGTACCATCTATCTATCTATCTATCTATCTATCTATCTATCTATCTATCTATCTATCTATCCATCCATCCATCCAGCTATCTTCTATCTCTTTCATCTATCACCTATCTCAGGAAATTGTTTTCAGATGCATTATTTATCCTATTACTTTTCTGAATCTTGTCCTAATTTATAAACATTTTACCAGATGAGCCAGGAGAACAGGAAGGTCTCCAGAGTTGCTTTCTCCTTATGATCATCTATGTTCATTACTTCCTTCGTTCATCTCTACCGGGATTGATGTGTTAGGACATTCTCATGAATCCGTCCTTATTTCTAACACATCTCTTATTAGCAGTGGTGTCCCATAAACCGGCAAAAATAGTTTCCTCATTTTAATCTGCATACAAAGACACCCAGCACACCCCAGTTCAATCTAGTCTCCCCATATTAAATAGCTGCTCTTCCCTGAACACCATAGTCCATCCCTCTCTATTTGTTGGTATTACAATGTCTGGAATTATTTCTATTACTTTATTGATTTATTTTTTGATAAAACCCAGTAATTTATGTAAAATGACATTGCTCTGAAAGCACTTTTCAACAGTTAATCTTTAAGGTTTGTAGGAAACAGAATGAACTTAGAATGTATCCTTTTAGACTATGCCTCCTGAATTCTGAGAAAATTTTTTTCTCTTTTTTATTTGAATTACAGACAAGATTGAATTACATGACATTTCCAGTTCCCTTCTCCCTCCCTTCCTCCCCTACCACCCCCTCAACTAAAACCCTACCTACCACATATCCTTTCTTCTAATCTACACCTGACTCAACCTTTCTGCTCCCTCATGACCTCTGAATCCTTCCTCTTCTTCCCTTCTCATTCTTGTAGCTCCCTCCCCCCTCTTCCCATGCTCTCAATTTGCTCAGGGGATCCTTACACTTTCCCCTTCTCCAGGGGACAAAGTCTGTCTCTTTTATGGTCCTCCTTGTTTACTAGTTTCTCTGGCATTGTGGATAGTAGGTTGGTAATCCCTTACACTATGTCTAAAAATCCACATATGAGTGAGTACATATCATGTTTGTCTTTTTATGATTGGGTTACCTTGCTCAGAATGGTTTCTTCGAGTTCCATCCATTTTCCTGCAAATGTCAAGATTCCATTGTTTTTTTCTGCTGAGTAGTACTCCATTCCTGGAGTACTCCATTCCTGGAGAAATGTACCACATTTTCTCTATCCATTCTTCAGTTGAGGGGCATCTAGGCTGCTTCCAATTTCTGGCTATTACGAATAGTGCTGCTATGAACATCGTTGAACAGATGCCTTTGTTGTATGAATTTAATTCCAATTTGTAACAAAGAAAAATAATTTTGATCTTTTCAATGCATAAAATGGAGAAGTGAATCATTCTGAGTATATAAATACAAAAATAAGGATTGAATGGCTTACTAACAAAACTGATGAATAGAAAAGTATTTCTTTTCCAATATTTAAATATTATGAACAAATGCTAGAGTAAAGGTTTATTGAATTCTGGAGAGAATGTAATAAAACATTTTAAATGTAATACAGAAATTTAATCAATTTGGGGATAGAAAAGACATTGTGAAAGTAGACACTTGCTTCCATTCCTTAGCCTATTAACTGTTGGGACAATGGACCTCAAGGAATTGGAGTTTCCTTAGGAATCTCACACTTGGGGAACAGAAAGGCTGAAGACTTTTTTCTTCAGAAACTTTACAGGGTCCTGAAAACTTGTCAGATAACCAAGAAAGACTGAGTGGAGACAATCAAGGTTAACTTGTGCAGAACCATGTTCCAATGAGGACTATCTGATCATGAATAACACTTGTCCTATCTTTAATTCTAAATTTCACATCAGAGCACTGATGTATGCACTGGGCTCTGCTTGTTCTTCTGCCTGGTATGGCCACATTGAATAAAAACCATTCTCTGCTTGCCACTATTCTTAGCAATTTAATTGGTATATTGAATGAAGATGGCCAACACTAGCCTATTACAATTACCAGTTCCTGGACTTTAATCCTAAAATCTTCAGTAATGGAAAAGCAACATGCTTGAAAGCAATAAAATTTCATCATGAAATTTCATAGGGATGTAATTGCAAATGTATTTATTTATTCCATTCCTCTGTATTTTAAAATTGGAATGTCAATAGTTATGAAGTACAAAAATTGTACTTTGGAGTTTGTTTGAGTAAAATAGTTTAGACACAATAGGTAAAATTTTACTAAGATATGGAGAGTTTTAAAAGAAACAGTGATAAATTATATATTACCTAGATTTCAATGAGAAAAACTATTGAAAGCATCAGTCTTAGAATCACTCTTATATTGTGGCTAAAACTCATATTTTAGTTTTTAGGGAAATAGATAAATATATAGCAAGCATACTTTTCTTGTTATTATTATATCTATTAGTAGTTCTGAAACTCTATTTTAGCTATTGCTACATATTAATGTAATGAAAATATAGAATGATGAACTAGATACATCATAATTTATCAAGATTTTTTTCTCATCTGAAATCTCAAGATTATGCTTTCAAAATGTATGAAATGTACATTAATTTAGACTTATGGAGCTGCTTGGAAGGTTGACACTAGAATAAATATTTGATTCTGCAGTCTCATCACTACCTGTATATCCAGAGAACATGAAGTCAGTATGTTGAAGAAACATCTGCACATGTATGTTTACTGCACTAGTATTCACAGTAGCCAAGGAGAAGTAACCTAACTGTGCAACACTTTGTGTTAGTAGAAATGTGGTAAATGTATGCAACTTAGCAAAATGAGAGTAGACCTTGCTATTTACAACAGCATGGATGGAACTGGAGATCAAGTGAAAAAAGCCAGGCATGGAAAGACAAATGCCAAATAGTCTCACTCAATGTAGAATCTGAAAATTTAGTTTTAGGAAGTCCAGAGGAAAAGATAATTAACAAAGATAAGGGAAGACAGGAGATGGTTGGCCAATGAATGCTAAGTTAAAGTCAACACATGTGGATGTCAGAACAGAACTGTACAGAGTTGGTTCCCTCCCTCCACTTTACATGGGTTCCAAATACTATTTTCAGGCTTGCATTTTTTTGATAGCAAGTGCCTATATTTCTGAGGAAACATCTTGCTGCCCTCATGTTTTATACTGAGACAGAGTCTCACTAATATTGCCTAAAATGGCCTTGACATCACTCTGTAGGTCCAATAAGTCTTAGGAGAAATTCCAGTTCTCCTATCACAGCCTCCTATGTAGCTAGAGTTAGAGGCCTACACCACAAAGCCTCACTGAGAACTTCTAACCTAACATTTCCTAAACACAAATTTATAACATTTTAAGAATATTGCCATAAACATGAATAAATTAAATAATACTAAATATATTATTTCAAATGACTTCCATGCCTTTATTCCTTAATGCTGTGCTAGTATTTGAGTTATAGATTCATATACAACTTAATAGTAAGTACAGTACCCATGCATATAGAATTGTTATTGTTCTCCACGGATCTTAACCTTTAAAACTATGCAGTGACCTTCTTATCTGTTGTTATTGCTTTTGACTTAAAGTCTCCTTAATCTAATTTAAATATGGTCATTCCTGTTTTGCATTTCATTTGCATAGAAAAGAATTTTATATAGCATTTTTAAAGCTTGCATTCTTGTTTTATAGAAGTTCTTTTGTATTCTCTAATCTCTTCCACTATCTTCTTTAGTAGGTAAATAATTACTCCAACAGTAGTGTTTTCATTATTATTTTGGTCACATATATGTTGCTTTGTGATTGCTACAGGGCTTTAAAAACATCTTTTATTATGTAACAAGCTGTATTAAACTGGTAACCTGAAATGGTTGTAAAGATATGCACAGACTCAAAAAATAATGAGAAAAATATTTTAAGAAAATTCCATTTGTGTTTCATTTCTTCTAGCATTTTTAATTTTCAACATTGGTTCAATGTCTTAAAGTTTTATGTAGTTATTACTTTTAATTGTTTTGCTTTTATTCTCCATAATAAAGTTCTAAGTGTCATGTAGCATGGCTTACATTATCAAAGCATTATGAATTTATTTTTATTATTACTCTTATCAGTGTTCTTTGTATCTTCCCATGTTTTCTTCCTGTTAATGCGTTTCTTTTAGTTTGGAGAATATTCTTCTGTGCTTATTGGAGGGCAGGTAGAATATATGTTCTTTCATCTTTTATTTTTCTACCCTGTCTCTATTATTCCTTTATATCTAGAGTAGGTGCTGTGCTTAGCAGACATTCTTTATTTCTCTTCATCACTCTGAAAATCTGTAAGATTTCTGCTAAGAAGTCTGCCAGAAGAGATGAAACTTCCCTATTCGACATTTTTAAATCTTTTTCTTGCAGCCAGCTTTGAGACTTTTCTTCCACATTTCACCTTTGAGATAATCATGAGACTTGGCTGAATTAAATTTGTCTGATTACCTTTGATTCTGTTGTGCTAGAACTCTGTATCCTTCTGTATCTGGGAACATTGCCCTTGTTTCCTTAGAGTGTGGGTTCTACCAATTTCATATTCTCTTGTCCTCCTTGAACAGAAGTAATCAGAATATTTGCTCTTAATGTTGTCCTAAAATTCTGGAAATCTTTCTTTGTTCCTCATTTACTTTTCTTTTTCAACTGTACATTTTAAACAGCCTGTTTGCACTCATTAATCTTTTTTCCCCATTTGATCCAATCCTTCTACTTAGACCTTCTGTTGTTTTTTTTTTTTTTAAATTGTGTTCAATGTTTATTTCAGCCCCAGGATTTGACTTTTAAAAGTTGTTTACAGTTCTTCAGATCTTATGGTTAGAGTTTTGAAAATTCTTTCTGAGTTTTCTTCATGATCATTGAGATTTCCTTAAAACAGCTAATCTAAATTTCCTCATACTGATTCATGCCTGCTTAGATATTGGTACTTGATTTATTCACACTTGGTGAAGCCTGAGTTTACTAGGACATTTTGTTTATTGCTACATGGTGTTATTTGGGCATTGAACAATTATGTATTTATTTCAGTCTTTTGAAGATGGCTTTGAAAGCTGGGTGTAGTGGTTCATGCTTCTAATCCCAGCACTCCAAGGCAGAGGCAGATGGGTCTCTGTGAGTTTGAGGTCAGTCTAGTCTACAGAGTGAACTCTAGAACAAAGAGGACTACATAGAAAGACCTTGTCTCAAATAAACAACAACAAAAAACAAAAACAAAACCAAACAAAAAAAAAGAAAACCAATGTTTCTATTTGTGTCTCCATATATTCTAAGCAGGGTAGTCATTTTTCGAAAGCCAATGGGCTCAGCGCTCAGTAGCACCTATGTCCAGATTTCGTAGGAGTCAGCTATCAGGATGTTATCACTGTGTCAGTGTAGGCGGGTAATCCAAGCCTTGGTTTAGTGCATCATTCAGAAATAAATAGGAAAACACATAGGAAGAATGACAAGACCTCATCCTTTTGTCTCTGGGACAGTGATGCCTCCAGATACTTCATCCATAGTCACTGTCAGCTTGTCAGGATCTACAGAATTGTGTCCAGTCTGAGCAGGTTATGGTGCATTGAACAATTACTGTCTACTATGGTACATTTGTAGTTGACACTGCTACCAGCCTGTATCCAACCCTGGAGCTACAGCCTAAGGTCAGAATATCAGTAGGGAAAGACAAAGGCCCTCCTGGTTAGCCTATTTGTTGCTGAGGGGAATTCAGGAGACAGACACTCTGAAATTAGCTATGGGCAATGACAGCTGAGAGCTATTCAAGTGACTCCATCCACAGCAGGCCTAGGGATGAGGCATTAGAATTGTCTCAGTATCAGGTTTTACTGAACCACCCTCAAGATTCAGGGAACAATCTTGTGTTTATTGCTTAAGCTAGTAAATGAGCCAGGTGTATTCTCTGGAGTTAAAAGATCACAAATTACCATGAAGCATTAGAGTTACATAGCAGCCAAAGCATCTTTTGCTTTATCTTTCTCAAGCAAGTGCATAGCACTGCTTTAAAATTCACAAACCAATCTCTCTCTCTCTCTCTCTCTCTCTCTCTCTCTCTCTCTCTCTGTATGAGATTGTATAAATATGTTTAATTCAAAGATATTATCAACAATATTAAATATATTTCAAATCACAATCTTTAAAAATGCATTAATATTTATTCTCATAAACCAATGCTGTGGAATATTAACATTTTAAATATATTAAGTAAATAAATAACATAACTATGCAACATATTCTAAATGACAGTAGCATTTGCTAAAAATGTTTAGGTGTAGATATATAACATGGAATGACATTAGAAACTAGGAAAGTAAAAAGAAATAGCAGTGGGAGTGTTGGGGGTAGGAGGAGAGGAGATTTTCAGAGGGAGATAGAAGGATGTAGGTATTATGAAGCGGGGATGGGGAAAATGGGGAGGGGGATAAATTATATGTGGGGGAGAGGAAGAGAAGCACTAAGAGAGATGGAGAAGTGATAAAGAACACAAAGAATGATTGAAAAAGTCAGAGAGCAAAGTATCATTTTATGCTTACTTAAAAGTACACATATAAATGCAGTGAGGTGGCAATGCATCCTTTTAGTCCCAGAGCTTGAGAGGCAGAGGCAGCTGGATTTCTGTGAGTTTGAGGCCAGTTTAGTCCACAGAGCAAGTTTCAGGACAATTGATTCTACCCAGCGAAGAATCTGTCTCAAAAACAAACACCCCCCATACTAAAATAATACATAAACGTGTATATATATAAATAAATATTTTAAATTATGTTATGACACTGGGCATGATAATGTTCTCTCCAAGAGCCACAGAGTCTTTCTCATTTATATACAAAAACCAAATGTTATTTGCATAGTTCATAGAACAAACATGGGGTATACCAGGAATGAAACTGACAGTCTGTTCTATGACACTTTCACTCTTGTTAAGGAGACATTGCCTATTGTGATGGGTAACATTAAGGAAAATAAGCAAGTTAAATAATACTACAAAGCATGCTGTGCTTGGGGGCTTGGGATATGGCTCAATCAATAAAGTACTTACCACCCAATCATGATGAGCTGAGTTTGGATCCCCCAAACCCACATAAAACCTGGTAAAGTGGTATACTCTTGTAACCCAAGTGTCAAAGAACCAGAGACAGTTGGATTCTGGGAGCTCATTAGTCAGCTAAACTGTAAGTTTCAGGTTCAGTGAGAAACTCTGTCTCAGAAACAAGGTGGAGTGTGATTGAGGAAGGAGACTGACAAGAGCCTCTGGCCTACATAGCATGTGCATACATCCACATATCCCAAATACAACACCAAATCCAAAAGGAGGCATGGAGGACTTCAGGGAGTACAATTGCTCTCTCCCATGGACATACACAGGGATTGTGTGATATAAAAAAGAGTCTATAAGACAATAGGAATTGGAAGAAAGAGCAGCAGAGGTGAAATCTTTATTTTGCCATTGTGAGCTATGTATTTTTTTCTGTGTAATTCAAGCAAACAATGAGCTGGAAAACATAATTAAGCCAAAACAGCATAAAAGAAACTCATATTATTAAGACTGATACTCCATTTAGAGAAGGTAAGATTTAATTCAATTCACTGAATACACCTTTTGTGCAAAGTATTTCAAAGGCAGAGGGCAATGAATATTATACTTTACTCAACAGGTATGTTATAAATGTTCATACCAGTGCTATAATGCTGAAACCATCCTATACATAAAAAGCAAATAAGTTAGGAACAAATGATGATTGATGAGCCAGAACTTTCTCTATGGAAAGAGACAGATTTCAAAAATGAAATTGGAGAAAATGAAGCAAACTCTGCTGGCATGCAGGGCTTCCAGGGGTAGATACTTTCTGAAACTTGAAGCCTGTATAATTCTGTGGGTTGTACAAGGGAAATGAAGAGTGCAATGTCAGGTCCAGAAATTCAAAAGGGGCACATTTGTGTCACAGAAACTCTTTTTCTGACCTGGTGGTTGCATTTGACTTGAAATCCTAGTTGTAGTGTCATGCCATACACGCTGGAGATGCCTAGGAAGAGTCAACCCTAGTGCCCAGAGTATGCTTTCTCTGTACATTTCTCAGAAGAAGGGAATGTGATCACTAAAGAAATAACTGATTCCATATTGGGACACTGAGCTAGGCAAGTAGGAAGCAATCCTGAAACACATTATATCAAACTTTAGGATGTGTTCAGATTAAATCAGTGGCATTAGAATGGTCAAGGGTCAGATGAATCAAGTTTCTAATAGCTGAGTTTGTAACTTCTGTAGCATCAAAATTAACTGTTGATAATGGACAACAGGGAGAAACAAGAAATAGCAGTGTGATGGGGAGACTAAAGCAATAACAAAAAATGCAGCCATGCATACAAACCAAAGAAGGATATTTGAGGACTTTGGTTAGATGTGAGACTGGATGGCTCTCCTCATGAAGCAGCTATAGAAGCATTTTGGAACAATGTGGTTAATTTAAATGTTAACTATACATTATCTGATAATGCTAACTGTCATGAATGTGTTCATGATCTCATAGTGAAGGTAGAGAAAAACATTGTTACGAATCATATACTAAATTGAGTATTATGTAATGTGCAAATTTTAAAGGTTATGAGGAAAAGCACATATATGTCTATACACATACTCATATTGCTTGTAACTCTTTGAAGCATCAATACTAATATGGGTAATAATTAATAACACATAGAAAACAACCCTATAGGCAGGAAGGGAATGCTGAGAGAAATAATATCACTCAAGAAAGAGCAGACCAATTGGTTATCCTTTAACAAATGGTCAACTGTGAAAACATAAGTACAAGTAACATCATATAGACTGGAGAAGGGTGTATTTATTTATTTAGGAATATATATATATATATATATATATATATATATATATATCCACACATGCATAGAAAAGCATTTTTAAAAGGGGGCCATGACTTTTGAAAGAGAACAAGGAGGGGTAGGTGAGAGGGTTTGAATGGATGAAAGGAAAGGGGAAATAAAGAAGTAAAGAAGTAATCTTTAAAAAATGGAGTCCAGAGGCATCTGACACCAGGGATCTGCACACCGGATCCAAACACACCTGGACACTGACGAGGCCCCAGTAACAGTGCCACCTCCATCCATGAGAAGAGGACAGACAGCAGAGTATTGGATCTGTTTGCATCTACCATAAGGGAACCTTGGTCCCACACCTACCAGAAGAGGAAGAGACTCCTGCTACACCCACCAGAAGAAAGGAAGAGAAGAGGACAAGGTAAAAGCTCATTCAACAACAGAAAACCCAATATGACACCACCGGAGACTAGGAACCATACACCAGCAATACCTAACATCACAATGCAGATTAATCAGAAGAGAATGACCTTAAAAGCATCTTCAGAAAAATGGTAGAGGACTTCAAAGAGGACATGAGAAAATCCCTTAAAGAAATGGAAGAAAAAACAAACAAAAAATACAAGATATCAACAAATCTCTCAAGCAAACAGTTCAAGACCTAAAGACTGAAATAGAGACAATAAAGAAAGCACAATCTGAGGGAATGCTGGAAATAGAAAAGCTGGGTAAATGATCAGGAACTACAGATGGAAGCATAACCAACAGAATACAAGAGATGGGATAGAGAATCTCAGGAGTTGAAGACACACTAGCAGAAATAGATTCATCAACCAAAGAAAATCTTAAGTCTAACAAATCCCTAACACAAAATATCCAGGAAATAGGGGATACCGTGAAAAGACCAAACCTAGGAATAATAGGTATAAAAGAAGGTGAAGAAATCCAACTCAAAGGCACAGAAAACATATTCAACAAAATCATAGAAGAAAAATTTCCCACCCTAAAGAAAGACATGCCAATGAAAATACAAGAAGCCTACAGAACACCAAATAGACTGAACCAAAAAAAGAGGTCTCCTCGACACATAATAATCAAAACAACAAACATACAGAATAAAGAGCAAGTATTAAGAGAAACAAAGGAAAAAGGTCAAGGAACTTATAAAGGCAAAATATCAGAATTACATCTGAATTTTCCATGGAAACTCTGAAAGCCAGAAAGTTCTGGATAGATATTCTGCCTACACTAAGAGACCATGGGTACCAGCCCAGACTACCATACCCAGCAAAGCTTTTAATCAATATAGATGGAGAAAACAAGACATTCCATGACAAAACTAGATTCAAATAATACATATCCACCAATCTAGCCCTACAGAAAGTTCTGGAAGGAAAACTGCAACCCAAGGAAATTAACTACACCCAGAAAAGTATAGGCAATAGATAATCCCACTTTACCAACAGCCAAAAGGAAAAAGGGATAGAATCCCACACACAATTTCACCACCATCACCAAATCAAAAACAAACAAGAATGAACAATCAATGGTCATTAATATTCATCAGCATTAATGGTCTTAACTTGCCTATAAAAAAGACACAGATTAGCAGAATGGATAAGAAGACAGAATCCATCCTTCTGCTCCATACAAGAAGTACACCTCAACTTCAAAGACAGACGGTACCTAAGAATTAAAATTTGGGGAAACATTTTCCAATCAAATGGACCCAAGAAACAAGCAGGGGTAGCAATCCTAATATCCCACAAATTGGACTTTACACTAAAATCAATCAAAAGAGATGAAGGAGGTCACTTCCTAGTCATCACAGGAGAGATCCATTAGGATGAAGTCTCAATTCTGAACATTTATGCCCCAAATACAAAGGCATCCACGTTTGTAAAAAAAAAAAAAATCACCAAACACAAATCACACATAAAACTGTACACACTTATAGTGGGAGACTTCAACACCCCACTCTCACCAATGGACAGGAACACCAGACAGAAACTTAACAAAGAAACAAAGGAACTAATAGAAGTTATGGCCCAATTGGACATAACAGATATCTATAGAACATTCCATCCAAATACAAAACAATTTACCTTCTTCTCAGCGCCACATGGAACCTTCTCTAAAATCGACCACATACATGGCAACATAGCAAACCTCAACAGGTACAAAAAAATTGAAATAACCCCCTGTATCTTATCAGACCACCAATCTTTAAAGTTAGAATTCAACAACAACATGAATTACATACAGAAAACCTACAAAACTCATGGAAATTAAGCAAAACCCAATTGCACAATTCCTGGGTCAAGGAAGAAATAAAAAAAGAAATCAAAGATTTCCTAGAATTCAATGAGAATTCGGACACAACATACACAAACCTATGCGACACTTTGAAAGCATTGCTAAGAGGAAAGTTCATAGTACTTAGTGCCCACATGAAGAAACAGGAGAATAATCACACTAGAGAATTAACAGCACAACTTAAAGCATTAGAAAACAAAGAAGCCAATACACCCCTGAGGAGCAGACGTCAGGAAATAATCAAATTGAGGGCTGAAATCAATAAAATGGAAACTAGGAGAACAATATAAAGAATCAATATAACAAAGAGTTGGTTCTTCAAGAAAGTCAACAAGATAGACAAACTTTTATCCAAACTTACCAAACAGCAGAGAATGAACATGGAAATTAATAAAATCAGGAATGAAAAGGGGGACATAACAACAGACATAGAGGAAAAATGGAGAATCATTAGGCCATACTTCTAAACCCTATATTCCTCAAAATTCGAAAATATAAAGGAAATGGACTATTTTCTTGACAGATTTCACTAAACAAAATTAAATCAAGAACAGATAAACAACTTAAATAGACCTATAATTCCTAATGAAATTGAAACAGTCATCAGAAGTCTCCCAACCAAAAAAAAAAAAAAAAAAAAAAAAAAAAGCCCAAGGACAGATGTCTTCAGTGCAGAATTCCACCAGAAATTTAAGGAACAGATAATACCAATTCTTCTCAAAGTATTCCACAAAATAGAAGCAGAAGGGCCATTGCCAATCTCTTTTTGTAAGGCTTCAATAACCTTGATACCCAAGGCACACAAAGACACAACTAAGAAAGAGAACTACAGACCAATACCCCCTCATGAACATTGATGCAAAAATTCTCAATAAAATACTGGCAAATCAAATCCAAGAACACATCAGAGAAATCATCCACTATGATCAAGTAGGCTTCATCCCAGGGATGCAACGATGGTTCAACATATGAACATCCATCAATGTAATCCACCATATAAACAGACTGAGAGAGAAAAAAAAAAAAACAACATATGATCATCTCACTAGATGCCGAAAAAAGCCTTTGACAAAATCCAACACCCCTTCATGATAAAGGTCTTGGAGAAATCAGGGATAGCAGGAACATACTTCAACATAATAAAAGCAATATTCAGAAATTAAATAGAGAGAAACTCAATGCAATTCCTCTAGAATTGCAAGCCAACGAGGTCTACTCTCTCAATAACTCTTCAATATTGTCCTTGAAGTTCTAGCTGGAGCAATAAGACAACAAAAGGAGATCAAGAGAGTACAAATCAGAAAGGAAGAAGTCAAACTCTCACTATTTGCAGATGATATGATAGTTTACAAAAGTGACCTGAAAAACTCTACCAGGGAGCTCCTGCAGCTGATAAACATCTTCAGGAAAGTGGTAGGATACAAGATTAACTCAAAAAAATCTGTAGCCCTACTATACCAATGACACATTGGTGGAGAAAGTAATCAGAGAAGTTTCACTCTTTACAATTGCCACAAACAACATAAAATACCTTGGGATAACACTAACAAAAAAGTGAAACACCTTTACTGTATTGTACTGTACAGTAAAGTACAGTACACCTGTACTGTAAGAATTTTGACTCTCTAAAGAAAGACATTAAAGAAGACACCAGAAAATGGAAAGATCTCCCATACTCTTGGATAGGTAGTATCAACATAGTAAAAATGGCAATCTTGCCAAAAGCAATCTACAGATTCAATGCAATCCCCATCAAAATCCCAACACAGTTCTCCACAGCCCTTGAAAAAACACTTCTCAACTTTATATAGAGAAACAAAAGACCTAGGATAGCCAAAACAACCCAGTCCAATAAAGGAATCATCCCTGACTTCAAGCTCTATTACAGAGCTATAGTCCTGAAAACAGTTTGGTATTGGCACAAAAATTTAGACAGATAGACCAATGGAATAGCATTGAAAACCCTGATATTAACCCACACACCTACGAACACCTGATTTTTGACAAACAAACCAAATTTATATGATGCAACAAAGAGAATATCTTCAACAAATGATGCTGGCATAATTGGATTCAGACACATAGAATACTATAGATAGACCCAAGCCTTTTGCCCTGCACAAAACTTAAGTCAAAATGGATCAAAAACCTCAACATGAACCCAGCCACACTAACACTATTAGAAGACAAAATGGAAAATACCCTTGAATTAATTGGTACAGGAGACTGCTTCCTGAACATTATACCAGTAGCACAGACACTGAGATCAACAATTGATAAATGGGACCTCCTGAAACTGTGAAGATTCTGTAAGGCAAGGACACAGTCAGCAAGACAAAACAGCTGCCGACACACTGGGAAAAAATATTAACCAACCCCACAGCTGACAGAGGGATGATTTCCAAAATACACACACAATTCAAGAAGCTAGTCTCCAAAACACTAAGCAATCCAATTAAAAAGTGGGGTACAGAACTATTTAGACAATTCTCAATAGAGGAATCTAAAATGGCTGAAAGACACATAAGAAAGTGTTCAACATCCTTAGCCATCAGAGAAATGCAAATCAAAACAACTCTGAGATACCATCTTGCTCATGTCAGAATGGCCAAAATAAAAAAAACACCAATGACAGTTTATACAGGAGAGGATGTGGAGAAAGGGGAACACTTCTCCACTGCTGGTGGGAGTGCCAACTTGTACAGCCACTTTGGAAATCAGTATGGCGACTCCTCAAGAAAATGGGACTCAGTCTAACACAAGATCCAGCAATTCCACTCTTAGGCATATACCCAAAAGAAGCATATTCATACAACAAGGACATCTGTTCAATGATATTCTTAGCAGCACTATTTGTAATAGCCAGAAACTGGAAACAGCCTAGATGCCCCTCCACTAAAGAATGGATAGAGAAAATGTGGTACATTTACACAATGGAGTACTACTCAGCAGAAAAAAAAAATGGAATCTTGAAATTTGCAGGATGGATGAAACTAGAAGAAACCATTCTGATCGAGGTAACCCAGTCACAAAAAGACATACATGATATGTGCTCAGTCATATGTGGATTTTAGACATAGAGTAAAGGATTACCAGCCTACAATCCACACTGCCAGAGAAGCTAGTAAACAAGGAGGACCCTAAGAGAGACATACATGGTCCCCTGGAGAAGGGGAAAGAGTCAAGATCCCCTGAGCAAATTGAGAGCACAGGAAGAGGCGGCAGGGAGCTAGGAGAATGAGAAGGAAGAAGAGGAGGGATGCGGAGGACATGAGGGAGCAGAAAGGTTGAGTCAGGGGAAGAATAGAAGATAACAAGAATAGAGATACCATAATAGAGGGAGACATTTTAGGTTTACAGAGAAATCAGGCACTAGGGAAAGGTCTGGAGATCTACAAAGATGACACCAGCTAAAAATCTAAGCAACAGAAGAGAGGCTACCTTAAATGCCCTCCCCTGACAATGAGATTGATGACTGACTTATATGCCACTCGATAGCTTTCATCCAGCAGTTGGTGAAAGTAAAAGCCAACACCCACGACTTATCACTGAACTGAACTGGAATCCAGATGCAGAGAAGGATGAGTGAAGAGCAAAGGGGCCCAGACTAGGCTGGTGAAGCCCACCAAAACAACTGACCTGAACATCTGGGAATTCTTGCTCCCCAGACTTATAGCTGGGATACCAGCAGGGGACTGATCCAGACCTCAGGAACATGGATTTCTTTGAGGAAATCCCGGAAATGTACAGGACCTCCTGTAGTAGTGCAGTACTTATCCCTAACATAGGTGTGGACTTTGGGAGCCCATTCCACATAGAAGAATACTCCCTGAGCCAAGACACACAGGGGTGGGCCTAGGTCCTATCCCAAAGGATACGATCGACTCTGATGACACCCTATGGAAGGCCTCACCGTCCAGAAAGGATATGTGATAGGTAGGGTTTTAGTTGGGGTGAGATGGTAGGGGAGGAGGAAGGGGGGGTAAGGGAACTGGGATTGTCATGTAAAACAATCTTGTTTCTAATTCAAATAAAAAATCTGAAGAAAAAAATGGAGTCCAGATTGACACCCAGAGAAAAGAGAGAGAGAGAGAGAGAGAGAGAGAGAGAGAGAGAGAGAGAGGTCACACATTGGCTGAATATTTTTAAGTTCAGGCCAATGTACTCTGATATTTTGACACTTTAACAACTAAAAACAAAGATAAAAGTTACATGTGAGTCTGATAGCAAAGAATAGAAGTGTGACAAGAGATATTGATGTATCCTCATGTTCTTGTCTCCTGCTCTCTTTCCTGGGTGCCACTCCAAGACAATGCAAGACAACTGTCTTCTCTGACAAAAGCAAACATGACACACCTACACTGGAATATGAATGGTGAGTTCTAAAATACTGCTTTTAAATAAAATCTGAATATTATATTATATATAATTTCTTGAGAAGAAGAGTTTGTTCACATTTGATACTAATTCAAAGATAAACATGAATACACAAGGGAGGATATTTTAAATGTCTTCTGATGAGCAAACTGAAAATACTATCTTAATTCAAAGTATTCTCAATAGAAAAGCATAGTAATCCTGAAACACTCATGAGTTTAACAAGTTGTTAGTGTTTTCTCCAAAATCCAGGCAAGTGTCCATTAAACTCAATGGAGCTGGCCTCAGTTCAGCTGTACAGGACACAAGTTGATCCTTCACCTTGGCTTCTTTTCTCACTATAGGCCACTCCCTCACTTTAGGTGGATTGCCACCTAAAGCAGATGGTTTTATTTATTCATTCAACTGATATATTAGGTACTGTTTTATTGCTGTGATAAAACAACATGGCCAAAGCGACTACTAAAAGGAAAGAGTCATTTGAGGTTGGTAGTACTATCAGAATAAGAGCTCATCACCACCATGGCTGGGAGCATGGCAGCAGGCAGGCAGGCATGGCTCTGCAGTAGCAGCGAGAGCTCACATTATGAACTGCAAACAGGCAGCAGAGCAAGCTTTGAATATAGTGAGAATTTTGAAACTGAAGAGCAGCCCTCAGTTGACATACTTCATCCAGCAAGGCCACACCTCCTAATCATCCCTAAACAGTCACCAACTGGAGATCAAGAATTCAATTGCCTCAGACTTAAGGGGGACAATTCATTCAAACCACTACAGTTTGTTTTTCTTCAGCACCAGAAGCTTATATCTTCCATGTGTAGGCTTACTCCACCCCCACTCTCTGATTCCTGGTGCTGCACAGACATTCATCTTCTGTATCCTTTTCCTTCATGGTCCACAGTCTTCCTTAGCTAGCACTGTAAATCATTCCTGCTCAGCAGGCTAATTTGGCGAATTAGATGACCACTCCACATGCATGTTAAATGTCCCCTTGTGAAGATAATGCCATGACTTGCTACCTAAAATCCTAAGTACATCAGTTTTCCTCAATGCCCTTTACAAACCTACATCCCTATGCATGTTTTTGTAATACACATTAAGTAATAGTGTAACTGTTTCTCTGGATCCCCATTGTTTCCAGTGAGATCAACTCCCTTTAGTGATAATACCCTATTTTTTAACATGTTTTTGTCTCTACTTTATAGCTTAATACCTAGCACATTATAGAAGCTCAATAAAGGATTCAAGCTTACACTTAAGTGCTAAATTCAAAACAGTTTATTTCTGGAACCACTTCATTCCAGGAGCAGAAATTATGTTTCAGAGGAGACTGCTCCAGCATAAACCACAGTGATGAGAAGAATAACATCTAGAGACACCAAAGATATGAAGTCTTCCTCTGCTCATTAAAAAACCATCCCTCTGTAGAAAGCAGTTGGCCAAAAGATGGTCTCTTTCTTTAAACAAGCTTAGCCTTTTGAGAGGATATGATAGCAGGCATTTACTTAGTACCTTAGTACTTAGCCTTGAGGTGGTTCAAGAATGAGCCAGTATTTAAAGCCTGGGACTTGAGCCCTTTGCTATTTATTATTTGCTATTACTCATGTAACTCTCATAGGTAAGTGTAAACATCCAAAGGAAACTGTTCAAAACTATTTTCACCATATATATATATATATATATATATATATATATATATATATATATATATAGTTATGTGCACACACATACACAGAGAGAGAGACAGGAGAGACAGAGAGAGACACACAGAGAGACAGAGAGACAGAGAGAGAGAGAGAGAGAGAGAGAGAGAGAGAGAGTCAGCCTTCAGTGTCCATATGAATTTTGTCCAAAGACCCCACATCTGCCAAGGCTTAGATCCCATATAAAATCATTATTTTCATAGAACAGACCCACGCCCTCCTGTATATTTCAAATGATCCCTAGATTACTCTTAACACCAAACAAAATGTAAATGCTTTTAGGCAGCATGCTAATTAGCTGTTATGCAATACTATTTAGGCAGTAAGTACAAGGAAAAATTTGTAAATGCTATATTTTTTCTGAATATTTTTCTTTAGATGGTGAAATATCAGATGTAAAACCCACAGGTATGGAGAGTTAGTTGTAGCCAGTCAATTTGTAGCCAGAATATACAATCTTAATATATTTAATATCTCGGCTTTATAAAAAAAATGACATCACTTCTAGATAAAAAAGGAAGAAAGGAGAAATTGTCTTTGAAGATAATCCAAAGAGCTGGCACAAACATATACAACATGCTGTAGTGGAGACTAGAGCCAAAAATATTTAATTGTGTGAAACAGTTACAAGAAATTCTCTAGTTCATAACAGATTTGAAAAGTGTGCAAACACTGGGCTACCAGCAGAGACTCTCACCTTAGAGTCAGCATCTGCACCTACTGCTATCATGTAGCATTAATAGCACAGTCATCCACAAGAGCAAAGCATATGCCTGCACACTTTTCATCTGGAAACCAGTTGTGTTATACTTCATGTGATTTAAGTTTCTTTGAGGACATATGACCCCCAAATTTCCATGCTTCATTTGTTCTTTATTAGGGATGAAAATAATGTTTTAGAACAGAAGCATGAATTATGCTTACACGAAGAAATTTTTAAGGGCTCCTGTATACTGATCAGATATTGCCTTTAAGACCAAATCCTTTCTTGAAGTTAGTGTGTTAACTGTGAATCCCCCACAGTTTATCCACTGTCTTGAAAATATTAACTTCAAAGAGCTGACATGTAATACTATTCCCAAGGAATTGTGTATCTCCAGCTTCTAACCAATAATAAGATACAAAGGCACAATTTGGAAAAGAAATGACAGATCAAGCCTGGTTCTGACACCTGTTTAGAGAATGGTGGACTTCAATTCCTTTCAGTCCAAACTGGGCATTTTACAATATCCTTGTGACAGCATGTCCCAGCCTTGGACCATTTTCTCAGGAATCCAACTTCACATATATAGTGAAGGGGCCCCTGGGAAAAATTAAAGAAGGAATATTGCAAAGACAATAATAATGAACCTTTCATTTGTGGCAGCTGAACAATCCTAGAATACTGCAGTGATGAAATTAATAAAAATTACTTACGAAATAAGGTATCAGTGTATCAGAAAATATTGTCTTAGGATTTCTAATGATATGAAGAGACATCATGACCACAGCAACACTTATAAAGGTAAACATTAAATTGGGGCTGACTTACAGTTTCAGAGGTTTAGTCCGTTATCTTTCTGATGCCATGCAGACAGACATGGTGCTGGAGAAAGAGCTGGGAATTCTATATATTGATTAGCAGGCCGCAGAGACAACTGTCACACTGGGTGTGACTTGAGCATACATGAGACCTCAAAGCCTGACTCCACAGTGACACACTTGCTCCAACAAGGCCATGCCCAATAGTGTTACTCAGTACTATAGAAGTCATACCTATTCAGACCACCACAACTAACAAATCTTAGTTATTTGGGAGTGTATATGGTTACTATAAGAACTGTGAAACCATACAATTATTGCTATTACATTTATTCTGTAGAATTTAATTGACATTTATTTGGAGGTGCTCTTCTCCACTTTAAGGCGGAGTATGAAATCAGAGGACCTCTGTCATTGTGACATAAACCCAAGAAAACAACAGTACAAAATGCTTGTTTTACTCACTGTATTGTTTGGAGTCATTATGGAAGAAGAGCACACATCAAGGAAGCAGGGAGAG
This sequence comes from Cricetulus griseus, assembly GCF_003668045.3. Lineage (NCBI taxonomy): Eukaryota > Metazoa > Chordata > Mammalia > Rodentia > Cricetidae > Cricetulus > Cricetulus griseus. The sequence continues at coordinate 187,587,150 of NC_048595.1, read as the reverse complement.
TACCTATTCTTTTGGCTTCTTCCTTTATCTGTTTTATTTCATCTGGGCCCCCTCCCAATATTGTGGTACCATCTACCTTAGGTGGATCTCTCCTCTTCAGCATCCCATAGGGGTCACTGTCAGGAAACACATTCACAGACACACCTAAAGGCATGCCTCTCTAATCTCCTAGGTGCCTTTTACAAACATCCCAAGTATTTACAATCAAAATGGTTTATAACCCCCTTAAGTGCATTTACATAGACTCACATCAGCTGCAGCCAGAAGGCCACAATAGCTTGTGATTAGGCCCACCACTGAATTTATAAAGAAAGCAAGGTTCAAAGACAGGAAGCTGTGTAGGTGGATGTTTCTGTCTAAGACACCCCTCCCCCATCAGGTATGGCCTGCCCGGCCCTCTCCAAATACCCAGACAGAGACTTATTATTAACTATAAATGCTCAGCATTAACTTGCACTTATTAATAACTAGCTCTTATAACTTAAATCAACCCTTTTCTACTACGCTATGTGCTGCCCAAAGGCTCGTTTACCTCATGCACATACTTTCCCATCATGTTTGTTCTTCATCTCCTGGATTCTCCTCTGACTCTACCCTTCTTATTCCCAGCATCCTCCTACTCTGGCTCTTCTGCCCAATCTCTTCCTTCCCAAATATAGGCTAGTCAGCTCTTTATTAACCAATGAGAATAATATGAGAATAATGCATATTTACAGTGTTCAAAGATTATTCCATAGCAAAGCTGAATTCTCAACTCCAGCTGGTATGGCACTGAAGGTAGGACACTGAGAATTAGAGGAGATACAGAAAAACTGATACTTGTCTTCAACTTCACATCTAATGCGACAATCTAGCTCTGCCCCAAGGACTGACTATCACCTATCTTTCTTAAAGCTTGGCACTCTATTGACACATGAAGACTACAGTATCTTGATAGTGGAAATATATGCTTAGCTGGTTATACTCAATCTACAGAACTGGCTATAAGGTAAACCAGAGTCAAATCACAGCATAGCTCAAACATAGATGAGCTGGACTTACTAAAAAAAAATGGTGGAGGAGGTGTGTAGCCCAATGGAATGGATTCAACAGAAGCTACTGGAGTGTACATAGACAATATTCAAAGGTGTTGAATAAAGGAATCTGCTGCATACAGTTGGAAAAATGAAGGTTTTATTGTGATGGTGATATCCTCCTGTGACAAGCAGTTAATGTTCTGGCAAAGACTCTGAGAGATGATGCTCACCTTGGTTGAGTGGCTCTTGGAAGTCTTAAGAAAGCAATGGTCCATATTAAAAACAAGTAGAATACTAGTATACCCAAGGCAGTAGAGAGAAGGTCCCAAATGTTTAGATCTGTTAAAATGTTTGAGAAGACTTTCTAATGCAAAGGAAAACAAAGCACTGAACTGTGCAGTTAGCTCAGTATTAGTGTCCTTGCCTGTTATGTTTGTGGCCCAGGGATCTACGCAGAACACTACAGAAAACAGTGTAACAAGCACCACCCACAAGTCACCTGTGTTCCAGAAACAGGCACACAATGTAACTTCTCTTTACTGAGGGAATGAAATATTAAGGTAGTTCAGGTAGCACCAAGAATGGGGAAATCACTGGTGGTTATACTTTCTCAATTTTGGATATATGTAGGAAATGCTATACAACCTGTGCCTTGTAGTAGAGATTTCAGCATTTTAAAGCAGTAAATGATGTAGAATTTCAAGGACAAGGGAGACAGCATTATTTCAGCGAGTGAAAGACAGAATCTTGAACTTACCAGGAGCTGAGTATTTTCATATTTAAAAAAGTAGTAACCTCTGTTCTGGGAAAGATGTGAAATATTTTAAAAACAGGTCTATCCTCATGAGAATGTATTCTAACATTTCTTAGGAGAGAGGACAGCAAACTTAGTCTTGCTAATGTCTTGGTAACTGTGCAGTAAATCCTGTTTTGGTGTTGTATTATCCAATCTAGCCCTAAACTCCATATTGCTCATATGTGTGGTCACAGGATTGTTTGGGCTGCTCTTTTAGTGACAATTTTCCAGCCTTGAATAGGAGGACTCTAAGACATTTTTAGAGCTATCTATCTATCTATCTATCTATCTATCTATCTATCTATCTATCATCTATCTATCTATCTATCTATCTGCCTAGCATCTATCATCTATCTATCTATATACCCATCTCCTTCCCCCTCTCTTGTCTTCTCTCTTTCTTTCCCATTACTCTTCCATGACTACCCTAATGGAAGCCCCATATGCCCAACTTCAACTCCCACTGAAGCTTCTTGACTTCAGAGAACAATACATTTGTTAAATGTAGCATGATGGTCAAGTTGGCTTAAGTTATGCATCAATCTGTGGATTTGTATGTATCTTCTCAGATAATCCGTGTGCGTGTGTCTGTGTCTGTGTGTGTGTGTGTGTGTGTGTGTGTGTGTGTGTGTGTGTGTGTGTTGTTTTCTCCAAAATTTCAGAAACAGGAAGTGCAAGACAGGCCAACATCCCAAGGAAATTCTTCAGATCATTTTTTCTTATGGCAAAATGTCTAAATTTATTTATTTTCCTTTTTTATTTTTATAATAGTAATTAGACCAATTTAAAATTAGAAACAAGCTTCTTTTACATGTCAATCCCAGTTCCTCTCCCTCCCCGCCCCTCCCCCAATCCCAAACCATTTTTGCTCCACAGGGTAGGTGAGGCCTTCCATGGGGGATCTTCAAAGTCTGTCTTATCATTTGGAACAGAGCCTAGACCCTGCTCCATGTGTCTAGGTTGAGAGAGTATCCCTCTAGGTCAAGAGGGCTCCCAAAATCCATTTGTGTACTAGGGATAAATACTGATCCACTACTAGAGGCACCATCCTTGTTCAGGGGGTCTGGATCAGTCCTATGCTGGTTTCCCAGCTATCAGTCAGGGGTCTATGAGCAACTCCTTGTTCAGGTCAACTGTTTCCATGGTTTTCTCCATCCTGGGCTTGAGCCCTTTGCTCATCACTCCTCCTTCTCTGCAACTGGAATCCAGAGTTCAGCTCAGTATTAAGCTGTGGGTGTCTGTTTCCATTTCCACCTGCTACTGGGCAAAGGCTCTAGGAAGGCATATAAGTTAGTCATCAATCTCATTATCAGAGAAGAACATTTAAGGTAGCCTATCTGTCATGACCTGGCATGTCTCAGTTTTAACCCATGACAGCCATGAGGTTCTACCTGAGTGGGGGTGTGTGGAACTGAAAGCTCCTAGCAATCCAGTGACGATAAACACCAAACACAGGCATCTTGTCATCTTTAGAGAGCTCTCATTTCCATGTTGTAGAACTCGAGTCATTTCTTTATTAGCCATCTTTTCTGATGTTTCTTAACCGTCCTGTCATGACCACGAGGGAACCATTTCTCTCTGTTCTCTTCTCTCCTCTTGTCACTTGCCCCTCACCCTTAACCTTCCATCTTCACCAGTTACTCACACACCTCTCACCTCCTCCCAGGTGAGGGCCTATCCAGATGCTTAGGCGCATAGAGATGTAAATAAGAGGCATATTACCCTGAAACCATGGTAAACAATAGTAGCCTTACTGGTGTTAACTAAACAATAATGGGCCGGAGCTTTCCAGTGCTCCATGTTTACAGGAGCTAGAGACTGGTCCCCAAAATATTCTATAACAGAATTATTTGGTCCTCCACACCTATCAACTATTGCTTAGATTGTTAGTTGGGATCAACCTTGTATATCTCTGGACACTTCCCTAGTGCCAGAATTATCTTTAAACCAATAATGGCTCCCTCTTTTTGGTTATATCTTTTCTTGCTTACCTCTATTCTTCCCCTGACTCAATCTTCCTGCTCGCTCTTGTCTGCCTCTCCCCTTCTCTTCTCCCTTTCTCTTTCTTATAGCTCCCTCTCCCCTCCCCCCATGCTCCCAATTAGTTAGGAGATCTTGTCCCTTTACCCTTCTCCAGGGAACCATGTATGTTTCTTTTAGGGTCCTCCTTATTTCTTAGCCTCTCCAGCAGTGTGGATTGTAAGTTGGTACTTCTTTGTTCTATGTCTACAATCCATATATGAGTGAGTACATACCACTTTTGTCTTTTTATGACTGGGTTACCTTACTCAGAATGGTTTCCTCTAGTGACATCCATTTTCCCTTTCAAGATTCCAATTATTTTTTCTTCTGAGTAGTACTCCATTGGTAAATATACCACATTTTCTCTATCCATTCTTTGGTGAAGGGGCATCTAGGTTGCTTCCAGGTTCTGGCTATTACAAATAATGCTTCTATGAACATGGTTGAACAGATGTCCTTGCTGTATGAATGTTCATCTTTTGGGTAAATGCCTAAGAGTGGAATTTCTGGATCTTGTGGTAGACTGATTGCTGTTTTCCTTAGGAGGCACCATACTGATTTCCAAAGTGGCTGTACAAGTTGGCACTACCACCATCAGTGGAAGAGTGTTCCCCTTGCTCAACATCCTCTCCAGCATAAACTGTCATTGGTGTTTTTGATTGCAGCCCTTCTGACAGGAGTAAGATGGTATCTCAGAGTTGTTTTGATTTGCATTTCCCTGATGGCTAAGGTTGTTGAGCACTTTCTTATGTGTCTTTCAGCCATTTTGGATTCCTCCATTGAGAATTATCTATTTAGTTTTGTACCCTACTTTTTTATTGGATTATTTGGTGTTTTGGAGACTAGCTTCTTGAGTTTTTTGTATATTTTGAAATCATCCATCTGTCAGATGTGGGGTTAGAGAATCTTTTCCTATTCTGTGGAAGGCCATTTTGTTTTGTTGACTGTGTCTTTTGCCTTACAAAAGGTTCACAGTTTCAGGAGGTCCCATTTATTAATTGTCAATCTCAGTGTCTGTGCTACTGGTGTTATGTTCAGGAAGTGGTCTCCTGTACCAGTTCTTTCTAGGGTACCCCCTTCTATTAGTGGAAAGTACAACACAATATGCACATAAGCAAATTATCAGACATTTCCACCCATTTAGACACTTTTGGCTTTCAAATACAGATTGAGATGTATATTACACTGTAGATAAATGGTTAGTATCCAAGCTGCTAGAATTCTCCCAGTGACTTTCCCCCTGTATTTCTGCATTCACAGGTTCCTTTCTCTGACTTGCAACATCCTATTTTCAGAGAGCCTGATGTGGCTCATCCACTGTGAGTTTTTATAGTCACCTTGGACTCACACAAACTCATGTCTACCAGGGGCAAAAAAAAAGTCCCGATAATCCCAGAAGTTTCCCTATCTTTTTTTTTTGGGGGGGGGACACCAGACACTGAGTCCCAATAAGAAACTGTTTCTGCAGTCTCCTTTTTGAGCTGAACTAGTTGGTGTGAAAGAATAAATTCACCCAGCATGTTTGTAAAATGTAATCAAACTAAAACTTTTTGCATTTGTTTCTTATTGTCCCATTACAATTTATTCAGTAAAGGAAAAAACATTTCTCTTACCCTTGGATAAAATCTGTTGAGTTAGCCCATGTGTTTTCCATTCTCATTTGAAGTATAGATGTCCTCCAGGCAGCTTAAACCCACAAACTGTCTTGGTTCCCTAATTACAATTATCCAGCCCTAGATAATAGCCTAACTCAACTTTCCTCTGAGGCTGATACTTAAGGTTAACTTCTTGCAATTGAGAGGGGGAGAAATGTACAGGGCAATCATCTTTTCCTCAGTTCCTAGTTTGTCTATTCTACAAACTGTGGCTTCTGACCTCTCCAAAGTTATATTCAAGAGGGAAATAGGGCTTGGTGTCAAAAATGTTATATATGGCAGGTGCTTGTGTCATCTAGTAATGGGCCTCTCCTCTCTAAGTAACAGATGACCATTTTGTCTCATTAGAATCTTTGTGACCTTCCAGGATCCATGAGCCTTCATACTGTATGCCCCTGGACACATTGCTGTCATATGACAAATTACACATATTCTGGTAGTCTTTCAGACTACAATTTATTCCAGCAGGTTTATCTTACAATCTCTGAGTCGTTATTGAGAAAAGTGCCAACCCTTGCCATGAAATAGGAATCAAGGTGAGAATTTACAAATTATTTCTTTCTTCTTTCCTTCATATTCTTTAAATATATAAATGAGCTAGGTAACATTCCTTGTGTGAGCACCACAAGCTTAAACACCAGCACCCCAATGTACTTAGGTAACTTTTATATCAATACTTCATGTGTGTTGCATCTATGATATCTTATTGTTGTAGTCAAAAGTAAAGTTTTTCAGGAGAGATGACTCTGTAGTTGAGAGTACCTGCTTTTCATGCAGATTACTGGAATTCAGTTCTCATATTGGGTGGCTCACAACTGCCTGTAACTTCATGTCCAGGGGATTTTATGCCTACTGCCTTCTTCTGACTTCTGCAGACACACACACACACACACACACATACACACACACACACACACAAAGGGGCATGGATTAAAAATAGTTTCAAGTAAACTTTTTTTCTAGACATGTAGCTCAGAGATAGCCTGCTTGCCAACATGAGTAAGAAAAATGGAGTGGCTCTGACCTCCCACTCCCAGAAAAACAATATTTAATTTTGTCATGTAATATTTATTATCATCCAGTTGTTTCCATTGCTATTCCTACTAAGCAAGCATTAGTAGGAATCACAGTAAACACTTTCAGCTTTGCTTTGTGAATCTGAAAGTAAGCTTTGTAATTTAAATGAGTGTGAAGTGTCATGGAATGAAACAATTTGCTGAATCAAGAACTCAAATCACATTAGCTAACAAATGAGAGAGCAAAGCATTCAGTATTCTTATGGATGTGTGAACTCAATTTCCCTTACCCACAACAAGTACGTGTTGTGAAATGCTTTAAGGAAATATTAAAAAATAAAAACCTTAATGTATATATGATCATCAAAGACTGAAATGTAGGATTTATTGTGACTTAGATGTATTACTTTAGACCCAGCAGGTATTCCAATTGTCATATAAGTACTAAATGCCTATCGTGTGCAAAATACTATGGCAGGCACAGATTTCAACAGTTGAACACTGGGAACACACATCCTGCTGCTCTGACTTTGGACATCTAAACAGTTCCAGATTAAAAGAAGAAAGAGAATTCAATTCCTGTGTTTTATTTATACTTCAAAGGAGAAAAGCAATTTTGATGAAAAGAAAGGAGAAGAATATGGTGAATGTTAAAATACATTTAATTTGTGATGTGAAAACATTCACAGCTAATGTGTACCATGGTAAAAGTTTGAATCTTTAGAAAGCCAGGTAGCTATAAAACAAGTTTGTTTCATAAGACAAAAGTAAAAAAAATTAGACTTGAGAATAGTTAATAGTGAAGGGGAAAAAGTAAATGTTTGTAAGGCTCGAGAGATGTCTCAGTATTTGCTGCTCTGCCAGATGACCCCAGTTCTGTTCTCAGAGCCCAGCGCCATCAGTGACTCACAAGTGCCTCTAAATTCAGCTCCAGGGGCTCTCACACCTTCTTCAGGCCATTAAGGGTACCAGCTCATATGTGGCACACATACACTCATAAAATGAAAATCTCAACTATAAATATTTTTATTGCTCATGGAATGAAGTTATTCTATTTATGCAGAATTGCTTTTACCTAACTGAAAAAAATCTCTATATAACAATTGTGGCCAACAGCAAATGCTCAGGTTTAACCAGAGAAAAAACACCTTCTCAGAGTGAACATGTCATGTGTACAGAACATCAACAGCTGTCCTCATTCATCAGCTCTGCTTTCCTCATGAGCATTCAGTGGTGTCAAAGATTAATATTACAATAATAATGACATGTAAGACTATTTTGCCAGAAGCAATATTATTTTAAATTACTTGGAAATTCCCTTTACCACATGTGTGTGGCATGATTAGACATTCAAATCTGTAGCTTCTGCAAAATTATCCCTAAGATTCTCATGATATGCTAAGCCTAGATAACACTCATCTACACATATGGCCTGTAAGTCTGGACACCACTTCTTTTGTTGCTTAGGAGATGTCAAATGATAATCTAAGTGATAAATGTAGGGATACTTGATTTCAATGGCTTTTGAGAATGATTACTCATGGCATGGATGTATATTTCTGATGATTTGTATGTACCTTTCAAAGGTATACTACTGTAAATACTATCTTGTAACTTTTGTCCAGACTTTGAGATGGAGAGCTGTATCTTCAGGAAGAATATATCTTCTACAACTCAAGTTCTAACTGTGCAAATGGCTAAATATCATCATTTTGGTTGAGTTTCTGGTCAAACTATCAAGAGGTAAAATTCAGCATATTTGTTTCTCTTGAGTCACATACCAGAAATGCAATTACTAAGGTAAGAGGAGAAATGGTACAATGTGAGCACCCATACTATGTATAGAATACAAGGAACATTCTTGGCTGCTGATATTGATACGGTGGCAGCTACTGAAGAAAAAATAAAGATAATTTGGCACCTAACTGCCAACACACCTCACCTCCTCACAAACAAGTAGATTACTTTCAGGCCCCTTTGTTGAATTATTAGACTGTGATGAGTGTGACCATGAGTCTTGAAACACATAATTCATGATTGGATTCATAGAATCATGATGGTGCAAGAACATTCTGGAATAATGAGCCCTGCAAGATCATTTATGTAGAAAATGTCAGTTTTTGGGTGCTTTGGGGGGGGGGAGAATTTACACTACTATAATTTATCAACTATTTACTTTGAATGAAATTTCTATTATCATTACAGAAAAATTTATGTACTAAGACTCTGATGTAGTTATTCATATACTCAAGATTATTTGTCCATTTGGCATATCCCTGAGATTTCAAATTATCTTATTCCCAGAACCTTAGAAATATATTTTACCACTACCAATTTGTTAAAATCATTCATGTGTATTCCTGGCATATAGACATGGTCATATTTTGACTGTGTGGTTTGCTTTGCCTTCTGATCCACATATATATATATATATATATATATATATATATATATATATATATATATATTGCCAAGCATTGTGTTTGATAGTATTGACACAAATGACTTCTGTCTTTATGAAGATTTCCATTTAGTGAAACTGACAACACACAGATAAACCAAGAGAGAAAGGTATAGGCTGGAATTAAATTGGGGTTGTATTTGGATGGGTGTTCAAAGGAGACCCTTAGAAAAAAGCTTAAATTTATGTAGGAAAAAAGGAAAAGAAAAGTTTCCTTACTCCATTTCTTCTTGGTATATTTATATCAGTTCGATCAATTTTATATTTCTTTAAAATTCTAATCTTCAGCGGCATGCCCTTATTTATATTTCTTTTCTCATCCATATGTATTAGGTTGCTGTTTAATTCTGTTCTATTTGGCCCCTCTGTCTTGATCAATGTGCGTAGGCTTTTAGAAGGAAACTCTAGGAAATTCACCAATTTTCTCTGTAAGTTAAACTTTAACTCAAGACTCTTCATCCATTGACTTATGTTCATAACTTTGTTGTATGATGCAGAAAATGTTATTTAAGATGTAAAACAAGAACTGCATTTTGGATAAGTTTCTTTTAAGTTTCATACATAAATAAAACATTATGAGATGGGGCAAATCTCTTGAATTGGTGGGGAACATTGTTCAATTTCATGAACATTGACTGGGTTTCCTCTGTAACTCGGAATTGCTATAGGGATCTTCTAAATGTGGTCAAGTATTTTCAACATGAGACCTCAGTATAAGAAGATATTTCAATGTTGTTTTATGTGGTCAGTGAAACAAATGTGCTGAAAGAAAACATAGACATAGATTTTCTTCATTGAGTTTGCAATTAAGCTAGGCAGATATGACATGAAATTTTGTTATCATGAGCTCACATTTGGTGAGGCCTCACAAATCCTCTTGGATTGAATAGAGCTCATTAGCAGTAATAACTCTAACCACTAAATTATACCTCATTTATAAGACATGTCTTCTACCCTATCCTGAGTCCCCAGAGACTGATGCAGTGGTTTGTGTTCTGATGCTCTGGTCCATTTCTCTATCATGGTTCTAGTATTCAATAGCTTCTCCCAAGCATTGCCATGGGTCTTTTGGGTTTTAGTTTTTGTGACGCTATGCTATGCTCACCTCCTCTCTCCCCGCCTGCCTCCCCCTCCCCTCCCACCCCCCCCCCCCCCCCGCCAAGTCTTGATCCCATCAGTTGGAGCACCACCCATCTGATCAGTAAGTTATATTAGGTTTATCTTATCAAAACTGCCTCTATTTGTTCTTCTCATCCCTGGGCTAGCTATCACTAGGAGTTAAGAGGGGGACAGTACAGAGTACAATTCATCTTCCTCAAAGCTATCAAAATATTCAAAGAGATAATAAAGATTCTACACATATGGTGCAAGACCCATTCTCCAACCACATGACTAAGGCTATGGTTCCTCTGAGTAATTTACCTTTGTTCAGAAATCAAAAAGAAATATATGTGAGAATAAGAGCATATCTTTCTTTGCAGATTTTTTTATTTGAAATAGAAACAAGATTGTTTTACATGTCAAACCCAGTTCCGTCTCCCTCGTCTCCTCCCCTAACACCCCTCAAATTAAAACCCTTACCTATCACATATGATTTATGCTCCCCAGGGAGGGTGAGGCCTTCTATAGGGGGTCATAAGAGTCTATCATATGCTTTGGGATATGGCCTAGGCCCACCCCCATGTGTCTTGTTCAGGGAATATCCCTCTATGTGGAATGGGCTCACAAAGTCCACACCTATGCTAGGGATAAGTACTGAACTACTACATGAGGTCCTATAGATTTACGAGGTCTGCTCAATGAAACTCACATTCCTGGGGGCTAGATCAGAACCATACTGGTTTCCCAGCTATCACTCTGGGAACCAAGAGCTCCCCGTTGTTCAGGTCAGCTATTTCTGTGGGTTTCGCCAGCCTGGTCTGGACCCCATTGCTCATCACTTGTCCTTCTCTGCAACTGGATTCCAGTTCCATTCAGTGATTAGTGGTGGGTGTCTGCTTCTACTTCAACCAGCTGCTGGATGAAGGCTATAGGATGGCATATAAGTCAGTCATCAATCTCATTATCAGGGTAGGGCATTTAAGGTAGCCTCTCTCCTCTGTTGCTTAGATTGTTAGTTGGTGTCATCTTTGTAGATCTCCAGACCTTTCCCTAGTGCCTGATTTCTCTGTAAACCTAAAATGTCTCTTTCTATTATGCTATCTTGTTTCTTGTTTTCTTCTATTCTTCCCCCAACTCAACCTTTCTGCTCTCTCATGTCTTCCTCACCCCTTCTCTTCTCCCCTTCTCATTCTCCTAGCTCCCTCCCCTCCCCTATGCTCCCAATTTGCTCAGGAGATCTTGTCTCTTTCCTCTTCTCCAAGTGACCATGTATGTGAGAGCATGTCTATGATGATAGTAAATGCCATCTTAACCTATATGAATGACTCCAAGAAGAAACCTCAAAATTTAAAATATCTTTATCCTATTACAATAGTCTGTGCTGATCCTACAGGACTATTCTCTTTAGCATTTAGAGTGGTAACTCAGGAATCCAGATTCCCTTCATTTGCAGTCTCACCATCACGAATTCTTTCCCCCATGTCCATCTCTACTTTAGAGACTTTCTACTACATCCAACAAATGCAATGCATTATCATCTAAATTCTCTCTGGAGGACTCCTTCATATCCTCCCAGGACACCCCTTCCTTCCCAAGCCTTTCAATTGTTGTTTTTTTTCCCTCACCCGATAGACCAACGGCATGCTCTTTTTCATTTACTTCAGGTGGTGTCCTAGACACTATCCTCTCCTATATTACTGTTTACCATACTTCATTCTTCCATGGAGCTCTTGATGGAGAAGGACATTCTTCCAGGTTCACACCCATATATTTGGTTGTATTATTTATTTTAAAAGATACTAATTGGTTGTCTGATACTTCACACTTCTCGTGCCCCAAATTGAACTGCTACTTTTACCTTCTACACTTGATATATCCCTGGTGTTTCTCAGTTGAAGGTACTTGTATATTTATTATTGGGATCATAATTCTTGAGTTATCCTTAATTATTTTCTTTCTTTCATTCTACACTTGCAAAGTGCTAATGATGCTATTGCTCCACCCTCTAATATCTAACATCTGATTACACCTGGCTTCATCCCCTGTCACCACTAGTTTGATGTTGCCTCATTTCTAGTGTGGATTTCTGTTTTCCCTTTGCTATCCAGTAACTTATTGTCAACCAAGCAGACTATTCTTTGTAAAATATAAGTCTCCTCCTGTTCAAGACCCTCAAGCAGCTCTCCATCTAATACAGTGTAAAAGCAAAGCTTTATATGATATGGATCCAGCTACTACATTTGTGATGCCATTGCATACTACCTACCTCTGTTTTATAAATCTTCACCACCAAATGGGCTTCTGTGCTGTCTCTTTCCTCTCTCTAAAGGTAAACTGCTCTGATATCCTAATGGTTAATCCTCTAACTTTTGTACTTTTCTCAAATTATCTCCAAAGAGCTTATGACACCTATTACTTAGCTCTCTCTTCACTTGTCTATGCCAATTGTCATCTTCTAGTATACTATTTCATTAAGTTATATACAATGTGTATACTTGCTGTTTGTCTTACGGTGTGGACAACTGACAATGTCATTCACTGGCATGTCCCAGTCCTTGATGCAATGCCTTGTGTGTATGTAATGTATGTGTGTTCTCTCTCCTCTCTCTCTCTCTCTCTCTCTCTCTCTCTCTCTCTCTCTCTGTCTCTGTCTCTTTCTCTCCACCTCTCTCAATGTACATATAGGTAGATAGATAGATAGATAGATAGATAGGTGATAGATATTGTGATGTGTGTGAGTTTTAAGTTTGAGAATACGCTCCCTTCACAAGAAGTACAGCAAAGTGCAGTATGTGTTCTCATAAAAAGTAAATAACATATTATAGGGAGATTGGTAAAGGAAAGCTTTTTAAAAATTCTGTCTAGAAGAACTGAGTAAGACTTTATGAAGAGGTAGAATGGGAATGAATTTTCAAATTTGTGGTAATGATGAGATATTACAGCAAATATACTCATTCAGTATTGAAGTTTAAAAACATAATTCCATGTATGAGCTACAAACTATTTTGTGTTAACTACTATGTAGACTTTAAAAATAAGAAAATTGAAATGTAAAGATAGAAAAATACATCAGAATTCATACTCAGTACTATTTAATAGCACAAACAAATTTTGTATAGTATCTTATATGCAAAATGTATATAATAAAAATAGAATAAAATATGTCTATTATGGAACAGGAATAAAGGTGAAGGAAGATAACCTCTCTAGAAAGTCATAAAGTTAGGAACTTCATTAGAAAAAAAAACTATACAGTATTTAAAGGAAAAAAATAAAACCAAATAGATATATTTGGAGAGAGTATAAGTAACACGCTTTAGTAATTCAATGAAAATATGAGCAAGGATAAGATAAATGTCGATGGCAATACTGCTACTCAAAGCGAATTTAAGTCTATAAAGGAATAAAGATTTCAAGACAGAGAAGATTCACAAATGATCTTTGATTTGGAAATACATTTGGAGATTCCAGGTATCATAGGATTATGAATTAATGGCTCAGGAGAGGATTTCTAGTTGCAACTCTGTGTTTCTGGTTTTCATAGTTAATGAACACATCTACAAAATGTTTTAGTCAGAGTAGAATGTATGGACAAAAGTAAATGAAGCTAGAATAAAATATCTTAGAACTACTCAGATGGGGGCTGGAGCGATGGCTCAATGATTAAGACTGTCATTCTTCCATGTGATTGAGACTGGCTCCCAAAACCAGGTCAGGCAGTTTACAACTGCCTGTTAACACTAGCCCTGGGAGATATAACACCCTCTTCTGGCCTCCACAGGTAACAGCACACGTGGGGCACACACATTGACTTAAATGAAAAAAAAATCAAAAGAGAATTTTCAGATAGATGGAAGGAATGATGTACCAGTGACCTTACAAAATGAGAAGAAATAAAATGGAGTAAAAGAAAAATAAGTTAGGATCGAATGCTGAGATTCTAGGTGGTTGGACAGTCGAATACAGAGGAACTCAAGAAGATTTGGGTGAGGGGCTGGAGAGATGCTCAGTTCCTAAAAGCACTGGCTGCTGACATACAAGACCCAGGTTCTATTCATAACACTCACATTCTCATTAGCTGCCTGTGACTCTGCTTTCCTCTGTGGACTCCAGTGGTCAGAGATGTGCATGAAGACATATACCCACACACACAAATAAAATAAAATCTATATATCATTAGAGTTAAATTGGGAAAGATGGTGAGCTCAGAGTGCATGTGAGCCATTAATGGGAGTGATGATGTCTGAAAGGACAATTTGAAACATCTGCATCTGGAGAGAAAGCTACAAACTTGTGATGCATTGATACTAAGGATGCAAATATCACCATGGAAAACAAGGCAAAATTATGTACATTTACATGTAATTATTTACTGTCATGAAGTAAGATCATTACAAAGCTTTAACTTTTAGTTTAGTTTTCTGGGTTCCATAATATGTCAAATACAGGAATAGTAACAAATGAGATTCTTGTAGAATCATTAGGGAAAATTATCATCTTCTCCCTTCAGAGATCTTGCACTCAAAACAAAATCTTGTTTCTACATGATTTAATATTTTAGCATTATGAAATATTATGAAATATTTAGAACATTCAGAGGGATATAAATAACTGATATGAGTATTATTTGACATGAAAATGAAATGATGAACTTTACAGTGATTAATGACTTCCACTATATTCAGATTTTAAGTTGAACTCTTGGCTTCAGAGATATTGGCACCAAAGTGTGTTCAATATGACCAGCATTTTCATAGAGTTTAGATGTCAGGTACAGGATTTTTCTTAATTTGTACAACACTTTGATATATATGTGTGTGTGTGTGTGTGTTTTAATTTATTAGGTTCATAAATATAACTATTATATATACAGATTTATGTCTTTTAAGTTTAAAATAAATCATTTTACTTTTGGTTGTGAGCCTAGCCTTTAACGACTGAGCCATCCCTCCTGGGGATGGGGTGGGGGAAGGTGGGAGGAGCTGGTCGAGGGGAGGGATGGGAAACTGGTATTGGTATAAAATTTAAAAGATTGTTTTAATAAAAAGCTTAAAAATTCATTTAGTATCAATAAAGCCATTGGTTGAGGTATTTTTAAATCATACATTTTTTTATCTAACATTGTGTGGTACAGTCATATGAATCACTGCATTGTGGATCAAAAAGTGTACAGCTGGTTAGGATTTATCTTTCCAAGATTCTTTCTCCACACTAAATATTAAGACATCATATTAAAAACATAAGATACACAGACTGAAGCAAAGATAATGCTGTTACAAGGAAGCAGTAGGCAGAGAATAAAATGATATAAGGAAAATTCTAGATTGTCAAGAACTTCCTTTTATTTTTTATTTAAAAAATATTTGTCATTTTACATACCAACCCCAGTTCCCCTCTCTCTGCTTCTCCTGCTCTATGCCTCTCTCCCTTCCCAAGAATTCCTTTTAAATGCCAAGATAAGAAAGAAATATTCAGTTCTTTCATGCATACTTCTGTCTTTTTTTATTTTTCTGATCTAATCTGCTCTCTCCTCTGGCATGCAAAGCAAGGCCTGGACCTCAGAAGAATGTACTAGGAATTCCTTACAGCTTTTGTTCATGATTACTTTGCTGTCAGGACAGTGGAAGTAAGAGTTGTCAAGTTTGTCCTTGCAGCAAATGTTGGTATGTAATGATACTGCCTTGATGAGATTGTGGTATGAGGTGCCAAGCTGATTTTAGTGGTAAGTACATTCCTTTAAAAAAAAAGGCATAAATTATGTTGGCAATTGCTAACAGTATGTATTTATGTCTAGTGTGACTATATTTTCTCTTGCTAAGAGACCAGCAGTTAATAAGTTAATAAATAATTTTCTGACTTCTAGTGATTAAAACTCTAAGAAATTCTAAACATGGGAGTGGAGAGGAACTTCTTCAAAGCCCATCATACTGTCTTGGAGCTCATTGGAGATGAATGCTAGGACAAATTTAGGATGGAAACTAACTAAGTGTATAACCACAAAACTATGGACTATCAGGTTCATTGCCATGGCACTTAGATGAAGATCCCAAAATCTGGTCCAAAAATAAAGCCATCCCTTCAGGATAAGCATAACCATATGATCACACTTTGCATTCTCTATAGCAAATCTATATTCTGCCACATCCTACATAGTTTGGTCTTAGAAACCTGATTGATGTGGGAGTGATGGAATGAAAAAAGAACAAAAAGACACATGCAGAAAAAAATCAGGGATCAGGTGGGCTGTTTTTGCTATGATGGGGCCTCACCTACTATGTACCCCCTGGAACCTTGGCATGTTTATTATCTGTACTACAGAGTGAGCAATGAGCTAGTCTCAGTAGAAGGCTTTTGTAGACAAGCATTATCTTTGGGTTATAAACATTCTGGCAGAAGAAGTTGGAGATGCTACTTTTTTGGTACATTGGTCAACTGATCATAAACACTTGTACTAGAGAGCACACATTGCCAACATTCACATTTGGACCAGAGTAAGGTTTTGCCATCCCTCTGGGCCTTACTCTGGAAGAAGGCTTTGCTAATCCCTATGGACCTGTGGCATTGAGATCCTTGATATAACTGTGCCCATGTCAACAATACACATTCATTCGGGACATCAGCTACCATTTACTCAAGGCTTCCTCAGCTCCCCACAATATTTTAATAAGTGTCACATTCAGATCATGAGAAAAATGAAAACTGAGACATTGGATAGTCTAAGCACTTTGGTTTAAGGAGGCCAAAGAAAAAGTCTTCTATGTTGGAGTATTTGGAGTAATTCCCAAATTCCTTTTCATTTCTGGTAGTTTACACATAGTGATTTTCACATTGAAGGGATCTAAAATGATTAAAGTAACAAGACTCCAGTAATGCCTGTGAGGGATTTTTCTAAATGAATTGAATGAAGTGAGATATCTTCCCTAAATGTGTGTGGCATCATGCCACAGGAAAGTGTCTGTACTGAATAAAAAGATGAGAGCAAGCTAAGCACAAGTTCTCATTTGTCGCCTCTTCTTGACTGTAGATGCAATGTGACCAACTGTTTCCTGCTTCTGTCACAATATCTTTTTATGATGAACTGTTCTCACAAACTGAAATCAAATAAACCATTCCTTCCTATAGTTGATTTTGTCAGGTATTGTATGACAACAAAGACAAAAGTAACTAATGCAGAAGTATGGTTAGGTCATTGAATTCAACATATAGCAAATGATCACTGAAACGGCCTGTGCTCCCCAGGGGCTTCCAAAAGTACCTGAGGTGCTGTAAGCAATGGAAACTTATTCCAAAGCTACAATAATGATTGCTCTATGTGATGGTGTAGAGGAATACTCTGTGCACTTTTTTTGATGCTTCTGACTCCTACTAGAGAGCTGATTTCATGTTCTGAGATTGAAGCATTTTATTTTTAGAATGTGTTGATAAAACCTAACCAAGTGAAGGTGGTCATTCCAGCCACAACATTCTTTCAATAGCAAAGGTTTTTTTTACCAATTTCTCCCTTTTACTTTCACTAAAGTTAACAATCAAATTCAAATTAGAATTTTAAATTTTTCTAATTACAAAAAGGTAAATGCAGTATCTGTACATGCAAATATTAAAGATCTCTTTCAAGGGTAGAGAACATAGCATTTTGTGATTTAAATATATTTCATTAAACATTGACATTAGTAATCTCACTTGACTTTTCACCAAATGTGAGTGATCAGGCATCCTGTCTGCTGCTCTCATTATAATGTGTTCTTCAATAGTGAGCCAAAGACAGATGTCAAGATTGAGGTAGAGGCTCATTTACCTTCATGTACTTTGCAGGGAAAGCCTCCGATGATTATGTAAGATGCCATCAGAATTAATTATCACATGGATGAATGATTTTTAAAATGAAGTTATAATTCATTGGCTGGAATCTTGTTCACTATTCTTCAATTAGGGTGGGCCTTTTCCTCTTGAATTAGCAGTCTTCCTTCTCCTTAATTGATCTCTTGCCATCCTTGAACAGAAGGTCATTTGTTAGCACAGGAAGCAGTCAAAGTTAAGCAAGGAAGTAAGTGATTCTTAAGGATTCTCATACAAAAACACATCATCTGAGAGGGGTGTGATGGATAGAAACTGGACCTTTAACACACAAAACATTTACACATATGAAAACACACTGGGTATTTTATGCATGAGGATTGTTATTCAAAGTATTTAATAACCAACACATCATGGGCATTGACCTTCAAATGAATTCAGTGCTTAGTTAGAATAAATATGTTCCACATCTGTTAACTTATCAAAATTGATGCAATTGATTGAATGTTAGCTTTGAGAAACATTATTGGCTATTCTTCTTTACTAAAATACAATTACAACCTTACTAGTAACTCAAAGAGAAAATTTCTTCATAATTCTGTAATTTTCATTGATATTTACAGTATAAACTTAGAGAATTTTAATGCTGCTGAACATGGCAGTAGAGTCTATTCTTTGAATAAAGATATTCAACATCAAATGTATTGAAACACACACACAGGACAAAGGTAGAACCTACTCAGATTCTATCTCAGGTTCAAATGTAGAAGTATTCTGAGGTCCAAAAAGCATCTTCAAATTTAGGAATGCTCTATGTAATCAGCTGTGGCTGAAAGAGGTTGAATCTATCAGGATCAATAGGTAATTTTGATAAGGAATAAGAATCCTTTATCATAAAATAAAACCAGTGAAAAAGAAAATATTTCTTTGAGAATGTAAATGGTCAGAGATGGTGTCTTCTTTTCTTATTTACCTAAAACAATTTCCTTATTTTTATCTATTATCTACTTTGAATGAGAAAAGGTGTTTCTTTATTTTTTATGTGTAATGATAAATCTTTTCTCCAAGCTGCCTGAGCCCTGCTGCCAGGTGGGCACCCGAAATAACACACAGAGATTAATATTAGGTACAATGCTGCTGGCCAATGACTAGGATTTCATATCTGGCATCTATGTCTTAAGTATCAACCATAATTATTAATCTATATATTTTACAAAGATTTATCTGATCGAGGATGCCAGTGACATGTGTCCTCTCTTGTTGGGCTCACAGGGCTGCTCCCAGAGAAGAGAGGAGAAGGAAGAGAGTGATTTCCTGCTTGTCCCTACTTATATTGAATCTGCCTGCTATGTCACTTCCTGCCTGGATTACAAGACTTCTCTCTACTACATTTCCCAGAATCCTCCTCAACTCCTAGTCCCGCCTAATTTGCTTCTCTATTAGACAACAGTACTTTATTTATCAACCAATAAGACAAACATATACACAGAAAGACCTCCCCAATCTGCATGAGTAGAATCTTAAAGAAGAGAAGGTAGCTAAAACCATCAAACAAAAAGAATGTACCATATGGTAAAATATATATAGTAAATCTATTTCTCTTTATTTCCTAGTCCCTATTCAATTAAACCAATGCTAGCTTTAGAGCTAGATTTGACTTTCCTCCTCTAAATCTAAGCACGATGTTCAAATGAACTTCAGAGTTTCTGTATTATATCAAGAAGCCAATTGATGAAATACAGAATGGTAGAAAAATTGGGAACTGTTGTTTGTCTTTTCTTGGCTCTTTCTCTCAAGGTATACATTGCTTCATAATTTTTATTTTCCCATTGTTGCCTTTCCCAGTATGCATACATATACAAGTAAAAATTCCTCTGCTAACATTTATGTTTGAGTCCCACACAGCCAATGAAGACCTGCCTGTCAGAAATCCCTGGATGCTCCTGAAAGAAAATGGGCTACACCTCCTTAAGTACACAGGATCCAAATTGCTTCATTTCAACTGACACTCTGGCCAGAACTCTGGGTACTGACTTCAATCAACACAAGAACTTCAATCAAGATAAAGACTTCAACCTGGACCCTCAATCAAACATCTCCCACCAGACATGTACTGGATATAACCCATTCAGGACTTTCATTATACTAACATTTTCTTCCTACAGGATCCCACGAGGCTGTCGTCTTCCCAGTTCAGGAAGTAGCTTGGAGAACATCATGCCCCCTTTCCCCACTGTTGATACCTAGTTAGAGCTAGTTTCCTATTGTTTAAGGTTGGGCTTGAAAGGAGGTGTTCAAACTTGGACATCTCTTTCAGATGACTTTAAGGTTTAGTTGGAATAGATATAGTTAAGATGTGACATTAGTAGATTAATATAACTTCATATAGTTCACTTTATGATTGTTAATTATAGATAATTTACACTGTTAAGTTTTAATCCTCTTTTATACTAAAAGAGGAATTGTAGCGGGAAATGCTGACCATGCCCGCTTAAGGGCTGGCACAGATGAAACTGTCCATGCCCACTTGGGGGATGGCACAGGTGACGCTGACCACATACACTTGGGCATGGTCAGAGTGATGTAGCAAGGCTTTAAATATGAGGAACTCATGCATATGGCTCTCTTTTCCCTTTCCTGCCTGGCTTTCCATCACATGAGTAGTTCTTTATAAACCATCTGTTTTTCATACTAGCTCTGACTCCATTGCAGTCCACATTAACTGCATTTTCAGTTTTTATTTTTAAGATTTATTTTACTATTTTATGTGTTTGAATGCTTTGCCTGCATGTGGTTTTGTGCACCAACTGAGATCCTGGTGTCCACAAAGGTCAAAAGAGGGTTCAGATTTCCTAGGACTAGAGTTACAAGTGGTTGTGGAGTCACTATGTGGGTACAAGGAATTGAACCTGTATCCTCTGCAAAAGCAACAAGTACTTTTAACTTGAAAGAAGATGCTCCATGTGTATTTCTTTTGTTTACATATATTTTAAGTAAAACATAATTATACTTTCCCTTAACCTTCCTCCATGTCGTCCTCCTGTGTCCTCTCCCTCGAACACTTCCCATGGATCCTCTACTCTCTCTCATATTGATAGCCTATGTTTTGATATCATTGTTACACACACACACACACACACACACACACACACACACACATACACACACACACACGCAGAGGGAGAGTTACAAATATGTAAACATAAGCTGATGAATCTAGTGTTTTTTATTCTTTATACATATGATGGGATTTCAATACTGACCTCTTTGTGTTGGATAACCAATTATGGTGAGCAGTTCCCTCTCTCAACAGTCATTAATAGCCTATTAATGTTTGTCTAGGGATTGAACCCCCTGTAATTTTCTTTCTTCTATAATAGAGTATCTATTGATACTGTTGTTATTTAGGGAGTCATTTCTAGGACACAAGGTCTCATAGCAGACTTCCTGGTCCTCTGACTCTAACAAGCTTTCTATTTCTTCCACTGGAAAGAGTTGAGTGTTATGTGCGGGCGTTATGTTATATATGTATTCCTTGAGGCTACACTGCCTACAATCAGTTGATCTCTGCATTTCATCCAGCTGTGTTTTACTCTAATGGTTTCCATTTGCAGTAACAGAAGCTTCTTTGATGATGGTGAAAGCTACACTCAACTGTGAGTACAAGGTAAGTTTTAAAATGAAGTAGAATCATACTGGTCCAGTAAAATGGAAGTAGCAATTTCTCGTCTAAGATCCATGACATCACTAGCTCAGGAAAATTGGCTAGGTTTCTAGTACCAGGCATGATTTTTGTTCTGTTCTGCAGGCCTTATGCCACCACTCAAGATATGAGTGCCATTATTATATCTCTAGAGATATCTTGCCATGATGGTTATTGTTGCAGCTCATAGGCATCACAGCTGGATAGGACTTTGCTCCCTTGGAAGCTTCCATAGTGCTTTCTGGTACTTTGAAAGCTACACCCCAGAAAGGAAGCCTTTATGTTAGATTGAGTTCATTATTCCAAGTCCTGTGTCCAAAATGCAGTGCCATCAGAAATAGGGATTTATTTTCAACCCCTGAGAAGCAACCAAGGTCTAAATGAATAGCCTATAGTGTTTTGACAGTCCAATGGACCAACAATTTAAAAGAAAGTTTTTCACGTTTGGTACTGAAATTTTTATTAAATAGTCTATGGTGGTGAGCATTGTTAGCCTAAGTGATGTAACTTCAGATATATATATATATATATATATATATATATATATATATATATATATCTGAAGAAGAAAACATAGGCACTACCCTATAAGATATAGTTGTAAGATATGAATTCCTGAATAGCACTCCATATACCCAGGAATTGGGGCCAACAACTTACAAGTGAGACCTCATATAACTGAGAATCTTTTTTTACATCTAGGAAACAGTCTAATGAAGAAGTAATCAGCAGCACGGGTAAGAATCTTTCCAGTTATATATTTGACATAGTATTAGTGTCCAGAATATACAAATAACTCAAAATCATGTTAAGAAAATAAATGACCCTATTAAGAAATGGACTAGGAATCTTAACAAAGAGTTCTCAATAGAAGAAATTAAAATGGCTAATAAATGCCTCAAAAAGAGTTCATCATCTTTAGCAATTAAGAAAATCAAATTAAAAGAACTTTGATATTTCACAATATCCCAGTAAAATGGCTAAGATAAAAAACAACAAAGAACTGAAAACAAATGCTGATGAGAATTTGGGAAAGGGAAACCAACATTCATTACTGGAGGGAGTGAACTTGGCACAGACATTCTGAAAACTAGTGGAGAGTCTCTTTAAAAAGCTGAAACACACATGCCATATGAGCATATATTTGCTCAGCCATGATCATGGCCACCATATTCACAATAGGTAGGAAATGGAAACTGCATAAATATCTTTCACACATTAATGGATAATTAAAACATGCTACATATGTCCTATGGGATGTTGTTCAGCTGTAAAGAAAAACTACATCTGGCTCAACAGTTACTAGAAATTACTGCTCTGTGGGGGTCCTGGGGATTCACAATACCCACATGGTAACTCACAACTCTCTCTAACTCCAGTTCCAGGGGACCTGATTCCCTTTTCTGACATCAGCAAGCACCAGGCAACATGTGGTGTACATACATGTGGACAGGCAAAACAGCCATACACATAAAACAAGTGGATTGAAATTAAATCATTTAAAAAAATGAAAATTTCAGGTAAATGGATGGACCTAGAAAAGATTGTATTGAATGAGATAATCCAGACACAGAAATACAAGCACCGTACGTCCTCTTTCATCTGTGGTTCCTAGTTCCAAATCTTCAGAGGGGCATATATAACATGAAGTAACCAAAGAAACCAGAGAAGTATAAAAGGACCAGTGGTTTAAATAAGAATGTCCTTCATAGGGCCATATGTTTGAATACTTGATCCTCAGCTGGTAGAACTGTTTGGGTAAGTTTGTCAGAGTGGGAGTAGGGTTTGAGGATTCAAACACTCACTCCAGTCCTAATTCTCCTTCTCTTCCCTCCCTCTTCCTCTGCTTCTCCCATGCCTCCTACTTGTAGATAAGAAACAAGTTTCTACCTACTGCCCCAGCACCATTTCTGCCTCCCTGCTGCTATACTTCCCACCATGATGATCATAACACTAACCCTCTAAAACTGTAATCCCTTACAAATTTTCTTCCATAAATTGCCTTTGCCATTGTATCTTTTGAAGGAAGTAGAAAACTAAATATAGGGTAGGAGACCTTGAGGGATAGATAGTAGGATACAGGGGGTATGCAGGGGAAATGGGAAAAATGGGGCCTCCAATTATGGATGGAGTCAGAAGTCAATATAGAAAAGGAAGGAGTGAGGAGAGACAAATAACATCAAGGTTGTTTGAGAAAGCCTTGAGACATCGTGTAATTTTATATTTTTTCATATTTCAACTGAGGATTTTCCACTTCTGAGTGAATCATGATAGTAGAAAGAGCTGTTGTTTCACAAATGCCATACAAATTTTGGAGGGTAATGGAAATGTGCAGTATTTTCACCAAGCAATGGATTTTAAATAATTTGATACTTACTAAGGTAAAGTGGTATAAACTTCTTATAAACATTAGCTATGACCACAAAATGGCCAGAAAACCAGCAGCTCTCTACAAAGAAAATCCAACCATAATATGTCCAGAATTGACATACTCTATTGTTCAGAACTGACCACAACCAATCTTCCCATATGTTTTCCTAAGAACTGTAGTAAATTTGCTAGCACAGCTATCCTTAAGGGATTTCAAAGAAATCATTTCATTTATAAAGGAAGGCTAAGAAACTCAGCTCAGGAAAAATGACTAGAACAGAAGATGGTGCATGGATCCCTTGCCTGAACATTCTTCAACTTCCACCACAAAACCCAAAGTCCAAATATTTCTTTATTTAATCCCACATTTCTTCTTTGTATATCCCACACCTCAAATGTATACCTTTATATGTAAAAATTAAGTCACATATTTCAGGAAAGTAGAGCAAAAGGAACAAATAGGAAGAAAAAGAGAATAGTGCAAACACCAAAATGACATTCAGGCTTGATAGCCTCTTAATGTGATGATTAACTCCCAAAGTCATTGGACAAATGACAGAAGTAAATTGCAGACATGGGAGATTTCTCTGAAGCATCACCAATTAAGGATGCTGACTTCAAACAAAGAGAATTCACAGAACAACACACTTTGTAAGGCCTGATTATACAGAACTTGCAACCAGACTCTATACTACTTCAGTCACACTGTAAAATGTATTTTGAAATAACTCAGGAGAACTAACTGATGACAGTTTGTTTTGTGCTACTGTGGGAGCCTGTAGATGTGGTAGGTGATTAAAGACCACTATCTCCCTGGTTTGACATTTGATGAAGTCTGAAAATACTTCCTACAAAGAATATGTAATGGAAACATTAATCAGCTTTTCAAATCAGTGAACTTTCAAGATGGTGCTACAGTTTTTTGCACTTCCCTTGGTTATTTACTTCTGAAGGAGAAAACGTCACATATAAGGAAAGTACATATTTTAAGTTTTCAGTTGTTAAATAACTATCAGCTTTAAGGATATGAGAAACTTAATCCATCAATACAGTCTACATTAAAGATAAAGGTTTAGCCAGAGATGTTCATCATAATCTGAATAAATATATTTATTCTAAAGCTAACAAAACTGACCTAAAGTCCTATCAGCTCTTGAATGTATATATATATATATATATATATATATATATATATATATATATATTCACAGAAATAATTGCTCAGATTCATTTTTACTTATATCAAGAAACTATGTTTTAAAATAAAGCATTTTATACATGCATAATTCTGAAATATGAAGACAATGATTCAGTCAAAATAAATACCATAATTCTAGTAGAACAAATGACTCTGCAGACAACTGTAGTTTAATACCTTGATGTTCTGTATTGACTAAAATAACTAGTTCTTCAACCTGGAGAAAGTAAGTAAATGGAAGCAATTTTAAAATGCAGACCACAAACAAAAAATAAAAAATTCCATTAATCACTAGCATATATTTACCAATCATTTTCACAAAAAATTTCACATGTCAGAAAGTAACAGTATGAAGGGCATTCACAGAGAACTACATACACTGAAAATGTGTGGAATAAATGGTGAGATGTTTAATGTCCCATCATCACTTTCAAAACTGAGTCATCTCTAAATTAATGTGTAGATTCATGGTTATCCAATATTCAAGTTGGGTTATGAAACTGCCTTATAGCACCATTATCAATAAAATCATCATTGTCCTTATCATTATCATCAAAATCATCATCACTACCACCACCACCATCATTATCATCAAGTTGTAAGAAAAAGCTATATAGCACACCTTTGGAAAGAGAAACTCAGTTTAGAAAATATTGGATATATAATAACAGTAGAGGCAGACAGATGTCTCTGAACACTGAAAAGAAGCACAGAACAATCCACAAAACTCTAGAATAAGCAGAAATAAAGCCAATTCAGCCAGGTAATACCACACAGAGCACCACTCAGGTGAAAACAAAAACAAGCTAAGAGCTTTAAGTCTCAGATGTCCTGGAAGCTAGCAGAGCTCCCAGAAATCAGCACTGAAGTGCAGACACACCTGGCTCTATCTCATGGAAGGTACAACGGGAAATAAAAATGTTAGCATCAAAATGCAGGCAAATGTGTTATGAAAATTACTAAAGCATGCATCTTATTCCTTCAACTTGCCTTGGCATTTTATTTCCTATATAGTGTTTTTTTTCCTGATGAAACAAAATTTAAATTATTCATACAGGGTTTGCCATCCATCTTTATATTGTTCCACATCAGTCTTAAATGCATTCAAACCATACCAAATTTGCAGAATGCATTTTTGTAGTTTATATACAGAATAGTATCATTTTCTTACAATAATAGAAATCCCGCAAAAAGCTAACACATGATTTTATTTTCTTTTTTCAATGTGTGCATTATACCAATATTCTTTACTGCTGCCTTGCTGACCAGTGAAGAAAGACTTAAATGAATACATTTCATGTTTTCTTGCCCCCACTCATAGCTCTCTGCATAAGAATAATTTACAGATGAGTCCTTTGACCATTTCTGCTTCTGAGTTCTACCCCGAAAAGCAAGTTGCAGTTTAAATTGACATCATGGCCTCTTGAGGTCATGGGTGCCCCCTGTTTCTCATTTGCAGATCAAATATACTTGCTGATATACCATATGTGTTACTGAGATTCCACATATTTTACACTATGTTAACCATTCTTAGACAAATTCTAGCTCTCTACCACATGCTAAGCACACCCTTTAGAATGCCCTCAGGATGCCAGAATGTGGTGGCATACCACATCATGATAATTCTGTAGTAAACATAAAATCACTCTTCTGATATATTTATGTCCTGAATGGGTAGACTTAAATTAAAAGATTGATTGTAGTAGGTGGGAATACCACTCACAGATGGGGTTTTTAAGAGGAAAATAGCAGCCAATTATCAGAAGCAAGAACAAAGCTGGTCCATCCCTGATCTCTTAATCTCTCCACTCTGCTCTTTCTTCCTTGCTTGAAATGTTTGAACAAGCAAGCTGCTTTAATCTCTAGTCCAATGAGGAAATTGTTTCTGTCAGCAACTATTGGAGACTTAGAAGAAGATTCTCTCCTCATCAAGTCTGCAAGCAGGAATGGAGTTAGGCCAGTTTTGAGAAGATACAGCCCAGCCATCAAGCAGAGGATTCAGTTAAACAAGGGCTATCCGTGACCAACAGAAATTGTTGGATAAGAATTCACTGGTTTTAACTGTTGTTTTTCAGGTAAATTATGCATGGCATATACAACTAATACTCATGTCCCCTGGAATTCTGTGCTATGGAACATTTCTGAACCAACATATAAATAAGGTGACAAGCAGCAGTGAAAACATTTTTCTTCTTTGCCCCAATGTGTATCATTGTCCCATTAGCATTTGCTCATGAAAAACAAATTGAAAGATAAAATTAAGAGACTTAAATTGACAACAGTAATATATTTAGCAAAGGATGGACCCTTCTGATTATGAGCCTTGGATTCCAGGACGTCTTACCTTCTACATAAAACAGTATTTTATGCTTCATATTTTTGTCTTTATTCTCCTATAAAAGCAAACCTATTTCACTAAATTGATATGGAACCTACTGACTTCTCAATACTTGTGTTTACACCTATGGAAAATGCTTCTCTCAGCTTTAGTAAGAGAAGCTGCTCATTGTAGTGAATAATGGTGAATATACGAACTTATGGCTGCTCATGATACTAAGAACAGGAGATATCAGTCCTAAACAAGACATTTAACATAAACCACCTCTAAGGCTAAGGGACCATTGTGGAAGATCTTCCTACTGAAGATTGGTAGGAAAGGCTACAAATGCATCTTTGAAACCTAGCACAGCCACCAAAATCAAATTCACATCACCTGTGGCCTACACATGACTTAGTCTATCAAGAATCAAACATGGATCTGAATGGGGCTCATGTGACCAACCATTCCTTCCACAGATAGATTTGCGGAGGGGGGTAGTCATTACCTTCACGAGTATACTCACTGGTGAGCCCACCAGGATCCAAAGTAAAGTTCCAAAAGTTAGTCACACAAATGCACCATAAGACAAAAAGGCATGAATGTTGTCAAAGAACAAACTTATTAATAACTCTTGTAAACACCAAAATAAAGCATTATCTGCAGGGGAACTGGGAGTAATAGTGATACTAGTCTGACTATCAGCTGATGTACACAAGATATTTGCTGCACACTGAATTTTATGTGACTTCTCTGCTTTCTTCAATCTCAAGAGATAAGCTTCTAAAGGAATAGCAGATTGATTATACATAAAATTGCATTTTTCTGTAAAATATGACTGTAGAATGAGCATATTCTGACCCCACTTTGCTCATGTCACAGAATTTAAACTTGTTTTTAAAATATCCTTTCAAATAATGCAACAGTTTAAAGGATGAGCACTCCAACTCACTCTCTGGAGTCACTGTCAGTCACACTAACATGTTTGCATCCCTTGAGACTCTAGGGACAACAGAGTGTTAAAAGTTCTTGAAAGATATTTGTTTTCTTTCCTGAAGCATATTGAATATGAATAATACCTCACAATATTAACAACTGTTACAGGCCTGAATAGACACATGCTAACTCCAGGCTGCTCTGAGGATTGCTATTTTATAAGTTTATTTATTCTTCTAAACAATTTGGCATTTAGAAAAAGCTTAAGTGATAGGATATTAGTTATTTTCCCAAGGCAGGAATGATGGTTTTGGTAAAGGAATTCTGAAGAAAAGGACATTCTATTCCCAGACTTTTCCCTGAGCTGCAGCCTGTGCACATCAGCCTACCAGTGGCTTGAGGAGCTCCAGTTTACATCCTTTACATTTCCCAAGAAGGTTCCTTTTGAAGAACTGACTATAGACATTAGGGATCACCCCAAAGAGGCCCCAAACTTCGTTCATCTCAAATCTTTTGCCTTAAGCCTTAAAGTTCAATTTCATTTTTTTCTCCTTGAAATATTTTGAACTCAACTTTCCTTTGTCAACACATTCCCAATTCCTTTTCCTTTGCCAAACTCCATGCAATAATAATCTGACAGGAGAATCACTCAATACCTGCATTTGCTTAAAAATGTTTTCTTTCCTTCATCTTAGATAGTTAACAGAGCACTGTCAAATTAATTCCTCTAAATGTCATCTCTAAATACATCAAAGCTTAATTATTCATCCTGGCACCAAAGTCTCTTCCCGACTTAGCATCTACTATTGTTTTAATCTCTCATACTTTGTTGTGCTTTGAAAACAAAGAACCACACTGGAAAACCTGAGGTTAATATTTCTGATAGAGAAATTCAACCTAATTTCATGGTAAAGAGTTCAATTCAGTAAACATGGTATTTTCTGCTGTATAACAGGCACCATGTTTAACAGTGGAGATGGTCATCAGTAGGACATGACTCTACTTTTGAAGAGCTCACTACTTTGGGGAAGAGGCTCCTAAAGGCTTCCTGTTCTTTCCACTAATTTCATCAACAAAACAAAACAAAACAAAACAAAGCAAAACAAAACAAAACAAAACAAAAAACCTGTGAAAATTGTTAGATGGAATTGTGCATAAAGTCCTATGAAAACACAAGTGAAAGGAATATTGAGAATTAAAATCAGAGATAATGGACTTAGGATGGTGCAGTAGATTTGCTCATTTATTTATTATAGTCACTAAACAATTACTGCTTATAGACTGGCATGATAATCACAAATTTAAAGTCTCTCTTATGGGATATAGTAGGTTGCAGCTTTAATTGTGAGGTAGTAGATAATTCAATAGAGGTGGAGGGAGAAGTGTAAGAGGAAGTGAAGCTACAGAGTGAAGAACTTGTGTGGGCTCTGAGGATGGGAGCAAGTAATGTTTGCCTGGAAACTCAGTATGCACTGGACTCCCCCTCCATTGCAAACCCTGCTCCTCAGAAAACCCACAAAATGTGACTCCTCCCCAAGAGCTTCTCAAGACCATGCCTACAGGGTATTTGAATTCTGGTCCAAAGACCTGCCATGTGGTTTCTTTCCTTCTCCCTTTCTGAAGAGTCACCTGGAATACTTTGCTTGGATTAAACCTGGTCCTTCACTTTTTTTTTCTGATGAAATTACATCTACATGAAAACTCTTAGTTTTATTTTTTAATTATTTAATAAAATCTACAAGCTTCTTTTACATGTCAATTCCAGTTCCCTCTCCCTCCCCTCCTCCCCTGCCCCCCATCCCTTATCCCAACCCCTATCTGCTCCCCAAAGAGGGTGAGGCCTTCCATGGTGGATCTTTAAAGTCTGTCACAGCATTTGGAGCATGGCCTAGACTCTCCCCCATGTGCCTAGGCTGAGAGAGTATCCCTCTAAGTGGAAAGGGCTCCCGAAGTCCATTCATGTACTAGGGGTAAATACTGATCCACTACCAAAGGCCACATAGATTAACCAGACTTCCAAGCTGACATCCGCATTCAGGGGATCTGGAACAGGCCTATGATGGTTTCCCAGATATCAGTCTGGGGTCCATGAGCTCCCCCTTGTTCAAGTCAGCTGTTTCTGTGGGTTTCTTCAGGCTGGTCTTGACCCCTTTGCTCATCATTTCCCCCTCTTTGCAACTGGATTCCAGAGTTCAGTTCAGTGTTTAGCTGTGGGTGTGTGCTTCTGCTTCCATCAGCTAATTTTTGTCTTTTTGTGACTGGGTTACCTCACTCAGAATAGTTTCTTCCAGTTCCATCCATTTGCCTGTGAATGTAGAGATGGCTCTGCTTTTAAAGGCTAGGCTCACAACCAAAAATATAAGGGTCCTTCACTTTTTAATTTGGCTTATTGCATTGGCAGAGAAACCTAGTATGGGGGATCCAAAAACCTATCGAGGATATCTGTTCAACTATGTTCATAGCAGCATTATTTGTAATAGCCAGAAACTGGAAACAACCTAGATGCCCCTCAACTGAAGAATGAATACAGAAAACATGATACATTTACACAATGGAGTACTACTCAGCACAAAACAAAACAAAACAAACAAAAAAACCAATGGAATCTTGAAATTTGCAGGCAAATGGATGGAACTAGAAGAAACCATTCTGAGCAAGGTAACCCGGTCACAAAAAGACAAACATGGTATGTACTCACTCATATGTGGATTTTAGACATAGAATAAAGGATTGCCAGCCTACAATCCACACTGCCAAAGAAGCTAGTAAACAAGGAGGACCCTAAGAGAAACATACATAGTCCCCTGGAGAAGGGGAAAGGGACAAGATCTGAGCAAATTGGGAGCATGGGCAGAGGGGGGAGAGAGCTAGGAGAAAGAGAAGGGGAGAAGAGGAGGGGACAGGAGGACATGAGAGTGCAGGAAGATCAAGTCAGTGCAGGAAGGATAGAGGATAGCAAGAAAAGAGATACCACAATAGAGGGAGCCATTATAGGTTTAAAGAGAAATAAGGCACTAGGAAAATGTCTGTAGATCTACAATGATGACACAAACTAACAATCTAAGCAACAGTGGAGAGGCTACCTTAAATGCCCTCCCCTGATAATGAGAATGATGACTGACTTATATGCCATCCTGTAGCCTTCATGCAGTAGCTTGTGGAAGTGGAAGTAGATACCCACAGCTAAACACTGAACTGAACTGGAATCCAGTTGTAGAGAAGGATGAGTGATGAGCAAAGGGGTCAAGACCAGGCTGGAGAAAACCACAGAAACAGCTGAACTGAACAAGGGGAAACTCTTGTTTCCCAGACAAACCAGCATGGGTCTGATCCAGAGCCCATGAACGTGGGTGTCAGTGAGGAGACTTTGGAAATCTATGGGGCCTTTTGTAGTAGATCACTACTTATCCTAGCATAGGAATGGACTTTGGGAGCCTATTCCACATAATGGGATACTTCCTGAGCGTAGACACAAGGGGGTGGGCCTAGGCCCTATCCCAAAGGGCATGACAGACTCTGAAGACCTACTATGGAGGGCTTCACCCTCCCTGGGGAGCAGAAAGTAATGGGATAGGTAGGGTATTAGTTGGTGGGTGGCTGGGGAAGAGAGGAGGCAGAGGGAACTGGGATTGGCATGTAAAATAATCTTGTTTCTAATTTATGTAAAAATGGAGAGAAAGAAAAAAGAAAGCTAGAAAAGGATAAGCTACATTCTAAGCTTTAAGCTTTTTGCATTTGAATGCTTAAGAGAAAGTAAGTTATCAGTGACCAAGCTGAACAACAGAAGGACTATTGAAAGGGAAAGATGTGTGTTGTTGTCCATCTGCTGATGAAGACTTTCTCCTTGTGGCAGAAGCTTACAGGTGAGAACTAGAATGCAGCCTTGAGCATGATATTAAAATCAAGGAAGAGATAGAGAAAGAAGAGCAGAGATCCAAGATAAAAAAAAAAGAAACACAAGAATTTACCCATATCAAAGTGAACAGAATATGATGAAATGAAAATCCTAAAAAGGAATAGTGATAAACTTCAGAGAAGCACAAACACTATCTAGAGCTAATCACTTTGCTCATGTGGCTCCAAAGTAAGCATTATTTTATCTTCTGTTCTAGCACATTCCTCCTGAGACTTTGGAAATTCATCTCCCTTAGAGGCCATGGAAATGGGGTAGGCTTTGGAAACTAGCAGGGATTCCTTCTATCCCACATAATGGGGCACTTTTAAATATGAAATTACAATACAAAAAGAGATCTGATGAAATATACTATAAATATTTTGCACTATAGTGAGAACAATATTGACCCATGGCTTCTGTTCAGCTGACTTAACCACTCCTGACAGTCACAGTGTAATACACTGCCTCCTGAAGCCTTAGACTACAAACATTAAAATAAAAGAATACATGAAATGCTACACATTAATGTAAATGGCATTTAAATCTAATGTGTTTTATAGTTTCAGGCCTAAGCTTAAGTCTTGTCTTCATATTAATACTGAGATGACCAACCAACACTTTGTCAATCCAAACCTATAAAACTGCTCACCTCCCATTGATCTCCTTTGGCAGGTTTTTGTACTTGCTCTCCAGAGCAGCACCCTCAACTCCAAAGGCCACAGAAGGATGATGAGAAGGACTCTACTGTGCCTGAGGGACAAACAATTCAAACAAATCAAAGCTAAGTCTTAGCACTAAACAATGGGAATATAATCCAATCTTCTACAAATCAGAGTTTTATGGTGATGTTTTTATCCTTAATGGTAAACAATAGGATTTGTTGTCAGAGAGTCAGTCCAAGGCAAATTCTAGTTGTTTCTTAGTAGCTATATGACCTTAAATTGTTAGAAAATCTCACTGCTGATAAGCAATGAATGGCTTTATATAACTTGCAGGGCTATTATGAAGATTAAGTATGTAAGTATGTATGTATATATGTTTGTGTGCATAAATATGTATATATAATTATTACATGTATAATCTTAATATAAGTATATTATAGCAATGTCTGGTATATATAACATGTGACTACGACTCATTTTAAAGGATAACAATAATTTCATTTGATCACCTTTCTCCACCACAATTTTATTGACTTGTATTAGCAAGGAAGGAACACTTTCGTTATTTGACATTTTCAAGATTTTACACGATTAACACAATTTCCAGCAAACTGTATTGCTAATTTCTCCAGTCTTTATGACTATCAATGATTAATGCTCTCTTAGCTAGTAATAAATGTGTTAACGTTCTGAGTTCTGCAACTTGAAGCATTATAAGTAGGACACAATGAGATGATTTATGCAATCAAGGATAGGTTGGACAGCACAAACGACCCTCTTTCAAGAAATAGAAAATAATTTATGATAGTAGCAAAAGGCTATTTAGGAGAGAAAATGCATGATGCAAAAGAAAAAGAGCTCTATTTTTAAAGGGGTGTCTGAACCTTATGTTAATTATGAAATACTACATGTCAATTAACAATCTGGCTTTTTAAGCTGGATATGATTTATGTCAGTCAGTATAGTTCTAGTGGCTTCAATTTCCTTGTGTGTGAAATATTAATTGTAATATAATACTTTCTAAGAGTTCTAAAATCTAAATATACATTTTAACCAACTATGAAAATTAGCATTATTTTTCAATAATTTGGTTATTGGCATAGTTCTTTTTCTTCTTCAATTAATCATCATCCTTGGAATAAACAGAAAATACAGTAGTAATGAAGAAAATTTAATATTGGTATTATATTCAAAGGTATAGATAGGCATTTTTGACTATTTCTTAGATTTAAGGAAAAGTAGAAAATACAGAAGGACTCAACAGCCATTGTTACAAGTATGAATTTCTCATTACATTGACAATATGCTTGGAAAAATCAACTTAAAAACAGTTTATTTTGGCCAAAATAAACAGTTTATTTATTATTCCAGTAAATAGTCTGTCATGGTAGAAAAGTTGTGGTGCCTGGAGTCTGAGGCTGGTTGAGCAGAGAGTAACAAATGATGTTGCTCACCTCACTATCTTTCTTTTTATTCTTGTCCTGGATCAAGCCCATTCATTGTCATCATCCCCATTTAATGTAGGACTTGCCACCCACATTTAGGATACTTCTGTCTTTCTCATCACAGTTAACCCAATCAAGTAATTCTCTCACAAATCTACTCAGAAGTTTGTTTCTGTGGAGATTTTAAAGCCCAACAAATTGGTGATCAAGATTAATCATTACCATTCCATCCTTTGTTGATGTGACATCCAAATGTATCACTTTTAAGACTGTGCCTTCTGCCCCTCACCATCATAGGCTTCTAGCTTTCTAAAATGCAAAATGCATTCAGTCTCCTTCAAAAGTCTCCATTGTCTTTAGCAATTCCAATGCTTTTTCAAAGCTGAAGTCTCTTTTGAGACTCAGATGATCTTTTGACTATAATATCAAAAACACTTACATACTTCCACTCACAATAGTACATTTCAACAGAAAAAAAAAATGCTGTACAACAAGGAAAGATGAGATATCAACAGAACTGAAACTCAGCAGAAGACACCAATACTCTAACTCCATATATGGTATGAGGACTTATCTTAGTCAGGGTTTCTATTATTGTGACAAAAAGCAACTTGAGAAGGAAAGAATTTATTTCATTTTACAGCTGCTACTCCATCATCCAAGAAAGTCAAATTAGAGACTCAAGGCAGGAATTTTGAGGTAGACACTGTGCAAAGGCCATATAGGAATACTCTTGTCTTGTACCTCCCGGCTTGCTCAGTTTTATTTTACAAGTCAGGAATACCTACCCAGAAGCAACAGCACCAATTAATCAAAAATTAAGAACATGCCTCCATAAGATTGACTTATAGGCAAATACATGGAAGATTTTCTCTTCCCAGATGACTCTAACTTGCACCAAGTTGGCAAATATCCAACACAGGGTTCATAGAGGAATTGGTAGGACTTCAAAGGTTTGGGCAGTCCCATCTCTTCATCTTTGCTCCCTGTAAAATAAATAGCATGTCTTTGTACCACCTCCATTTTCCAGTCTACAGATTTCCTCCATGGGTACTACTTGTTCTTGGCATCTGCAACCTCATGGAGTTTCTATTGCAATTTAGGTTTCATTCTTGCAAATTCACTCAGTGGCATATCAGAGCCTATTTGTGGGGTTCCAACACTGCCATATATTGTCTGGCTTCTGAAGCACTCTAGAACCACAGGAGCCTATACAACTTTACATATTCCATGCTTGCAAATCTAACACTACATGGCCAATACTGATAAGATCTGCTGCCAGCTAGGGAAGGACCGGTCCCCCTTGGACCACAGTTGCACTGGCCTTTGTGTACTGGAACTGGAGAAACAATTTCCTAGGCTGTTTGTTTTGAGCAGGGAACCTCTTCAGAGGCATTCTCTGTAAATGGAAGTTTCTGTCCCTCCCAGTCCTGTTGCCATTTAGTCCCAAATAAATAAACAGAGGCTTGTATTAATTATAAACTGTTTGGCCTATTGCTCAGGCTTCTTATTGGCTAGCTCTTTCTTAATTATTAACCCATTTCTATTAATCTGCTTATATCCATGTGGTCTTGGCTTACAAGTGATGCCCAGGCCTCTTTCTTTCTCAGCAGTTACATGGTCTCTCTCTCACTCTGCCTACTAACTTTCTTTATCCCTGTTTGGATTTCCCACTTGCCTAAATCCTGCCTGTGCATTGGCCAAAACAGCTTTAGTCTTCAGAGAAACATATATTCACAGCATACATAAGGACATCACCCATCAATTCCCAGCATAGGATATCTCTTTTCAAATAAATTTCATTTCACAAAATGGAGCCATTCCTGAATATAGTCTTGGTCTCAACTTCCTTTAGTCTCTGTGCAAAGTACCAAGGAGTTTTCTCTTAAATAGCACTAGTCTGCTTCATATTTAGAGCTGCTTCCAAATTTGACTTGTCTGTAACATCAAACTCACAGTCTTTTCTTTTCCTAACTGCACATTTTGCATATTTTAATGTTCTTGTTACTCTCTCACACATTTAACCTAGTTGAGAGTAGTAAGCAGTGGACACAAAAGGGCCTGAATGCTCTCACCCTACCTTGAAATTTACTTTGTCAAGAAAATTAGGCCATTGACTTTTATAGTTAAACCTCACTCACTTTTTATGCCATAGGCATAATGCAGCAAGATTCTATCACAGTATAACACAAATGGCCTGCAACATAGGGCCCAACAATTAACTGTTCTTCTCTAAAGCCTCATGTTGTAGCGCCCCTGTCCACATTTCTTTGTGCCGTCTTTTGCTATAAACACCCATCAGAAGAGGCCATTGAACTCGACCTATTGCATTCTATGTCTTTTCTACTTCTGAGTTCCAAGCTTTACCACATTCTTCCTGAAAACCAGTTCCAAAGGTCTAAAAACCATGTGCTCAAATTTGCCATAGCAACAGGATCACTTCTCAGTACCATATTTTATATTAGTCACTTTTTTCATTGCTGCAACAACTTTCCTATTTAAGAAGGGAAGGGTTTATTTTTACCTATGGTTCTAGGATACAAGTCTGTCATGGTGTAGAAGTCTTACTGGTAGGAGTCTGAGATAACTAGTCACCCTGTGTTCACAATCAGGAAGTAGGCAGTGATGGGTATTCCTTTCCTATTTTTATACAGTGCAGTATCTCAGTTTATAGAATGGTGTGCTACCCATATTGCAGGTGAGCTTTTCATCTCAGTTAATGAAGTCTAGAAATTCCTGTACTGACAGGTTGACAACTCTGTTTCTATGGTGATTCTAATTCCCATCAAGATGTCAATCAAGATTAACTACTAGAAATCACTCAGAAAGTAAAGCAGCATAACCATACTGGATAGTCCTGGAGGAAAACATACTCTAGCAAAGAAAAGACAAAAAATAATCTTAGTTTCCAAGTGACCAGACCTGGCAGAAAGTACAGATGCATAGAGCCTAAAGATCTACCAATGAATCAGTGTACATGAGAACCAGCCACCAAACAACTACTCCAAGCCCCTTCTCACATAGAGAAGGTCAAACAATGGTTCTATGGAGACAGAATCTAAACAGAGAATATCCACCACTAATTATAATTGAATGCATGCAACAAATTCGTTGTTTCTCATAGTCCAGACTCTCTGGCCTGGAGCCTTTCTTTTGCTCACTGCATTTCTCCTGAGTTCCCCTTCCTTGTCAATTCTGTTTTGCTTGTAAGAGACAGACCTTGTGCGACAGCTGTGCTACAGCTGAGATCTTAGGAGGTGTTGATCAGTGAAGTGTAAAGCTATATTTTGACACATTTCTACTTCTCTCTTATTAATTCAATTCATAGTCAAAGGTAAGAAAGTGCTTGTGCGGTTGGCAACGCAATAGTTTAGCAGGTAAAGGCACTTGCCACCAAGTCTGACAACCTGAGTATGAGGCAGGAAACCCACATAGTGCGAGACAAGAGAACCAACTCCTCAAATCTATCCTCTGAGCTACATTAGGGTGCCTCATCACTAAATATACAAAGTAAATAATTTCTTAAATTAAAAATCTCTTAATGATTAAAATTTTCAATAAGCCTGATAAATTCAGGTTTCATATTGATTTAAATACAAAGGGCCAAGGTATTCAAATCTAGTGACTTTTTAGCAAACAGCAGTGATCCAATATCCTTGGTTACATACTAACTTCTCTCTAGGGTGATTCATGATGCAAAGGCTTCTTTTACACAGAATTTTTATATCCATTCAGCAAACAGATTGAATCTTCATATGTCTGATCCCATTGAACTGATATAAATTCGTGTTTTATGTGTTGAGATGCTCTCAAAGATATTAAGTCTATGCCTCTGATCTTTTTATATATACATAAAAGGAAAATGAAAAGCAAAACGTAAATTTGCCGTAAATTTCATAATTATCTGCCAAAATATCTGTTTAAGAAATTATATAAGATTTTGAAATATACAAACATCTCAATAAGCATTTTTCACTTTACACCTTTCCTAGTGATCTAATTCTATTAGATTTATATCTCTCATTGATTTTGAGCTATTTTTATCTCTACAAATTGAATAAAACTGAATGAAATGGAAATGGTTCTTTATCAAAGTGTGTCAAATGGAACACTACTGTAGAGGAAAATTGCTCACCTCCATTTACCTGTAAATTCTTCCCAACATTCCTAGTTGTCTATGTCTGCATACTGTTTTGAATTCTCCTTTGAGTTTCTCATAACATATATAAAGTTTACTCCATAATTATGAAGTAAAAACTTGGACATGTACTTGCTTTGAATTTTTAAAATACTACTAATTATATCAATTTTTTAAAAATATTATTTTAGGAGCTGGGTGTTGATGGCACATGCCTTTAATCCCAGAACTCAGAATTCAGAGGCAGGCAGAACTCTGTGAGTTTGAGACCAGCCTGTTCTAAAAGAGCTGGTTCCAGGACAGCCTCCAAAGCCACAGAGAAGATCTGTCTCAACAAACCAATAATATATATATATATATATATATATATATATATATATATATCTTTTAGAGCTATGGAAATTATTCCCTAATATTGTAAAGAAACAGGCTCTGAAAAATTGATATCCACCCCATTCTAATGCTATTAAGGTTCTAAACTTATAATTATTGAAATAAATGTGTATTTCTTTCCAGTGAATTAAAATATTACCCATGTAAACAAATAACATGGAATATATGTACTAGAACACTCAGAAGAGCACTGGCTCACATATAGCATGAAAACTAAACAAACTAATAATTACTACTGATTATGTAATTAGAAACTAGAATTGCTAATTACATTTCGACATAGCTACTGTATAGTAATTAAACAAAAATAATGGCCCAGTGAAGCATAAACAAAGCAACACTATTCAAATCCAGTCATCAATGGACCAGTGATTCATTTAAATTAGAATTGTAAGAAGTTTAGATGGTATTTTCTTTTTTATTGTGATTCATCAGATTAACACAGACTATTAGTAATTTTGATTATTTTCATACTTATGGGAAAAGTTTAAAACAGAACAAGAAAGTAAAAGACAAGGAAGTGAAGCAGTTTTCAAATGAGATAAATTCAAAAGGCGCATGTGTAGACTCAGGGATACTTTTGTAGCTTGTGGTACTGGACAAACCAGATCTTCAGAGTCAAATTCTTTTTGCATGATGTCAGGATAAGCCACCTATCGATAAGCTGTGATGATAAAGTGAGCACAAGTCTGTCACCCATCTCAAGCAATGGGCTTTAAGTGAATTTAAAACCCCTCCTTTCAGCCTACCCTCAGCCCCAAGATGGACTCCTAAGCCCCAAAACACAAAGACAATAGCAGAAATTTAGAATACAGACAGAGAACAAATAAAAAACCTGAATGCCTGACTAAATTTTCAAGTCTGTATCTGTAAGTGATGACTTATCAATGACACATTTATAAAACAACTTTAAGACTGGCATTGTCAATGAATGAAAAATGTGCTTGTCCTAAAAAAAATGTAAGATTGACAAATGCCTTGTGCTTCAGAATTTCTAATCTCTACATCTCCACCAAAAAGTATCTGAGAGACAGATTCATGATGATTACCATGTGACATCTTGAAGGGACAATTTTTATGTTATGTTTATTTTTCCACACAGCTGAAGTGACAAACTAATGTATAGTATTAAAAACTCTTGAGATGATAGAGTATTGTGGGTTATCTCAGTCAGCTCAGTATTTGAGGGTGTGGGGAGGTTTTGTTTGGATTTTTTGTTCTTGTTTGTTTAAAGTGGATTCAAACTTATTTTGTACAGGATAAACAATAACACATCAAGAGGAGCCTAATTTAACTTTCTTAACTTTTTATATCTTCACAAATGTTTTTTCTGCTTTCTCCTCCTATTTCTTGTAGACATTTCTGAATTAAGCCTTATATTAACAAATACAATTACTCAATACCATCTGAAAGCAAGACAAGTAATAGCATTCTATACTAAGTATAATTTATAAATGTAGGATATTAAGAAAAATGTTTTTGAAAGTCCAATTCATAAATCTTTAGAAACTGCTATAAAGCTTCTACCAACCATAAACAAAAGATATTCCATGACACACACCAAAAGGAAAGCTTGGAAAAAGAGCCACATCCTGAATCTCTTGTAATTAAAAATGGGATGAAAATGCCATTTACACACAGTGAAGTGAAACATGTGTCAATTTCTTCTGAACATATTCCCTTCAAGTTTCCTGCAAATTGCCTGTGTTTTAACACAAAACTCTGAAAGGCACCCTCCATGCTTGAGCAGACAAGAGCCTGTGTCAGTCCCCTTATGCATTCTCATTTCTGGGAATAGTGAAGATCAGTCATACAGTTTTACCAAAAGTTAGAGAACAGCCATCATGTCACTTATAACCTCTTCTCCATTTAAAAGATCACACAAAGTCTTACCGTGATTTCAGTTCTGCTGATAATGGTTATCTGCATCATTGAGCCCTCTCAAACTATCAGAGCTACAACCAGGCAGAGTGAAGATGGCAGTCAAAACATGCCTTCCCTAAACTACTGAGAGTAGATTTCAATAATATAACCCCTCGTTGTTTCAAAACTCTGGAAAATATGCATTATATAAACCGTGCTTTTATTCATGATGAAAGATATGTCAATAGATAATTAAAGGGTACTTCCTTCATCAGTTTGGAGCCCTCTGTTTTAACTTCAGTTGTGCTAAAATTTCAAGTAATTTCTGTTGTTTGGTGAGATCCATACCACAGGTGTTCTTAAAAATTGAAGATCTTTAAAATAATGCACCATTACACCACCAGAACACTTGCCAACTATGAACCAAAAAGAAGTAAATAAATTCAGTGAATTAAAGAAATTTACCTACCTAAGAACTGTTAGCAGTGGCTAATCAAAAAGATAATAAACAGTTAAAATATATTTATAATTGCAAATATTCTCACTGAAAGAATGAAAACACTTTAATAGTAATATTAGAATATGTAATCAAGAACTGTCAAGGTACAGGAAAGTTGTGAGGCTCAACTTCTGGAAATTCTGTGAGAATGCTCAGTAGAAACACCTAGCAATTATGCTGTAAAGATGTCTAGAGTAAGTTTGCTGTTCCCACACCACAACACTTGTCTTAACATGTGTTTCCCACATGGATCTCCACTTTATAATCTGCTCTGATTGTCAGTTTCCCCAAACTATAAAATATGTTGTCACTCTCCAGGTTTACACATCTGTCAACTTAGGGAAATGCCTGTGGAATGTGAGCATGTAAAAAAGCACCTAAACAGCTAAGTCATATAAAATAGGTGGGCTGGAGAGATGGTTCAGAAGTTAAGAGCACTTGACTGCTATTAGAGAGGTCCTGAGTTCAATTCCCAACAACCACATGGTGGCTCACAACCATATGTAATAAAATAGATTACAGAAACATTACATAACTCTTCAACTGCCACAATAATTGTTTTAAAAGCATATTCTGAATTGGATACATAAAGATATTTTTTAAATAAAATAACTATATCCACTACATGCCTACATATAGAAAGAGGAAAAATATAACACTACAAAAAGATGAAAGGTGTGAAGTTTTGTCAGCTCTCTCCAGGAGGCTTAGAGAGTTGAACTGTCCATTTTTAGGTCTTCATCTCACCTAAGACAGATGGGACAGACCCACCACTCTCTTGGAGCACCAAGCAGAGGGACTAATTATATTTGAGTAACATAAGGTAGAAATACAAATAGTTTTATTAACGTTAATTTCATGTTAAATTTTTGATGCCCCTTGCTTCCCTTTCCTTCTAATAACATCACCTGTTAGGGATAAACCACTCACCTGCTTGAGCTGGAGTTGTCAATTCCCCTCCTATAACTGTTTGCTCCAAATGATGAAGCAACAACTTAAGCAGCTGTCTGGCAAACAAGGCCGCCTGGCTGTTCTAAATTCTCCACTGCTACTCTGAGGAACACAACCCTAGTTTTGTGATTATGTTTATAACTGACCTGAAGTACCCAGTACTGCAGAAAGCATTGCTTTCCATACAGCCCCTGCAGATCACCCATATTTGCTTTGGAGGATAGCACTCTGAATGAGGCCATTGCGAAGTTTCCTCACTCTGTAGTTATTCTCACTCAGGTCAAAGGGAAAACATTTTTTTCATATGGCTCAGTGCAAAGTTTGTGATTTGTGTAATGAAAGCACTATGAATGGTCCAAAGAAGACCTGCGATTAGTGGAAGTGGAAGCTGTGCTGTGAATGGGACAGATTACAATACTGAAGCTATATACCATAACCAAACCATCCCTTTCCTGGCTCCATACGCACTCTGTTTGGCCTACAGCTTGAATCAATCTTAAGATATACCCTCCTGCTCTATCAGCTTGTGACATGGAGCCCAATAAAAGGCTCTTACAGTATGGTCCGCTCTTTCCTGCCTGTGGCCATTTTTAAGAGTAGAATGGGGTACACTACACAGTGAACACAGTAAGGAGATGGTGGTGACAAAAGTAGCATTAGCAGCGGTAATAGTAGCAGTTGCAAGGACAATGCTTAGAGAGTGACTTTTAGAGGTTTAGAGAAAGACTTTGAAATTCTAGACTTGTTTCTTTCAAGACAAACTGTCTCCTATACAAAAGTGCTAAACATGAGAGATGGTGAGTCCTGGTTGCTAGTAGTGTTCTGGCGAGTACCCAAGACCAAAGAGACAAGGATCCCAAAACTCAGTGCCTGACAGATGTAACACTAGCTGTTTTAAGGAGCCATGGTTCCTGACATTTAAGGCTTAAGAGACAGAACATTGATTGACCTTTATGTACTTCTGCCAATCGTAGCTACTGCTTTGAGTTGGTCACTAAGTGCAAGCCACTGACAGTCAAAGCCCAGAACAGTAATCCTGTGACCTGAACATCTAGAAAAATGTGTCTCAAGCCTTTATAATTTGAAGATATAGGCTTCTAGATCTCAGGACTCAGAACTATATCCCCTGTACTGTTGGACAAGAAACAAGGCCCTCAACTGAGATCATCAACACTAAAGTCACACTTTTGTCTTTTCCTGATATCCATCCAGAAGGAGCAAAGGGATGCCAGCAAGGTAAATGGTAATTTAACCTCCCTGTAAGGTTCACTCTGTGAGATAAGAGAAAAGGAAGAATGCATATTGTATGGTTTAAGAAATAGCCTCTCCCCATGCCTTCCACAATAAATTGCCTTGCCCTACTTTCCTTACAGCAATGAAGGAAGCAAGATTCCCATAGCAATTACATGACTTGCTCTAATGGGCACTGCTCCTGCACTGTTCCAAATTCTACCCTTCAATGTGCATCCTTTTAGTTGGGCATAGTGGTACTTTCCTATAATCTCAGTACTCTTGAGGATGAGTCTGGAGGATGGCTGAAAGTTGAAGGATAGCATAGGCTAATAGTGACTTCTAGCACAGCCTAGAGTAAATAAGCCCTTTCTCAAAAAAAAAAAAAAAACAAGCAAATGATATAAGTAAATAAATTAAATAAGATCCATTTTTAGGTACTGGTGCAATAAGCTATATTATGCCACATTAAGAAAAAAATCTTGCATATAACCAAAGTATTTCATGCACAGTAGGTAAGTAAATACTGTACACAATTTAGCTCCTAAGGCTAGATAGTGGATGGTACTGGAAACAAAGGTGGAAAAAATTAAAACCAAGAGCCAATATTTCTGTAAGGAGACAAAAGAATAGCTATTCTTAAGTTCTGGTACAACAGAACTCATCAAGATGCACACCAACACACAGAGCTCTCCCAGCAGTATTGCTTTCTAATCTCTACTACATTGAAGACATATTAAGTAGCAGTTTCCACAAAGGTGTCCTTTAACATCTAATAGAAAAAGTAAGCCATTCCTATATAACAGCCCAGACTTCCTGAAGGGACTTCAGTGAGCTCTAAATAGCAAAGTAGAGACAGCAAAGAACCATTAAGATAGCTGACACTTGCCAAAGTCCAATCATGGGGAAGGAAGCATAACTCCTCAGTGTGTAAGTGGGTTCTGACCCACAGCCTTGAGGATGAGCTCTGGGGACTTAGCTGTGTTTCTGAGGTAAGCTTTAGGTCAGAGAAAGGTGTAAGTATTTGTGGCTACAAATGGCAACTGCTTTACTTAGGAAGATTAACATATTAGAAAAATAAATGCAGAGAGGGAAGATACCAGGAACAAGGCTGGCTGTGACAAACTAAAAACCTGCCACCTCTATCTACCAAATGAGAAACATAAGGATGTGTGTTT
Source organism: Cricetulus griseus (assembly GCF_003668045.3). Taxonomy (NCBI): domain Eukaryota; kingdom Metazoa; phylum Chordata; class Mammalia; order Rodentia; family Cricetidae; genus Cricetulus; species Cricetulus griseus. The sequence goes on along the minus strand of NC_048595.1, from coordinate 187,542,511 downwards.
AAAATATACTTTGTATTATGCTAAAATAGCATTGTTAGTAAAAAAATTGTAAACCTAATGAAAATATAAGAAACTTACTTTTCCAAGGTAACTATTGTTATTCTGACACTTGTCTCATCTATTTCTATGTGTTATTTTTCCACAGGTGATATATTATACTAAATATGAAATATTATGCTATCCTTGTTAGTTATAATAAATATTTTCCAACTGACTGTTCTTTAATGATGTCTGGATTTCCACAATTTCTTTTTTATCTACCATGTTAACAGAGTGATGCAATAAATTATGAGTCCTTACTTGGCTCGAAAAACAAGGTTTTTGAAAGGAAGTGGAGAGGAGACTCTGCACCCAGCTGTGAAGATTAGAAATTCCTACCTAATCCTTATGCCATGGAGGGGGAGATGGTGGAAATAATATCTAGAAATTAGTTCTTCAACAGAGTCTCAAGATGCTTTCCTCCTATGGAGGGAAGGGTTTATTCAGCTTACACTTCCACACTGTAGTCCATCATTGAAAGAAGTCAGGACGGGGTCTCAAGCACGGCAGGAACCTAGAGGCAGGGGCTGATTCAGAGGCCATGGAAGAGTGCTACTTACTAGCTTGCTCCTCATGGATTGTTCACCTTGCTTTCTTATAGAATCTAGGACCACCAGTCCAGGGATGGCAACACCCACAGTCTTATGGAGACATTTTCTCAGTTAACATCATCACACAGCATAGAGAAAAGAGACCATCTTAAGTGGCTTATCAACACTCAGTGAATCACAGAGGATGTGCAATCCATTAACAGGATTTCTCCAGAAGGTTTAGAGATGACTGGAAAGGCACGTGAAAATATTTTTAACCCTTTGAGGAAAAGGCAGTACTTGCTCTAAGACTTGCTACTTCCTTTAAATTTTTTTTCAGATTTTACTTTGGATTTTTCTACTTATTTTAAATTTGCTATAAACAAAGGTAAATAGTTTGTGTATACTGCTATATAATATGAACACACATTTTTTTGTAAATAGAATCAAAATCCTTGGAAATTAAAATGAAAAACATACTCAATATGTTTGACATACTGTATGAAAACACATGAATTTCTTCACAGACAGCAATTCAATTTAAATCTCACCAAATAAATTCAATTTTAACTTCACTCAGTATTGATCCCAAGTGAGTGTATTCAGTTTCTTTGGGTATGGAGTTATCTATTTCAGCAATCAGTACTCAGAGAGCCAGAGAAGCAATTGAATCAGAGCAACTACTTGCAAATGGCCAAACAAATTGATAATCTTAGACTTAAAAATACTGCTTTAATGCAGAGAAAGCATAAGCCCTATTTTTTCCTGCTAATGACAGTGTTTTCTCTTTAGCCAGACAATATGAGGCTGATCAAGTTATTATGGCAAAGCTATTCAAAGGCTTCGAAAATGTTCTTTCACTGGCTCTGATACAACATAAATATCCCCGAATAGCCTAGTGCAGACACAATTCTTTTAGAGTATTCTGTCTCTTTAGGTAGCTTCCTTTGGGGGAATTACGGCAACTCTCAGCCTGACCAAACTAATGTTTTTCAGGACATATAAAGCCTCAGCTTTCCCAAATGGACTGTGTGCCCTGGAGCAAACACTGAACTTGGGAGGTTATTCGGGAGGGCACTAGGAAAACTGTGTTGATTGCAGATCAGAGAACCATTCCTAAGAAGCTATCCTTGCTTGGCAAAGCAAGGAGGTCACAGATCTAGGTGACAATTTAAACAGCAAGAAACATCAGTTAACAAAGACCATTCCCTGTTTTGATGCAAAACATTTTTTGTTCTGTATAAGCCAAAGCTACAAAACACATCGATGTGATAGATGGTATTCAGGAATACATATCATTTCCACTTTATTTATATTAGAAATATATCTTGGCTGTATTATGGGGTATTAGATATTTTTAATTTCCATAATAACTAATTACTTCCAGTAAAGCCTCATTTTTGCTACATTTGCTATTCAATCATCCCCCAACAATATCAGCACTAGAAATAAAAACATTATGCACGCCTGTCTGGGCTAGCTTCCCCTGGGCAGGTACAAACAACCAGAATGCTGTCAGTGCCATTAAGACCATAGAGGAGAAGCCCCACACTCCTGCCTGCGGCAGCTTGCCCTAGCATAAAGCAACCATAGTCCTGCCCTGCGCCTTGTGCGGCCATGCAGTTGGGCACCATTACACTGAGCAAATGTATGGTGGTATATGAGAGAGAGGCAGAATGGTTCGTGTCATGTGGAGAGAGGCAGATCTGAAGAGGCGAAAGTGGTGAGGAGCCAGCACAGGTGGGTGACCTGTTGCCACCAAGGGCCATGGTGACTTCCGGGCCTGGGCTGCTGCCAACGACCATATCTGGGCCCATGGCCTAGCTGCAGCAGCACAGTCTGTGTTGATCTCCCTGGCTCCTGTTACCACTGAAGGCCATAGGGATAGGGCTGAACAGAGTTGGCCCCATACCTCTTCACCTGCTGTTGCAGGTGAGAAAGCTGGCTCTGGGGCCATGAGAGCAGAAGAGAGCTGGTCCTTCCCCTCAGTGACTGCAATGCTCAGGATAACAGGCCCTGCATCTTACCTCAGCAGCACAGTAGAGCTGACCCTGTTGGGGTGAGAATGGAAGACGTGGCCCCACTGTTCATCTGCCAGGTGATGGCATGGGCAAAGGAGAGATGAAAACCCCTCATCCCCTTCCCCTCTGCCTATGCGGTACATAGGAAAGCTGGCCCTGGGTTCTTGAGAGCTGGAGAGCTGGCCTTTCACTGTCTGCAGCACTGGGGAGCATGATAGAGCTGACCCTATTGGAGAGGTGTGCAGAAGAGCTGCCCTGAGAACATGAACATAGAATAAGTAGTCTTGCACCTCACCAGCACTTAGGAGAGTGGGCCCTGCACCTTGCCTGGGCAGGACAGTAGAGCTCACCCTGTTGGCAGGGACACAGGTGAGCTGGCCCCAAATATGTGAGTGTGGGAGAGCTGGCCTCACTACTCATCTGTCATATAGCTGTATGGGGAAAGAAGAGGTGCGTACACCGCCTTGTCCCTCATCCCTAGACACCTGTGACAGGTGAGGGAACTGGCTCTGGGGTCATAAGAATGGGAGAGCTGCTCCTGTACCTTGCCTGAGCAAGACAATAGAACTGACACTGGTGTTGGGGACACACATGAGCCAGCTCTGAGGGTGTCAGAGCTGGAGAGCTGGCATGCTTTCACATATGAGGATATGTGAAAGGGGATGTCCTTCTGTCTATATGTTTCTCTTATTGGTTGATGAATAAAACACTGTTTGGCCAATAAAAGCAGGAAGATAGGTGCGGCTAGGAGATGAAGAGAGTGCTAGGGAGAGAAGCAGAGGGCACGAAAAGAGATGTAATGTAGCCACCAAAGGAATAACTGTTCTGGGCATTCTCTGGTAAACCAAGACCATGTGGAAATAGGTAGATTTATAGAAATGGGTTAATAATAAAGATAGAGCTAACCAATAAGAAGCCCTAGACAATGGCCAACAGTTTTATAATTAATACAGCGTCCATGTGTTTATTGGGGGCTGAAGGGTGATGGGACCTGATGGGACAAGAAACTCCAGCAACAAATATGCCATGTGGTGGCATGGTCAAAGGAAAGATGTCCCACCCCAGCCACTAGCCACCTGGGACAGGTGGGAGAGCTGGCCTTGGGGACACAGAAGTGGGGGAGCTGTCCCTGCCCTACACCAGCTGCAGCACTTTTGGGATCGGATCCCTCAACTTGCTGAGCAACACAGTAGAGCTGGCCCTAGTCGTATGGGTGCCAGTGAGCCATCCCTGAGGGCATGAGAGCAAGAGAACTGGTGCTTGCCCCTTACTGCTTGCAGTATTGTGTAAGCTAGTCAGGGCAGTGCTGGAGAGCTTTCCCTGGAGGTGAGGATGAGGAAGAGCTAGTGAACCAACCAACCAACGGGTACCACCCAGCAGAACCAAGTTTGAGTTGACCCACCCCAGTATCCACTAGCTTTATGAATGGCTGGAGCACATGAAGGGCCCAGTCCTACAGATCCAAACCTGCAGGATATTTATGACACAGGGCAACAACAGAATATCCAAGAAGATTTACAGTGAGGACCAGTATAGACAGTAGCAGAAGCCAGAGACATTTAGTCAGACCAATGACTCATTGCAACCAACATTTGCAGGTAAATATGTGTGGGTTAGAGGGCATATTGCAATTGGGCCATATTGCAGCTTATATGATGAGATTTTTTTCTTTTCTTTTAAATTTTATTTTATTGAGGTGGGCATGTAAGGGCAGAGAGTGGATATGAAGGGAGAGGAGATGAATGGGATGGGGATGCATGATGTGAAATCCTCAAAGAATCAATAAAACGTTTGTTAACAACATAGTATTACTTCTTCTTCAATAAGAGTACAAAATCATGGGTAGGGGAGAAAGGGAGGGAGAAGGGAACTGGGATTGTCATGTAAATCAATCTTGTTTCTAATTCAAATTAAAAAATGATAAAAAAATAAATAAAAAAGAAATGAAACCAAAAAAGAGTACAAAATCATGTTGAATACACACAATAAGTATATATTTTCTAAAGGGAACAATAAAAGTAAATTATTGTATACTTGATGTACTGACTTAAGACAACACACTGCAATGCTTGCAGTCTTCAAACCACACAATCAGTCCAGACCTCTTCAATACAAATGTGTGTAGTGTCTGCAGAGACTGACTGAAGGACTACCTGTGGATTTCTAGAATCTTCCAGTTCTCAACAGTCCTTGTAAATTTGTGTCTTGTTTACAAGTAGCCTACAAATATCTTCCCTATAGGCTAAGTTATATCAATTATTTTATACTCTCAGCTCCAGGGAGAAGTTGTGCAAATGTTGTTATGCTGCAACTGTTTAGGAAGTAATAACAGACAATCAGCATGTGTTTGGCACAGATTCACTTTTTTCCAAAGTCTTTAGATCCACGTTTGGTTTGATGCCTGGATGTGGTGTTCCTGGAGGTAGAGGACAGAATATTCCTAAACCACACCTGTGGTCTTCTTCCTGGTGATGGTTTGTAGCAAATTCTCTAGAACATGTTTCAAGAGCAAAGATATTAAATCATAAATTACTATAATTTATTGGTGATATTAGTATTTTATGGTGGTTTTTAAAAATTATAATTTCACCAACAGTGTAGATTTAATTTTCTATTTTTCTACAGAATTATCAATTCTTAAAAAAAAAACTTTTTATTGATTCTTTGTGGATTTTGTACCATCCATCCTGATCCCATTCATCTCCCCCATTCCTTTGTAGCCAACCTCTGCCCTTACAACCACTCCTACAAAATAAAATAAAATTTAAAAGAAAATAAAAATTAAAACCAAACAGAAATAACCAAAACAAACAAAACAAATTCCTTGTGTGGAAGCTGTAGTGTGGTCCAGTGAGTCACACAGTATACACTTTAGTGCATACATCTTCACTTGTAAGTATTCATTGCTGTAAGTCAGTGGTCTGGTTTGAGGCTTCTGGCTTCTAGTATATTATCCATACTCTGCCCTCATTCTTGGATTCTTGGATAGCCTGTTGCTGCCTTGTGTCATGGAGGTCCTGAAGCTTTGGATCTGCAGAATTCAGTCCTTCACATGCTCCAGAAATTCATAGAGGAGGTGGATGTTGGGGTGGGATAACTTATAGCCCTGTTTCTGAGCCTGGATGGTAGGTTGGTTGGTTAGCTCGACAACTTTCCCTCACGATCACCACCTGAGCAAGCTCTCCAGCACTATCCTGGCCAGCTCACCCAATGCAGACATCAAGGGGTGTGGTCAATTCTACTCTCATGACTTCGGGTCTATCTTACCCTGACCCACACCACAAAGTCCAGCTCTACTCTTATGCCCAGATGGGGTGCAGTGCCCACTCTCCTGAGTACTACAGTTGGTGAGGGGCAGGGGAAGCTCTCTGCTCTCATGCCCCTAGGCCAGCTCTCCTGCCTGCCCCATGGGCAAAGGGTAGGGGAGGAGGGAGGGTATCTCTCTATTGCCCACTCCACTGCATGGCAGATGAGGGGCGTGGCCAGATCTCCCATGCATGTACTCAGGCAGATCATCTGCATCCTCCTCAACCGCATCAGCGCCAGTGTGCTACAAAACAGGCTCGTTCTCCCAACTGCTGAAGCCACTGAGGGGAATAACAGCTCTCCCACTCTTGAGACCCCAGGACCAACCTATCCACTACTAATAGGGGTAAACAAGAGAGGAGAGAGGTTAAAAGGGAATTGCTCCTTTGTCCATGCCATCACATGACAGATATTGGGGCTAGCTTTCCCACTCTCACACCTGCAACCTCATCAACCCGGTCAGCTCTACTGTTCTGCCCAGGCAAGGTACAGGGCCCAGCCTCCTAACTACTGTAGCTGGTGAGTTGAAGAGACAGTTCTCACTAGTGCTGTAGGAGTGAAAGGTAGAACCAACTCTGTGCAGCTGTATCTCATTGGCTTCAGTAGTAACAGGAGCTATGGACATCAACAGAGACCATGGCTGCAGCAGAGTCACAGATCAGACATGGCCCTTGGCAGTAGCCCAGGCTGGGGCTACACTGTGGTGCTGGATAGAAACACAGGCCACTGAGATCTGAGTTTTCCCAGCAGCAGCATACCCCTTGAACACTAACATTGCCCTAGGTGGCAACCCAGACCCCTGACATCCACATGACCCTTGGTGGCAACACGGACCTTGGCTGAAGGTGTGCAATGGACCCAGATGTGGTCCTTGTCAGCAGCCTCTACCAGATGTCACCATGGCCAGCGATTGGCAGTTCAGGTCACTCACATTGGCATGAACCTAGAGGCATCATGGCCTTCTGTAACAGCAATATGGCCCCAGGTGGTAACCCAGGTCTCGGGCATCTGCATCAATGGCAATCAGAAACTCAGACATGAATGCAGAGCCTGGCTGTGGCTGGGCCACAGATTCAGACATGGCTGGGGTGGCCGAGTGGGCCCATATGGAACTATGGACCCAGATGGCAGCACGTGTCAGTCAGTTTTGTAGAGTTCCACCAACAGTACAGTCCTTGGACACTAGCATGGCCACAGATCCTGGGCATCAGTGTGGCCAAGAAGTCAAATTATCATTACTTGCAGATAATATGATGAATACATAAGTGACCCCAAAAATTTACCAGGAATCTTCTACAGGCGATTAAACACCTTTAGTCAAATGGATGGATGTTGAGAGTTACCCTGCTCAGACACCCCTTTGGGAAGGGTGTGAGAAGATGCAGCACCAATGACTCAAACCCTGGGAGTCAGTTTAGCAGAGCATGCTGCAGAGTAGTTTATTATGGAAGTTAGACCTGCCTTTATACCCCCTCCCAAGGTCCCACTGGCTCAGATGGCTGACTCTGCTGTATGTCCTTTCCTTTCCTCATTGATGTCTCTAGTTAGGTGTCTGTCAGCAGTCTCTGAGCATAGAGGCAGGCTTGGCTCAGGGAGGAAGTGCCTGCTCATGCAGGCTGGTCTGGGCACCTGTGGCTTGTGTAGGCTGGCTGCAGTTTCTCCTACACTGGATACAAGACTATTAACTTAATTAATAAGTAGTCTATCTATATAAAACTGATAAACATGCTGAGAAAGAAATCAAGCAAATCAACACCCTCTACAATAACCTCAAATAATATAAAATATCTTGGTGTAATACTAGCCAAGCAAGTGAAGTACCTATATGACAAGAACTTCAATTTTTTGAAAAAAGAAATTAGAAAAGATATCAAGAGATGGAAAGATATCCCATGCTCATGGATTGGCAAGATTAACATAATAAAAATGGCAATCCTACCTAAAGTAAACAACAGATTCAATGCAATTTCCCATTAAAATCCCAACACAATTCTCTACAAACTTTGAAAGAACAATACTCAACATAATATGGAAAAACAACCCAAGATAGCTAAAACAATCCAGTACAACAAAAGAAGTGGAGGTATCACCATCTCTGATTTCAAACTCTAGTACAGAGCTGTAGTATTAAAAACTGAATAATATCAGCATAAAAACAGACAGGGTGATCAACGGAATCGAATCAAAGACCTAGACATAAATCTATACACCAAGGACAGTTGATTTCCAACAAAGAAGCCAACATTATACAATGGATAAAAGAAAGAATTTTCAACAAATTGTGCAGGTCTAACTGGATTTTAACATGTAGAAGAAAGGAAATAGATCCATATCTATTCCCCTGCACAAAACACAAGTCCACATGGATCAAAGGCCTAAACATAAATTCAGTCTCACTGAACCTGATAGAAGAAATTGGGAAATAATCTTGAGTGCATTAGGACAGGATGCAACTTTCTGAACAGAACACAAATAGCATAGGCACTAAGATCAACCATTAAAAAATGAGACCTCATGAAATTGAAATGTTTCTGTGAGGCAATGGACACTGTCAATAGGACAAAAGAGCAGCCTATAGAATGGAAAAAATTTTGCATCAACCTCACATTCTACACAGGGCTGATTTCTAAAATATATGAAGAACTCAAGAAACTAGATATCAACAAACCAAATAGTACAAGTAAAATGGGGTGCAGGTCTAAACAGAATTCTCAAGAGAAGAATCCCAAATGGCCAAGAAATACCTAAAGAGATGTTCAACATCCTTAGCCACTAGGGAAATGCAAATCAAAAGAACTCTGATATTCCATCTTACACCTGTCAGAATGGCTAAAAGTAAAACACCAGGGAGAGCTCATGTTGGAAAGGATGTGGAAAAAGGGAAACACTCCTCCATTGCTGGTGGGAGTGCAAACTTGGGCAGTCACTTTGCAAGTCAGTGTGCTGGTTTCTCAGAAACCTGGGAATCAACCTACCACAAGATCCAGTTATACCACTCTTGGTCATATACCCAAAGGATGCACAATCATACCAGAAGGACACACTTACTCAACTATGTTCATAGAAGCTTTATTTGTAATAGCCAGGACCTGGAAATAACCTAGATGCCCTTCAGCTGAGGAATGGATAAAGAAAATGTGGTACATTTACACAATGAAATATTACTCAGTTGTTAAAAAATAATAATAGGAAACCTGCAGGCAAATGGATGAGTGAACTGAGGGCAGGTGGAGAAGGGAACAAGCATGAACAAGTTTGAGGCAGAAAGGGAGAGTACTGAAAGAGCCTACTGGAAAGGGGGGACTTTTGAGGTCACATAAATCTCCCAAGGGAATCTCCCAGGAATCTATAGGAAGGACCCCAACTTAGACTTCTAGCAATAGCAGATACATAGCCTTAACTGACCATCTTCTGTGACCAGATTGGTACCTAGCCCAGTTGTCATCAGAGTCTTCATCTAGCAACTGATGGAAACTTGATGCAGATGCACATCCAAACATTAGGGAATCCTGCTGAAGAGTGGGAAGAAAGGACTGTAGGAGCCAGAGGGTTCAGGGACACTAAAAGAAAACTCACAGAATCAACTAACCTGGGTTCACAGAGACTCACAGAGACTGAACCAACAACCAGGGAGCCTGGGTGGGACTGACGTAGGCACTCCGCATATATGTTACAGTTGTATAACTTGGTCCTCTTGTGGCACTCCTAAGAGTGGGAACAAGGGCTGTCTCTGACTGTTTTACAGGCTTTTGGGGCCCTACTCCTCATACAGGGTCACATTGCCTAACCTTAATATATGGGGAGATGCTTAGTCTTATGCCACTTGATATGCTGTGTTTTGTTTATACTCACGGGAGACCTGTCCTTTCCTAAACAGAAATGGAAGAGGAGTAGATTGGGATGTGGGAACGGAGAGGCAGTTGGAGAGAATACATGGGAGGAAGGGAGGAAGGGGAAATTATGGCTGGGATGTAAAATAAATTTATTTAATAAAAACGTGTGTGTGTGTGTGTGTGTGTGTGTGTGTGTGTGTGAGAGAGAGAGAGAGAGAGAGAGAGAGAGAGAGAGTCAGGGCATGTGCACATGAATACAGTTGCCTACAGAGTTCAGAGTTGTAGGATACTCTGGAATTGGAGTTACAGGTACTTATAAGTTTCCCAAGCTGGATGCCAAATACTGAACTTGCCTCATCTGTTATATGAGAACTCTTACCTGCTTAGTCATCTTTCCAGCCCCGACTACTGACTGGTGTGTTCTTTTTCATTCTGCTACTTTGTTTAAAGTGCTTTTCAGCTCTAAGTTACTTTGACTCTTCTTTCCTATTCTTATCAATTTTATTTTGTTAATCTGGCTAAGTCTTTAAGAACTCTGCTGAATAGGAGCAGAGAGAGTGGAGGCCTGTGTCTTATAATTGCTCTTAGTGAGTATGCTTTGAGCTTCTATTTATAATGGTGTTTCTATAGGTTTTCACATATAGCTTTTATTATGCTAAGGTTTGCTTCCTTCCTTACTAGCCTCTTTGTGACTTTCACCATGAAGGCACATTGCACTTACCCATTTCTCTACTTATAGACATTGAGGCTGTTTCTAGCTTAGGCCTCCTGTACATAATAGTTTATATAATAACTCACTACTTTTGTTCATTTTTTTTAAATCTTGACTTTTTTTAAATCATACATTTCATTTTAGTTTTGTGAAATTGAGTTTCTTTATGTTGCTTAGGCTGGCTTGAAACTTCTTACTCCCCTGTCCCAGGCCCTGAGTGTTGTGATGCCACCATGGCTACTGAAATGATGAGTAGTATTATGTTAATGTTGGTTGTAAAGAATTTTTATGTCTCTAGATGCAAGTTCTTTGTCAGATGTATGTTTTTGAGTATATTTTTGTAACAATCTCTGTTTTGAAACCTTGTTTTCTGAATGATGTATTTTAATGAGCACAGTGTATTTTGAGAAAGCCTAATTTGATATTTTTACTTTGGGTTGGTGTCTTGGATTTTCTTTTCCAGTTAGTCAAAATATCTTCAACTACTGAGAGGTAGTGTTTCTTTTACTTTCTAGACCCTCAGTGACTCCTGGGGTGAGAAAAAGGTTAATCGTTCTTTTGGGTTTTTTATTTTATTTTTATTTGATTTGATTTCTAAATATTTTAGTTGGACTACTTTTAATCTGCTTAAAATTTTGTAGCTCCATGGAAGTTCTCATATACTCTAATTTTTAAGTTACTAAAATGTTTTCCATTTGTTGCCTTTTGTGTAAATAGAATTTTTGATGGTCTCATTATTGCCATTTTTACTGGCTTTCACATTTTTATATTTATGAGGTCTTGTAGGATTTCTGTGTGTTCATATTTGTGTGTACCTGGATATATGTGTCTGTTTTCTTCAAAGTTGAGGTGACCTTCTGTTTTGAGGAAATGAAGAGCCTAGTTTTTAAATTTTATAAGAATGAACCTACAAATAAAAAAGAATGAACCTATCTTATTTCTGTCTTGTACCAGTTTTATTCTTAGTCAGACATCATTAAAGCATTATTTTCATGAGGGCTGTTGTTCCCAGATATGTAGCATTAATTTCAGACTTGTAATCCCATGGGGGTAGAAGTTTGGTTACAAATGTTCTCCTTTCCACCATGTCACAGTTGGAAGAAAGGGTTAAGATGAAGAAGTTCCTTGTTTTCCTTTCTCTGTGGATGGATCCCACTTCACTGAGGACAAAGAGATTTGTTGTGCCAATGTGAGACAGAATCCTCTCAGATTTTCCATGTTTGCAGGCTAAGCTCTATATTCTTTCCATAGTCATTGTAAGATTATTTTAAAAATTGAAAGTGTTATCATCTACTACCCTGTCTGGTTCAATCTTAACAGAAGACTAGAAAAATTTAATGAAAATGAAAATGAGGATTTTTAATTTCAGGTAATACAGTGAGGAAAATTTCTAACAAATATTTCAAATGCAAATTAAATTTAAATACTGAATAAGAAAATACTTCAGTTATATTTTAAGTAATTTCTTAACAGAAATAAAAGTATTTGTAGGCTAAACAAATCATATAACCATGAGTCCAAAAGGATGGACATGAAAAAAGAACAACCAACTACCTCAGGACAGTTGTTAGTCATATTCATACAATCCATAGAAGCAGACAGGATTATTTTTACCTATACTGTGTGCACTTCCTTCACAATCATCAGAAAACCTGCCCTCCAACCCCCCTACCTTATGAGAGCTGCAGCATAGCTGATGACACATATATACACAAATCTTCATTCATGATACATATACACTGAAGTTAAGCTACAGTTTGGGAAAGAAAGATGCTATATCTAAATTTTGAAATAGAAGACTACCAGTCTCAAATTATATACTCTAAAACTAACTTCCAGAAATAGATGAATGATTAAATCTTTCCCAGATAAATTAAAATGAGGAAATTATTTACCAGCAGATTATTCTTTCAGGAACTGTTTAAAGTTACTACGCTGGAAGAAAAAGGACAATTGTTATCTTCAAAAGAATGAAACTCACTGTTACGGTAGAAACGTCATCCCAGTCCCTGGCATCCATATACCCAGAGAGTCTTGTATGTAGTGGTGGAAGCTTCACCTCAGTATATGCTTAGTATGTAAGGTCTCAAGTACCAGTCTCAGTATGGCAGAAATATGAGAGGGAGAACAGCATAGACACAGAGAAAAAGAGCATAACAAATTAAGAGAGACTATATGAGCATGGATATGTCAAAATATTTGAAGGCCTATAAAAATGGGTAAATTTCTGTACCCATGTTCCCTACCAGGAACTGAACCAGGAAGATGTAGAAAGGTTGAATCAACCAACATCAATCAGCATCATTAAATCATTAATTAAAATTTTCCAAACAAATAAGAATCCCAGATGGTTTCACTAGATGTTTTAATTTCACCAATCTTTTGAAGAATAGCAAATTCTATTGTTGTTCCAATGAATAGAAAGGGAAGAGATCTTTCCAAACTTATTCACCAAAGCCAGGCTTCTATTGATACAGAAATCAAATAAAAATAGAAGCAAAAAACCAAATGCTGACCATCATCCTTATTGAACATAAGTGCAAAAATACTCATCCAATTATTAACAAATTGTATCTACTAGCACATAAAAAAGATTTGTTCAAGAAAGGCATGAGAAATTAAAAATATATAAATTAATGAGAATAACAACCACTTCCAACAAACAAAATACCAAAACCATAGAATTCTATCCTAGTAGCATCAGAAAACAATCTGACAGAGCTCAGTGTCCCTTCATGCTGAAAATCATTAACCAACAAGATGTGGAAGAAATGTGGTTCAGCCTGAAGAATTTTTATGACAGACCTATGGAAAACAGTAAACAAGGAAACTCTGATGTCATTTCCTCTAATATCAGACACAAGACAGGATTTCAAGCTTCACCACTATTATCCAATAAAATACTGGAAGTCCTTGCTAGAGCAATAAAGCAAGAACAAAAAAGTAATTACCCAAAAATAGGAACAAGAGAGTAAATTACACCCTGTTTGTAAAAAGACACTTTTATATGTAAAAAAAGATCGAGTATACATTATAAATAAATTTAATAAGATGGAAGTATACAAAAAATCAACAACAAAAAATTCCCCTGTCAATTATGCACAATCACTGAAATTGCTGAGAAAGGAATTAAGAAGATTCCTTTTATTCATAATTTACAGTAGATCATGAAAGCAGAATATCTAGAAACATGTTCAACAAAGCTATTGAGCTTTCTTTATAATGCAAATTATAAAACTTCATTGAAAGAAATTGAAATAATAACAAAAAACATATAAAGATATTCCACATTTGTATATGGAGAGATTACTATTATTAAAAAGATTTTTTCAATCAAATTCCTATCAAAATACCAATAATCACACTTCTGAGTATCTATCCAAAAAAACTGAATCCAATATGCCAAAGATACATACATATTTGAATATTTATTAAGTACTATTCATTGTCCCCAAACAGAGAATCTATATATCCATTCTTAAATGGTTTAGAAAATGTGAAATGCAATGAATTTTATTCATTCACAAAAATGTATGAATTTATATACCATTTACAGTGTAATGGAGACAGTGGGAGGATATTTTGCTAAGTGAATTAAGTCAGGCCTCTAAAGATAAATAAAGCACATTCTTACTAGCATGTGGAAGCTAAATTGTTGATCTTGTAGAAATGGAGAATAAAATAGTAGCTAGCAAAGCCTAAATATAATGCAGATAGATGAAGGAAGGACAGGATGGGCAGCACTTGTGAAGCTGTAGTGGATTAAAAGACATAATTGATATTGATATTCTATAGTGAAGTGTTGTAGCTATTGTTGACAATAATTGATGGGATTTTTCTACTTTATTGTTCATGCACCTGCATGTACTTGTGTGTGTGTATGCTTGTGTGTATGAGTTTGTATATGTGTGTGTGTGTGTGTGTGCGTGCACACACATGTAGAGACTACAAGTCAATATTATATTTTGAGACAGTCTCTCACTGAACCTAGAGTTACCATTTCATCTGGTTCGGTTGACCAAAGAGCTGGATCAAGAGATCCTCTTGTCTCTGCTTGCCCTATGCTGGAATTATAGGTGAGTAACATGTCATTTGGGTTTGAATGGGTCCTTTTGAATTTAAACTTATGTCATTATGCTTGTCCAACAAACACTTTACATTTTGAACCATCTTCTTAACCCCTAAATAGTATCTCTCTCTCTCTCTCTCTCTCTCTCTCTCTCTCTCTCTCTCTCTCTCTCTCTGGATCAGGGTTTCTCTGTAGTCTTGTCTCTTCTGGTATTCACTCTGTAGACGATGCTGGCCTCAAACTCCCAGAGATCCACCTGCATCTGTGTCCCAAGTGCTGGTATTAAAGGTGTGTGCTCTCACTACTTGACTAACCTGAATATTTTATGATAGTAGAAAGAATATTGAACGTTCTTAATACAAAGCAAACATTAATGTCTGATGTGATAGATACACCAGTTTTCCAGACCTGTTATTATATATTGTATATATGTATTTAAAGGCCACATTGTGCCCCATTTACATGTATAATACTTATAAATATACATTAAAATACATTTCACAAAAATAAAAACTAGTTGCATATAGTATAGATTAATATTACTCTAATTTTCTTTTAAATAGCTTTTCAATTACTATAACAGGTCTTTAAAATTAAAAGATAATTTTCATTAAACACATCCAAAGATGATATTCAAAATGATTTGCACACCAGATAAATAAGCAGAAGAGAATTCAACCAGACAAGCAGAAAACATCATTTTTGTGCTTGCACTAATCTTTTCTATGGATTCCAGGAAAGCGAAAGTGAAAGAGAACACTTCAGGAACCTCCTCTCTCCAGTTCCAGAGTCTCTGAGCTTGTGTGACAGACATGTAGGTATTGGGAAAGTATGAAATGCTAATGAATAGTGAGTTTGCCTAAAGCAGTGGTTTTCAACCTTCCTAATGCTGCAGCACTTTAGCAGATACAGTGACCCTTAGCTAAGCAATGGGCTGAGCTCCTGGAGTTGAAGAGAGGTCAAAGGGTTCATATGAACAAGAGGGGCCTAGAACATGATGGGGAAAACCACAAAGACAGCTGAGTCGAGTTAGAGGGAGCACATGGACTCTGGACTGTCAGCTGGGCAACCTGCATGGGTCTGAACCAAACCCTCTGAATGTAAGTGGCAATTATGTGGCTTTATCTGTTTGGGGTCCCTGGCACCCAGACCTATTCCAGGTGCATGAACTGGCTTTTTGGAGCCCACTGTCTATGGCGGGATGCCTTCTATGGCCTTGATATGGGGGGTAAGCTTGGTACTACCTCAACTTGGTATGCCAGACTCTGTTAACTCACCAAGGAAAGCCTTACCCTCTCTGAGAAGTAGATGGAAGACTGGGAAGGCAGGGAGCTGGGTATAGGAGAAGGGGGAAGGGAGAACTGGGCTTGGTATGTAAAATGAAAAATACAGTTCCTTATGCCGTAGTGATGCCCAACCATGACATTATTTCTGTTGCTACTTCATAACTGTATTTTTACTGTGGTAGTGACTTGTGAATGCAAATATCTGATGTGCAGGACATCTGATATGTGGTCCCTTAATAGGATTACTTGACCCCCAAAGATGTCATAATCCACAGGTTGAGAACTGCTGGCCTAAAACCTATATAAAAAATAATAATAATGAGTATGACCCTGAAGAGGTAAACAACGGCAAAATGTGTTTATTTTATAATTATAAATAAATAACAATATTTAGCAAAGGTGGTAAGTTTCCTTGCTCACCAGAAACTAAATTTGTTTCTAGTTCTTGGGTCTTTCTATAGTTCAATCTTAGATGCCTTATGCCCTGCCAGTGGGCATAATATAAAACAAAATAGAAATCACAAGTTTTAAGTTAGAATTTGAGAAATAAGTAGACTTTATGCTTCCTAGTATATAGCAATTATGCAGTGTGGTTTATTTGAAATGTAATAAATAGGTTGGGATATGAGTCTATTAGTATTAGTATTAGTATCATTTCTTACCTATGCTTTTGACTCTGCTTTGATCATTAACCTTTGATGGTTCACATAAAGACTTTCATTACATTTATAGCTACATACATGAGTAATCAATGAGGTGATTAGATGTAAGTACAGACAATTTGTCTTCATAATTACAAAAAAGTCATCAAATACTCAGTAAGTACTTACCATAATGAAAAAAATCCATTATGCAGTTTGCTTACCTACCTTAATTGACACTCCTCAAATTATAAACTTTATCTACTTCATTGGAATTAAAGGATTGAAAATGTATACTGAGCTGTTTCCAGCTGAGTCAGTTATAAGTGACACATTGAAAATGCCTTTGTCATTATCACTAGATTATTGGCAATGTTACTGAGCTGGGGGAAGGTATCTACATCTACACAGTGGAGAGTACAAAGGAGTCCTCCGGAAAAGTCATAGAATTTGAGAAACATGAGATTGTAGAATAACTAAGAAATGAATTTGAACTAGACAACAAAGACTCTGTGAAAACACAGAAAGCTAGGACAGGAACTGTGTCATACTGTGAGCCTTAAAAAATTCCATGGCCAAAGCTGGATTCCTTCGGCATCTCTGAGGGATCTTCTACATTCCTCCTTCATCTTCACAACACTGGGAGTAGTGATCATGCTTATTCCTTGTTTGTTGCAAGAATATTGAGGTTCAATGACATTTAATAACTTAACAAAATTTATTTAATAGAAATTATCCAAGTCAGTATTCAAATTCAGTCTTCAAACTTTGTCTGAAGCCAGTATTCTGATAATGAATAAACCAAATGTTTCTAAAGACAAGCATGGATGGTATGAAACAAATTCAGGAAGAGCCACCAGATAACAGAAGACACGTTATGGCTTATGCAGACTGAGTTTTGAACCAATAACTAAATTTCCACTAATGTAAAGAGAAGTTAAAAGGCTGAACTATTAAGTGGATGGGATGATATTCTGGGAAGAGATTGGAGAACTCGTTGCAAACAGTGGTAGTCATACAGTAGTGCTAAGGCTTCCTGTGTCTTTGTGGGACATCAGTAAAAGCAGATTAGATGAAATCTTACTTCTTTCTACTTGCATGGCTTCACTTTGTGGGGGTGGGTTTTTTATGGATTAACATGCATGACTTTCAGCCTGTCATATAGTCCTATAAAACTAACTGGTGTCTTCATTACACTGACAACATAAGCTAAGCTGCATCTTTAAGACAGTACATCTTGCCAGCATGGTGGTGGCCCATGCCTTTAATTCCAGCACATTGGAGGCTGGGGCAGGTGGATCTCTGAGATTGAGACCAGCCTGTTCTACAGAATGAGTCTCAGGATAGACAGGACTATGCAGAGAAACCTTGTCTCTGGGGGAAAAAAGACAGTAAATTTCAAGAACAAGAATTGAGGTAATGAGGGAGATGAAGGATTCTGGTGAAAAATGAAAGAAAATGTATATTGAAATCAAATGGTATGCTATGTACTAAGATCAACCATTTATATTAACTTGCCCAGTACACCTAAGAAGTAAATGTCTCTTCATTTTAAAGAAAAAGCAACATACTCAAGATCACATGTCTTAGTTTCACTTCTTACTGTTGTGATAAAATACCCAGACAAAAACAACATGAAAGGAAAAGAATTATCTGGTTCAAATTTCCAGTTTATAGGCCATTGCTATGGAGAACTCAGGCAACAGGGACTTGAAAGAGCTAGCCACAGTCCACCCATAGCCAAGAGCAGGGAACTATCAACTAACGCACGCATGCTTGATAGTATTTCAGTTTGTTTTAATTATCCATACATTGTCTAGGGCTCCAAGCCCAGGGAATGGTGCCCCTTGCGTCACTTGATGTAATTAAGACAATCCCTCATAGACATTTTCGTTGGCCCTTTCCCCAAGAGATTCTAGATTGTATCAAGTTATCAGAAAAACTATCAAAGGCCTGGAGATGGCTCAGTTTTTAAAACACTTACTGTTCTTGAATGAGACCTGTGCTCAGTTCCCAGTACCCTTGCTGCGTGGCTCATAACTACCTGTTCTGGAAGATTCAATGCATTATTTTGGCATCCTAAGACACTCATATTTATTTACACATAACCACACACAGACCCACAGACAAACAGATAACTTAAGAAGTAAAAGAACTCTCAAAAAACTAACCTTTGAAAGGCATATGGCAAGAAGTGTTATAAGTAGGAATAATGATAGTTAAGTTACATAAGAATCTTTAGAGAATTCAAATGCTAATGGAAACTGTGTCAATAGCCTCATTTTTACTATTTTCAATTACACAAACCCTGATTAAAACATTCTTGGTTCAAATTTTGTGGAGCTTAGTTTAAACCAAAGCTGTGATTTTTTTTAACATATTAACTGTATTCTTAAATAAGATGAGAAGGGGAAACAAAGAATAGGTAATATGACTTTCTGCAAGTTGAACTATGTCAGAATCAAGGTTACATTGTACCTTCCAGGACTCTTCCTTTTGGATTGACAAAATGTATGAGTTTTTTAAATTTAGCATTACATTAATATATGAATGTTTAGTAATTTATTTAATTTAAATTAGAAATAAGCTTGTTTTACATGTCAATCCCAGTTCTCTCTCCCTCCTCTCCACCCCTGCCCCCCACCAACTCCCTATCCCATCTCCCTTTCTGTGCCTCAGGAAAGGTGAGGCCTTCCATGGGGTATATTCAAAGTCTGTCATATCATTTGAAGCAGGGCCTAGACCATCCCCCGTGTGTCTAGGCTGAGAGAGCATCCCTCTATGTGCAGTGGCCTCCCAAAGTTCATTCATGTACCAGGGATGAATACTGATCCACTACCAGAGGCCCCATAGATTAACCAGACCTCCAAAGTAACATCCTCATTCAGGGGATCTGGAACCATCCTATGCTTGTTTCCCAGCAATCAGTCTGGGGTCCATGAGCTCACCCTTCCTCCAGTCAGCTGTTTCTGTGGATTTCTCCATCCTGGTCTTGACCCCTTTGCTCATCACTCCTCCCTATCTGCAACTGGATTCCAGAGATCAGAGTTCAGGTGGATGTCTGCTTCTGCTTCCATCAGCTACTAGATGAAGGCTCTAGGATGGCATATAAGGTAGTCATCAATCTCATTATCTGCAGTCTTTTACATACCATTAATATGTTTTTATTTTATTTTTATTTTTAAAACAATATTATTTTGCATACCAGTCACAGTTCCCTCTCCCTCCAGTCTTCCAACTCCCCCCAACATCTTCCCATCCCATCCCCTATCTATCTACTCCTCTGGGAGAGTGAAGAATCATCAAAGCCTGTCACATCATTTGGGCAGGACTGAGGCCCTTCCCACTGTATCCAGATTGAGCAAGGTATCCCTTCTTAGGGAATGGGCTCCCGAAAGTTAGTTCATGCACTAGAGTTAAATACTGGTTCCACTGCCAGTGGCCTCATATACTGCCCAAGCCCCCAAACTGACACCCACATTCAGCAGGGCCTATTTAGATCTCATGTAGGTTCACCAGCTGTCAGTCTAGAGTCAGAGAGCTCCCACTTGCTCAGGTCAGCTGTTTCTGTGGGTTTCCCCAGCATGATCTTGACCCATTTGCTCACATTACCCCCCTTTCTACAATTGGACTCCAGAAATTTGGCCCAGTGATTAGCTGTGGATTTCTGCTTCAGCTTCCATCAGCTACTAGATGAAGGCTCTATGATGGCATTTAAATTAGTTATCAATCTGATTATAGGGTAAGGACAGTTAAAGACTACCCTTAGATTCTCACTTGGGGTCTTCCTTGTGGATTCCTGGGAATTTTTCTATTGACAGTTTTTTGTTAACCCCATAATGGCTCCCTCTATCAAGGTATATCTTTCCCTACTATCCCTCTATGCCCTTCCCTGAACTCGACCTTCACAATTTTTAAATACAGTGAAATCATATAAGCCTCCAGACCAACACTGTGGATGAATGCTTGTTTCATCCTGACACCAAAAAAAAAGAGAGAGAGAGAGAGAATAACAGTTTAACTAGAATTTGGGGGAGAAAAAGGAAAGACCAATGATGCTATCACTGGCAGGAAAATGAAAACAACAGAAAAATAAAAGAGGTAAACCTAAGAAGTCTGTGAGCTGTCTATCCTAGCCTCCACCTACTAGAAGGGTGACCTTGCTAAGACTTGGATTTAAAAGCATGTCTCTTCAACAGACAACCTAAGTGCTGTGTTCAACTCCAGTTTAGTAAAGTTCAGCAGGTGTCAGAAACATTATTGTGTTTGTATAGATAGAAATACCATAATACAAAGAGATTAAGGTTGGTAAAGAAGGATATAGAAACAGAAAATTTTGAATTTCTTTAGATATATTCTAAGTGATTTATGTCTTTTAATATAGAGTTATGGCTATTAAACAAGGAAATTTCTAAGGAATATTCACAAATAATTTTTGTTTTTACATTTAAAAGTTCAGAGCATCCAGTTCTAAATTCAGGGAATGCAGAAATTGCTACAAAAATTGTTCATGCTAATTCAATAATAACTGCAGGTGCAGGCCAGGCAGAAAATTTCAAGCTTCCATAATTGGAACAATGGCATGGAGGAGTTTCTAACTATCTTAAAGAGCTATTGCCAAGCAAACTCATTATTACTAATTTTCAGTAATTTGAGGCCAATAGCACAAGAACAGTGGAGACAGCAAGAACATCAGGAGACAAACAGATTTCTTCACTCTAGATAGGAAATGAGGTTCTCCATATTTCACAAATAATTATAACCCCTTGAAAATTTATTGGTAACATTTACATAGTGACTCTATAGAACTAGACTCCCAGATACATTATTACACTCCCAGACACATCAAAGAATCTGATTGCCAAAGGTAACTGGAGCAAGAATTACTTTCAAAGATCTGGTACATTCAAGGTAATATGGCCATATACTAAAATACATAATTCAAAGGATTAAACAAAGCACAAGTAGGAATAGCAAGGATGTACCCCTCTATAATGAATGATAAATCAGAATATAAAATGCACACATAGGATCCCATCCAGATATAAGTAAGTGTTTGGGTAAATAAATAGAAGATAGGTCTGTCTTCTGAACCCCACCAATTGTGGATGCTCCCCTCTTTCTGAATTAATTTAATGGTGCTTCCTAATATAGGCTACATTTAGTGGTTGCTTTGAAGAAGAGTTTGGGAATAAGAAAGGTAAAACGTTAACTTAGTAAACAGTACCTTGCAAAGGTCAATATGTTCTTTGATCTCAAGGATGCTAAGGATCCCTGATAGCATGTGATGAGAAGGGCATTTCCTTCTATGGTATTCTTTCAGTAAATCCATAAATTCATTCCAAATTAACACTAGAAAATCCATGACTTGAAATTTTCTATGGGAAACCCTCTCAGGTTTAAGGGGGAAAAACCTGCCAAGGTAATAAAAACAATGAAAAAATGATATGTCACAAAATCATGAGCTGGTAACACATGAAAGCTACAGCACAATTGTAAGCAAGATGAACAGAAAGAAGGTGTCAGTTTTGAAAAAGTAGAAAAATCAAATAAATTTCAGTTTATTCAGTATTGTTTTATGTCTTATTATTATATGGTAATTTTACATAATGGTCTTTGTCATGATATTTTCATATATTCATATATTTTGGTCATATCCAGTGTTCATTATCCTCTCTGGCCTCTCCTACACTCATGCTGATCCTTTTTAACTTACAAAGTAGTCTGCCTTTATTAAAGTGTCTTTTATTTTGACCCAAGTAGCTTTGTAGGGATTGATTACAACATAGTGATATTAGGCAGTGCTCTCTAAAGCAGTGGTTCTCAACCTGTGGGTCATGACCCCTTGGGATCTGAGTGATCCTTTCACAGGAGTCCCCTAAAACCATCGGAAAACAGATATTTACATTATGATTCATAACAGCAGCAAAATTACAATTATGAAGCAGCAATGAAAATAATTTTATGGTTGAGGGTCACTACAACATGAAGAAGTGTATTAAAGGATGGAAGCATTAGGAAGGTTGAGAACCACTGGTCTAGGGGAGCAGAACGGTTAGAATATATATGGTTTTAGTAGAGTGGCTGATAGGCTATGGTCCAGCTAGTTCAACAATTATTGTCTATCAATAGAAAGTCTAAGAATGCAGTAGTTGTTCAGTCTATAAGGTTGTGTGTCTCAGCTGGCTTTCAGTATATGTCAGAATCTGGAAGAATTAAAGCTCTAATCCAATGAAGGAATGAACTTGCCAGCTAGAGTGAAAGCAAGCTGGCAAGGAGTGAAAACTTCCTTCTTCCATGTCCTTATAGAGGATTCTAGCAGAAGCTGTGACCCAGATTAAAGGTGGCTCTCCCTACATCAACATTAAAGGTGCTTCTCTTACTTTAAATGATTTATTTAAGAAAAATCCCTCAAAAGTGTACCCAGTCACTTGGAGTTTAGTTCATTTCAGAGCTAGTCAAGGTGTCAACCAAAGTAGTCTACAATATTCCAATGAATGTTTACAAGAGCATAGGCTCATTACCAATGGCTACACTCTGGAAGAAAATGTTTCTTTTCACATCAGTCATTAACTATATATAACTCTTCAAGAAGAGATAGAGTCCTATAAGCCACTCCCCCTCCCATGGCCAATAACCACAAAGGGTTAATAGATCTAATTTTGTATAGATACTCACAGCTGCTGTGAACTGAAGAATGTAACAACCTTGCCATACCCCAAAGTCAGTATTCTACAGCACAGTTCTTCCATATCTGGCTTTTCCATTCTTTCTACGCCATAAATTTCCCTGAACTTTGGAAGAAGTGATTATATGTATTCTATTTGTGGCTTGGAATTCAATAGGCATTTTTTTTTCTTACCATTCTGATGGGACATGAATCTCTTCAGTTACCCCTGCCCATTGCAAAATGAAGCTTCTCCGAACAAAGATGACAGCAACACTAACCTATGCACATAAGCATAGTTATTTGAAAGGCAAACTGAATGATACATATGACCATTTATCAAAACATCCTTTCACTTGTATGCTTATGAAATCCTCTATCCTGGGCTTTTGTCTGGGTTTAGAGTACCAAAACTCTGTCATATGAAGCAGCTGCAGTTATACTTAGAAAGCTTTCGGTTAGCCCCAAATCAGACTTACTATTATTGCACCTGTCGGGAAGTCTCACCCAACTAGTTAACAGTGTTGTGTGCAGGAACCAGATTTGATTAATACTATTGCTGACAATTCTTTCCCAGCAGCCTATGTGGCACCTACAGTAATGAGGGATGGCTGGAAGGGAAGAAGCAGCTGGCCCAGTTCCAGCTTGATTTATGAATGCTCTGTGTTCAGAAGGAGCATTGTCTTAAGCAGTAGTGTGTAACATCTAGTTCTAGTGGACAACCAATGAAAATGGAAACTACCTATAATGTTTTGGGAGCTTCAGGACATTTTTGATCAATAACTGGAGGTAGCCATCTCCTGCACTCACATTTTCATTCAACAACCCATGGCTCTGGGGAAAGGCTTTATCTGCTTATTCAGGGTATTCCTTCACAATTCATTTTTAAGTTATTTCATTGAAAATTTATGTATTGAATCATCGCAACATTACAATCCATAATTTAAACAAATATACCACAGTCAAAGAAGTTAAATGCCCAGGTTGTGGAGGGAGGGCTGGGGAGCATCCTTAAATCTCAACTATCTACTAAAGTTCTGTAAATTTGAAAGTATTCCAAAATAGTTTATTTTAAAAGTCAAATCATAGCCAAGAATTTAAACACAAAAATAAAACTGTTGTTATAAAGTTGGACTCTCTGAAATTGATGGAGAAAGTGAAATTCAGTGCCTGAAGGCATGCTGCAAAAATTGAGCATCTTACATTGGGTGAATATAATCCTCACAGTGGGCAATAAGCCTAGAAAAGCAACCCAAATGCCTTTAAAAGATGGTTCTATGGTAATGTCTGTCTATAAGATCCCGATGCTATGGAGGCTAGGAATGGAGTATAGAGGAATGTGCTGCATAAATGGTGTAAATAAAAATATAGAGAAACACTGAGGAATAAACTAATGTCAGACACCAAGGAGGGAAACTCTAATCCATTTTCAGAACAATGTTACTTCACACTCTTGAATTCTAGTAAGTCTACTTGAGAAAAGACCCACCCCCAAACCCTCCAGATTTACCAGGATCCCAACCAGGAAATGGTTCTGCCAGCAGTGAGTAGATCTTCCCACTTGAATTAATATAATCCAAACAAACCTGTGCAGATACAGATATGCCCAGAGACCCATCTCCCAAGGGAGATGGACAACATTAGCCATCATGAGGTATAAAAAAATCTTATTCAATTCTGTCTCATAACAGATCAAACATTTTTGAATATTCTTATGTCTAAGTGTAATAAGTTCCCTACGTATCTATAGGAAATAATTTTTGCTTTGTGTCAATGACTTAATCGTCATTGCTATAGCTGGGGCTACACAGAAGGTCCTAAAACCATTCTGTAGTAGGGTCGAAACACTAACAAAATCAAAAGGATGGATTTAGTTTAATAATGGTCTTACAAAAGGTCTACAAACTATAAAAGTGGTGGTATGAATCAAATAACCTTAAGTCATATTAAATTTATGAATTTATTGGGATTATTTTGTGTGTTTGCTTATATAAAATTATCCACATACAATGTGTAGAGGTCAGAAGCCAACTTGAAGGAGTCTTTAATGGTGGAAGTTGCAGGAATAGAACTCATGTTGTAAGGCCTCCCAGCACATGATGACACCTGCTTAGCCATCTCACTGGCCTCAAGTTACTTTTGAACATACAGTTTTGTCTTTAAAATATTTTTGTAATGATATGAATCATTAGTAAGCAATGTTTTATGAGCATAAGTATAATATACTAATAGCATTAGTCAATTAAATGAAGCATCATCGGTAAATGTAGAATTATTGCTGGAAAAGTTCCGTGCAACTTCTGGGGATTGACAGATGTTTCCCTTACCTGTCAGTAGAGGTAAACAAAAGCCAGCATGTTTGCAAAACAATGGCAGTAATAAATAGGAATGTTTTCTCACCATAATTTAGTCTTCTGAACACTCAGCTGGTCTGAGATTCCCTATGGTATTAAGATGACTTATTAAATGGATGATGTACAAATGTTAAAAGGACATAAGTAGCCTAGTATTTTCATGCAAGTGAGTTTAGCATTCAACACCATAATTAATATTCAAGGCTCCTTTGCATTACCCACTTAATTTGATAATGCCAGAATATTTTCAATGAGGAAAAGTGTGGAAACTATTTAACCCCAGCTTCTTACCATTTACAATGACTACATAGTGTTTGGCTTGGCAGACTTTAATTGGCTCAGAATTTTATACTGCACTCAGACATATTGTTGTGAGTTATTTATGATGTGACTCATATGTATCCTATTTTGAATGGTGCACAGAATAAGAAAAACCTTTCAATGTGGTTTGGCTGTAGTGTTAGCTTCTCTGTAGTTTTGACCAAATGATCCAGAAAAATCTCATGATGCTTAATATACCTAAAATGGATAAATATACTGCATTGGTTCTCCATCGATATCTGATAAGAGAATTTTGGTACAAGCTCAAGGTTATCTACTTCTGGCTAAGATGAAATAACAAGAGTTTTTAGAACCCTGAGTAGAAACTCATATATTCCTTGTAGCATTCCCAGAACACACAGAAAGGTGTTGGCATAACAATGGGATAAAATTATCCCCCAAAGAAATGTTACTTTTTCTTAGAATAAGGTAAGTGATAAGACTGCACTCAATACATTCAACCTGTTTCTAAGTAGGTAAACTGCAATGACTGTTACCAAAGATCAAAACTTTGAATAAGAACACAAAAATATTCATCTCAACAATATAATAGTCACAATTTTTTATACAAAATTAAAATTCTGGATAAGTAAAAAGTAGGGTGGATAGGATCTAGGATTAAATTGGGGAGGGGAAACATGATCAGAATATATTGTTTGAAAATGAATTTATTTTCATTAAAGAAGAAGTAGGAAAATATGGCCAATTATTTGGAAAAAAATCACTAAATATCAACTCCAAAACCATACAATGATTGAGTTACTTGACAAGATGATATATGTAACAGCTATTAAAACTGAATCGCAAGCCAAACATGGCAGTTCACAGTTGTCATTATAGCATTCGGGAAGCTGGGGTGAGAGGGTCACTGTGAATTAAGGTCAGTCACACATAAAGTGAGTTCCAGGTTAGCCTAGGCTAGAGTATAATCCTATAACAACAGCAGCAGCAACAAACAAACAAACAAAAAACTGAGTTCTGTATGGCAGGAAGCTAACTGAAAGATGACCCATCTTAAGTAGAGACTTGTGATATATCCTAAGCTCAGCTTGTGGTGATGCAAACTACAATGCATGGTGGAAAAATATTACAAAGAGCATTAGGATCAGTAGGAATGATGGAGAATAAACTCAGGAAAACTGAACAAAGCAGAAAAAGTATCCAAAAAGTAACAGTGAAAATGCTTCAAAAGTAATCATTACACCACAGGAAACTGCTAAGCGAGCAGCTATCAGTTGAGGAACTAGGCTTCTTCAAGGGAAAAAGCAACACAAGACAAGAGATTGGAACAAGTTATAAAAATATTGACAGTTCAAAGATTCTAGGAAATTACTAGACTTCCTGGTACAAAATACTTCATAACCCATAATATTCAAATATTCAAACCAGTTATGGTGATTTCAATGAGTTGTTCCCCATTTCTTGGGCATTTGAACAGTTGGTCCCCAGTCTTTGGTGCTGTTTGGGGAGGCTTAGAAGGTGTGGCCTTTCTAGAGCAAGTATGTCACAGGGCCAGGTTTTGAGAGTTGAAAAACTCCCAGTTTGATTTTTGCTTCCTGCTTATGGTTTAATATGTCTGCTCTTGGCTTGTTTCCCCAATCATCAGGACTGCCTGCTGTCTTGGCGTCTTAGTGGTGATGGACTCTTATCCCTTTGGAGCCATAAGCCCATATAAATCCTTCTCTAAGTTACCTTTCTTATGGAATTTTATCACAGCAATATAAAAGTAATTAATA
The DNA here is from genome assembly GCF_003668045.3 of Cricetulus griseus. Taxonomy (NCBI): domain Eukaryota; kingdom Metazoa; phylum Chordata; class Mammalia; order Rodentia; family Cricetidae; genus Cricetulus; species Cricetulus griseus. The sequence goes on along the minus strand of NC_048595.1, from coordinate 187,514,996 downwards.
CACCAGTGAAAAGAAAAGCTTCTAAAATTTAGAAATGCATATGGACAGAAGAACAAAGAATGATTACAGACATCTAATGAATAATAAATACTAGAAATAAAAAGATACTGCAGTGACATTTAAAAATGCTAAATGAAAAGGCAGTTATCAAGCAGGAATTTTACACAATGTTAAAATTATTTGAACAACGTTAAAAATATAAAGTTTATGACAACAATTTCTACATGAAGTAGTGGCATCATCCAGCAGTCCCATGCCTGTATAAACATCAAAAGATGTGAAACTAATTAATATATTGGATAGACATTAGTCACCAGAGGACAACATATTGATGCTTATAAGATGGGTGAAGATGGAAGTCATTTAGTGAAGTGACGTAAACCAGGTACATAAAGGCCAGTGCTGCATGATGTCAGTCACATGTGTGATCTAAAAGCAGTTCTTCCTATAGCAGTTCACATTTGGGTAGTGGTTGTGAGAAGCTGGGGCAGTAGAGGCAGGATGCATCTGTGGGTTCTGTAGTTAGATAGGAGTAACAATCTCCATCTTTTCCTCTTTTGCTTTTTTTAGACAAATGATAACATTATTTTCAAGTCAATATGATCACAATAGACAGCTCTCTGGCTTTTCTTGGAATGCTAAAGAGAAGGGCTGTGTGTGTGTGTGTGTGTGTGTGTGTGTGTGTGTGTGTGTGTGTGTCTGTGCGCGCGTGCGTGCACGTGCGTGCCTTCCTGCATGCCTGTCTGTGTGGTGTTTGATGGTTGAATGGCTGTTTGTTTAGGAAAGGTCTTTTTTATTTTACATTTTTATTCATTTTATATACCAACCATAGCTCATTCTCCCTCTCTTCATCCCACTCCTCCCCACCTCCACCATCTATCCACCATCTACTCAGGAAGCATAAGACCTCCCATGGGAAGTCAACTAAGCCTGGCAAATGGAATTGAGGCAGGACCAAGTCCCTCCTTCTGCATCAAGACTGAGCAAGATATCCCACAGTAGGGAATGGGCTCCAAAAAGCCATTTCATATACAAGGGACAAATCCTGGTCCTACTGCCAGAGGTCCCACAAATAGACCAAGCCATACAACTGTCACCCACATTTAGAGGGCCTAGTTTTGTCTCATGTAGGCTCTTCAGCTGTCAATCCAGAGTCCATGAGCTCCCAGCTATAAGACAGCATCTTACTCTCTAACAAGCTGTAGATAATGTGTTGTTCGTTTTACAAATGTCAGTTAACAAGATTTTAAATGCTTTTTTAAACTTTAAATGGACTTTAAATATTCAAGGAAGTAATTATGTTTACCTTAATTTGAACATTATGTAATATATACATATATTGAGAGATTGTATAATATTACCCAAATTAGTGCCAGTTTTCAGTATGAATTAAGTAAATTAAAGCTTAAAAAGTATTTTAGGACATATACAACATGAAGAGCTCATCAGCAGCAGAATTATGCTACTCTTAAAGAAGTGCAAAGAAAGTCTTCTGGTTAGTGGGATTTGTATAGAAGAATGTAAGAATGCAAAAATAGCAACTCACTAGAAAAGCATAATTTTTCTACAACTATCAAATTAGTTTAAAATATGTTCCAAGGTGCACAGTAAAGTTGAGTCATCCCTTTAGAATCCTGGTCTTGGCACCACTGTAAGATGGTTCTAGAAGCTCTGCAAGCTCTTTGCTGCTTATGGCATTTCTAGCTTCAAACTGTGATGCACCTGTAGTGCAAGGCCCTGGACTAGACTGCCTGACTTGTTTCACAGTGACAGGGTCCTGCTGTTGCCTCTGCCAAACAAGTCAGTGTTAGAGGACAAGTGGTGAAAGCCATTCTAAGGGCTATGTCTGCTGGCCCAGTGACTGGGTTTCAAATCTAAAGCCTGGAGTTGATTCTCTGTCCATCTTTGAAAGATAGACAACTCTTTGCCACTGTCCATATGCTTTTGGTTGTTACACTAAAATTTGGTACTGTTGTCCCTGCCCTAGTTTCTTTAGATTTTGTGAATATGGTTGGTGAATGAAGAACTGTTCAATTTGGTATGCCTGTGCAAGGAGAGAGGCTTTTAGCTGCCAGCCTGCTTCGCCTCCCTACTTTAGTAATTTGTGGATTAGGGATAATTGGAGTACTGATTTTCAAGTATCTGTATTTTGCCATCCTCTGTAGGTAGTGTTGTGATTTATTTTATTTATTTTTTGGGAAGACATGAGTCAGAATCTCATTTGTATGCCCAGCTTGGTCTCTTACTCCTGCCAGAAGCCATTCTTCCTCTTCAATTTCTCAACTATGTTGGGTAACAATCATACAGTACCAATATTACACCTACCAAAACCATTTTCTGAGTGCATATATCAGTGCCAAGAATTAGGCACTCCACCACTGACCTATACGAAGCTCTTTGCTTTATTTAGGCAAATGATAACATTATTTTCAGGTCAATCTGATTACAATAGATAGCTCTCTAGTTTTTCTTGGAAAGCTAAAAAGTAGGGTTTTGTGTCTGTCAGTCAGTCTGTCTGTCTGTCTGACTTACTGTGTGTGTGAGAGAAAGAGTTTATATGTGTCTGTCTGACTTTCTGTCTCTCTGTGTGTGGGGGTGTGTTTGGTGGTTGAATGGTTGTTTGTTTGGGAGAGGATCTTACTCTGTAAACCAGCTGCTCTTCAACTTGAAACTATCTTCTTTTGTCAGCCTTCTCAGTGATGGGATTAGAAGCTTGTATCACCACACCTATCTTAATAGTAGGTTTCACCCCAGAAATGTATCTGCCCTGCTACTAACAGAGGAACCTTGAGTCTTCTGCTGATTATTCTAACAGCCCTGTTTCTAACCAGGTGATCATGGAAATGTTTCATTCTGTTCAAAAGTGCAAACATCTCATCTGGCTTCTGAGAACTGTTAAGCTTTAAATTCACAAGTCTGATAGTGGAACTTCATTCAATACAAAGAATTGAATGATTAACAGTGATTCGAGGCGATTTTAAGCTCTTTTTCTGCATAGCTCTTCTGTTGGAATTCTGTCTCACAACTTTAAGCTGCTTTAGCTTCTTTGAACTCCAATCTCCAACTTCTCAACTCAACAAGATCTGTGTTTGAATTTCCCCTATACCCATAGTCTCAAAATTGCATGTAGTCAGAAAGCTGAGGTAGTGCCTACTCTCAATACTTGTAAGGATGGTTTGTAATATATTTGGGACAGTTTTCTGATTCTTTGAAGTTGAAGTTTGCACTGATTTTGTTTCTTTGTCAGGGTCACTGGAAGAAGTCTAAGTAGACCATTTTTGTTTGTGTAATAAACACATATGCTTTACCATTAACTAAATCTTTTGAGAATAGTGTGTCTATTTTTAATTTCTTTGAATCTTACATATTATAAAAACCATTATACTTGGTCCTCTGAATATGCAGGATCTGTTATCTCTAGAGTCAAATTAATCCATGTTGGAAACATTTTGTAAAATGCCATCTGAGACTAGTGAGATGGTTCAGAAGGCAAAGGAGCCTGATGAGAAGCTTGAAAAATGAGTTTGATCCTGTAAACATGTGGAAAGGAAAAGCAACTCCCCTAAGTTGTTCTCTGATGCCTATATGTACTCCATGGCACACACATGCACACACACACACACACACACACACACACAAACACACACACACACCACACCACTAATAGATATAAAAGTTTTTAAAGTACAATTGTTATTTTTTATTTTTTGGTTTGCTTTTTTATTTAAATTACAAACAAGATTGAATTACATGACAATCCAAGTTCTCTTCTCCCTCCCTTCCTCCCCTACCATCCCCCCAACTAAACACCTACCAATCACATACCCTTTCTTCTAATCTACACCTGACTCAACTTTTCTGCTTCCTCATGACCTCTGCATTCTTCCTTTTCTTCCCTTCTCATTCTTGTAGCTCCCTTCCCTCTCTTCCCATGTTCTCAATTTGCTCAGGGGATGGTGACACTTTTCCCTTCTCCAGGCACAAAGTTTGTCTCTTTTAGGGTCATCCTTGTTTACTAGTTTCTCTGGCAGTTGGATTGTAGGCTGGTGATCCTTTACTCTATGTCTAAAATCCACATATGAGTGACTACATATCATGTTAGTGTTTTTGTGATTGGGTTACCTCACTCAGAATGGTTTCTTCTAGTTCCATACATTTTCCTGAAAATTTCAAGATTCCATTGTTTTTTCCTGCTGAATAGTACTCCATTGTGTAAATGTACCACAATTTCTCTATCCATTCTTCAGTTGAGGGGCATCTAGGCTGCTTCCAGTTTCTGGCTATTACAAATAGTGCTGCTATAAACATTGTTGAACGGATATCTTTGTTGTATGAATGTACTTCTTTTGGGTATTTGCCTAGGAGTGGAATTGCTGGATCTTGTGGTAGACTCATTCCCATTTTCTTGAGGAGTCACCATACTGATTTCCAAAGTGGCTGTACAAATTGGTACTCCCACCGGCAGTGGAGAAGTGTTCCCCTTTCTCCACATCCTCTCAAGCATAAAGTGTCATTGGTGTTTTCGATTTTGGCCATTCTGACAGGAGTAAGATGGTATCTCCGAGTTGTTTTGATTTGCATTTCCCTGATGGCTAAGAATGTTGAACACTTTCTTATGTGTCTTTCAGCCATGTTAGATTCTTCTATTGTGAATTCTCTATTTACTTCTGTACCCCACTTTTTAATTGGATTGTTTGGTGTTTTGGAGACCAGCTTCTTGAGGTCTTTGTATATTTTGGAGATCAACCCCCTGTCAGATGTGGGGTTGGTGAATATCTTTCCCAGTCTGTTGGCTGCTGTTTTGTTTTGCTGACTGTGTCCTTTGCCTTACTGAAGCTTCTCAGTTTCAGGAGGTCCCGTTTATTAATTGTTGATCTCAGTGTCTGTGCTACTAGTATTAAGTTCAGGAAGCGGGCTCCTGTACCAATTAATTCAAGGGTATTTCCCACTTTATCTTCTAATAGGTTCAGTGTGGCTGGGTTTATGTTGAGGTCTTTTATCCATTTTGACTTAAGTTTTGTACATGGCAATAGACATAGATCTATCTGCAGTCTTCTACATGCCAGCATCCAGTTATGCCAGCACCATCTGTTGAAGATGTTCTCTTTGTTCCATCGTATATATTTGGATTGTTTGTCAAAAATCAGGTGTTCGTAGGTGTGTGGGTTAATATCAGGGTTTTCAACTCCATTCCATTGGTCTACCTGTCTATTTTTGTGCCAATACCAAGCTGTTTTCAGGACTATAGCTCTGTAATAGAGCTTAAAGTTAGGGATGGTGATGCCTCCAGAAGTTCCTCTATTGTACATGGTTGTTTTGGCTATCCTGGGTCTTTTGTTTCTGCATATAAAGTTGAGAATTGTTCTTTCAAGGTCAGTGAAGAATTGTGTTGGGATTTTGATGGGGTTTGCATTGAATCTGTGGATTGCTTTTGTCAAGATTGCCTTTTTTTTACTATGTTGATCCTGCCTATCCAAGAGCATGGGAGATCTTTCCATTTTCTGGTATCTTCTTTAATTTCTTTCTTTAGAGACTCAAAATTCTTACGGTACAGGTCTTTCACTTTTTTGGTTAGTGTTACCACCAGGTATTTTATGTTGTTTGTGGCAATTGTGAAGGGTGATGTTTCTCTGATTTCTTTCTCCACCAATGTGTCATCCTGATGAGAAGCTTGAAAAATGAGTTTGATCCTGTAAACATGTGGAAAGGAAAAGCAACTCCCCTAAGTTGTTCTCTGATGCCCATGTGTACTACCTGGAACACACATGCACACACACACACACACACACACACACACACACACACACACACACCCCACACACACACCATACCACTAATAGATATAATATAAAAGTTTTTAAAATACAATATTGAACACATGCAGACTTAATATCATGTCAAACAATAGAACATAAGAACTAATTGCACAGCAATTACTTTATAGTAAGCATTGTGTGTATTTTAGAGATGGTTTCAAGAATATAGGAGAAGGCTGTCTACAACAAACATCCTACCATTTTGTGTAAGATTTAAACATCACAAACTTTGATGTCCATCAACAGTGAGGGAAATCTATGCTTTCATATAATAAATGTTTTTTTAATCTAGTATACTGTACTTTTTCTTAAATTATAGATCCAGAAAAAACATATGTACAGAAGTTTTCTGGGAAATTTTGAAGGCATAAATTTTAAGACAATGGAGAGTTTAGTCCTTTGTTGTAGACTTGTTATGGGAAAGATTTACCATTCATAGAGAGACAATATGTCAGAAATGACAAAATTCATCATCAGAACTATCAAGGGAGCATAAAATGGCTGCCTTTTTATCCACCAGCAAATGTCTGTCTTCACCCAAGAAAATACCTATTCATGCCCTTCAGGTGTCAAAGCCACTAGATCAAAAATTAAAGTCCACCTGGGAAACAGAAAATAAATTTTCTATTTATTTATATTTATTATTCTATAAATTCCTAAGTTAGTTATGGTTTACAATATTTAATATGAAATGCAGAGAAAGCCAGGATAAACAAGAAAATTGAATAGAATTCACACAAATTTTCAGTATTGTAACTGGAATCTGAAACTCTCTCCCACAGGCTTACAGCTTGGCTGTTTGTTCCTAAACTTATAGAAGTATATGAAATGTTCTTCATGAGGCAGAGCCTGGATTACATAAGTAAGTAACTAGGAGTGGGCTTTGGAGCTCTTACAGGCTCTTGGTTCCAACTTCAGTCATTGCTTCCTGGTCTGTGTCCCCTGAGCAAGTTGACACCCTCATGTCCCTGCTGTCATGCCTCCCATGTCCACTGCCTCTGAAACTGTGGGCCCAGATAAATATTTATTGTCTTTCATTGTTCTTATTAGGTATTTTGGTTGCAATAATGCAACAGTAGATAATCAATTCAGCAGTCGATTATCAGAGTTAATAATGCAGAGTGAGTTTGGCTTTTTGTCTTTAAATGCAGGATTTCTTAGTAAAATGGAAACAATGTGGGATCAGGTATTGTTGAATAAATCCATATACTTCCATCTCAGCTTCCCATTGTTCTCAATGTAATTCAGTTGCCTTATGGATTAGACACTGAAGTTTTAAGCTGCATAAGTAGAAAAAAAATGTTCTCAACATTCTTCTATAGGCACCGGGGGTGGAAAATTATCTGAGGTAAGACACTATGAAATTTCATCTCAAGGTCATAGTTTTGTAGTTACTTTCACATATGAGATTCTCATACTCTAACTGAACCATGAGTAAAAGAAAAAGAAAATATTAAATAAGAGTAAGTCATATACAATAATATCTGCCTGGTGATTGTGATGGTTTGACCAAGCATTGTCCCCATAGACTCATTGTTACAGTGCTTGGCCCATAGGGAGTGGCACTACTAGGACTTGTGTCTTTGTTGGAGTATGTTGTAGCCTTGTTGGAGGAAGTATGTCACTGTGGGGTTGGGCTTTGAGGTCTCTTACGCTCAAACTACACCCAGTGTAGAACACATTCTTCTGCTGTGTGTAGATCAAAATATAGAACTCTCAGCTTCTTCTCCAGCACCATGTCTGCCTGTGCTCTGCCATGCTTGTTGCCCTGACAATGGACTGAACCTCTGAAACTGTAAGCCACCCAATTAAATGTTTTCCTTATAAGAGTTGCCATGGTCATGGTGTCTCTTCACAGCAATAGAAGTCTAAGACAATGATAGTGTTGTCAAGGTTTACTAGGCATGTTACAAAGAAAAGGACTCAATGTTGCTACTTTTTGTTAAAACTGGTAGTTAATGAGATAGAAGAACAATGGTCTCTCGATTTCATGGGCAAACGATGAATGGAGAAGTGAGAGCCCACAAATTAGTCTCCCAACCCTGGGCATCAGTTACAGAGACAGGGGTGGAGACAGACAGAGAGAGAGAGAGAGAGAGAGAGAGAGAGAGAGAGAGAGAGAGAGATGTGCTGACAAAGTGGGGGATAGTAGTGTTTTGTGGTGTGGGAATTACCTTTCAACATCTTAGGCACCATTTCTTTTTGCCCCTTGAATGGCCTAGCATTTCTGGTCACATCAGTTGATAGGTTACTTTAACCTATAAGTTAAGGCCCTAGAGGAGATGGACACAATATGGCAGAAATGTCATGTCCTTTCTTCTCATACCAACCACCCCATCTGACATCTGTAAGACTAAGAGAAGAGTTAGTCATCATCAAAAGTGACCCTCAAGTCCCTAAAACACGATCTAGGCAGCTAGTGTAACCATAACCCATATAGCAGTGCTCCTGTCTATAGGAAAGCAAGTGGGAGTCTTAAAATGCAAACTTTAGATAAATATTTCCAGTCTAATAAAATTCAAATGTGCATTTACTTACTCAATTGAATTCTAATTTTTCTGAAATACAACTGACTTACATGAATCATTAATCGAGTGCTAACATTTCAGAAAACTCCATTTAACCAAAGGTTTAGTTTTAAATTTGTATGTATATATGTGTGTGAGTACTGGTGCCACAAAAGCTGGAGGCATTGAATTCTCTAGAGCTGGGGTTAGACAATTGTGTGCAACCCAGTGTAGGTACTGAGAACCAAACATGTCCTCTGCAAGAGGAGTGCATGCTCTTAACCACTATTATTTTGACTACATTTGAACATGATACATCAAATAAACCTTTCACTTCTATAGAAATCCTAATATTTTATTAGTAGAATATTAAATGTAAAAATCATAAGGTAATCCATAATAGGTTCCAAGAAGCACCAATACATAAAGATACAGAGAACATTTCAAAAAGCTAAAGGGTATTTTGACCTGTGAAAAAAGATTATTAATATGGTGGATAATGGAGAATTAAGTCTTTATAGCTAATGAATACATTTATTACCCCTCAACTACCATTTTTAATGAAGAAAATTAAACTTTAAAAAAATAATGTCAAAGAAAAGTCAAGTGAAGCTCTTCTGTTATCTAAATGATTCCTCTGTGGGCATTTGGCCGAACAATAAGCCCTGTTCCCATATTATTATCTGTAGACCTTTGTGTTAAGACAAGGTCAAAACCAGAGAGTTTGAAAGTAAGTTTTCCAGATGTCTTTCAGTGTTGCATGGTATTAGTGTGGAAAAATCTTGATTCAGTGTTCAAGATTAAAGGTGCCTTATGTATACATGCCTTTTTTGCTCATAATTTATAGTAATCTATTCTTTTCTGAAAAAGAGAAATCACAATTTTAAGAAGTTTATTAGTAATTAATCTTTATTTCAATTATTTCTTATCTTTGATATCTTCAGCATAATCAATCAGTAGTTTTACTTAGTAGACTATAACTAAACTGCACATTATATCAAATTTTATTACTGAAAATGAGAAAATGCATATTGAAAACTCAGTTTATACTTTATGCTATTGATAAATGCATTAATGAGGTATTGACTAAAAATAATTTAAAACACTGGTACTTTTTTACTTTGTGTAACTCTTTCACATATATTGGGCATGTACACTTCTGAGTGTCATAGCATACATATGTACTCATTGTACAGAATAGATCCAACATAGATAAGATCCCTTTAGTCCTATATCATGTCAATTTTCTTTATCAAATATTTCTAATTAATATCTATGTAGTTTACATATGTATTTTAATAAATTAAATTGTGGCAATATATTATTTATGATTTATTAAAGCTTGCCTGAGGATTCAGAAAGCAAAGCCAGCCTCAAGCTATAGAGATCATGTAGTGGTGATACACACTTTTCGTCCCAGAATTGGGGATTAAGAAGTAGACAGATTTCTGAGTTCAAGACCACCTTGGGCTACCAGAGAGCAAATCAGAGACCATGCCTTTAATCCCAGGATTTGAGAGGTATAACAGGTATAAGCATTCAGTCTGAGAGTTAGGATCTAGCCATGTTGAAGAGAGCATAGCAGTCTGAGAGTATCTGAGGAGCACTGAAGTCAGGAGCAGTCTGAGGACTGCCCCTTTGCTCTGAGCTGAGGTAGAGGTAAGAGCTAGTGGCAAGCTGCTTTATCTGGTCTTCAGCTTGAAGCTTGAACCCCAATATCAGTCTCTGAATCTTTTATTTATCATGTTACTTTAAACATTTCAATAAATATTCAGGTAAATATAATTAGCAAAGATTGAACCCAAAATCATTCTTCACAATGATTCTTCCTTTTATTCCCTAAGTATTTGGAAAGAGGTTCCCTAGTTCAGTCAGCACTCAGCATCAGAAACTTTTATAAAGCAAGTGAGATATATGCCTGCAAATGTCTACATTCAGTCTAAATCTCTTACCCTTACATGAAAACATAATAGCAAAAGTGTATTTGTGTGTATGTGCAAAGTTAAGTCAATGGATTTTTCTGATGCAATGCCACAGGGATAAAAATTGTCCAGAATAAGTACTTCCCTCAAATTAACCGAGAACGCTGGAATTGAGGCTGTAGAGGAAAGCTCACTTGTATTACCATCCCACTCTACTTTTTAATAAAACGTTCATCAGATAGTACAACTTCCTTTGGCATTTTGAATAATAGGCCTATTATCAACAACATGTGAATTTTTTTTCTCCTCCCAATGAATTTTTTGAAAAGCTTAGTCATTACACTAATGGAAAACACCTTCCAATAATCAAAGAGAGATGGCTTTTGCAATGACAAATTGCTTAAAGCAAAACTAACGTGTTTGCACAATATTTCTTAAGCTGACAAATATTAGGAAATTTGAATATGCAAATACAAATACATCCTCTGAATTTAGGTAATATTTCATGGCTAAAAGCAGAAAACTTTAGATGACATTAATGAAACATTAAAAATCAAAAGTGTACTCTTCACAGTCTTAACTTCAGAATTTTAGGCTTTCTTAGATGCAAGTTCTGAAGGTATAAATATGTATTATTTATACTAAATTAATTCACAGCTTTGTATATTTTGATGATGCTCCAAATTTCTAAAAGCATTTCAAACTCATTTTATTTATAGTATACCAATAAATCTTACAAATTGAAATATTATGAAGCTATTGATTTTCAATATCTTTTCAACCTACAGTCACAACAAAAATAGCATTTGCAATTAATCAAAAATCAATAAAAAGTTAAGTGTTCGTAAAAGCCCCACCATTGAAGTGAAAACATTGACATTAACTTTCTACAGACTTAATCATTGAGTGTCAAATTATTTTGCTTTTCCTAATGTCCTTTTGCTTCCTCCTAAAGGTAATTCAGAGGCTAAAGGACCTATGTTATAGGCATGCTTACTGTAAATTTGCTTTTAATTTCAGTTGTATTGCTAATTTTACTAAGGACCTACATTCACAGTTAATAATAATATCTTTATGATGGTAACTTGCATCTCTCCTACCTATATAACCCCATTTATTATTAGAGTGGAAGGTAGCCCAGGACCATATCAGAATTTTATCTCACACAAATTTACTGGTGATAAAAGTGCAAAGTAACGTAACTCTTACTATACAGCCTTAAGGGTAATATCATTTGCCTACATATAATGGTAAGTATATGAATATGCTTTGTAAAAATAAGTCTTTCTGCCAAGCTGCCTGAGCCCTGCTTCCAGGTGGGGCGCTTTCCACCAAGCCGTCCAAGTTCTGCCTGCCATCACATTAACGTCCCAAGTAACACATATTATATTAGGTACAAATGCTGCTTGGCCAATGACTAGGATTTCTCATCTGCTAGCTCAGTCCTAATTATTATAAATCTATATATTTTATAAGATTTATCTTATCGGATGCCAGCAGAATTGTCCTGTCTTCCTGGGCTCAAATGGTGACTCCAGAGCAGAGACTAGGAGGAAGAGCAAGAGAAAAGGAATGACTTCCTTCTTGTCGTTGCTTACATATGAGTCTGCCTGCAATGTCACTTCATGCCTGGATCACAAAATTTCTTTGCTACATTTCCCAGAATCCTCCTCGACTCCTAGCCCTGCCTAACTTGCTGCCTCATTGGCCAAACAGTACTTTATTCACCAATCAATAAGATGAACATACACAGAAGTACATTCCCCATCAAAGCTTCTCATTCTTTCTCTCACTACTCTAATACTTGGTATTTCTAGGGGTAGATGCTGGTAGCTAGGGTTGGGTTCTCATTTTGCAATCCTAAGAAGATATTAAAAAATTAAACAATTAGAGTAAATGTGAAATACAAGGTAAAATATGAAGTGTGACCCCTAAGAAACTTGAGTACACATGATGGACTTTTAGAGAAGAAATGGTGATTATTTCTGGCTTTAGGGGTAAGAAAGAAACAATCTGTAGGAAGGGAAGCTTAAGTTTGCACATGGACTTCATTGAAGAACAATCTAAACATTATGTTCAAAGACAACCAAATACTGGTTGGAAACACACACATACAAAAAAAAGTTTTTTTATGAGATAGATTCCAATTATCACAATGCATTAATGGTTTCTCTGCTAATTAGGAAATCTGGATTTCAAATGAGTACCTTCCCTATGCACTATAAGGAAGAAAAACAGTCGTCCAATTTATGTAAGCAAGGTTGCAACTTGCCACAGTACTTACAATGTTAGTCACTGCTAATTAATAAATTACACATTGTAAGCATTCTTTATGAGATACTTGTTTCTGAAAGAAATAAATAGTACAAGAAGCACCCATAAGCTGTCTGCTTTCCTTGCAGATCCTGGCTTGCTTAGACTGAGTATGTGTGGTAAATAAACTGATACTCAGCTTCTTTAGGGATTCTGAATGCTTAGTCTCATCGATATGCCAAAATTCTATGCGTAGAAGAAAATGGTATGATATATTTCAGGCATTGTGCATCCTATGCTGCACAAAGCTTTTAAATGAAGCTGTTGGCTATGGTTCCACATGGATAAATAGAGAACTAACCATTTTAAATCAAGGGCTTCCATGTTTCTGAGTACACCTGGAATAACAAATAAAACAGATCTGCACGTATCACAAGTCAAAGAACATTAGCATTAAAATATCATGTGATAGTAAGTTCAGGAACAGTTCCAGAGAGTCTATGAAACTTATTTCAATCACATTTAACACTTCCAGGAATCATAAAGTCAACCAAATTTGTCCATGAGATAGTCTGTGCCCTGATTCTCTAAATATATTAGCCTTGTATAGTGAATACTATATTTATTTTGAAACATTTGTGATTTCTTGTGATACTTGAAGAGCAAAAATAGGAGATTGATTGTTAATCTTAATAGTAAGAGGGATACTATAATATTTTACTAACAAACTTTGACATGGAATCACTCATTTAAACACTGTGCAATTTTTTCATTTTTATCATTTAAATTACTTCTTTCTTATTTTTCCCCTAAGCTATAAAAGATTATGGAAAGTCACAAGTTTTTGAAGAAAACCCTTTTATGTTTCCTTTCAGTATCAAATAACAGAAATAAACTTCTTTCCAGGGAATCTAAAAGTTGCATAAATTAAGTTCCAAGGAATGTGAGCTTAAATTAAGACCAACTAAATCTACCTGGAAACAGTACACCATGTTTGAACAAGAGAAAAAGCAACAGAAGAGAAGACATAAATATTTTAGAGCTGGAAATAGAGAATATTTTAGCTTTAATTTATCCCACATTTAAATTACATCTTCTGGGTGGCAAATACCCTACTCTAATGTACAGCAAAAAAAAAAATACAGCCCACCCTGAGTCTGGGCGCAACTCACCCTTGTAACCCCTCTGCTCTCTGCCTTCTGCCTGCTGTCTGAGGTGAGTCTGGGCTCTGCTTTGACCCAAACTTCCTGCATCACCCCGTCTTTCTTCCTGAGTCTGCCCAGCCAGGGGGCCCACCCTGATTCTGGACACACCTCACCCTTGTCCCCAGTCCACTCTCTGCACTCTGACTGCTGCCTGAGGTGAGTCTGGCTCTGGCCTCAACTTCCCCCATCACCCCCTCCTTCTTCCTGAGACTACCCCTCCACAGGAGTGGACCTGTCCAGATTGGAAGGCCCACCCTGAATATGGACACACCTCACTCTTGGTACCCCCTACACCTTCTGCCCTTGGCTTGAGGAGACTAAAAGAAAGATAGAGAAGCCATCTGTAACCACTAGAAGAAGGGATGGCAAGACAACAGAATAAGAAACACTCAACAACAGAAATACCAATATGACACTTTGAGTCTTTAAAGAAAGAATTTAAAGAAGATACCAGAAAATGGAAAGATCTCACATGCTCTTGGATATGTAGGATCAACAAAGTAAAAAGAGGCAATCTTGTCAAAAGCAATCTACAGATTCAATGCAATCCCCATCAAAATTCCAACACAATTCTGCACAGACCTTGAAAGAACAATTCTCAACTTCATATGGAAAAACAAAAGAAACCCAGGATAGCCAAAACCACTCTTTACAATAAAGGAACTTCCAGAGGTATCACTATTCCTGACTTCAAGCTCTATTATGGAGCCATAGTCCTGAAAACAGCTTGGCATTGGCACCAAAATAGACAGACAGACCAATGGAATCTAGTTGAAAATTCTGATATTAACCCTCACACATATGAACACCTGATTTTTGACAAAGAAGCTAAAGTTATACAATGAAAAAAAAGAAAGCATCTTCAACAAATGGTGTTGGCATAACTGGATTCAGACATGTAGAAGATTGCAGTTAGATATGTATCTTTTGCCATGCACAAAACTTAAGTCCAAATGGATTGAAGACCTCAACATTAATTCAGCCACACTGAACCTCCTAGAAGAGAAGGTAGGTGGTACCCTCTAATAAAAATTGTTACAGGAGACCACTTTCTGAACATAACACCAGTAGCACAAACATTGAGATTGACAATTAATAAATGGGACCTCCTGAATCTGAGAAGCTTCTGTAAGGCAAAGGACACAGTTAACAAGACAAAAGAACAGTCCACAGAATGGGAAAAGATATTCACCAACCCCACATCTGACAGAGGGTGGATCACCAAAATATACAATGAACTCAAGAAGCTAACCACCAAAACACCAAACAATGCAATTTAAAAGTGGAGTGCAAAAGTAAATAGAGAATTCTCAACAGAGGAATCCAAAATGCTGAAAGACACTTGAGAAAGGGCTCAACATCCTTAGCCATCAGGGAAACACAAATCAAAACCACTCTGAGATACCATCTTACTCCTTTCAGAATGGCTAAAATCAATAACACCAATGATGGTCTTTGCTGGAGAAAGAGGAACTCTTCATCATTGCTGGTAGGAGTGCAAACTTGTACAACCACTTTGGAAATCAGTATGGCAGTTTCTCAGTAAAATGGGAATCAGTGTACCTCAAGATCCAGCAATTCCTCTCTTGGGAATATACCCAAAGAATGCACCCTCAAACAATAAGGACATATGTTCAACTATGTTCATAGCAGCATTATTTGTAATAGTCAGAACCTGGAAGTAACCTAGATGCCCCCTCAACTGAAGAATGGATAGAGAAAATGTGGTACATTTACACAATGGAGTATTACTTCTCAGCAGAAAAAGCAATGGAATCTGGAAATTCACAGGCAAATGAATGGAACTAGAAGAATCCATCCTGAGTGAGGTAACCCAATCAAAAAAGATAAACATGGTATGTACTCATTTTTTTTTTATTTTTAGACATAGAGCAAAGGATTACCAGTCTGCAATCCACACTGCCAGAGGATCTAGGAAACAAGGAGGACCCAAAGAGAAGATTGCATAGTCCCTCAAAGAAGGTGATGGGGACAAGAACCTCTGAACATATTGGGAGCCAGGGGGGAGAAAGGAGGTGTGAAGGGAAGAAAGGGAGGAGGGAAGAACAAGAGGACTGCGACAGGGGAGGAATAGAGGAGGGCAAGACAGGAGATGCCTTGATAGAGGGAGATAGTACAGGTTTGGAGAGAGGTCTGGCACAGGGAAAATGTTAGGGGATTCACAGGGATGACCCCTAACTAAGAAGCCAGACAGTGGTAGAGAGGATGCCATTGATGCCCTTCCCCTATAATGAGATTGATGCCTACCGTGGTTACCATTCCTAGAGCCTTCTTCTAACAGCTGTTCAAAGCAGAAACAGGTACCCACAGCTAAGCACTGAACCATACTACTGGAATCCAGTTGTGGAGAGGGAAGTGGGATGAGCAAAGGAGTCAAGACAGGCCTGAGGCAACCCGCAGAAACAGTGGGCCTGACCTACTGATAGCATGGAGATCCTAGTCATAAAGCTTGGACCAAACCAAGCCCTCTGAATGTGGGTGCCAGCTAGGAGGCTAAGACAGTCTATGGGACCTCTAACAGTAGAGCCAGTCTTTATCCCTAGAGCACAAATGGACTTTGGGAGCCCATTCCCTATAGAGGGATACTATTGCAGCCCAGAAACAGCAAGGAGGGCCTAGGCCCTCTCCCAGATGTTATGATGGACTTTGAAGGTCCCCCTGGAGGGCCTCACTATCCCTGGGGAGAAGTTGGGGGCAGGTTGGGAGGATTAGTGGGAAACATGGGAGGATGGAAGGGCAAGAGAATGGGGGGATGGATATGTAAATATGAGTAGTAATTAAAGAGTAAAAAAATGTAAGAAAAAATACAGCAAGGAACTCCTAAGTGTCAACAGTTGATGGAATTATAACAATTTTTAGCTTGATATAACTGACTTTTATTTGTGACTTGGGAATCAGACATTATCTCTCCTGCTACTTTAGGAATGAACTAAGGAGTGGAGGAAAGGAATAAGTTTGAAGGAGCAGAAACAGAAAAATAGAGGCTGGTCCCTTGGAAGTTGACATATAGTGGCTTAGACAAGCATGGTTCTTTACCAACTGATGGCTGAAGTCTCTTGTTTTGCTTGTGTTTTTGTTTTAAGCTTCTTTTCTTGGTAACTTTTTTTCATTTTTTAAAGTTTCTGTTGAATTATAGCATTTAACACAAGTGACTCCATTTTGTTTTGGCCTCCTAGGGCCTATGCTAGCACAGGACTGAAACACAATTTCATCCAATACTTTTTATTAAGCATCAGATACATCTAAAATCACTAAAACATGTTTTGAAATACAAATTCTGGAATATCCAAATATAACAGAGGGCTCTAAAAAGTTAGTGATACGTGACAAAACACCAAGGTGCCAACATAAGAAACTAGTTATAAAAGGACAGAATCAGTCTTATAGAAATAAAAATCATTAACTTTAAATCACAAAAAAAATGTTGGAATTAATCATTACATTAGAGGTGGCTGTGCTACAGATTCAGTATTCCATGAATACTTTTGTACCAGTCCTTGTTTTTCCTTCCTCTTGTTCCCTGTCATTCCTCATCCTCAGTATCTCCTACCTGGACAAAAGCTTTTCATAAGCTTAAGGATCAATGTCCATTGTCATTCTTTCCTTGTTCAGATTTTGCCTGGACTTGAGTGCATCTAATCTTGGTAAGAACTTCCTATCCAGATTTGTTCTGCTTTGCCCTAACTCAGCATGAAAAATCCAGAATAGGGTGTTGCCCAGGCCAACATTCTTAACAGATGGATGGAAGAATTGGGAAGACACATCAGGGAGCATTTACAAGTAGCCACAAATGACTTTGCTTCCTTTTCATGCTACAATCTCTGCCTAGCAATGTACAGAAAGTTAATTTGCATAAAATAAGATTAATGTGGAAACACTTAGTCAGACTATAGTTCTGTGAATTTATCTTCACCTGAACCTGATGACACCCACATCCCTTTGAGTATGCATTTTCTGTTTAGATAGTTTTACTCAGAATGCCTGATTTTGGAGAATTGAGGATTTGAAAGTGATTCCCCATGGTCTCTTCATTTCCTGCAAATAAATTTTACTTTGTATGACACCTATTCTTAGTGCTCTGTTCCTAAGTGAGTGCCTCTAAGAGGCAGATTCTGAACCAAGTAACAAAGGCACATGTGAGCAGCAACATTAGAAATGAAACTGGAAAGACACATCCATGAATGAAACACTTATTGAACAGGAAAGAAGTTATTGTGACTACTTTATATCCATTTAGATAAAATTGATAATTGGTAGAAATTTCTTAACTACCTAAAACTTTCAGAAATAAATAGAAATATCCATGCACCATAAACATTAAAATAAATGAACTAATAGTTTAATATTTTTCCCAGACTATTTTGTTGATGATTAGAAATGGAACTCCACTAATCAGATATCCCTATTATGACTATGTTATAAATTAAAGCAGTTTCTAACTCATTGTATGAACCTACAGTGGCCTCAGTAACAAAAACCTAATGGAGACTTGAAAATAAAATTATAGCAAAATGTCATTGGCAAACATTGATGCAAAAGTCCTAGAAATATAATAATGAATATAACTTGACAATTATGTCTTCTAATCTGATGACAATTATCTAAGGAATGAAAGCTTGATTCAACTTGAAAGAAGTTGACGGAATTTTCCATTTCAAAAGAGAAAAGGAGGAACAAAACAATTGTTGCTATAGATTCGAAGGACAATTAGCATTCAAGCAAAGAAGGATGCTTGCACAGATAAGAAAAAACGACCTTTAAAAACCTACAGAAAATCATTGTTGAGATGCCTGTTTCCTTAGCGTCTAAGAATAACATTTGTATATCCAACTACCAAGAGCTTTTATTTTTCAGTTATTAGCAATGTGTTAAGATAAAAGATATGAAACATTATTATTGAAAATCATGAGAGCATAGAAAGGAAGGAATAACACAGTGCCTTGGCTTCAAAAGAAACCTGGGACAAATGGTTAACTGAGTTGTCTATTAACATATCAACAAAGATGCTGTCTAGTTCTTCCCAGTATCATCACTCAGTGTTCCTGTGGTTCCTCCCAGCTCTTCCAGCATCCCTCAGTATCCATGGCTCCTCCTAGCACTTCTCACACTACTTTCAACCCTAAACTTCTCCCTCCGAGGGACTGGGCTTCTATTTTCCTGCCCTCCATTCCCCCACCCCCACACCCTGCCGCTGCCCACTTCTCTTCTTTATATAACTTAGCATTTTTGCTTTGTGTTCTTGACAGGTGGAGTGGGATGGGGATGTGTTTTGTTCAGTGTCTCCTCTCTTGCTTTCCTTCCCCCTCTCCTCTCATGGTCTGGCTTATCTGCCAGCCATGTTCACCTCCACTCCTTCCACTTTGTGCTTTCTTCCTTATATCTACCATAATGATCTTCTCCATACTTTAGGATTATTCAGGTTCTCCTTCTTTTATTTCATTTTTTCACAAACAGAACATTATTTAGAGACACTAGAAAACAGCCTAAAGCCAAGACCCCAGATGGACTTTGCCAGGTCCACCTCTTTCCCCCAACATGCACCCATGGCAGTACAGGTGACGTTGCCCTCTACAGAAGGCCTTTGGTGGACAGGCAGAAAGATTGTTATTCAGTAAACAAGACAGACTAGAGGGTTCTATTCACTGAATAAGCAGATGTCTTATGGTGTTTTTTTTTCACTAGGAATCTCTCTTAACCCACCCTCCAAGGGTAACTACCTCAGCTAAGGGCAGCGAAAAGTTTCTGCACTCTGATAAGTCTCTCCACCCATGCAGCAATACAAATCAGACCAAATGAAACCAAATTAGAAAAAGCCCATGTTTAATGGATACAACATTCCAGCATGGCCTTCCAGACCCCCAGAGAGGAGATGGGAAAGAGAGACAGGAAAACCAGGAGTCTGTTCTGGGGTGGAGGGGGAGAGGAGAGGCAGTTTCAATATCTTGTGGGAGTGGCCTTGAGCATCTCTGGGGGAGGGGGTCATCATTTGGTGGGCTTTCTGAGATGCCGGAGGGTTTGGAGGGAGATAGGGGAGAGGGGCTTGGGTAGAACTTCCACCATAAAAAGCAGATCAATCCAGATAGCCTGTGTCAGCTCAGGCCCCGCTCTGCTAACTGACATAAAATCTGCTTGCTTTTTCACCATTTCACTCCTCTCTCTGCCACCCCCACTCCCAGGGATGCCCTTTGCAGTTTGATCCCCAATAAACCTTTCTGCCCATGGACCAGTGTAGTTTGGTAGTTCTCTGTGCCACTGCTCATAGGCTTGACCTCTTGACCTTTGGTCCACAGCAAGGTCAATGATATGACTTTGCATATAAAATACTCAGCAGGCCTTCTGTTTCAGAGGTTAGAACTCATGTGCCAGTTGGCAGAAAATGGATCCCAGACTGGAAATGGAGTGGTACAAAGTTAGAAAAGAATTCTAAAATCTGCAATGCAATTCAAGTTGTACTGATCTTATAATTTAGTATCCCAAAGGCTTAATTGGAAGAACTGGAAAATTTAAACAATTCCATAGGGATTTTTTCTGGTACCAACCACAAGGGAGACAGTGTTTAGAACATCAGTTTCCCAAAGGAGAAGTTCTTGGTAAACACTTCAGGCTGTGGGGAGATGATCTACCCTAGCAAATCAATGCAAAATTCATTATCAAAAGAAGGAATACATACAAAGGAAATTCATGACAACCTAGATGATGAAATTAGCAAATAAAGTTGCAATCAAGAAAGAAATTGTATTTCTAAGGGTTTGAAGGAAATGTGTGGTCATAAAGATTAAAGATAAGAAATCTCAGCAGAAGAATGGAACTTGTTGAAATTATTAAAAATAACCCCAATAGAAGTTTAGGAAATTAAAAATACAATAACTCGAAATTACTTTTTTCTAAGCAGATAAGTTTTACAGAACATTATACATGACAGTAAAAATTTCAATTGCAGTCTATTGAAATAATGTAGCTTCAAAAGGAAGAAAAATAAATTGAAATAAATGAATAAAACCCCAATAAATCCAGGAACAGTATTAAAGATCTAGCACATAGTAATTGAGATGAAATGAGGAGAGGGGTACAGAATGAGGCAGAAAACAATAGTTGAAGAAAAATGGTCTGATACTTACTAAAATCAGGTGAAAATTGCAAACATAAAAATGTAAGAATCTTATAAAAAAGAAAGATATGGGCCTGGTACATGGCCCAGCAGTTAAGAGCACATATGCTATTGCAGAAAACTGGAATTTGATTCCAAACACCTATTTTAGGCAGCTCACAACCGTCTGTAATTTCATCTCTACGTGATCTGATTATATGAACTGACAACATGACCTCTCCCTCTTGTGGTTAATGGGAAGGATTTATCATACATATGAGGGAGAGAACAGCCAGAGACATCTGGAAGAGTCTAGACCAGGGAGAAAAAGTAGTGGGTTGAACATGGACAGCAGACTGGACCTGGCCATAAAAGAAATAAGTGCAGAGCTGATGGGGGTGAGATAAGGGAACATAGAAAGAACAAGCAAAAACAGAGAGGAAGACAAACAGGGTGAGCACAGCCAAGATAGCAGGGTTATAAGGAGAATGTGTAGATAGGGGTAGGGAAGCCCTAAGCTGGAGGGAGTTTGGGGAAGAGGGAAGAGCACAAGGTGAAAAGAGCTAAGATGTTAGCATGGACTTGGAAATATATAACAGGTACCTGTGTTGAGGGATGCTGTGGGTGAGCTTGTGCTTTAGTATGCTAATAGCCACCACAGATAGCCATTTGTCCTTTCTGACAATGATATAGAAAATGACTCCTTTTAGTGTAGGGGATCCAGCATCTCAAGTTCCTGAAGAATGATGGCTTTTGTCTATCCTATGGAAGTTGGGGAAGTGGAGTTTCCTTTGGATCTGACACTGACAATTCCTAGCACATCTGCACTCATCTGCATACTCCTACAGACACACACATACACACAAATACATGAAATAGCCAGTAAACAGTTCAGAATGGGGGAAGGAGAAGCTCAATGGTCCCTATTCTTAAGTGAGGCAGACAGTTTATGGATTTGTGGGGGAAAGAGTTAGTTTTCTTTTATGGCCTCTGGTAGGTCCATCATGCTCCTGTGAATGGCCCATGAGCATATGGGCAGCACCCAGGGGACTCATTGGGTTATCATTATTTTTAAAGAAACAAAGTTGGAAGTGGGTGGTGAGGTGGAAGGTTGGATCTGGGAGGAGTTAGGGGGAGGAGTAGGGATGAACATGATCTAAATACAACAACAAACAAAAGAAAACCCTTAATGTGCACAGAGAGACCTGTGAGGACATAGCAGGAAGGTGACCATGAAGGAGTGGAAACAACCCTGTTGAAACCGTGATCTTGGCCATTTTTCCTCCAGAACTTCAGCTTTTAAATGCCTTAAAACAATTTTCTGAACAAGGACCTTATCCAGTAAATGATGTCAGGAATACAGAGAAAGATTCTACTGGGAAAGATAGCAAGCATCTAAGAGAAAAACAGAACACAACCCGATTCATGGAGTTCTATTGCACAAGGCAATAGAACTAGTGAGGGAACACCACAGTCATGACCCATTTGAGTATTTGAAACAAGAAAATCAGCTTCAGCTCACCATTTTTTGTAAGACTAAGTAGAGGTCAAGATGTGGGAACTGTGAGATATCAGGAATTTCATGATGAGGAGACTAAGTCCTATCAAAGTAAAAATGAAATGCTCATCCCATGGTAGGCTATCAAGGAGACTTGGTGATGCTCATATGCTTTCATTCTGAAAAACCAGGAAGATCCTACTCTGAAATGACTTCTTCAACCATATGATTTCCTCAAGGAAATGTTCACTTCAGCCTATTGTTCAGTTAAGTTGGCCATCCACCCATTAGTCTACCACAAGTTAGTACCAAATAGAAGATGCTGAAGATTACCTTCATACAAGGGCAATGCTAGAGTGAAGGTAGATATTTTATTTTATTTTATTTTATTTTATTTTATTTTATGTTCAGCTTTTTGAGAGTTTTTTACATGAGTATTGTATTAATTCCCTTCCTTTCTTGGCTCACTTCAACACCTCTTGTTGTCCCCATCCTACTTGATTGGTTTAGGCATTAATGCTGACCTGCTTGTACCTCTTTAAGAGACAGACCCTGTCCCTGACAATGGGTGGGACATGAACAATGACATGTCACATCACTCATTACCCATTATTAACCTGCTTGTGGACTCTGCATATGTGTGAAGCCTCAGTGCACATGCTCGGCTTTCCCTTTAAAGCTCTATACCTCTCTCCTCTCTCTCTGTTTCCAGTGGTTGACCACTAATTCTTCTCTCTTACTTTCTGTTTTTCCATTTCTCTTTCCCCCTCTTGCTTTCCTGCCCTGTAATAAACTTTATGTTTAATGGTTTATGTTCCATCTCCATCTTGAGACTTCTAACTTAAGCAAAATAACAACACTACTCTCCCTCAAATTCATGAC
Organism: Cricetulus griseus; assembly: GCF_003668045.3. Taxonomy (NCBI): domain Eukaryota; kingdom Metazoa; phylum Chordata; class Mammalia; order Rodentia; family Cricetidae; genus Cricetulus; species Cricetulus griseus. The sequence continues at coordinate 187,491,805 of NC_048595.1, read as the reverse complement.
CTCCCTTCTTAAATTAGTCTTCTCTCTCTCCTCTCTCTCTCTCTCTCTCTCTCTCTCTCTCTCTCTCTCACACACACACACACACACACACACACAAATACAGCCCTTGTTGGCGTTGCCCTGTGTGTGTGTGTGTGTGTGTGTGTGTGTGTGAGAGAGAGAGAGAGAGAGAGAGAGAGAGAGAGAGAGAGAGAGCTGTCCCCTTAGAATTGGATAGACTGTCAAAGGCCTCATCCTTGGAGAACACTGATTCCCCTGCTTTCCATAGCTATTACTTGCCCAAATCTCTTCATCTATGGGTGGAGCCTTATGAAATCTCTACCATTCGTGTTAGCATGTCAGCTGGTGTTGTCATTGTGCAGGTCTTGTTTTGGTAACCACATTGCTGAGATTTCATGAAAATAACACTCTTATCCTAAAAAGAAGATACTATCTCACAGCAGAGTTCCTGACACTCTGACTCTTATAATCTTTTGATTCCTGGAATGTTCCCCAGGCCTTTGGTTTAGGGGTTATATTGTAGATATATGTTTGGGTTAGGCACCTCATAGTCAGTTGTTCTTAGCATTTTGCCCCATAGCACATTTCTGTCATGGGCAGTGTCTGATACATAAAAGGAGCTTCTTTGTGGTGGGAACTTCACTTATCTGTGGTTAATATAAGCACATAGAGTGTAGTTAGAATTTTATAGTGGTTTTGGAAAGAGGCAGTAGTTGGTTTTGCTTTAGGGCTATGACCTCATTAGTCAGGGGTAGTTGGCTAGGTCTACAGCACCAGACCAAGATTCCTTCTTAATCGGTCACTTACAGGGCTCATGTTATCTCCAAGATAGAAGGGTCATCACTGTACCTTTTGCAGATACCTTTGCTATGCAGGTCATTATTGTATTTGCTAGTCTTTACAACTGAGTGGGCTGCTGATTGCTAATTTTCTCCCTTGACAGCTTCCATAACTCCTTGAGATATGATGAGAATTAGTACTCAAGGAGGAGGTTTTGTGGGCAGATATAGCTTGATTTCTCCAGTCATTTGTTTGAAGTGTGTGGTGACTTTAGCAATAGGGTCTTACCTTCAAGTAGGGAGGCAACAAAGGGCAACAGCAATGGATTATATGTGTCTGCAATATTTTGGACTCCCCATACCAACAACTGGATGAGAGCTTTCTTTCACTCTGAGATTTTTGTTAGCCATTTCATGGCTCTTTGGGGGATCATAATCATGCCAGATGGCATAAAGTATTCCAAACTATATATGTGTGTAAATGCCTATATGTATCTTAAGTAAGCACAAAATATGATACCTCAGGGCTTCACAGAGGGAGACAAAGAGAGGAGGGGAAAATAGCAATAAGCAATCTTCGGGACATTGGTATTTTCAAATGAGAAATACAGGAAACTGCAGGGAGAGGGTCAACATGTGATGGTTTGGAAGATGACTTGGCCTAACCTAACGTTTTAAGTAAAGATAACCACATTTCTTTGCAACAAAATGGAGGTCAGTCTCAAAAGTGTTCCTGTAGACCTTGGGAACTGAGGCAAGTGTTCTGAAAGCAATAGAAGTCCTGCCAACTCACAAGGAAGCTGCATTCCAACCATCCTTTAGCTTCTTTCAGGCTGTCCTGCTTCCATCGCTGAGCAGCCCCAGGCCACTTCCCCTCACCCAAAGGGCACACTTGCTGTCCGAGCTTCCAGGGATGTCTCTGCTTCTCTCCACCACCACAACACATTTAATTTGAGTTTTTCATTCTGCTGAACCTGGTTCCAAAATTACATGACCCTCCAATTCTTGTGACTTCTACCTTCTATTCCTTTCATTTTTTCCCACTGAAGAGAAGATTTTTTTGAAATAATAACTCTAAGTTCTTCATACTAGAAAAAATTACACACTAGAGACTACTCTAAAGAAAAAGGACAAACTGACCTGAAATACCTAACACACATGAACACTGTGATGAAAGGACTCATTTGTTAAGCCTGCCACATGAAAGAGCAAAAACCAGGTGGCTTACACTAGAGAAATGTATTTCTTAGCTCTGAGGGCTTGAAATCTAAGATCAAGGTGCCACTGGGTTTGCTTTTCCTGCATGTTCTCTCCTAGGCTTTTAGATAGTCACCTTCTTACCATGTCTTCTCGTGTCTTTCTCTGTGTGCATACAGCCTCAATATCCCTTCCTCCTCCCCCCTGTCACCTCCTGTATGAAATTGGGTCCTCTTACTGTGAGCCTGTAGAACTTTAATTATTATTTTAAAACCACATATATAATCACATTAGAGATTGTGGTTTTCCCATTTGAGGTTTAAAGATGTGTTATTTAGTCCATCACAGTGACCATAATCTAAAACATTGCTCACATTATCATACACATATGCAAATGTATAATTAGAGTTTGCCCTTTACAGGACCTGAATTATACATACTGTACATGTTGAAGTCTTGGAATTTTCCATTTCTTTTGTCTTAATTTTGCCTTCTCATTTATCTTTTCCGGAGCATTGCACATTGGATAAGTTGAACTAATGATACCCCATAGTTACTTCTATCTTCTACATGTACAGGATTCTTTACAAAAGTATCAAATGAATTTTTGGCATTGCTTATTTTAGCAGAATCAGATTTTATAAAACACATCTTTTGATACATTGGGATTGGATGCCAGCTAACATCATGGAAACTTATCCTAGTTGACAGAAAAGTCATGTTCTATCTAGGGGATGCAGGATACCCTGTGCAATGGATGCACTACAATATACTACATCATTCTCTTTAATTGTCATTAATTTCTCTCCCAGTTTCTTGCTGTTGCCAATGGCATACCACTAGGAACAGCTTTACAAGCTAATTATATAATATATTTAAGATAGACTCAGAGTTGTAGTATTGAGTCAAAGGTTAGATATATATTTAAATTTTAAAATTCCTGCCAAAGGATATATAACACTTAATATTTCTAGCATGATTATTAATGTATGTTTTTTTCTGAACATCTTTGCCAGTAGAAGGAATTATAACCAATTTAACTCTCTGCCAATCCTATGGAGGTAAAAAGAGTTCACTGTTGCTAAGTACAGCGAGTCTGATATATCTCTGACTTTAACACTGGTGTGATCATAAAAGAGAAGTATGCATGTAAAGAGGACCTCAAATAGTTCTCATTTTACAAGGCAAATTTATCTTTATAGACACTGACTCTTGTATGCTCACAAGGCAGCCTCTTCTTTTGTATTTACTGAGCATTCAGTTTCTTGAACTTTATTCTTTCCTGAACCATTTTCCTCTGAAATATTATGTATAAAACGAGACCTGCTGTAACTCACCAATATGCACGCTTCAGTGATCCCTTGGGCTGGAAAAGACATGACCAGTTATTTATTTGAGGCAAACATACATTGTGACCAGGCAGTTGGCAGTGTCCAGATAGATTTATATTTGGTTATATGTCTCCATATGTTATCACAGGTCCAGTATGAAAACCCCAAGTTTCCTCAACACATTAAGAGGGTAATTTAATTTCTGATTCTAACAAGAGGTATACAAAAAACCTAGTTATTAGAAATATTTTAATGAAGTTTATAGATGTATGCTAGCAAACAAGTTATCTGAAAACAAAAACCAAACCAAACCAAACCAAACATATCTATCTGTCAACTATATGCTGATATTCATAGTAAAGACATATTCACCATGGCTTCCTTTACATTTTCAGAACTTTTTAACAGTCTGTCAGAACATTAGAAAAAATGAAGGGCAGTTACGGGACAATTACTGGATGAATCCACTTACACAAGTACACTGTATGTATAGAAACAGTGAGTAACATGGTGTTTGTTCTTCTGAAGGAAATGCCAGGGGAAACTCGGGGTTGTATTTAATAATTTTGATATTTTGGTTATGCAAGATAAATCAAAGCTCTGTAGGTCTGCTATCCAGTATTGTTCTTCTAGTTCACAACACATTAAGTCTTTAAAATTTAATCAGACTAGAATTAATGTTCAGTGTTCTTCCTTTAATAATAAGTACCCAGTACTTAAAATTGGTAGTCAAAAGACTACACATACTAACTCTAGCACATCATTAAAATATGGCTGTAGCATATTATATATTATGTTTAAAGTCTTACAGTGTATTATCTAATCTAAAAGATAATTCTGAGAAGGCATAAAAATGTCTGTAACTTTTGGATACTTGTTGCCTGTATATTTGAAAAATACCAAGTTTTTGTGCGAAGATAACAATCATTATTTCATATCTCACAATTGAATGTATATTATACAATCCATTATTTTTATAATTTATTTTAAGTGTATTTGTGTGAGCCTGAGTTTGTGTATGTGTATCATATGACCACAGAGGTCAGAAAGGGCATTGGATCCTCTAGAACTGGAGTTAGAGAGTTAGAGATGGCTTCGAACCTCCATGTGGCACTGTGGAACACAATCCAGGCCACCTGCAACAAAAGCTAGTGCTTTTAATCACCAGCCATCTACAATTCGTTGTTAAATTGTTTAATGGCATAAAACTTAACTTTACCTCGGCTTCTTAATAACAAACCTCTAAAGTTGAGTGTATTATTTGTGTAATTGTTCTAATCTTTCCAACTTCTTTGGAAATTGTAATGAAATGTTTAAATTAGTTTTTAAAATAAATTTTACTTACACTTAATATTATCTATTTTTTCTGAAAAGTTCCTTGATTCTAGAACTATGCATCTAGAACTATGTGTCAGGCTAACTGAATGGTGTGAATCTCCATAGAAATATAAAACATTCATACAAAACTCAGTAGAACATAGAGGGTTCAGATTGTCATCAATTTCTGTTGACTGACAGATTAAGAAAAGAACCTAGTCTCTCTTTATGAGTATTTTCCCCCCAGTGAAACAGTAGAATCAGGAATAAGTGAGTTATTTTTTATTTTATTATAAAATTCATTAGAGCAGGTTTGAATTCACAGAATAATTGAGTGGAAAATACAAATTCCCAAATGTTCCCACACAGAATATCCCCATTGTCAACATTCTGTTCACAGAGCTACTCCTGGTATAATTAACAAAACTTCATTAACATATTTTGTGAGTTTTAAATAATTATATATTTTACAGAAAAAAAATATTGAAATTACTTAGCTTGGATTTTAAAATCCCAAAGGCTCTTTTTCTCTGGACTTGCAGTATAAAACTAGGTGAAAAGGATATAAGTTTATTTCCACAATAGCACAAAGAGCGTCTTAACTATAGTTTGAACAAATCACTCACATTTATTTACCAAGGAATACATTGGTAAGCTTAACTTCTTGACTGCCACATGAGAGAACTGCATATAGTGTGTCATATTGTTCATTTACATTAACAGGAGATTTTTTAATTTTTTTTAATTTAAATTAGAAACAAGCTTATTACATGTCAATTCCAGGTCCCTCTCCCTCCCCTCTTCCCCTGCCCCACACTAAACTCCTATCCTGTCCCCTTTCAGCTCCCCAGGGAGGGTGAGGCCCTCCATGGGGGATCTTCAAAATCTGCCCTATCATTTGGAGCAGGGCCTAGACCCTCCTCCATGTATCAAGGCTGAGAGAGGGCCTATCCCTCTATGTGGAATGGGCTCCTAAAGTCCATTCTTGTACTAGGGATAAATAATGATCCACTATCAGAAGCCCCATAGATTGCCCAGGCCTCCAAATAGATATCCACTTGAAGGGGTCTGGGTCGGTGTTATGCTGGTTTCCAAGCTATCAGGCTGGGGTCTGTGAGCTCTGCCTTGTTCAGGTCAGCTGTTTCTGTGAGTTTCTCTAGCCTGATCTTTACCAATTTGCTCATCACTCCTTCCACTCTGCAAATGATTTCCAGGAGTTTAGCTCAGTGTTTAACTGTGCATGTCTGCTTCTGCTTCCATCAGCTACTGGATGAAGGCTCTAGGATGGCATATAAGGTAGTCACCAATCTCATTATCACAGAAGGACATATAAAGTAGCCTCTCCAATATTGATTAGATTGTTAGTTGGGGTCATTCTGGTAGATCTCTGGGCATTTCTGTAGAGCCAGATTTATCTTTAACCCCCTAATGGAACCCTCTATTATGGTATCTCTTTTCTTGCTCTCCTCTGTTCTTCCCCTGACTCCATCTTCCCTATCTCTCATGTCCTAATCTCCTTTCCTCTTCTCAGCTTCTCTTTCTCCTAACTCTCTCTTCCCTCCCTCTATGCTCCCAATTGGCTCAACAGATCTTGTCCCTTTACCCTTCTCCAGGGGACCATGCATGTCTCTTTGGAGCCTCCTTGTTTACTAGCTTCTCTCATGGTGTGGATTATAGGCTGGTAATCCTTTGCTCTATGTGTAAAATCCATATATATCAGTGAGTACATACCATGTTTGTCTTTTTGTGACTGGGTTACCTCACTCAGAATGGTTTCTTCTAGTTCCATCCATTTTCCTGGGAATTTCAAGATTCTATTGTGTCCCTGTTCCCCGCCCCCCACTGAGTAATACTCCATTGTGCAAATGTACTACATTTTTTCTATCCATTCTTTGGTTGAGGGGCATCTAGGTTCCTTCCAGGTTTTGGCTATTACAAACAATGATGCTATGAACATAGTTGAACAGATGTCCTTGCTACATGAATGTGCAACTTTTGGGTATATGCCTAAGAGTGGAATTGCTAGATCTTGTGGTAGACTGATTCCCGTTTTCCTGAGGATCCACCATACTGATTTCCAAATTGGCTGTACAAATTTTCACTCCCACCAGCAATGGAGGTGTGTTCCCCGTTTCTCCACATCCTCTCCAGCATAAACTGTGGTTGGTGCTTTTGATTCTAGCCATTCTGATAGAAGCAAGATGGTATATCAGAGTTGTTTTAATTTGCATTTCCCCAATGGCTAAGGATGTTGAGCACTTTCTTAAGTGTCTTTCAGCCAATTTAGATGCCTCTATTGAGAATTCTCTATTTAGTTCTGTATTGGATTATTTGGTGTTTTTTGACTAGCTTCTTGGATATTTTGGAAATCAGACCTCTGTCAGATGTGGGGTTAGTGAATATCTTTTCCCATTCTGTGGGCAGCCGTTTTGTCTTGTTGATTGTGTCCTTTGCATTACAGAAGCTTCTCAGTTTCAGAAGGTCCCATTTATTAATTGTCAATCTTGGTGTCTGTGCTACTCATGTTATGCTCAGGAAGCAGTCTCCTGTAACAATTTGTTCTACGGTACCTCCTACTTTCTCTTTTATGAGGTTCAGTGTGGCTGGATTTATGTTGAGATCTTTGATCCATTTGGACTTAAGTTTTGTGCATGGAGATAAATATAGATCTATCTGCAGTCTTCCACAAGCCGGCATCCAGTTATGCCAGCACCATATTTTGAAGATGCTTTCTGTTTTCCATTGTATAAGTTTAGCTTCTTTGTAAAAAATCAGGCATTCGAAGGTGTGTGGGTCCATATCAGGGTTTTCAATTTGATTCCATTGGTCTACCTGTCTATTTTTGTGCCAATACCAAGCTGTTTTCAAGACTATAGCTCTATAATAAAGCTTGAAGCCAGTCCAATTATCGTCTGTATAAAGTAGGGCTACTGATTTTTTTTTAGTTAATATTGTATTCTGCCACTTTGCTGAAGGTGTTCATCAGCTGTGTGAGTTCCCTACTAGAATTTCCTGGGTCACTCGTGTAAAGAATCATATCATCTGCAAATTGTGAAATTGGACTTTTTGATGCCTCCAGAAGTTCCTGTATTGTACAGGGTTGTTTTGGCTATTCTGGGTCTTTTGTTTCTCCATATAAAGTTGAGTATTGTTCTTTAAAGATCAGTGAAGAATTGTGCTGGGATTGTAATGGGAATTGCATTGAACCTGTAGATTACTTTTGACAAGATTGCCATTTTTACTATGTTGAATCCTATCTATCCAAGAGAATGGGAGATTTTCTGTTTTCTGGTATCTTGTTTAATTTTTTCTTTAAAGACTCAAAGTTCTTGTTATACAGTTCTTTCACTTGTTTGGTTAGCATTACCCCAAGATATTTTATGTTGTTTGTGGCGATTGTAGATGATGTTTCTTTGATTCCTTTCTCAGTCCAATTATCGTCTGTATAAAGTAGGGCTACTGATTTTTTTTAGTTAATATTGTATTCTGCCACTTTGCTGAAGGTGTTCATCAGCTGTGTGAGTTCCCTACTAGAATTTCCTGGGTCACTCGTGTAAAGAATCATATCATCTGCAAATTGTGAAATTGGACTTTTTGAGAATTGTAAAAAACAAATATGTGTTCTTTGCAAGACATTAGCATACTAGAATTTTGAATTTAAGTATTAGTACTAAATATTACAAGAGGGACAGTCATGTCTAACATTCTTGCCATTTTTTAAAAAAAATTTATCCTGTACACAGAAACAACAGATGTTTACTACAGAGTGCTGCATGGATGGCAATATCTGAAAGTATTTTGTTTATATTAAAATTCCATTTAATGCCATAAGTATGCTGAGTGGATGAAGTCCTGGGTGAATGTGTATTATGGATATGGGCATAGCCCTGTAGAGCATCCCAGTGCCTCAGATCCATAGAAATGAAAAAGTCTTCCCTAGGTCAGCCTCAGAATTATGTCAAAGCCTTCTTCTAGTTCAATTCCAGATGCTATGAATGATTGATCTTTAGCTAAAACCAAGTATATAGAAAAAGTATCAACCACAGCTTCTACCTCCTGATGACTACAATCCAAACCTGCTCCCTTACAGAGACCTCCTAGTGACATTAGATAACTCATCACCTCCTTCTCATTCAACTGCTCTCAATAAACATTCCTCCTTGCTCAGGGGCACATAAAAAGGTAACAAGTATCTGGGTCATTGGTGCATCTCCATCGGAACACATGGCCCACCTGATCTCAGTTATTCTGTACATGAGTCTTTGTTCCATCCTTTTGTCATTCCCTACTTGCGCCAGTCAGGTAAACACCAAAGCCATACAGGTGACAGACATAAGATGGTTTGGCTAAACTGCATAGATACCAATGTCAATATATACAAATATTCAGAAGCCACAACAATTGATAATCATAAAAATATTTTTCTACAGTTCATCATACATTTTTTCTTGGTGAGAAATATTGTTTCCATTTGGAAACATAATCAAACATTTTTAATATTAGGTCACATAATTTCTGCTCTACTAGCAGGTAAACCTATATATAATCAAAACATACAAAAGTTTTTGATGTTATTACAAATTTTTAGTGGCTCTGCACCTTCCAGTTCTTTCAAAAATGAAAAGCATGGAATGTATTTGTACTCTCAGTCATTTCCTATGTTTACAATGATCTTGTCTCATATGTGGAGAATAATTTCCCCCAGACAAAATACTACTTTTGTCCCCTAAGTAAAGATGTAGATGAGTCAATGATTTCTGAGTGATTTGTCCAAATGCCCAATGAAAGATCAATTCTGTTGATAGGAATACAACATTTTCAAACACAAAACAAGGTGAAAATACATAGTGTCTAGTTTCCAATGAGGAATTAGTAGACAAAGTGAGAAAATATTATATGTAATGTAAAGGAAAAATTATTCAATTGAAATAGAATCGGAGCTGACTTACATGATTTAATTATTAATCAAGTACATTGAAATGGAGCTGAGGAGATTACTTAATTAAAAATGTACTATGAAACTGAACAGAGTTCTCAGAAAAAAAGAAAATTAGCTAAGAAGTATTTTAAAATCATTCACCATCATTAGACATCATATTAATGCAAAATAAAATTACTTTCATATGTTGTCTTAGGGTTTATACTGCTATGAAGAGACACCATGACCCTAGCAAATCTTATAAAGGAAAACATTTAGTTGTGGTGGCTCACTTACAATTCGAAGTTTTAGTTCATTATCATCATGGCAGAAAGAAAGGCAGCATGGAGGCAGACATGGTGCTGAAGCGGAGTCCTTTCATTCTGACCCAAAGGCAGCAGGAAGTGAACTGTCCTACTAGGTATAGGCTGAGTATCTTTGAGACCTCAAAGCCCACCTCCATAGTGATACACTTCCTCCAAAAAGACCACACCTACTTCAACAAGGTCACATATTCTAATAGTACCATGCTCTTTGGGGGGCATTTTTTTTTCAAATCACCACAGATGTCATCCTATTCCAATAAGAACTGCTCAGACTAAAAACAAAATGAAACAACAAAAAACAATGAAATGTAAAACAGCAAAAAACAAGTATTGGAGGTTTGTGGGGATTTGGGAACACTTACACACCATTGGTGGGAGTACAAATTGGGACAGCTACCTTGAAAATCACTGTGCAAGGCTGGTGGTCCCAGTGGCTCAATCTGATGTGACTAGCTAACAAGCAGGCCCACAACTGGGCCTTGGGTTGACCTACCCTAGCATCTAATCCATCTAGGTCCTAAAGGGACTGGTCCTGTGGAATGATAGACAGAAGATCTCCAAGACACAGAAGATAGTCCAGAAGATCTCCAGTGAAGATCCAGTGAGGATGGTATACCAAAATCCAGAAGTCTTGAACCAGAACATAGCAATGGACAGTTTCCAGTCAAGTTGATGGGAAAAGGGGTTATATTATATGATACACCAAAGCCTCTAATGTCATCAGGACAGATGTGTCATCAGAGGTGATATAGAGGCAGGAGAGAAGGAGAAGCAGACATTTTGCTGTTTCTGGTGTGGTTTTTTGGTTCTGTTTTGGTTTAATATGTTTTTCTTTTCTTTTTTTTTTTTTTTTTGTTCTTACTTTTGTTTGCATGCTTGCTTACTTCCCGTTGGCTGGGGGATAGCCAATGGGGATGAGGGGAGAATATGAGAGAATCAGGAGGTGAAAAGAATTGGGGTGCATGATGTGAAACCTCCAAAGATTCAATAAATAAGTTTTTTAAAAAAAAAGAAAGAAAGAAAATCACTGGGCAGTCCCTCAAAAATCTAGAAATAGCTCTATTATATGACTCAGTTAGTTACACCATTCCTGGTTATATACACAAAGGACTCTATTTCCTATTCCAGAGATATTTGCTCTACTGTGTTCATTGCTCTATTCCTAAAATCCAAGAAATAGAAACAACCTAGACGTCCTTCAGCTGGTGAATGGATAATGGAAACGTAGTACATAAATATATTTGTTTCAAGTAGTTGGGAACCTGAGAAGAGTTGGAGGGCACAGAGAGAGGTATTGAAATGGTTTCTCAAAAATGCAAATAGCTTGGATTTAAAAATAGAATTTAAATAGTCCTTTTCTAGTAGTATTGAATTTACACTCCAAAATGTAGCAACGGGAATGACTTAGCTCAACAGGAAGTAACTTGAGGTCTATTTTGAATTTCTAGTAGTGAAAAAAAGAGAAATAACAAAAATACAAATAGCAAACAAAAAATTCAAACAGCCTTTTAGTCCCAGAAAATTTTGATGGTAAATTTTTTCATACTTTTGAGGAAGAAATAATAAAGACAATTCAATTCACAAATGTAACTAAGAGCAGAGACTTTTCCCAAATCTGACCTTTGAGGACTATATCATTTGATGGAAAGTTCAAGCTTAATCAAAAGAAGAAAATTATTCCTATTCTATTCCATCATCCCTAATCAATGTGCTTTATAGCTAAAAATACTTTAAAGTTTTAAGAAACAGAATTCATATTAAAATAAGAAGATAATACATCATATCCAATATGTTTCATGTTAGGAATATAATTAAAATATTTTCCACTCAGAAGTTACCTTTAGAATGTTTATGCAACCCAGGGTATATAGGTATACAAAATAAGTCTGAAATTAAACATTTTCTTTTGTTATTTTGCTTATTTTTCTCTGTGTCCTAGAACTCTTTCTATAGACCAGACTGACCTCAAACAAGAGATCTGCCTGCCTCTGCCTCCCCAGTGCTAGGATTAAAGGCATGCACATCCAAGACCTGGCTCAAACATTTATTTTTATTAAACTGAGGAGACAGCAAATTATCTTGACTATTCTTAAAATATACAGGATATAGATTCATCCTTAGCTAAAATACTTGAGTGGGAAGTGATTTTTGAATCCCCAGTTATTGGAAACCTGCCGATGCTGATGTAATAAGCCAATCAAGCCGAATTAATAAATCCAGGTTTAATCTGATGGGTGGCCTCAAAGGAAAAAGAGAAAACCACAAGGGTAGCCCACTAAGTGGGGGCTTCTAATGGCCTTAAGGATGGAGCCACCAATGGCAGGCTTTCTCAGGGGCAAAGTCTGTACTGAGGTATCTCCAGGGGAGGTGCAGCAGTTTGTCACCCTGAGGACGGGGGTTTGAGAGGACCTTACCCTCCAACCCCCCATCCCGCGCCCAGCTGGAGATTGCAAACAGGAAGTAGTTCCTCACCTCAGAGGTTATACAATATGGCCTATTAAAACTGGTTCCTTATAACTCAGATACTTGAGAATATGCTATTCTTTGCTTTTAAGTCAGCGTAGACCCAAGCTCTTAATTATCTCTACTACCCTAGCCACTCCAAAGGCTTTAAAAGCAATAAGAATGCTTATGTAATGAACTTGCCAGGGATACTTGAATGATGCAGACTAAGTGCAATGCAAACGTGAAAGATGAAGACTTAAAAGAATGAACATGGGGAAGCTAGTTAAGAGAGCCAATGCCATTGCTGATTTCCCTAGTATACATTCCTCAGATTAAAGGAATAAAATTAGTATTGTTTAGCTATGCAGCTACTGGGGAATTAGAAATGAAGCCATAAATCCAGAAAGGGCACAAAATTCAGTAAGACATATTGTTGAGTACAAATGTGAAATGAGTTCTAATTATAAACATTGGGACACTGCTTATTTCATAACCTGCTGGGGATTTTCAAAGTCCTATACTTAAGGGCTGTCAGCAAATCTATGTGGATTTAAGAGTTGTGAAAATGTCTGCAAATCATATGTCTAGAACAGCAAAAATCACAATGAAAGAACACAGGGATTTTTTTTTAATTAATTTTTTTGTTGTTTTATATACCAACCAGTTTCCCTCCCTCCACTCCTCCCATCACTTCCCATCTACCCCCACATCCACTCCTCCTTAGTTCTGAAAGGGGTAGACCTCCTATGGGAGTCAACAAAGCATAGCACATCAAGCTGAGTCAGGACCAATCTCCTCCCCTCTGCATCAAGGCTGAGTAAAGCAATAGAGCATGGGAAATAGTTTCCCCAAAACCAGCTCAAATTCCAGGGACAAGTCCTGATCCTATTTAGTCAGAGATGTCCTTCCATTTTGGATCATTTACCTTTAGGATGGCATCAATTTGTGAGATTTGGTTTCTTTACCTACAAAACCATGAGAATAATAATGTCCAGCCTGCAGTGTTTTTACACAAATTAAGAGATACATTCCTGAAAGTACTGAATCTAATGTTTGTTACTTACAGCTAGGTAAGCAGTTTCTAAGCTCCAGGCAATAGGACACAGAAACAGTCTAATTCTCTAAGGACTTATAATGGAGTGGGTAGAAAATAAATAAATAAGCAAATAACATATCAGATGTTAATGGGCATCTTGGAGAAAGAGGAAATCAAAATAAGGAAAATAGAGTGTGCCATGCTGGGTCTGCCCTTATCTTACAGGATATCTAGTAGAGCTTGAGAGAAAAGCCAGCATCCGAACAGACTCAGAAACAAGGAGATGAGCTAGGTGAGCATTAAGAACATAAGTTCACCCGAAGGACGAGTACACTCCTGTGTTCTCAGGCTTGAAATGCTTAAACTCTTGGTGTCTGGAGTACCTGGGATTCCATCAAGCCTGCAGCAGTGTAAGCCAGGGAGATCTGGGGGAAGGCAGGCCATTTGCAAAGACCTATAGGTACTCTTCTAAAACAAAGGGAGTCAATGAAAAGTTTAAGGCAAGTGCTTCTGAGAGAAGTTTAGCCTGTTCCTAAGCACTGACTGAATTTCCTGCTGAATTTTACAATAAAAATAGGAGCATAGCTGGAGGAAAATGTGGGTTGTATACCACTGTGAATAGAGAATGAATATTTAGTAATAACAATAACTACCTCATAGGTAAGTATAATAAAACATAATAATATATTAATATTATAATAATATGCAATATAAATATAATAATCTGTGGCTTATTTTCAAGTACTAAGAGTATTATTTGTATAGTCATGAAAAAATTAGCAGCAGTAAAAGCACATCACAGTACATTCAAAGGTTCACATAAGGTTTTTAATACATGAGTTAAATATTTTAGTTTTAAATTTATGGATGTATTTCTAGATTTCACATCTGTCAGATTTCTCATGAAGAACAGAACTGAGGTGCTCTGTTTTTTCTCTCATTTTGAATTTTGTTATTAACATCAATGACTTGGGCAGAGGGAGAGGTTAAGGGACAATGAGAATAGAAGCATGTATAGCCTTAGGTTCACAATGCCTCATTTCCCCAGGATTTATTGATGTTAAGGCCCAGGCCCAGCACAGGAAGATTTGATGGACTTTGCAGAGCCCTTGTTGAGGGCCCTACCCTGCCTGGGGAGTGGTGGGTGGATGGAGTAGGGGGTAGGTTGGGGAGGGAGGGATGGGGGTGAGGGGAGGGAGAGGGAGAAGGGACTTACATGTGAAACAAGCTTGTTCCCTAACTTGAACTAATAAAAAAAACAAGAAGAAAAAAATTTCAATTAGGGACTGAATTGGTCCATGAGGACCCAGGGACCCTGACTCTACTGATATCCCTGGGCTATTCTGGCCCCCACATAATGCAGAGAGTTCAGAGGCAGTGCAGAGTACAGAAAGTGCAGTGGTGAGCTGCTTTGGCCCCTGACTTAGGCCCAACTTCTGCCTGCCTACTCTGGGAACTCCTGCCCAGGAGTCTGCAGACAGGACAACTCAACCCCTGAGGACCAAGCAACCCAGAGTCTGCTGATATCTCTGTGCCAGTCCGGCTTTCCCCCATCTGGAGAGTGAGTGCCTCAGACTGTAGGGAGCCGGTTCCTGCATTATCCATTACAATAATGGTGCCTGAAGACACCAAGATGTAAATTACTTCACAGGCGCTGGGTAATCTCCATTCCTTTGATCTCTGCCTATCCTGTGGCTCATTTGGCCTGAGGAGCTGAAGCCATTCATAGGGTAACACGTCCCAGGCGGCTGGTCAGCCTTTATAAGGGATGGTTTTCTTGGTTCAGTGTCTCCGCTCTGGTAAGATGCATTAAAGCTTGTCTGCAGAAGGATCCGAGTGTCCTGCGTGTATTTCTTGCTGGCGAGAAAATACAGCACGCGCGGGACATATGGTGCCGAAACCCGGGAACATGTGAACATCTCTGGCACCGCGGAGACCCCTTGGCTACAGGGCGGATTCAGAACTGCAGGGTGGTAAATTCGGAGAGGTATGTTTTTTCTGGACTTTGGCTTGGGAATGTTGCTATTTTGGGAGGTTAATATAGAGGCTTCTATGCTTTTACTAGGAGCTATTTTGACTTTTCTCACTGTTGTAGCAATCTTAAAGAAGTCCAGAATTACATATCAGAAACCGAATGTGGTGAGAGATGGGGCGCGCCTAACAATAAAATATAAGAAAAAAGGACCTCCCGGGATGTCTAGTGACAAGGGAGTGAATAATTTGTTAAGAGAAACAACAACAAATAAGAAAAAAGGACCTCCTGGGATGTCTACTGACAAGGGAGTGAATAATTTGTTAGATGATTCTGTAAGTAAGTTTAAAGCTTTAAATCTTGATAGCTCTGATGACTCTAAAAGCTCAAGAGATAAAGTTTTAGAGAAAACAGCTCAGCTAGGTGAAAAAGAAACAAAAAAGGAGGGAGAGAAAATAGGGGATAACCGGTCACACCCCGGTAAATTTAAGAGAAATAAAGACTCAAAACCTAGCCTCTGCCCTACAATGAAACTAGAGGCCTTGGAGCTGAGCAGCTCAGACTCTGAGATTTTAGACTCTAGCAAGGAAACAGAGCTAGAGGAGGAGACAGCACGATACCACCCCGATAGATATCGGCTGCACCCAACTTGAGACCCATCAGAATATTGGAGTCAATTGCACACACCTGAAGAGAACACAGGACCCATACATACCAGGAAAGGAAGTGACACCACCTGTACCCACTGGAAGAAGAGATGGGAAGACGAAAATATAAGAACACATCCAACAACAGGAAAACCAATATGACACCACCCAGAGTCTAGGGACTCTACACCAGCAAGACATGAGCATCCCAACAAATAAGAAGCAGAAGAGAGCAACCTTATAAACAACTTCATGCAGATGATAGAGACCCTAAGAGAGGAAATCAGAAAATCCTTCAGAGAAATGGAAGAAAAGACAAACCAAAAGATGCAAGAAATCAAGGAAAGCCAAGAATATACAATTAAACAGCTAAAGGAAACAGTTCTGAACCTGAAAACTGAAAAAGAGACAATAAAGAAAACAAAAACTGAGGGAATGCTGGAAGTAGAAAAGCTGAGTAAACAATCAGGAACCACAGATGCAGGCATAACCAATAGAATACAAGAGATGGAAGACAGAATCTCAGATGCTGAAGATAAACTAGAGGAAATAAATTCATCAAGCAAAGAAAATGTTAAGTCCAACAAATACTTAACACAAAATATCCAGGATATATGGTTCACTGTGAAAAGACAAAACCTAAGGATAATAGGTATAGAAGAAGGTGAAGAAACCCAACTCAAAGGTGCAGAAAACATAATCAACAAAATCATAGAAGAAAGCTTTCCCAACTTAAAGAAAGACATGCCAAAGAAATTACAAGAAGCCTACAGAATGCCAAATAGAGTGGACCACAAAAGAAAGTCCCCTCATTACATAATAATTAAAACACCAAACATACAGAATAAAGAAAGAATATTAAGAGCAGCAAGGGAAAAATACCAAGTAACATATAAAGGCAAACCTATCAGAATTACACTGGGCTTCTTCATGGAAACTCTGAAAGCCAGAAAGACCTGGATAGATATGCTACCAACTCTGAAAGAACACAGATGCCAGCCCAGACTACTATACCCAGCAAAGCTTTCAATCACTATAAATGGAGAAAACAAGATATTCCATGAAAAAAAAAACAGATTTAAACAATATATAACCACGAATCCAGCCCTACAGAAAGTACTGGAAGGAAAACTCCAACCTAAGGAAATTAACTCCTCAAGAAAATGGGAATCAGTCTACCACAAGATCCAGCAATTCCACTCTTAGGCATACACCCAAAAGAAGCACATTCAAGCACAACAAGAACATCTATTCAACGATGTTCATAGCAGCACTATTTGTAATAGCCAGAAACTGGAAGCAGCCTAGATGCCCCTCAACTGAAGAATGGATAGATAAAATGTGGCACATTTACACAGTGGAATACTACCCAGTGGTAAAAAACAAAGGAATCTTGAAATTTGCAGGAAAATGGATGTAACTAGAAGAAACCATCCTGAGCCAGGTAACCCAATCACAAAAAAGACAAACATGGTATGTACTCACTCATATGTGGATTTTAGACATAGAGTAAAGGATTGCCAGCCTACAATCCACACTGCCAAAGAAGCTAGTAAACAAGGAGGACCCTAAGAGAGACATACATGGTCCCTTGGAGAAGGGGAAATGGTCAAGATCTGCTGAGCAAATTGGGAGCACGGGAAGTGGGGGGGAGGGAGCTAGGAGAATGAGAAGGGGAGAAGAGGAGGGATGCAGAGGACTTGAGAGAGCAGAAAGGTTGAGTTAGGGGAAGAATGGAGATAACATAATAGAGGGAGACATTTTAGGTTACAGAGATGTCAGGCACCAGGGAAATGTCTGGAGATTTACAAAGATAACACCAGCTAACAATCTAAGCAACAGAGGAGAGGCTACCTTAAATGCCCTCCCTTGATAATGAGATTTATGACTGACTTATATGCCACCCGGTAGCCCTCATCCAGCAGCTGGTGGAAGTAAAATCAGACACTCACAACTAATCACCGAACTGAACCGGAACCCAGATGCAGAGAAGGATGAGTGAAGAGCAAAGGGGTCCAGACCAGGATGGTGATACTGAAATAACTGACCTGAATATGGGGTAACTCTTGCTCTCCGTACTGATAGTCGGAATACCAGCATTAGACTGATCTAGACCCTAGGAACATGGGTTTCAGTGAGGAAACCTCGGAATTCTACTGATCCCTAGCATAGGTGTGGACTTTGGGAGCCCATTCCACATAGGCGGATACTCCCTGAGCCAACACAACAACGGGAGTGGGCCTAGGCCCTATCCCAAAGGATAGGATAGACTCTGATGACACCCTATGGAAGGCCTCACCATCCAAGGGGAGCAGAAAGGATATGTGATAGGTAGGGTTTTAGTTGGGGGGGGAGGATGGGCGGGAGAAGGGAACTGGGATTGTCATATAAAACAATCATGTTTCTAATTCAAATTTAAAAAATCTGAAAAAAAATTCAATTAGAAAAATCAGTGAAATGTCTTTTTTGAGAGTCTGTATGTTTGCTCCTTTGGGAAGAAGGGAACATTAATATTCATTTGGAGCCCAGAACAATTCAGGTACTAGCCCAGTGGAATGGTCAACCATGTCCCCAATATAACCAAATCTCTGTATGGTATTACTTCCCAAATGTTCATTCTAATAGCCACAGGAACTTTATTGCAGGTTATTTTCCTAAATAAAAGAAGAAGTATTTGTTGCTATAGAGAATGAATGACTTGTCTATTGTCTCCATTTTAGGAAAACACTGACACTGAAACCCAGCAATGATTTTTCCCAGAGCCTCTTCTGCATGCCATATCTGTGGCCAGTTCCATGTAACTAAGAAGGTGCTGTGTATGTTTCTGAAGAGCTCTCTGTTTGCATATTGTTCCTGTCACATTCTACCATGATTATAGATAAATTTCTATCAACTGCACTAATTGCTAGTAAGCATCTTTCCCACCACAGCCTTCTTATTCAGCCATAATGACTGTGGGTCCTAAAAACTTATAAATACTAGCACTCTCAACACTGTATACTTTGCATTAACTACACTGAATTTCTCCCTACTTGCATAATTGCATCATGGGAAAATGTAAATGCTAAGTGTTAACAAGCATCACATTACTTGTGACAATAGAAGTTTTTTTTGATATCTTTGGTTACAATGGAAGATGTTGCAAAGTGGGAAGCAGATCTGGGGGAGTCTTTTATGGGCATATAAAAGTTAAATGACAGAACCCTTTATAATCCTGCCAAGATATAAACCCTTCAATCTAATAAGGACTAAAAGCTACATCTGTATAAAACTGACTAAATAGATCAGACTTTAATTGGCAAGAGAATGGTAATGGAAAGGAGATGTGGCTTAATTGGAGTTTTCTCTGTAAAAGACAGTGGAGTAGTGTCATTGCAATTATTTGTAGCTATTAATCCTGTAATCATCTGTTATTTTCTCTATATATTCTGTATAAGGAAGCACTCTGTACTTTAAATGCTATGTTACAAAAATAAATTCGAGCAAATAAAAAGGTGTAAGTATTAAATACTTAACTTTTAACTTAAAAGATAACATACCAGTTCGGTGTTGGTGGCGCACGCCTTTACTCCCAGCTCTCGGGAGGCAGAGGTAGGTGGATCCTTGCGAGTTCGAGGCCGTCCTGGTCTCTAGAGTGAGTGCCAGGGTAGGCCCCAAAGCTACACAGAGAAACCCTGTCTCAAAAAACAAAAAAAAAGAAAGAAAAGAAAAAAAAGATAACATACCAACAAGCATCGTGGTACCTGCCTTTAATCCTATCATTTATGAGTCAAGAGTCAAGTCTTTGTGAGACTGGGACCAGCCTAGTATCATAGTGAGTTGTAGGCCAGCCAGGCTTACAACTGAGACCCTATTTTAAAAGAAAAACAAAAACTTAATAAAGCAACCATCACATTTTAAGCAAAAAATATGCTACAATGTATTTCTATGACAGTTGTATATTATATATTCATAAAATTGTAATTATCTTAATTGTGAAAAATACTTCTCATTATTTTCATTTTTCTTTTCTTTTTATGGTGCACACATTTCCAGATTGCATAAAATCTTTGCTTTTTAATTAAAAATTAATGTAGAGTTGTATCCAGTTACTGATTTTTGCAGTTGCTTTAAAATATGTATTGTAGTATGCTCACGTTGCATTGGATCATCAACTAGGTATAGCTGATGGTTGTTTGAGATTACAGATCATGTAAGATTAAATTAAAAATTATTTTAATTCACGTTGGATTAAAATCTATCTGACTGAAGCTATGCAATAAGACTATCCTCAAATACTAATTTTCAAGTATAGCTGTTGGTATAAGTAAAATCTCAATCAAATATCTGAAGTGTGTGGTCTTTTGGAATAATAAAATAATGTAAACATGAATTTACACATGGAAAGCTATTTCAAGAAGAAAAAACTGTCATGGTTAGAAAACTAAGACATAAAAATATGACCTCATCTTGGCAAACACTTTCATCACAAAAGAGCAGACGACAAAAGGATATTTCTGACATCCCAGTCACCACTGTGTGCAGAATGCTAACCAGGCAACTGTGTCCTGGTGTCTGGCCACTTGAGGTCAGAATCTCAGAACCACTGCTCACCCTGTGAGCATTCCATAGAAGATAAGATTCTCCTTTCATTCATTTCCTCATAGAGGACAAAGCATAGCAATTATGCCACTTTCAAACAATAAATACACAAGAGAAATGTAACTAGCATGTAATTATAGTAAATTATTTTAATCATTACTGTAGCTTTTGAACTTATGTGACTTATACTGCATGAATCCTGATTATGTCAGTCACATATTGATGAGTACTTGTTGGCCAATGCACAGGTTCTTTATAAATGTCCTCTTAGATTTTAGTAAGGGTTTAATGTATTTGTTGCATAATAATGAAATATTACATAGAAAAAACTCAATTTCCTACACAGTATCTTTCAATTTTAAGGCTTATAGAGGTTGTGACATTACCAAAATAAATATAAAACTTACAGGTATGAATGGAACATAGACATGTGTGTCAGAAATATGTATCCGTACTATATACTATTATGAGTTTGGTAATTATTTTGGTTGATAATATTCACTTACTTTTTGATGTTTTTATTAATTATTCATTTTTTTGAGATTACAATATCATTACATCATCTCCCCCCTTCCTTCTCTTCCACAAAACACCTCCCCTTCCTGCTATCTTTCAATTTCATGGCCGGTTTTGCATTAATTGTCACTATATATGTATATGTATATGAAAAATATATGTATTCCTAAATACATGAATACATCCTGCTCAGTCCATATAATGCTACTTGTATGCTTTTAAGAACCACTTAAAAACATTATTTTATAAAATGTGACTTTAAGGAAATTTTCCACTAATTTGAGCTTCTATTTATTCATTAGCTATATTTTATGTATATTTTAAATATAAATTAATAAATCAACATTGTGTATGTTTATAGGGTACAAAATGATATATGGTTTATGGATGTAACTTAATCCATTTTGAACTGTTTTATAGATAGTGTGCAATCATGGACAAAGTAATACATGCTCATATATTTAGGTGGTAAACACCATCTTTAGTCATCAGGGAAATTCAAATCAAAACTACTTCAAGATTTCATCTTATATCTGTCAGAATGGCTAAGATCAATAAACCATGTGACAGCTCCTGCTGCTAAAAATGTGGAGCAAGTTGAGCACCCAACCACTGTTGGTGGGAATGCAAACTGGTACAGTCACTACGAAAATCAGTGTGGGGTTCCTGAGGAAGATAGTAATTGTTCTACCTCATGATCCTGCTGTACCATTCTTGGATGCATACACTTGCTCAACCATGCTCCTTCTATTCATAATAGACAGAAATTAGAAACAACTTGGTTGACCTTTAACAGATAACTTGATAAAGAAAATGTGGCACAATTACACAATGGAATATTACTCAGCTGTAAAAATAAATTAAATCATGGAGTTCTGAAGTAAATGGATAGTAATAGAAAAAAATCATCCTGAGTGAGGTATCTCAGACCCAGAAATAAAATATGATATGTATTCACTTTTATGTGGCTATTAGCTGTTTAGTCAATGATAACTAAGCTACAATCTGTAGAACCACACAGGTTAGGTATAGAGTAAGGAATTAAGGGAGACATTCCGTATGAAATGAAAATGGAGTGGATAACTAAAGATGCATGGGGGTGAGACTGGGACAAAAGGATTAAGTGGAGACAGGGAGAGAGGCAGGATGGAACACAAGGGAAGACAGCTGAAGTTAAGGGCCATTTGAGGAGAAGTATGGAAATCTGATACAGTAGAAACTTCCTAAACTATGTACATATATGAAGGTGATCTAAATGAAATTGCCAAATAATGTGGAGGACAGAGACCTAACTGGTCGTTACAAAATGAAGCTTCCAGTACTGGGATTAGGTTATATCCAATTATGTTGTTTGCCAAAAGGGTCCTGTTGGCAACCCCTAAAGAACCCAGGCTGTTGTCAAGACTATAAGTTGCTCTACACACACTGAGGGCAAGGTCCTACTGCTTAAAACAGTGAATTGTGTTCACTGAACATGGAGAAGTCAAGCTGGTGCCTACATACAGCTTTCATAACTACATGCTAGTGTATTTGGTACAGGAAAGATTGCTGCGCAATACCAAAAGAGAAACGTACACACCAAGCCATCCACAATCCCTTTGATCTAAAATGGTGCCCTTCCTGCAAGATATGCTAGTGAAATGGTGCCACACAGCTTACGGGAGTAACACACCAATATCTGATTTGTCTTAAGGTTCACTGCAACTCCAAGAGATGGAACCGGTACTTAACACTTCTTGTGTGGACAGACACCTGAAACAACATAAGCCAGGGGCTTAGGGTAAAACCATATACTATTTTTTCTAAAAAATAAAAATAGTAGCATTTAATTAACTTCTAAATACTTTCTACTATACTCATAGCTCAGTGTCTTATTCAGCCCTCCCAAAGCAGATGGTAACAAATGTATAGATCCACAGACAGACATTTTGCAGAGTGAGAGACTGTGGAACACTTAGACCTAAATAGAATGTCTCCATCAAATCCATTTCCCAGGGCCCCAGGGAATCTTGAAGAAGAGTTGTAAGAGCCAGAGGGTATGGAGGACACCAAGAAAACAAGGCCCTCTAAATGTGCAAGATCAATTCATACGTAACTTGTAAAGACTCAAGCAGCAGATATAGGGCCTGCATCCTAGAGCTGAAAGAAGTAAACACATGTCCCCACCCCTAAGCAAGAAGCTAGTTCCAATTAATATCCACTTACACATGAAATTTAGTTTCCTCTAAGAGAGTCTTACTGGGGAATCAAACTACTTATAAGGACAGGCTTCATGCCCAGCAGTAGATGGTCATATATATTTATATTATTTATAATGTACTACATACTATATATTATATATCATATATTTTATATATCATAAATTTATATTATATATGATACATAATAAGGTATACATATATGTCTTTTGTCTCTTTGCTTTATAGGTTTATGTGTATATATTATAGCTACAAGTTTAGTGTTTTTATGGGATTCCAGAGTATGCAATTATGTGGGTCTTTGTGTTTATATCTATTTTGTTTTCCTTTTCTTGGGCTCTCTCCTCCTGTTTGTTTTGTCTAGTTCTGATGTGTTAATTTTATCTTATTATATTATATTTTATTTTATTATTATCCCATAGAAGCCTGTTTGTTTTCTAATGAGGAATAGAAAGTAGATGATTCAGATGCAAGGGAGGTGGGAGGAGCTGGGAGGAGTACTGGAAGGAGAATCCATAATCAATATATATTATTTACTTTAATGTAAAAACTTATTTACATTAAAATGAAAAACAAGAAAATCTATGACTATTTAAAGTTTGTATAGAAAAATATCACATAGCTACATAGTAATATGAATGTGTTAATGAACTCTTAGGATAGTACAATGAATTTGTCCACAGTAAAACAAAATATTGCAAACTTATCTGTTACTCTTTCTTCATAAGTCAGAGAACCAATGTAGTGATTCTGCCCACTGCTAAAGATCTCTACCTGTTACTTTTCTTTCTATTGTGATCAGCTCCTAACAAGACAACAACAGAAAGGGAATTTAATTTGGTTTATGGTTCCAGGATACAGTTCACTATGCTTTCGTTTGATATAGTATGTCAAGCTGTGGTATCAAGAGTTTGAGGCAGCTGATTTTCTTGTATTCAGAGACAGGAGACAAAAGGAGATGAACGCTGGTCCTCAGGTCAATTTCTCTTTTCTCTCTCTTATTTTTAGTCTGTGACACTAGGCCATGGAATTGCTACCTACATTTAAAGCTGGTCTTCTCTCCTCAGTTAACCCAATATACACATAAAATTAGCCATCATGTTGTGTTTTATAATAATTGTACTCTTTGTTCTCCCATTTATTTGATAGCTCAAAAATAGCAAACAGATAAGACAGATACTATTTCAATTTTGCCAATGATTTCTTCGTTAAGATTATGTTACTTCCTCATATTTGTTAGGATTAAACCTCCTTCAATTTTTCTGGCCTATAGAATAAAGTGAGTACTGTTTATTACTTTTTAAAATATGTACCTGGGGCTTCTGTATTCTCCTTCTACATTCTGAATACACAACATGGTCTGTGTTAAAAATCCAGTTTTATTTGGTCATGGAAGCCATAAGGTGGCAAAACACTGATGATTCTCTTCATCACTAGCTCCAGAAAGATAATGAAGATATTGTTCAATTCAGTTTGAAATACACATATCTGTAATAGAGGCAGGTAAATGTGGAGCACTTTGGAATGCAAACAACGAGGTAAGTGTTATTCAACAGGAATAACATCTTACAATGTTACAACACATGGGCTATGACAAACAAACATTACAAATAAATAATCACAAATTGCGTAAGATTATAGAGTTGGAGCTTCAGAGAAGTTCAGCAGTTATGAATGATTGTTCCTTTTTGCAGAGGATCCAAGTTTGCTTGCCAACATGGCCACTCACAACCATCTGTGACTTCAGTTCCAGGGGGTCTAACACTCTCTTCTGACCTCTGTGGGCACCAGGCACACAAGGAAGGGCACAGACTTATATGAAAGCAAAATATTCATGCATATATAGTAAAGGAAAATCAACAAAAATTAAAAAAAATGTTTTGGCTTAGTGTTCCAAAAGGCCAGATTAAGTTCATAGTGGTAGGGAAGGAATGGAATGGTGATAGAAGGAAGCTGTCTGGTGACATCTTTATCTACACACAGAAAGCAAGAGACAATGTAAAAGGATCAGAATGGGGTGATAAACGCTCAACATCTACTACCAGTGACAAATTCCACCAGCAAGACTGCACCTTCTAACTCTCCTGTCAACTCCCTAAATAACACCACAAACTAGTGATTAAATGTTCAAATATATGAGCCCATGTGGCACATTTTTCATTCAAACCACCACAATGTGAGATAATGGTAACATTTTATTCATTTACACCTGTAAATACTTTCTCCACACCATTTAGTGAAAAGATTGCCATTTTTTCCCACTGTCCAGTGTTGATCAACCCTTGTTGAAAACCAGTTGACCTATGACAAAATACTAGTTAGCTCATTTCTGGTCAACATTCCACTCCACTGACGGACAAACCTATTTTTATACAAGAATCATGCTGTTTATTGCTTTTTGTAGTGTATTTCAAAATTGCATGGTATGATGCCTCTGCCTTTGATCTCAAGAGTTATTTTGTTGCATCAGAATTTTCTGGTTCAATTATGAATTCAGAATCGTTTTGTACATTCTATATGAAGACTTACTATGGTATTTGTGGAGATATTGTAAGGAGTGACTAGTAGTACAATTTGGATATCATAAATCTTGACAATATTTATTCTTCTGATCATGAACACACAGTACATTTCGACTTATAGTGTCTTCTGTAACTTTTTCATTAATGCTTTGTGACTTTTGGCATCTGAAATTTTCAGATATCCTATTTGTGGAAATATTTTGTCATGACAAATAACAATGCTTAAAAAAATATCAGAATTAGCTTCTTGACAGGGAAACAACAAAAAAAAGGTTTTCCCAGCCCTTTGCTCCAATTTCGTTTCCCAAATAGAACCAGTATCATGTGTTAAGGGTGTATCTGTTTAGACATTGTTATGTTCTGTTTTAGAATACATTTTAGTACAAATTATGTTTCTATGGGACAACTTCAGGCATATTAGAAACTTTGTATTAGCGCTATGTTTTCAATACTTGACTATGTTTAATATTCAACCGTTTTCCATCTCCCTTTGTGGCATAGATAAAATGGTCTTATTGATGGAAGGAGGGGTGTGAGTAGGCATGGAACGATGACTTGGGCACACTAAAACTCTTTGTGTCTTATAAAAAGAGAACCAAGTCTTAAAACTATAATTTTTATAAATAAAGGATGTGCTTATGAAAAGAACACAAGCTTATATTCACTCCAATGCACTTGGTCAGACATTCAATAAACACTCATCTGTCTGGTTAGTGCCAGGACAATGAACAGGAAGAAAGCAGAGCTCCAAGACAAATGCCCATGAAATGAAACCAATTACACGAAACTGATGATTAAAATATACTTCATAAAAGCAAAGGTGCATGAAGTATATTATTTTTTGACCTAGAAAACAGGTTGCCTATTTACAGAGAAGTGGGCAACTCGGTACTCAAAGTGACAGTTACTCACATGAGTCCGATTTCCTTTACTGAAAAAGGTTGGCTCCTAAGAAACATTACTAATATCTAAAACTATGAGTATTTACAGAACAGAAAGCAAATGTCACCCTTAACTATTATATTAGCAAATAGATAAAGTTTATTAGATGCTCAATGTAATTCCCTTTTTCAGATACATGCATGTTAACACGTGTGGTAATGCACCACCAGCTAATGGAGATGAATTGTGAACGATGCATCGTTAGGCAATTTCACCACTACTGGACCTAACAGTATACTTACACAAATGAAGATGGCCAGGATGTCACTAAGAGCTATAACCTTATGGCTCAGCAGTGTGTGTTCTGTCATTGAAAGTGTGTTCTGAAATAGTATGATGCATGCATGCTTTCTGCAAAATGCATATCCATAAACTAGTATAATTGAAATTAAAATATACTACTCTCTCTAGCTACCTGAAAAATCCCTTTCTGAGCATCTACTTCTCATTCTCCCCTTTACTCTTTTAATTCACATGTGCCATCATAAACTCCCATCATAACCCTGTGGTTATAATTTATGTCAGAAACATAAATCTTGAGAAGGAATATCAGCAGTTCAAAGGATGTGCACATTCATTTAAAATATTAGAATCTTACAACATTTTGTGAATTATGATGGTAAAAATTAAATAGTGAGAAGGATTTCTCAATGTCGGCAAGACTTTTCTATACCTGTTACTCAAATGATTAAGCGAAGCAGTTTCAAAACTGTTACAAAACAGAATTTTTACCACTCTTTGGAAGAGTTCGGCTTGTATTTGCAAGAATGAAAGGACTCAAGTTTAAAAGACCATAGAATGAATATAAATAATTATTAAGTTTGCTGGGTCAAAAAAAATAGTCAAGTGACTTTGAAAAGTTCCCATGTAGCCAGTTTTATTTATTTATACTTGATGGAGAAAGGAAATTGGGCTATAAAAATGGTTCAATAGTGAACCTTGAATAGTACCTAAGTTCAGGCCTCATCATCTACGTCCAGTGCCTAGCAACCACCTGTAGCCTCCAACTCCTCTGGCCTTCAGACTCATATGCAGTTACCTACACATACCATACACAGACTTAAAGATAATAAAGTGAACACTTCTAAAAGGAAATTCAGTTACCAAACATCTACGCATAGTCTTTCAAATCACAACTACATACTAAATTGAGGCATTCCTCCTTTAGTGAAAGACTGGTTCTTTAGTAATTGTTAATACAAACTCCCAAATCATTCATAATAGTTGGTTTTGTACTGAACAATCACATCCACACACTCACATACCCATATACAACTCTGTATCAGCTAATGATATCATCTAACTACAATTTTCAAAGTGTTGAAGATCCTTAAATTAGCATTCCCTTCTGCAAAGGAAAACCAGCTGTTACTGCAATTCTTTCTTGCCTAATCTTGGAATCACCTTTAGCTGGTGTTTTCTGAGCTATTCGTTCACCATCTACCATTTTCCTTTTCTCATGTAATTCTCATCTTGCAAATATTTGGTACTTCCTTCTGTACTTTTCCTTACCATTTGTTGGTTAACATTTGGTTTTAACTATTTTCTCAAATATCTCTGGCACATGATCTCCTATTCCCAACCATGAGATCTCATTACCTTCTTTAAGAATCTATAACACTCTGCTCTTGATGCTTGTCAGTCAGGTTAAGGGTTACTTTTCACAAAATACCACAAATATAATACTGCATTGATCTGTTGAAATGGGAAACATAAAAATATGTCCTGGTATTTTAATGGTTTCTCTACTTTGAGTTTCACAAAACTTGATCCAGTATGAGTTCCAGAATATATAGCAGAGTATAAATAATGGAATTAATGCTTTTGAGAATAGTGGTGAGTTTTTTTGCCTAAAAATGAGTTATTTTATATTCAATTACAATTTTCAGCCTAAAAGCAACTTTACTTGTTGGATTTATGTTACAGATATTTTCAAACTAGGAAACTGAAGTTACAGGAGTAATCTGCTTTATTTACTCAGTAGTGAATCTCGGTTCCTGATCAAATAAATGAGTTAGAGTGTCCATCATTCTACTAAAGGCAAATGTGCATTATGACACAGCAATTAAAATTATCTGTGAGAGAGACATTAACAAACTGATGGAATAGAATACTCCAGATTTTCTTTCCCTC
Source organism: Cricetulus griseus (assembly GCF_003668045.3). Classification (NCBI taxonomy): domain Eukaryota; kingdom Metazoa; phylum Chordata; class Mammalia; order Rodentia; family Cricetidae; genus Cricetulus; species Cricetulus griseus. The sequence continues at coordinate 187,462,945 of NC_048595.1, read as the reverse complement.
ATGAGCATTCTGACAAAAGTGCACTGCACATATCAAATCATTTTGTGAGGAAACTTACATCTGGTCTATGAGATCCCTCTACCTTTTGGAATACAAAAGTACCCACATTGCAATTGGTAGAAATAACTCAGACAGGCTCCCCACATAGTCTCTGCCATCTCAGTGCCCTGTGATCAGGAAAAGAATCCCAAACTCATGAATCCTGGAATCTGGACTCACAGAAGCTGCCAAGAACTAAGAGTAATTCAGATTGGGACAAAGTGTGGGGACATAGTCAAGATAAAAATCTTTAGCAAGGCTTATTGATTAAGTTATTCTCCTTCTATGTGGTCACCCTCTGGAGACTGTAAAGGTAACTATTTTCTCTAACTAGACACAAAACTAGAGGAGACAGAGAGAGAGAGAAAGAGAGAGAGGGTAGAAGAAAGGAAGAAAGAAAGAACGAAAGAAAGAAAGAAAGAAAGAAAGAAAGAAAGAAAGGAAGGAAGGAAGGAAGAAAGAAAGGGAAAATAAGATCCAAACATAAGAAGAAAGATCTGAAGGGACTAGATAGCTAACTATCAAGAGGAAACCAGGATCCATGAACTCTAACAGGTCACAAAAATTTAGCCAGTAGAAAGAGTAGAATGTACAGGGATGAAGAAAGGCTTAATGGGTATGATAATGCCCAAGTACAGGCACACAGGGGGATCTTGAGAAGGATAAGAACCTGGACCAGAAAAATCACTCCTATGATAATGACAGAAAACTTTAGAAATCTGGGAAACATTCAGATCCAGAAAGCTTGAGCAAATCACATTTCTCAAGTCTCAAATATGACACCCAGGAATTAAAAAAAAAAACTCTTAAAATAGTTCACATATCCTAGCTGGACTTAGAGTCTCCAATTTTAAGAGGAGGACTCTGTCATTACCAAAATCTCCAGGATTTTGTACAGGGTCCTGAATACTGGTGAGATGTTCATATACAACAACATACCAGCAATTTACTAAACCCATACTCTTGATGTTACAGCAAGTTTCCTTCTTGTAATTTCCAAAGCGAAGTTGATATTCTAAATATTGATTCATTATTTTGTTAAGATTCAGAGATTTTATATTATTTTGAATTACGTATGCTTTATTTAAGCCTTAGATTAACTGAGAGTTTGGTTACATTGTCATCTTACAAACACAAAAACTGCATTTTGGTTTTAAAAAATATAACTCCAAAATGCCACTGAATTCATTTTGTGTTGGTCCTCTACTACTGTACATGGTGATTATTATTAAGAGTGGTTTGTGAGGCACTAGGGAAATGTCTGGAGATCTACAAAGATGACACCAGCTAACTATCTCAGCAACGGAGGAGAGGCTCCTTTAAATCTCCCCTGATTATGAGATTGATTACTGACTTATATGCCTACATGCAGCAGCTGGTGAAAGTAGAAGCAGACACCCATAACTAATCACTGATCTGAACTGGAACCCAGATGCAGAGAAGGACCAGTGAAGAGCACAGAGATACAAACCAGGCTGGTGAAACACACAGAAACAGCTGACCTGAACATCCGGGAACACTTGCTCCCCAGTCTGATAGCTGGAATACCAGCATGGGACTGATCCAGACCCCAGGAACATGGGTTTCTGTGAGGAAACCTCAGAAATCTATGGGACCTCCTGTAGAAGCTCAGTATTTATCCCTAGCATAGGTGTGAACTTTGGGAGCCCATTCCATATAAAGGAATACGCCCTGAGCCAAGACACACAGGGGTGGGCCTAAGCCCTATCCCAAAGGATACGAAAGACACTGATGACACCCTATGGAAGGCCTCACCATCCAGGGGGAGCAGAAAAGATATGTGACAGATAAGGTTTTAGTTGGTGGGGTAGGGGAGGATGGGTGGGAGAAGGGAACTGGGATTGTCATGTAAAACAATCCTGTTTCTAATTCAAATAAAAAAAATCAACTAAAAAAAAAAGAGTGATTTGTGAATATATAAAGAACTCAAGAACCTGGTTGCCAAAACACCAAATAATCCAATTAAAAAGTGGAGTACAGAACTAAATAGAGAATTCCCAATAGAGGAATCTAAAATGGCTAAAAGACACAAAAGAAAGTGCTCAACATCCTTAGCCATTGGGGAAATGCAAATTAAAACAACTCTGAGATACTATCTTGCTTCTATCAGAATGGCTAAAATCAAAAGCACCAACCACAGTTTATGTTGGAGAGGATGTGGAGAAAGGGGAACACTCCTCGACTGCTGGTGGGAGTGCGAACTTGTAAGACCACTTTGGAAATCAGTATGGTGGATCCTCAGGAAAACAGGAATCAGTCTACCTCAAGATCCAGCAAGTTCACTCTTAGGCATATACTCAAAGAATACACATTCATACAGCAAGGACATCTGTTCAACGATGTTCATAGCAGCACTATTTGTAATAGCCAGAACCTGGAGGCAACCTAGATGCTCCTCAACTGAAGAATGGATAGAGAAAATGTGGTACATTTACACAATGGAGTGCTACTCAGCACAAAAAAAAACAATGGAATCTTGAAATTCCCAGGAAAATGGATGGAACTAGAAGAAACCATCCTGAGGGAGGTAACCCAGTCACAAAAAGACAAACATGGTATGTACTCATTCGTATATGGATATTAGACATAGAGCAAAGTATTACCAGCCTACAATCCACACCACCAGAGAACTAGGAAGCAAGGAGGACCCTAAGAGACATACATGGTCCCTCAGAAAGGCAAAGAGAGAAGATCTCCTGAGCCAATTGGGAGCATGTGTGGAGGGAGAGAGAGAAGGGGAGAAGAGGAGGGGAGAGGAGGACATGAGGAAGCAGGAATATATAGTCAGGGGAAGAATAGAGGAGAGCAAGAAAAGAAATACTATAATAGAGGTAGCCATTATAGATTTAAAGAGAAATCTGGCACTAGGGAAATGTCCAGAGATCGACAAGGATGACCCCAACTAAGGGCTACCTTAAATGCCCTTCCCCTATAATGAGATTGATGACTACTTTATATACCATCCTTGAGCCTTCATCCAGTAGCTGATGGAAGCATAAGCAGAGATTCACAGCTAAGTACTGAGCCGACCTGGAATCCAGGTGCAGAAAGGGAAGCGTGATGAGCAAAGGGGTATAGACCAGGCTGGAGAAACCCACAAAAACAGATGACCTGAACAAGGGCAAGCTCAAGGACTTCAGACTGATAGCTGGGAAAGCAACATAGGACTGATCCAGACCCCTTGAATGTGGGTGTCAGTTAGGAGGCCTAGGCACTCTATGGGGTCTCTGGTTGTGGATCAATTGGATTTTGGGAGCCCTTTCCACATAGAGGAATACTCTCTCAGCCTAGACACATGGAGACGGCCTAGGCCCTGATCCAAATGATGTGACAGACTTTGTAGATTCCCCCATGGAAGGCCTCACACTCGCTGGGGAGTAGAAAGGGGTTGGGATAGGGTTTGGGGGGTAGCAGAAGAGAAGGGGAGGGAGAGGAAACAGGGATTGAAATGTAAAACAGATTGTTTCTAATTTAAATTTTTAAAAGAGAGAGAGAGAGAGAGAGAGAGAGAGAGAGAGAGAGAGAGAGAGAGGGAGAGAGAGAGAGAGAGGTTTCTGTACCCAGTAAGAATCCAATGGAGAAAACTACTTATTCCTCTGTGGACAGTTATCAACTGGAAATAGGTTAAGGATTGGGGCATTTGTCTACATCCCTTCTCAGCACCTGGACACCATTTGGCTTAGACACGTGCAGGCCTTGTGCATGCTGCCACAGTCTCTGTGAGTTCATATTTGCATGGATCCTGCTATATTTAAAAGCCCTTGTTTCCTTGGTGTATATCAGAGACTTTAAAAGACTAAGAGCTATAATAAAATTAGAAACAAAAAGCATTTTTTCTTACTACTCCCTGCCTTTCAACATCTTTGTCTCTTTTTAAACCAATGGAAAAAAGTTCTCATAAGATAAAAGTGATGGTGGATGAGAATATGAATTCAGCCTTTTGTATGTAAAGAGGATTCCTCAGGAAATCAGAGCTTTACATTTTCCTACCTGCATTCATTATGGACAAGTTAAAAGACAAATGCAGCATGGAGCTGAACAAATACAATTCTCTTACAAATTTCTCAATTCACAGGACAGTAAATTTAAAAAAAAAAAAGAGGTTGCAGTCTTGCCACAAGACTAATTTCTCACCAAAGAAACAGCAAAGTTCAATTCAAATGATTAAAATCTGCTCATGTCACCAGTGCAAAGCCATTGAACAAGCCTTCAAGCTTGATTGTTACTGAACACTCCCAACTTTTGTCTCTCCATTACCTAATTTACTCGGTACCCCAGTCTCCCTGGCCTCTTCTACTTAACCAAGATCTGCAGGTACCAATGGAAATGTCTCTTTTGTTTGTGTCTTGTGTTCCTCATTAATGTCTGTAAGCTTGCATTCTTATTTAAAATAAGTTTGAATTTTCTAGTTATGCAAGTTGTGACCTAAATTCATTTTAACAAAATTGAAATTGCAGGTGATGAGGCTAATTAAAAACAGTAGTTTAAGAAGTAGAGGATATATTCTATACTTACAAACATACAAAATAAGAATTGATGGTAAATAAAAATATCTTTGCACTTTTTTGTAAAATTAAAATAAATATCAAATGAAGAAGTCAGATGGTTTAATTTATTTACTTTTATTTCTACATAGTCATGGTAAGAATCTATTTTCTACATTTTACTAATACATATTCATCTCTTCTAGCCTCATTAGCAACCTAAACCATAACTAGGCTAATACCTTTCCCCAACAACTATCTGCTGTTCCAAGTTTAAGTTATTCAACAGCTATCATATTAATTATGCCTATCTGTTAAATTAGTCCCAGGAGTCCCATAGACATTCTTTGAAATTAAGCATTCATTTTGTGTTTATGCATATTTCATCATAGCACAATGCATTAAGAAAAGCAGTCATAAAGACTGACTTTTATGATAAATAACCTAATATTCCCAGTTCTTTTATGCCTGCTTAGTCATGCTCATTTTCATAATGTGATGGGTTTCACAATAGGAAAACTGCTTATCCAAAATGCCAAATATCTGCTAACTCTGCCACTGACTGCAATTGTTTTCTAGGCAAAGAACTCTGCCTTAAAGCTGCAATGAGGTAGACAAAACAAAAGAAAAACCTAAGTACAAGCACTACTGTTCTTCATTTATTTACAGCATAAAAGTAAATTACAAATAAATAAAATGACTAATTGACTTTATGATTTTGAGCATTCAAGCCATGATACTGCTTAGATATTTGTCACTGACAAAAAGCAAGTTTCAGGACAGGCTCCAAAGCTACAGAGAAACACTGTCCTGAAAAACAAACAAACAAAAAATAAATAAATAAAAGTGAATATATACAATGCTATATAATAAAATTAAAAAACAGATATAATCTGTCATTTCTTGTGTATAGATATACTTATAAGTGTTTTCTTTTTAATATTTTGTTTGTTTGCTTTTAAAAATATGGGCTATTAGATGTATAAATTTAGCTTACATGGGGTGAAAGTTTATCCAAGATTCACTCAACTCCTAAACAACCAACTCCAGCACTTCTCTAAGCTCAAAGATAGGAGTGACAAAATTGAAGACATGGCAGTGACATCAGAGACCATAGGGAATTTGGGGAAATGAACTGAGGGGATGGAATTACCTGCAAGGAAGTAAGAAAATTTTTCTATACCCATCCATAGGTGAGATTTTTAAAGAGCTGAGATGGAATCTGAGCAAAGCGGTTTAGGGAAGATATCTAATTCCAGCAATTGTAAACATCTCCCTTGTTTATATCCTCAACGTTACCAACTGTAATATGACAAACCACATTCACCTGGATAACAAGACCAGAAAGAAGAATGGCATGACTAGAAAGCACAAGGTACAGAAGGGAGGGGGGTGACAAAATTAAGACCTCCTTTGCAAAAAAATGGAAATTTTAAAAAAGAACTTTTGATTGATAATAATGAGCTTGTTTGGGTACCATTTTATTTTGACCAGGAAATACTAGTATGTTAAAAAAACATTAGAATAAACTGTTAACTGATAAAATTCCTAAGGATGAAAAAATAGCATTAGGAGATTAATAATTCCTTGCAAAAGAAAGTTCATTATTTACTTGCATTTAGTAGAGATAAAATGGATAAATTTTGTTTACTGAAATTAAATGTAACAATCGAATACACTTATGAAGAAAGTTAAGGGCCTCAATAGCTCATTTTACATTTGGAAAATGAGCAGATTTGTCTTGGAAGATAGCAGGTTAGAGAGTGTAGTGAGGAAGGACAGTTACAATGCAACAGATGGTTCAGTGGTTGACTTGTGGAGTATGTGGTTAGAAAACACTTTTAGCTTAATGTAAAGATTTTGTCATATGATGGGTGACATCCTACTAGAAAAATGGGTAGAAGAGAAATAAATAAATCAATGAAGAAAGGAAGACTCTAAAAAACAAAATCCCCAACACTAAGGATTTTGACAAATTGGTGATGGAATTAAAAATTAGTTCATAATGGTGGTACACACCTTTAATTCCAGCACTCCAGAGACAGAGACAGACAGATCTCTGTTGACTTAAGGCCACCCTGCTCTACAAGAAATCTCTCTAGTCTAAAATAGAAACACCTGTGATCCCAGCACTTGGGATCCTACACCTTTAATCCCAGCACTAGAGAGGAATATAACGTGGGAGGAGACAGGAGCTCAGTGCAGTCTCAGTTTTGGTGGAGAGCAGTGTAGTTGGAGGAACAGTGGAGTCTGGAGTTGCAATCTGAGGACAGGATCACTCTTTGTTCTGACCATTGGAAGAGGGGAGAACTCTCTAGTGGATGGCCAATTTGCTTCTCTGATCTTCAGCTTTAATCCACACCCTCCCCCCAAAATAGTTCGTATTGAGAGTTTAATATGTTGGAATAAAATATTTTGTAAGTTGGTGACAGAACTGTATGTATAGTATGGAGTGAACTATGTTCTTTAAAAAGAAATAGCATTAAAATCATAGCCCCTGCAACCAAGAGATAACTCTATTTAGAACTAATGTTTTGAAATGGTAATTAAGTTACAGTGAATTTACTGTGCCCCGATTCCATATGACTGCCCTCCTAGTAAGATTTGGACACAGACATGCACAACTGAAGACCAAAGAAAGCAAGGGCAGTTACAAGGTCAGAAGAAACCAATTGGTGAATATATTGATCTCTAACTTGTAGCCTCTAGAATGGTGTGAAAATGAATTTTCAATACTTAAGGTACCAAGTTAGTAGTATATTTTGGAAGCTGTAGCAAACTAATGCAGTTAGTAATAAGATCCCTGATGACAGCAATAAGGAATCAAGGTAAAGTGACTCTTATTATATAGACAACGAGAGGTATTCATAAGCAGAGAGGCTGCAACAAGGAAAATATCATGTACAGCGTTAAAATGTGTTGCAGGCTGAGTGCATGCAACAGGGATGATAAAGAACAATTTGATATTATAAAGTAAAATAAAGAATATCTAAATATATTAGTTGGATACAATAACTACGAAACTATGTTAATTTTTCATCTTTTGATAATTAAGGGAAGAAGTACAATATGATAAAGTGGTATTTGCATTGTTGGCATGTCCCTAGGCACCTTGAATAGATGCGCCAAGGAAACAAGAGGTCAGATATATTAAGTACATGCAGCATAATAGCACAGTAGAATTGTTCATTAGCTGGAGTGCTTGCAGACGATGGAGCTTTCTGAAAGGTCATATACAATAAATTTGATCTCAAAATTTATGGCCCCCAAATCCTTGATCATGTTAACACCATTCCATTTTGTCTGTGTTTTGTTGTAATCATGATAAATTTTCTTAAGATATATACCTTTTATGTTCAGGCACAAATACCCTAAGACATGATTAATAACTGGCACTAAATTATATTTTTCCATACACAGGAAAACAATCATAATTTAGACAAGCAATCAAATCAACATTCACCAGAGTTGCGTTTTCAAGGAATCAGCATAAAGGAAAATACTGAAAATTTGGTCAAGTTTCCATGGGAAAATTAGAAAGTAGCTCCCTCAGCCTAAGTATCATAGCTTTAAGACTGTACTACTAGGAGCTGGTGAGATGACTCATTGGGTAAAAGAGCTTGTCACCAAGCCTAATTTCAGTCCCTGGTACCCACATGGTGAAAGGAGAGAAGCTTCTCTGACACACACACCATAACACAGGCACACTTGAACACACACACACACACACACACACACACACACACACACACACACACACACACACACAAAATTTTACTGCTAGTGTCTCTCACGAAGCCTGAAAGTTAGAACTGTCAAAAGATGCACAGTGTACCATCTGTAGGTAAGAGTTAAAAGCATGGGAACTCTTTAAACTAGCACAGAAATCATTTAACATCTCATCCCAGTATTACAGCAATGTACCCAACTCATCATGATTGACTTCCCCTTAATTCTATCAATCTACTTTACTAATAAAAAGCAAGAAATTTTCAGGTAGTTTCCCCTCCTAACTTTGATTCAAACTTAGACAAATTAAGGCTAGATGAGAATATTGTGGAAGCAGAAGTTGTAAGAATTTGCATCTGGTCATGGTATTTCAGCATTTGAAGATACGTAGAAAAACCTTTAGAGCCTGTTCCTTGTCCATACGCCAAACTCTCTGAGAGCAGGGGTTAACAAACATCATATATCAGAATTGAGAAATGATTAAAATGGATTTAGGGACTTAACCCTAATGTTTTTGATTGATAGATCTGGAACTGTCTGAGAGAATTATCCTAATATTTCCAAGGAAGGGTGATGATAATTGATCTGGAATCACACTCTGGGAATCTCTGTGCTAGATAATGGTTTTATCTTTGAACACATCCTACAGAAGAGGACCGCAAAACTGATGCAACAAGGGTCTGCTCTCTGACTGGAATTGTGCCATGCCCGTGTTAAAAAAAAAAATGATAATAGGAAAAGGAAAGTGGTCTTGAAGAATTTAAGCTTAGTGAGGAAAAACACACAATGAGTATGTCTAAGTGATAATGCAGACAGACAGACAGATACAGAGCATCATGGGAGAGGGTCTTGGTAAAATTTCCAAGTCACTCCAGTATTTCAGACAAATGAACAAGAGGCCAGTGATGCTTTAGTCAGGTAAGGGAAAATCTCAGATGTTAGTTTTCAAGGTCACATTACCTATTAAGCTAGTAATGTTCAGAGACAAAATGTTTAAAAGAAGAAACCGTAACCGTAACCCTAACTGTAACCCTAACCCTAACCCTAACCTGTATTCCCATCTTATGGGGGGGGGGGTTTACCATCTGGATCAAATTTACAAACTGTAGAAAGGACAACAGAACTCAGAGAAACTTTAGTTTTTTGGGTTTTTACTTCCATATTTTGGGTGGATATTTTGAGCCAGAAATATGAGATAATTCTCCTAAAACTTCAGGAGAGCCAGTCCAGTGCTAGTCCTGGACAGAATATACAGGAAAATTGTACGGTAGTCAAGGGCACAGGGCACAGAATCTCTCCCTGTAAGAATAACATCCATCCCTTTGAAATCTATCATATGCTTAAGAATTTTTGTCTTTAGAAGTCCACTTCTTCATGAAAATGAGGAAACTCTCATTTTTATCTTTCACTGAAAATTAACATACATGCAAATTAAATTTAAATATGACATTTACAATACTGCCAAGGTTCATGTGCTTATTACCATCTCTACTCCAGAGGCTGGGAAACAGGATTTACACCAATTTCAGAACTTAAATTTCTTTTAAGTTATTGCTGTTATTAGTCAAGTGACATCTCTGAAGAATGTAAAGTGTGAACAACTGCCATCATTCCGAGATTATTTGGTGGAATTTGCCAACAATTTCCTACTCTTAAGAATACATGGAAAACTCTTACATAACTATAAAGAGTTTCTGAGGAGTCACATTGGGCTCATATAAAGATAACAGCTAAATAAACACCAAAGTAGTTTGTACACAGAAAAACTGAAACATGTTGGCAAAATAGATCTCCCTGTGGGAATCTTTGATTCCTACAAAGCCAGAATAAAAACATACCTTAATTTTGAAGGGTAAAGAGTAATTCTAAAAACTGGCAGCACATGAGAAACACCTAGGGAGCTTTTCAAACTCCCAGTGCCCAGATAACAGCTAATACCAATTAAACCAGAGTATCTGGAATAGGAGCTTGGCATCAATATTTCCTAAGACACCCACGTGGTGCTTTAAACTCAACAGCAAAATTGGGAAACCACTGGAGTAAGGTAGCCATTTTACATCCATTACATCTTTTAGAAAGTGGTTGAAGTAGTGTGTGAAAACTTTAAGGAGTGCTTAAAAATAACCTGTCCTACTCCTGATTCCAAGAAAAATACCCAATCTATCCAACATCCTTGAAAATCCATCATTATCTGGCTTTAGAGAAGGGAGAAAGAAGAAAAGCAGAGATGAAGACAAAGGAATATGAGTTTGCCATCTTTTATTATTAAAGGGCTTTGAGAACTGCAATACCACACCTTTCTTTGATTCACAGTCCTCACACTGCCAGGTATTGGTTCTATGTCCTGTTGTCTCTGAACATTGGATATCCAATAGGATAAAGGAGAAAACAAAAGACTCCAGGACTCTACCCCTGAGTGGTAACACTGATCACAGGAAAGGGGTGATTGACAGTGAATACAATTAGGCTTTCTTTATGTAGTACACCCCAAGGCCTTGCACTTCCTCAGTCTTTTAGAATCAGAGTTCATCCTAATCTCCCATTGTCTTGGTTGTGCCTTGAGATTCTTTATATTGTTCTCACTGCTTTGAGCAGTTTCCCACAAAATGAAGCAAGTTTTCATTGTTTTCCATCGATCTCTGAGATTATTTCCTTCATTAACAAAGGTTAATTCCTATTGTAAACTATATATAAGACGGGATATTTAAATACAAGATGTATTTGTCTGTCTTTTTCTATCTTTTGACCTTTAAATTATCTTTTGACCTTTAAATTAATAACTTATCTATTATATAAAAATATTTCTGATATTTACACAAAGTAATCAAAAATCAGACTTCAGATCAAAAGAGGATGGTATGTTAAGAAAGGATAAACAAGTCAGCGATTTGCTGCCTATACTACTCTGAGTCCACCAAATAAAAAATAAAAATAAAAACAAACAAACAAACCAAAAATCAGTTATCTGGGCCGGAAAGATGGCTTAGCAGGTAAAGTCAATCATCACTGAGCTGAGCTTGATGCCCTGAGTATGATTCCAGGACCCACAAGGTAGAAGGAGAGAACAGATTCCCCATATCCTGGTATACACACCTACACATGTACAAACATACACATGCAAAAAGCAAGTGGAATAATAATTAAAATAAAACAATATATGTAGTAGTTTAAAAATCACTAATCATTGATCAGTCTTTCCTGTATGTTCCCCTTCTATTAGAGGAGAGATAACTTGAATAAAGTTATAGAGATAACTTGAATGTAGTAGTTAATAATGACTTCTTTTGGTGGGGTGGGAGAGAGTATTTATTTTAGCTTACAATTCACAAGTCTATCCTTATGGGTCATTCAAAGCATCATAGAATAATGACTTATTTTAAGAGTGAGAGATAAATATTTATCACTCATAATACAAGCTTAACTTATAGTGTAAGACCCCTGGAAGCTCCGTTCCCAGGATCTCAGCCCAGGACCTCAGCTACCCTAATCACCAGACAGATTCGAAAACTTGATGCAAACTGCATGAGGCTTTATAATAGTTGTTTAACGAGCTAACCCCATGATAGCTCGGGCCTTTCATCCACCCGCCATGGCAGATGGCTAGACAAGCCGCTGCAAGAGTCTACATAGAGATCTTATAGGATAGCAACCTCCCAGGGTGGTTGCTATGCTCTGCGAGTCATTGCTGTGCACTGTCCGTAAAGCACACCCAGAGCCGTAAAGCATAGCACCACCAGTTAACTTCTGGTTGGTTCCTTGCCAGGAGGTAGGCATCTGACCTCTTAGTGACTAAGACAAGGTCAGACAAGCACGTGTTCGGCTGTTATGGCTGCCGAAATGGGGAACTGATCCCTTCAATAGGAAGTTGCCATTCTGATCCACTGTATTTATATCTAGTTCTCATGGTTTGTTCTGATTGCCACATATATGAAATTATACTGTTTCTTCTAACTTTATCATCTAAAGAGTATAACAGGATTCCCATTATCTCATTTACTTGCATAGCTAGGCTCAAAGTGGTCCATTGTTCAATGTCGATTGCTACACATCATGTAAACAATGCAGGTAGAACAAGATAGTAAGATCTTCCAATAATCTCCTGAGAGGCATGCCAAGTTGATAACTTTTCCTTAGCTCCGGTAAAGAGAACCAATTACCTTCACAAGGGCTGAGGAAATCAAGTGAGAAAGTATAGTGCTTGCTGTTTGTATAACAAGATGGATAAACTTAGTGAAGGTGACAGGAAGGAAACAGTTGGTCACCTTACTCCTTCCTGAACCCCAAGCAGTTCATCATGGAGGAGATGACTCCCAGTTAGGAAAGGACAGAAAGAATTTCTAAGCCTTAATATGAAACCAGATGCCATGCCAATCACAGTAAAACTGAGTCTTGGGGAAAGCCCTGTGACTCCTACGCTCAAGCTAATGCATGAAGATCAAGCCTAGAAATAGGATTAGGCCAAGAGCCTGTCTGGCTTCACTATCCTCTCTCCTATCTCAGTGTCAGGGCTATGAGTGAATCTACCTACTTAGGAGTAAGGCGCAGAGTTAGCACAGGGCTTCATCTTAAAGCCATCTGAGGTACACGGTGGTGATACCCAGGATCTTGTAAAACTGAAGGCTATTTACAAGGCCTGAGCTCACAAACATAACTCACAGATTAGCCTGATACAAGGAGAATCCATTTCCAGCTGGGGCAGGCTCAATTTCACCCAGCATCATTTCCAGACTCACTGGGAGACAGGGAAAAAGCCACACTCCAACCAATTCTGTTCAGTTCCCTAACGATAGGACTCCACACAACTCAGCTTATCAGCATTAGCCAGACAACAGACTGTATCCACTATTCTGTTCCCAAACCTAGAGCAAAAAAGGCATGCCAGGCCAATGTGTGCAAGTAGAAATTTAGACTAAGAAAGACCTGGATCCCAGTGAGGTGGACTTGCATAAGGGCTTATATGGCCACTGTGGGGATTTCAGCACATCCCTTTGACTTTGTGAGATTCAATCATTCTAGTTTAGTGTCAGCCTGAGTGTCCAGGCAATTGCATTAATGACAAGTACCCCAATATAAGGTAATATGATGGAGTGTTAGGCTCCATTTCCTGGAAATAGGCAGGATAGGAATCACAAGCTTTGGCCTTGGATCTTATTGCTAAATTAGTAAAACCCGAAACAGTGTATCCTAACAGTCACCACACCCAGGCTTGCTAACTTATAAAAGTCAGGATTCCCAACAAAGACATGTGGCCCCCTCTCCTGTATTTCTAGCTAGAATCATTTGTACCATGAGTCCACTTTGGCAATACGCAGCCTATTATGCTGTGAACTTTGGTTATACTCCAGTGTTGAGATAGTACTGGAGGGCTATGGACAAAGGGTACCATACAAGGCAGTATTGATGAGCACAGGTATGACATAGGAGACTGAAGTTAGTCTCTCATAATGACTCTGCCCAGAGCTGGGTTACTAACTAGCCATAGGGAGGTCTCTGTGGGCTCCAGGGAAGGCTTGAAGAGACAGAATATTCTTCCCTAGGAACATTTCTCATTTTTCTAATCAATAAACCAACATTACATTTGAAAGAAACCTAGACTGAGATTACTCTCCAACACTAAAACAGTGAAAACATGACTACAGCAAATCTGGCCCCAGGTGCTACACAGGGCTGAAATAGCCAAAGTGACTCTAAGATCTTGAGCAAGCATCAAATGAGGTCATGCACTAATAAGCATCAACACCATTTAGGAAACCATTATTCAAAATGCAAGACCAGAAGCTGATGAGATAGTAATCTGTTTGGGGGCACCATTACACAGACAAGTTATTTAAAAATATTTTGCTTTTTAAATTATTTTTATTTAAATTAGAAAAAAAGATTGTTTCACACATCAATCCCAGTTCCCTCTCCCTCCCGTCCTCCCCTGCCCCCCACTAACACCCTACCTATCCCATACCCTTTCTGCTCCCCTGGGAGGCTGAGGCCTTCCATGGGGGAGCTTAAGAGTCTGCCATATCCTTTGGGATAGGGCCTAGGCCCTCCCCATGTGTCTAGGCTGAGGGAGTATCCCTCTGTGTGGATTGGGCTCCCAAAATCCATTCCTATGCTAGGGCTAAGTACTGATCTACTACCAGAGGCCCCATAGATTTTCAAGGCCTCCTCACTGACATCCACCTTCACGGGGTCTGGATCAGTCCTATGCTGGTTTCCCAGCTATCAGTCTCGGGACCATGAGCCCCAACCCACTGTTTGTTCAGGTCACCTGTTTCTGTGGATTTCACCAGCTTGGTCTTGACCCCTTTGCTCATCACTCCTCCCTCTCTGCATTCCAGTTCAGTTCAGTGTTTAGCTGTGGGTGTCTGCTTCTACTTCCATCAGTTGCAATATGAAGGCTCTAGGATGGCATATAAGGTAGTCATCAATATCATTATCAGGGGTGGGCATTTAAGGTAGCCTCTTCACTGTTGCTTAGATTGTTAGTTGTTACACAGATAATTTAAAGTATCAATTTTCAGGAAACTCAGTATGCTTGAAGACAATATAGAGAACTTTCAGTGCCCTAATACAGAAACTTCTCAAAGGCATACAAAAAAATTTTAAAATAATCAAACAAACAGGAACTCTTGAGCTCTAAAAAGCATTTAATAAAACAAAAAGCACAATTGGAAGCATGGAGAGTTGCACAGACCAGATAGAATAAAGAATTAATGCCCTCATATAAAGGTCATTTGAGATCAAACAGATAAACAATTAGGATGAAATAAATGAAAAAAAAGAAGAAGAATTATGGGAATTCGGGGGTAATATTGAAAAAGCAAATGTTTGGGTTGTTGGAATTGAAGGACTTCAGAATGCAAAGGGGACAGAAAGTATAAAGAAATAGTTAAAGAAACCTTCCCAAACCTGGATAAAGTCATAAATATAGAGGCTCCAACTGGTAAAAGTAAAATAACCAGATCTATCTATAATAAAATCAACAATATATGATAAACTTAGTACATCAGAACACAATACAATATTGTTCCTCACAATTCCATGGGATTTATACTAGAAGCTCAAGGGTTATTCAATACTTTCGTTGAACACGATACATCAAAAGGCTTCAGAGAAGATCCCTATTATCATCTTAAAACATACAAAAATATTTTGGATAAAACTCTACATCTCTTCTGAGAGAAAATATCACCAAGAATGACTCTTATCAGAAAGATTAAAGATACATATAACACATTTTGTTCAAAGTGTCATAATGGCATCGAACACATTATATGCTGATTTTAAAAGGAAAATTGCATTTGAAGAGGACTAACTACTTTTCAGAAGTCTCAAGCATATTTGTCAGAAGAGGAGGCAGAGAGCTCATAAGAGGCAGAAGTGGTGTATGACTCCAAGGAAATGGTGTTTTCCAGACACAGCAGGGTTGATGCACATAAGAACTCACCGTGGTTGTGACATCACATATAAGACCTGCACAAGTTTAAGCCAGACAAAATTACACCATTAGGTGAATGTAGCAGGCGATAGGTGGGAAATAGAGTAGAGGTGGGCAGGATATCCCACCACTACCTGAGGAGTTATTGGCTTTGATAGCTGCTGAGAGAGGCAGAGGCAGTTTTCCTTAATGATGTAATCCCTATATAGGTGGACCACACTACCATATACCCAAGAGGAGTTGGACAGTACAAATTGGATTTGGTGGATTTAAAAACAGGGAGAGAGAACACTGTTGCCCGTTACCCTGCAGGAGGGGTGGGGTGTGGTGGTGAGAAAATGCCGCACCAACAACTCAGGCATTGGGAGTCAGTGAGTAGCAGAGAGTGCATCAGACTCAATTAAGGAAGTTAGACCTGTCTTTATACCCCCTCCCAGGGTCCTATTGACTCAGGCATCTGACTCTGATACATTGTCCTTTCCTCTTTGGTGTCTCTGAGTCAGGTGTCTCTCCATCAGCATCTCTGGGCATTGAGTCAGGTTTTGTGACTTGGCTCAGGGAGGAAGTGCCTGCCATTGGACCAGAGGAAGGGGTGTGCTTCAGGGCAGAAAGCTGGGTTGAGCCCCTGCTCATCAAATGTAAGGAAATTTAAATGAAAAAGGGTGTCAATTAGGGTCAAATGAGGGTCACATTTAGCATCTGGTGATGTGACCTTGGCCAGAAGATCTTTCAGTGTTCCTTCAACAATGGCTTGGCCCTGAAGATTACAGGCAACGTCAAAGGTATGACTTAGCTTCCAGGAAGTGATACATCCATTACATTGCTGGGAAGTATAAGTAGGGCCACTGCCAGTTTTCAGGGCCCAGGGCACTCCCATGACCAGCATTGCAGACTTGAGAGCCTTAATAACATGGGAGACTTTTTCTCCCGACAGGGCAATGGCATAGGTAAAGGAAGAGCTGGAGTCCACAAGTACATGAATGTAGTGAAGATTACCAAAGGGGGAGAGGAGAAGGTAGTTGGTGACATCCTTTTGCCAGATTGCATTTGGTAAGAGGCCTTGGTGATTTACCACATTTCTTTTAAGGGTTCCTAAGGGTGAAAGGGAGTGCAAGTTGCACAGGACTGGGCTAAATGCTTGCATTGAGAGATGGGAAGTTCAGGAAGGAGTTTATGTAAGCTCAGAGGGGAGAGATGAAATTGTTGGTGAAGGAATATCAGTGATCATGGTATCAGTCAGTTCTTTGCTTTGGGCAAGGATATCTGGATAAGGTTGTGTAAATAAGCAGAAGGGTCTCAAGGAGTGCATGTCTTAAGGGCCTTAAACAACAGGTCTGAGACCTGTTGGAAATAGGCATATTGGCCAATGGAAGATGGGGACATTGGATCAATATATTGGCCATGCCTGGTGAGCATGTCTCGGGTGATGTCAAGCCTATAGTGGAGGTTAAGACAGGCCTGTGCCTCAGCCTGTTCGTCATAGGCAGAGCACCAGTATTGGAAGATCGAAGGTTCCAAAGCAGTCTTAAGAAGATGCCAGTCATAATGTGCTTGCATAGCCCATTGGTGAAGGACTTGTTCAAAGCAGGGAGAGTCTGGGCCAGATTCATTAACAGCCTTAAGGATAAGAGAAAGGTCAGTAAGGGGTGTGGGCACCCATGGTTGGTTGGCTGCATTCGATCCTACGTTAACAGGGGAGGCCATGGTCGAACACCCACATGGTATGTAAGGGGGGCAGGACAGATGCCACAACACGGGCTGGGGGAGTAGTGGGGGGAAGGAGTGCTGTATGGTGGACATTGGGGCAAGTGGCGGCATGAAATTCCTGCCGTGGGTACTGGGGTGGAGGAATGAAGGCAGGAAGGGGGGTAGGAGGGGTCGAATGCCATGGTTTGAGAGGCACTGCTTTGCATAAGTGGTCTGACTCCACCTTACCTGAAGTGTAAGGGGCTTCAGCTATAGGTGGTGTCGAGATAATAGAGAGGTTAGTACTGACCTGCTCCTGACAGTGCTTGCTGTGGGCAGCTATCACTTCCTCCAGAGAAGAGGATTTGAGGCTGGCAATGATGGCTAATAGGAGGGGACAAAGGAAACAGAGGGATCACTCCTGAGCTGACCTCACGCTTTGGGGCAAGAAAGAGCACATACATCCAAAGGTCAGGGTCCCACATGTTTTCAGAGAAATCCAGGAGGCCAGCACCACAGCCTCATCCCAAAATTCCTCCACATAGACAGTCTTAACCTTAAGGCCCCTGGTAACTAATATTGGTTTTAATGCCTTCACCTGAGGCTCCTTACAGCGGGAGGGTAAGTTCCCCATTCTGTTAATGGCTGGAGACATAGACAAGAACAAAGTCTAAAACAAAGACAGACTTGACCAAAGGCAGGAAGTGTGTCAGATGTAAGTGTAGTAGATGTTCCTACCTAACACACTACAGACACAAAGGAAAAGAGAGAAAAAAAGGGAGAGTACCTGCGCTCACCTTGGTGAAGGCCAACTCACCGTGCCAAAAATGCACCAGGAGCTTGAAGAGGAGTCGGAAAGGGTGCAGATAGTGAAAGCAAAAGTGCACTGATGTAGAATCCATTAGCCAATGCACCACCAGCAACAAAAGCCAAAGATCAGGGCCCAAACAAAAAATAGCCTCGGCAATGGAAAGAAAAAAATACACCCTGATTCCAGTGGGGCCAAGACTCATGCCAGCATGGGATTCACGAGCCCCATGTGTAGGCACCAGAAGTTGTTGGTGACCCTGCTTGGACACCCCTTGCAAGAGGGGGTGAGAAGACACAGCACCAACTACTCAGGCACTGGAAGTCAGTGAGTATCAGAGCATGCTGCAGACTTGTTTATTAAGGAAGGTAGATCTGCCTTTAAACCCCCTCCCAAGGTCCCATTGACTCAGGTGGCTGACTGCTGTATGTCCTTTTCTCATTGGTGTCTCTGGGTCAGGTGTCTCTCCTTCAGTCAGAGTGGCTGGGCATTGAGGCAGACTTGGCAGCTTGGCTCAGGGAAAAAGTGCCTGTTGCTCATACGCATGAGCGCAGCCCTGGGCAGAGAGGTAGGCAGGAAGACTGCAGCTTGGGTAGGCTGGCCACAGTTTCTACTACAGAACACACAGATGGCCTGGAAGGGAGGTGGAGATGGATATAAGAGGAGTTGGAGGTAAATATGATGGAAGTCCACAGTGGGAACTTTTTCAAAGAATTAATCAACTTTTCTTTTCTTTTTTTTTTTTTTAAATCCTAAACCTAAAAGCAAACTAAAGGTATCAAGCACAGATGAGGATATGGAGAAAACAGAAAATTTATGCATTCTTGATGGAAATGTAAAAGAGATAAACTATCATTTTCTAAATCCAGTTTTAGCATTCCATGCATTTTTCTAGTACTTGATTTTTACTAAAGAATAGCAAAGAGATGTTTTCTGAGGAACTTCTCAGACTTTTCCTTGTTGATAAAAAGGAAGAGGCTCTAAGAACCTGTGACTAACTGCTGCACAGATGCCAATTCGAGGATATATGATGGTTATACCTATGAAAAATGTTGGGGCTAGGATCATTAGTGAAACATCTTACTAGGTAGTATTAGTAAATAGCTTGAAGCAGGCCAAACAAACTTCAAGAAAGCTGATGGTGATGAGGTGCTCTTACAGGTAAGAATAATTTCTCAAATCTTTGTAAATTATATCTAGCTCCAAGGGTTTAGGTTTCCCAGATCTGCTTGTTTCCAAGTTCACTCAGTGGCACAGCCAGCTACTCCATCACCTCTTGTTTCCTAATGTTGGCCTTTGGTAGACTGTCCACCTCTGACGTCCTCTACAAGATGGTCTGATGTGACTGCTGAGCCATGTGTTTTCACTCTCCCTCCTTCCTGCCCCGCTAAACGCCTTTGCAGCAAAGTTATAATTTGATGACCACAGTGCACCTCATTCTAAATAGTGTCTTATCAACTTCACCTACTTTGTGCCACAGGCCTCACACATCCATAAGTCCTTTTAGCACTGTAACTGCAGGCTTGCTCTTTTATTAGGAATCTTTTATTTTTCTCTCTGTTGTTTGACAAAACTTTTGTTTCTTTCTATGACAAAATTTTAAGGCCTTTGGTCACTCCTCTTACTCTTTTTTTGTTAAAACTTATTTTGCTTTTTATAGTAAATGTTTAATATCCTTCACTTCCTCAATGTGATTTAGAGTTTATTTCTCGCAGTGTAATTTTATCGAGGCATTCTTGCATGGGTGGAAGCTTCCTGCCTGACCCTCCTGAAGATAAGCCCCATGATGGCTTACCCTGAGTTCTGAGAACAAAGTTTGAATCAGAGCAATGCTCAGCAAATTAAGGTTCCTGGTCATCTGCCTGTGCTCAGCTTTAAGTTCATATCATTAAAATTATTTACATTAAAATTCTGACTCAAATATCCTAAAATTCATGTACATTTTGAAGACTCAACAGTGGGGATGGAAGCAAAGGCTCTGCATTTAATAATATATACTACTCCTGAAGATAATTCAAGTTCAGTTCTCAGAACTCACAAAAGTCAGCTCATAACATCTGATGCCCTCTTCAGGCCCCAACATGAGCATCTGTGTCCCACAGCATTCATTTACACAGACATACATAGACAACAAAAATAAGCATTATTTCTTTACCTTCAAGTTTTTAAAGTAATAAGGCTAATTGATTTTAAAATTGAAATATTGTCTAAAACAAAAATCTGTCAAAATTGGAAATAAATTTTAATTAAATAATACTGAATATTAGTCCTGTTTTATAAAGCCTAAAACATATGTAGGTCACATTGTGAAAGTTTTCTAGTTTTTGTTTGCACCATGGTGTATGTGAGTAAGGTTGGGGGAATTGCTTTGTTGAGCTAGAGTAGAATCTGCGAGTGTCCTTTGATCTCAAGTTTCTTCTCTGGCTCAGTGCAGACACCCATTGCTCTACATGTAATGGCCATATCTGATCTCAAAAATTCCTGTTGTTCCTTGGATGTTTTTTAGAGCAGCATGGAATTCAGGAACCTGGACTGCTCTTTCTAGTTTTTCAATTGTGTTTTCACCTTGCTACCACAGTCATGCCTAAAATCTGACCTAAATATCTACTACTCTGTCTCTCTGAATGCTTTCTTGTCATTCCTGATTAATGTTTCTCCCTGACTTTTGCCAAACTCTTTCTCCTTAAGAACCCATTATTCATCAAGAGTGGAAAGTTTATTAGTTTTATTACTAGATTTTGGTGACTGAATAAGTCTAAACCCCAAATAATTATTGATTATAAAATAGTTCATTTTTGTATGATCTATGAAAATTCCTCTTTTAACCTCTTAAAAGAAGGAATGTAATTTTTAAAATAGATATGGAGAACTCACCATGAGTCCAGCACCCCTTATAAGCTTTTTTGTGAATTATTAACTTAGTTTGAAAAATGTCTCTGTGACAAAATTGATCTTTCAGAGAATAAGTTAGGCCCTATCTGTTCTAAGGGAAGATGTGTTCAAGTCTTTAGAACTATCTTGGAAATATGTTCTTTGTCTGCAGTCCTGAGTTCAGTGGTAACAAACACCATACACCATACACTTCAATACTAAGAAATTGCAAGACCATTAAGGTTTACTTGGCCCAAGATAGTCTGAAGACTGTGTAGACAAATTCTGACCTTGGGGATTTCTAAGCTTATTCTGTTTGTTCCCATGAAATGCAGAGCAAAGCCTAGCTCCAAACAAAACCACCATCCATGTCTATAAGTGCTGGAAATATCCACAGCTAGTTTATGAGAATCTTGTCATAAAAACCGAATAAGTTAAAGGCATCCGTGAGTACCAGTCTGGGTGGGTTGTCATAGATGAAACACTGGTTTCTGGAGATACATCCTCCTAAAGATGCTGGTAGAGCTGTCAGGGGATGTAAGCTTCTGGTTCTTTCAGCTGGACACCCTGAAAACCTCTATACTTTTAGTTTATCATTTTCAACATAACTGTAGCTCATTTGCCTCATTTGTCCTCAACATGTCCTTTACTCCAAATACTATCATTATAAATCATTTCCCTACCCACATTCTCCACATTTCATTTCTGGTCTACAGTCTCTTCCCTAGAGAGTGGCTTGCTGCCTCAATGGGGATAAATCCAAAGACAGAAATAAACACCAACCATTCCAAAATAACAGTGCAAGCATGTCAGGAGAACTTCAAAATATTTATCCTGACACATTTTAAAAAGTCACAATACAATACTTTAAAATTCCCGTTGTAAATAATCAAATTATTTAGATACCAAATTAAACAATTTCCCCTTATTCATTTCTCAATTTATTCTAGTCATTAAAATTAGCAAGAATAAGCATTTGCTATGAAAACTTTCAGACTTTTTTATACACATGAATAAAATTTTTCTTTTTTCCCACATAGAATATGAATTAGATCACCTCTGAAATGCAGTGATTATATGATTCAATCTCTCCTGTTGAGTTATGTGCTGATAACATGGTATTTTCTATGGAGAAATACTTATAAAACTAATAGGTAATATCTGCTGAATACTTCTATAAGTTAGGGGTTCTTGTAACTTATATGTATGGAGTTATATATAATTTTTATACATTAAAATATAACACTTTATTAACCTTATTTGATAGATAAATGTAAATGCACATAGCAAAAGATGTTATTTGTCTGAGATAAGCTAAGAAGAAATGTCTTTAATCATTAATACTATTGTCCTGTCTAGCATACTCATTTTTGTCACTAAAACCTTCTAAAATCATATTCTTAATTATATTCTTAATTCTTTTAAGATAAACATGGGGTTATTGAATGGTTAGAGCAAATAAAAGATCATAATTAAACCCTATGCAGTGAGTATGAATGTAAATGAGAGATAATACACTACAGAGTCAAGAGCCCTCTTCCCCCTTTTTGTTTTGTAGCTTCTTGAATAGAGTATATGCAATGTTAAGTCTAGTACAAGAAGAGGAACTTATGTATAAGAGTATTTAAAGTTAGTCAGTATTGGCAGCATTATTGAGGTCAGAAAGTCTTCCTGGTTCCCATTCCAGGCCTTTGGGAAAGTTGTATCAATTTCTATGGTCCCAGGAGCAGTCATTCATCTCAATTCTTAATGTAACATCATTCTCAATTTGATAGAACACTAGGAAGCCTTAGCTTGGGTATGCATCCTCTATCTTTGATGAAGTAATATTTTCTAGAGTGTGGGAGGACATCAAGCTATGAAAATATCCTTGGAGAGATTTGCTTATTATGTTTAGATTTTTTAAATCTTCCTAGTACTTTTTTTTTCTAATGAACACCGGGAGGTTCCCTTTATTTTGTGGGCACATCTTGTTTTCTCTTTGTCTAATGAAGTTTCAAATGCTTTTTGATGAGCTATTAAGCTTGGAAAAAATAAACAACTCTTTAAAATAAGAAGACAGTGAAAATGAAGGGTGGAAAAATGCCTCGGTTTGAGGGTACATGTCATTAAAGCCCATTATTTGGAAGAAAATTCTGGTACTTATGCAATCTGCATAAATAATAAATCAAGAATGATGTGGGCCATCTCTATGAGCCTTATGTAAGATCATGATGGCACTACATCATTTCTGATAAAGTATCATTGGCACTTAAAATGCAAGTAATTTACTTAAATATAGATATCAAAAATAATGTTTTAATATCTCATGCCCCATATGTTGCATAGGACATACTTTACTAGATATCATTGTATTTCACTTATGTGGAATACAAATGTAATTGGGTACACTATGGTTTTTTTACTACAGTTTGCAAGTCACTGGAGTATTGTATTGGAGGTATCAAAGGAAAGGTGCATATTGGTTCTATTATATAATTCTGTATAAGTTTGTTCCAGAAGTTGCAGTCATGTCTCAACTACAAATGCTTGCTTGGGCTTCAATGAATTGGAGTGACTATTTCAGCCCTACCATGTAACATTTTAATAAGTCCAGTAGGTCACATCCAAGGGAATTATCATCTGATTCACTCTCATAACCAGCTCAAGATGAATTTTCCTAGAAATGGCTGTGCAGGATTGACAAGGGGGGTTGTAAAACTTGAGATTAAAGTTCATTTTCTCTTTGTGTTAAGTATTGCTTTGTTGGGAGATTTAACTGGAGCAGATAAGATCACAAAACATCAGATAATATCCTAAACTTCAAGATTTCCTTTTAGGGCAGCAGAAACATTGAATCACATTAATCCCAATAGGGAAGTAATGGGGGAGACACTGGTTTATTCTACTGTGTGGGTTTTTATATTTGCTTCTGTCTAGATGACATTTCAGTGTTGGAACCCATTTAGGAACTTTGAAGGCTCAAACATTTCCACTATAGGTTTAAAGAGAAATCTGGCAATAGGGAATTGTACAGAGATCCACAAGGATGACCCCCAACTAGGAACCTAAGCAATAGTGCAAAGGCTACTTTAAATGCCCTTCCCCTATAATGAGAATGATGACTACCTTAAATGCCATCCTAGAGCCTTTATGCAGTAGCTGATGGAAGCAGAAGCAGAGATCCACAGCTAAGCACTGAGCCAAACTCCTGGAATCCACTTTCAGAGAGGGAGGAGTGACAAACAAAGATGTCAAGATCACACTGGGAAAACCCACAAAAACAACTGACCTGAGCAAAATGGGAGCTCATGGACCCCAGTCTGACAGCTGGGGAACCAACATAGGACAAACCAGGCCCCCTGAACGTGGGTGTCTGCTACGAGCACTGGACAGTCTATGGGGCCTTGGGCAGTGAAACCAGAATGTATCCCTAGTGCACGAACAGACTTTGGTAGCCCATTTCACATGGCGGGATACTTTCTCTTCCTAGATACACAGGGAGGGCCTAGGCCCTGACCCAAATGACTTGACAGATTTTGTTGATCCCTCATGGAAGGCCTCACCCTCCCTGGGGAGTGGATGGGGCATGGGATGGGGAGGTCTTTGGGGGTATGGGAGAATGGGAAGGAGACGGAACTAGGGTTGGTATGTAAAAATAAGATTGTTTCTAATTTAAAAAAAAATTATAAAAATAATTCCTTTCTGTGCTATTTGAACACTTAACCCCCCCAAACAGAAATTTGGTGTGAATCCACAGAAACATGACTTTTCTGGTCTGTGATTGTATCACCCTGCCTATAGAGATGTAGTGCTGTTCCCTGAAGAGATCAAAATGATGTTCTTGTTTTGTTGCCTTTTCTGGAATCAGAAAGGAAGATTTTGAAGCAATTTCACCCGGCTCAGAGAATTTCTGATGCAGTAGAGGAAAACTGGTGTTTGCTAACACTGGTATTACAACATTTAAGGACAACAAAGTAGAGGGACTGATCTTAGGAATGGGAAGGACATTTCTGGAATTTCATGAACACAGCACCTGTGAGGACAATCAGAAATGCTGGATTATGACTAGAGCTGCAGGTCTATAAATGGATGCTATAGGAGGAGTTGATCTATCATGAGACTTACAAGCCCTTCACAGGTAAACATGGAGGGAAAGAAGAAAGTTTTAGGTGGAGCACACTGTTTATACAGAATTCTGAACGGATGAGTCTGTTTCTTGTTCTTAATGAGTACTGAGGTGTGAAGTCGGAGAGAAGGAGGAATAAAAGATGGATCTGGAAGTGTGTGAGAGGGCTCTGATAAAGTTGGACTGTGTCTTATGGACAGTGAGGATACCTCGGAAGTGTTGGGCAGAGGAATGATTCTATTAAGTGTGTTTTTAAAAAGTTGCTTAGATTTCTGGTGCAAAGTAAATTTAGTTTAACATCAACATGGGCTGTAAACTCAGTTATTCTGTACATGGCATATGATCAGAGTAAAGGGTCAGTGAGTGATTTGCTGTTGCCCCCTCTTTCTTAAGTAAGGCTAAGCCTAAGGCTATGCATTAGCTATACTAAATACTAACATGAATCAGTGAACTCCTAAGACTCTGATGGGGAATGTACTTCTTTGTATGTTTATCTTATTGATTATTGAATAAAATATTGTTTGGCCAATGAGACAGCAAGTTAGACAGGACTAGGAGTCAAAGAGGATTCTGGGAAATGTAGTAGAGAAGTGGTGATCCAGGCAGGAAGTGACATAGCAAGAAGACTCAAATTTGAGCAAGGAGAAATAGGAAGTGTCCCTTTTTCCCCTCCGCTCTTCCTCCAGCGCAGCAAATGTGATCCACCAGCAAGGATGGACGCCAATAAGGCGTCCAATAAGATAAGTCTTATAAAATATATAGATGTATGATAATTGAGACTGAGCTAATAGATGAGAATCCTAGTCATTGGCCAAGCAGTATTGAACCTAATACAAGTTTCTGTGTATTCATTTGGGCCCTAACGAGGCAGGTGGCTGGTGTAAAGCACACATGTGGTGGTGGGGCTCAGGCAGCTTATGGCAGAAAGATTTATCATAACAAGACTCCGTAAGTAAACCCTTTCTTTGTATTATTTTAAATGGAGTCTCAGGATTTCCTTGCAGGATTTCTGGCTTTGTGATAACTATTCCTCTTCATAATTCCCAGTTTATAAGGATGAAAGGCTTTTCTGTAGATCTTTGGGCAGAGATTTTTTTTTAATGAGCTTGATGTGGTGACACTAAGTGCTAGATGCTAATTCAGTTCTGAAGGATAATCTATGTTAAGATGACATTCTTGCTACTGAGCTTATTTCTGATCTAACCTTTTCAAAGTTGTGTAAATAATTGTTATTAATTAATAAATTATTAAGAGATGACTTTATCATTTTACAAATCAAAGAAATAAAATAGTAATTGTAAGACAAATGCTATATAAATATACATATATATATATATATATACATATTCTTTATATAACTTTAATAATATTGAAACAGGGGTATCCTATCAACTTGACGATATGTGGAATCACCCAGGTGACATACCTTGCATTTTTCAATGTGGGCATTCCCAGAGAAGCTTAATGGAATGGAGAATACACCATCTAAATGTGTAGCACCATCTCATGGGCTAGTACCCATAATCAATAACAGGAGGAAAAGGAAAAAGCAGAATGAAAATAAACAATCTATTCTCTCTGTTGCTTTTCTGTTGAAATGTGAAGGGTCCCAACCACATTCCCCCACCACCATGGGGCAACCTTCCCCATTTCCTTCCTTCAAACTGTGAGGCAAAATGAGCCCTTCTTCCCTTAAGCAGCTTTATATAGGTATTTATGACATGAATGAAAAAAATGACTATACAATTATTGTTTTGTAGTGGATATAATATGGAACACCATCTACTATATGAAGCAACCTAAATAAAACCACATTAAAGCTATGAATAGAAAGTCGAGTGAATTTGCTTAAGGTACATCATTACTTTACATTACACAACCCTCTTTAGCTACTTTTCTCCAAATTGCTTCAATCATCCTGCAGCACTATGGCTGCACCTTTAAGAAATGTACATTTTGATTTTATGCCTTCTTTAATGTGCTTGAGATGTATGAGAAACAGTCACTGTACAATTCCAAGTCATGGTGACACTTCTGGACTGACCTGTGCCTAAATATTCATGAATTCAATTAATTTGTTCCTTATTCTTCAAAAGCTTTCCCATGTGAACAAAAATAAAACTGTTTAAGGATGTGGTGTTGAATTTCTACCTTCTATTTGGAGTGTGTCTCAGAAACTGTTTATGGAACAAATTAGATAAGAATCATGAACAAAAATAAAATGTACACAAAGAAATTAACAAAGGAACAAAAACCAACCAAATGCAACCCTGAAGGCATTTGGTAAAGTTCATGTTTGATAAGAGCTTGAGTATTTTTTTAAATAAATGTTATAGACATAATTTAGTACATGTTCTATCCACAGCAGTTTTTCATTTTCATTATTATATGTGGCACAAATAACAAAAACCCAGCACAAATATTGGGGTTCAAGCTAAGATCAGAAAAACAAAACAGTCAAGCCAGTAGCTCTTACACTATCAAGCTGAAATGGAAATCCTGTCTCCAGGAATCCTTAGAGACAATGCTCTCCGTGAACCCTCAGAGGCAAATGCTCTCCATCTGGAAACTAAATAAACCCTTAGTTTCTCCCCTGTATACCTCCCTGGTGCTGGTATTAAAGGCATGAGCTCTGTTATTTTTTTAGACTAATCCACTCTCCTGTAGCCCTGGGTGGCCTTGAACTCACAGAGATTCATCTACCTGTCTCTTGAGTAAATTAAAGGTGTGTGCCACCACTGTCTGGCCTCTAGGGCTAATTAGTATAGCTGCTTTGATTAAAGTTGTGTATTATCACTGCTTGGCTCTATAGCTGTGGTTAGCTTTTCATTTTGATCTCCATTGGCTTTATTAGATCATAAACAATATATCACCACAACTATATATCATTTTAATATAACATATTCTGTTTCAACAACAAACTTTGAAAGCACAGGTTTTTATCACTTTAATTCATTAAACTTACTTTCACAATTACAAATATTACCTTTTCCATGCAGAAGTGGCATATGCCTTTAATCCCAGCACTCAGAAGGCAGAGAGGCAGGAGAATCACTGAACTACAGAGCAAGTTCCAGGACATACCAAGTTACAGGGTTGCAGAGAGAAACCCTGTCATGAAGAAAGAAAACACAATATTAGCTTCTATTGAATATTGTGTGTTTTAGAAGACAACTCAGCCCATAGCAGATGCAGTTAAATATTCTGTAAAAGTTTTCAAATCATTTGTTTGGACTAGTTGGGGAATTGCACATTAGGATATATTGAGAAGCTTAGGTACTTGGCATTTCTCAGAATATATGCTTCATCTAAAAGAGAATATTTTGATAATCTCTTACCTTTTGGACTCTTTGGGTTTGTATAAGAAATTCTATAAACCAAAATATATTTTGTTTAATTAAAGAATAAATTAATCATTTAGAGGATGGTCAAACTGATATCACTGCCATAGTGTGCAAATTGACCTTTTTTTGTGAGCAAAATTGATTTAGCACACATTTCTATATCATTAATATGCATAAATATATTTGACAAAAAATTTAAGCTCCCAGATATGAATATTTGTGCTGGATACTAGCATGTTAGCATAGATTTAGATACCTTAATCCCTCAGTCTCACTGGGTATCACTTTTTGGCTATGTGATCTCTGACTTTATGTTCAAGCTTATGTAAATTATTAACTTCGGCCAAATAAAATTGATAAAATGCAGATTTAAATTCTACAGTTACCTAGCTACACAAAGCACTCCATAAATATGAATAATTTTTATATTTCAGTTAAAATTTTAAGCACTCTTTATTGTTGTTCTTGAAATCTCTTCTGATTTTTCTAAACTGAGAAAATTATGTTAAGTGGAGATAATTATAACAAATTACTATTATATGTGAATTATGTAAATGCATTTTCTTCAGTCTTAAAATTTTATGAGAATATACAAAATAAATCAAAGAAAACAATAGAATCGTTTTCTCAGTATGTCAAATTCTCTAATTTAATTGTCCTGAGTTTTGTAAAAGAATGATAGTATTTACATGCTATTTTCTATTCCAGAACAGTTTAGACATCCAATTCTAGCTATGATAATTTCAACATGTTATTCTTTTTTATGTGCCTGGACTGGGCCCCCCAAATTTTTTAATCATGTCTTCATTTATGTATGTGTGATTATTTACATATGAGATTGATTTATTCATATTATCTTTCTTCCCATTATGCCTCTGATCTTTAGGGGCTCTTATCACAATTTCTTTATGTGTTCCCTGTTGGTGTAATTTGCATGTTTTCATGATGTGCATGAATGTTTATAAACTTATCTGATTCTTTTTTGCGGAAGCTTTTAAATTACTTCATGTGTACCATTGCTTGTCTGATGCCTATGGGAGCCAGAAGGGGGTGTTGTATCCCTGACACTGCTTGACAGACAGTTGTAAGCCATCATGTGGGTGCTGGGAATTGAAATCTGGTCCTCTGGAAGAGCAACAAATGCTCTTAAATGCTAAGCCTCTCTCCTGCCTCCCTGATTTTCTTAAGACTAGTTATTGGACTCACAGTTTGTAGCAGTATACACATCTTTAGAGGTTTCTAGGATGCCAAAGTTTCTCTGCAAAAATGATGAAATAATTCAAATGCTACTTGCAGACATCTATGGAAACACAGAGTTCCCTGATGCCACCTGACAATTCTGCTATCCGTATCTTGTTTCCAGCTATGGAATCGGGCAATAATGTAGCTTCCTATGTTATTATTTATGGATACTGACCATTTCAATCACTCAGAGGTTTTATTTTTTTATTCTTTTGTTTATTTCTCCATTAAGATGTCCTAAATATTTATAATAATGAAATGACTAGAATGTTTAATTATGTCCCAGGTTACTTCTAAGCATTTTACATCTATTTAATTACATTCTCACAAACTTTGGTAGGTGATCAGTCATATTTTTGTTCCCACTTGACAAATAGGTCAGGATTTGAAACTATGAAATTTGGTATCAGGGCTCACTCATAACCCTTGTAGAGTATCTTACACTTTTTAGTAGTTTTGTGCTTATAAGTACATCTTAAATCTATTAAAAAGTGCTAGAGTTTTCTTTAGATTTAATTTTTAATCCTTAAAAAGAATCGACACCTAACTCTTTTTAGTCCTATCCATAAACCTATCCATGTGCCTGTCATGTCTTTTTATATTGTTTCTGTTACAAAGGTTTCCCCTTAGACTTATCCTCTTATGTGCCACTTTTGGTTACATTGATTGTGCATGACTTCTGAATGTCAGGTTAGGTTGCAATAAAAATCACACATACTTTGCCCACATCTTTGAACAATCATTTTATAACAACACAAGTGATTGACAGATTTCAACAGGTTTTTCTTTTATAAAAAGTAGAAGATTGGCCGGGTCTTGGTGGCGCACGCCTTTAATCTCAGCACTCGGGAGACAGAGGCAGGCGGATCTCTATGAGTTCGAGGCCAGCTTGGTCTCCAGAAGGAGTGCCAGGATAGGCTCCAAAGCTATACAGAGAAACCCTGGCCCCAAAAACAGAAACAAAAAATAAACAAAACAAAAAAAATTGAAGATGACTGTAATAAAGATGCATGAGTCTAGTGCTGAATCTCTGTGTTGTGTTTATGCCAAAGGTGACAAGTCAAGAAACTGGAGTTATGCATCAGCCATGAGAAAAAAGTTAAATAGAACAATTTACAAGTGGGTCTCTCTGGATACTGTGGAGAAATAAGGTTAAAACTGATGATAACACTGAGTTACTTCACTTTTTATCACATCCAGGTGCCACTTGATTAAAGTTTTTTTTAAATAAAAAGTAAATCTGCTGGAAACTTATTTTATATGATTTTGAAGCACACACATTTTCTTTTATGAATGTATAGGAGTTTTTAAAATTCTCACTTTCTATATCATATTGAAATATCACCGTTATTTTTCTTCAAATAGAAGGAATCTTCATAATGTTTCTAGAATTGCGAATTTTTATTCTTTATTTTGTTCAACTCATTTCATGCTCTTATTATTGCACAAGATATTTGATATCCTATACTGCTTCGGTCATATTTAATATAAAATATTTCAAAGGAAATTGAGAAGAAAATATTTATTCATTCCATTCACTACCCTAGATTTGAGAAGGTTCTGTCAATGACAAACAAATAACACCATTCAAAATTATTTCTTCCTCTTTTATTTATTCATGGTCTCAGATATCACTAACTTTATTTGCATATTTTAATTTTTATATTAAATTACAATTAAATTATTTTTCTTCCCTTTTATTCCTCTAGTTCTTCCCATGTACTTCCATTGCTCACTCTCTCTCTCTCTCTCTCTCTTGATTCATGACCTCTGTTTCTTAAACAACATTGTTCTCTCTCTCTCTCTCTCTCTCTCTCTCTCTCTCTCTCTCTCTCTTGATTCATGACCTCTGTTTCTTAAACAACATTGTTCTCTCTTTCTCTCTCTGTCTCTCTCATGTGTGTGTTTCTATCTTTTAAAATGAGTTGACTATTTCCATCGAGTTATTTGTCTAGACTCTACTATAAAAAATGTGAGCAATGATAGAAGAAAGAATAGCTCATATTAGCTTATATTATATTATTATATTATATGTGTTATATTATAACACATATGATCAAAAATGAAGTTTTGATTCACTTTCTATTCAGGATGTGGAATGCTACTCTTTGCAAAAAGAGACTTCTGTAGTGCATCAAACATTATCACCTGGTTTCTGGCTTTCTGAAGTGGAACATTTATTCCAGCACGATCAACGGTTTCTTCTATATATTCCAAACATTTAATTATTGATGTGTAACCCATATTTTAAGATGTAGATTTCCAGATTACTAAACTCTAACATATGCTTTGTTTGCATGTGTGCTGTGGCATGTGCTTAGAAAGTGTACATTTTAAGCAGAGATTATACATTAATTTAGTTATTTATGTTTGCTCTAATTGCTACTAATATTCTGCATTTGGTGGTCAGGTGTTGGGCACTTTAAATGGTACTTCAGATGTTCCAAATAATAAGAAGTCCTACAAATATTTGAACTACATTCAGGAATTTATTATTGCAAACATGGAATCCAGGCTTTCTGTGAATTAGTGCTAGATTTGTTTTTCATATTTTTGTACTGTTTGGAGTAAGGAAGCATTCAAATTGATGCTCATGGATTTATTTTTCATTGTCAGCTGTTTAGAATACAGTGTCATTAACTTTGTTCCTTATTTTTGTTTCAGGAAATATTTATGGAAAACCCCTATGCTAATTTATATATATACATATAGATAGATAGATAGATAGATAGATAGATAGATAGATAGATGAGATACACAGAGACTGCTAGATAAACACAAACATTTCAATCCTCACTTGTCTCCATGGAAACCACAACTATCACCAGCTGCAGGTAGCACAGTGTAGAAATGGTCTTGCTGCTCCCTTCAAGGCTCCTTCTAAGACCCCAGCGATATCCTGCATACTGAAGTTCCTCACAGGGACTCCTCAGTGACCATGATGGGGATTTATTTGGCTGCTAAAATAAAACAACATCAGCTGGATAACTATTCACCAATAGAAATACATTCTGCACAGTTCTTTGCAATGAGAAGCCCAAGACAGGACATTGTTAGATTCAGTTTCTGGTGAGAGCCTACCTTGTAGCTCATAGTTAGTACCTCCTTGTTTTGATTAATGGAGGAAGTTGGGAGTGAACTGTACTTTAATCAGTTCTCTATGAAGTCATTGTTGCTGGTCATGAAAACCTCACCTCCTCAGCTTAATCACTTCACCAAAACCTCACGGTGAGAATTAGATTTTGACATAGGTAATTTGGACAGACACAAATATTAATGAAGTGTGTGTTATTAATATCCAGGGCTCCTCTCTTTCTTGGCTTGTTCAAAACTCCAGAATACTGCTGTTTCACACAGCTCACCCTTCTTTTCTACCATTTCATGCCTTTGAACCCATTCTTCCTGCTCTTTTCAGTGATATCTCCTTTGTCTTAGCAGATGTATTCCCACTAAAATGATTTCAAATGTAATCCCATTTCAGCATTTCATTCCATAGAATCTTAATTTACAAAACCTGAAAGAAATAAATAGCCTGTAAAAGATGCAGTTCTATTTAATTTATAATTTGTATCTCTATTGTTCATATCAGTTTTCATATTAATTAAATACTCAGTCAATTTAAATCTTGATTCTTCAGTTTCAGTTTCCCTTACAAAATAAGACTTTGCAGTATAAAATTGGAAGTAGTGCCTTTGTTGGAAAAACAATTTGCAAGAGATTTATATTACAAATATTTATGACAACATAGCAGAGGAGTGATAAAAAATATAATTAATGCAAAATTTCAAATTAATGCTCTCAGGGTTCTAATAAGCCTGTTAGCTAAAATTATTCTAACTGCAACAGGATATTTTTCTCAAAATTCAGTATTTTACCTCTTTATCCTTTACCAAATTCAATCTTTTTTCTTTTGGGAGGGTGATTGTGATTAATTTGTTCATTAGGCCATATATTCATTAAACATTCAGTCTTAATGGTCAAGCTAGGGGCTGAGTCTGTCTCTCAAATATTAGGTCATGTTAGAACTAAACTTTATCTTGTATTGAATTTGACATTTGGAACACAAGTTTAAGTAAATGCTAAACTTTAACTCTGAAGATGTAGCAATTTCCTCTCTTTGGAACTGTTTGTCCTTTTTGGTTCTGCACAAAAACATTTATAAAAACTTCTGGGGGCTGTTTTCCAGAACTAAGTTTTGTAAATCCAATATAACCACAAAATTCTACAAGTAAAGGATATGATTCATACCTGGCTCAACTGTTAATTTCTGACTCTTTGATTTTTTTATTTTTCTCTTGTGAACACATTAACTCTAACATCAGCAATAACATCTTACATGTACAATGAAACTCTCCCTTTACTGTGTTTCAGGTGGTCCAGTTTAGACAAATTAAAGTTATTTGTGTCAAATCACTCACATACCAATTTTGACAATGGGTGTTAAACTAGAAGGCATTTCCCACAACTTGGTATTACCGCCCTTCTGAGTGTAAACATAATTCTTTGACATCAATGATTATCAGTCACTTACCATTTCTGTAAGTTTATACTGAGATTCATTACCATGGCCATCCTCAAGAGGGATACAATGTACTCATATAATGTGCTTTTCTGATCCTTGTCTTCAACCAAGATGACCCCAAACTCTTTCATCTACCTCTGCTGTTATCCCAGTTCTGTAAGATTTACAGTGCATTACTATAACAGAAATATCCTGTTAAATATCCATGCCAATTTCTTTGTAGTATCCTATTTATTACTTAACACATGATGAATTTGTTTACAGAATTCTTTTTTATTAGTTCAAATTAGAAACTAGCCTGCTTCACATGTCAATCCTTGCTCCCCTCTCTGTCTCCACCCCCCACCCCACCAACCCCCCCATCCCATCCCTACACTGCTCCCCAGGGACGGTAAGGTCCTCCATGGGGGGATCCCCAAAGTCTTTTACAGAATTCTTATAGTAATGTCATGGCACAGCTCAAATAGAGTAAGGAACTCGAGTGATAGAGAAAAAAAAACCCACAATCCCTTCTATAATTATTTTCCTATAGTAAAAACTGTTCTACAATGGATCTCATAAATTGAAAATTATGTGTATAATTTTAAGCCAGATAACTTATTGACCAAAAGGATTTGCTGACTGGTTAGATGGCTCAGAAGTTAAAAGCGTGTATTGCTCTTACAGAAGACCTGATTTTATTATCTGCCAATGATGTCAGGTGGCTCACAACTACTTGTAACTCCATGGCCAGGGAGTCCGATGCCCCATTCAAGCCTCCTAAGGCAACTTCACTCATGTTCACTGTAACAATAACTCTTTCTGCCAGCCACCTGAGTTCCTCCGCCATATTATGGCTCCCAAATAATACACAGAGATTAATATTAGTTACAATGTTTCTGGCCAAAGACTAGGATTTCTTACTTGCTTGCTGTCTTAAGTATCAACCATAACCATTAATCTATATATTTTATAAAGACTTATCTTATCAAGAATGCCAGCAGCATATGTCCTCTCTTCACGGGATCACAAGGCAACTCTCCTTTTCCTACATTCCCAAGAATCCTGCTTTTCGCCTAGTCCCACCTAATTTGCTCCCCTTTTGGCCAACAGTGCTTTATTTATCAACCAATAAGACAAACATATACACAGAAGGACCTCCCCCATCATCTCATCTTTTCTGTCTAAATAAAAATAAGGGTTTCAACACTAACATAATAAAATATATAACAAAACAGTTATCAAGTAAGAACTATAGTTACAATATTTAGTTCATTGACATTCAGCAAGATTTAAAAAAAATATTCTATCTATCCTACCTTTGTGAGTCTAAAGTCTTATATGTAGCTTATCTTTTATAATAACTAAAGAAAACTATAACCATAACTATCTGTCTTCAACTCCATCAAAGACCACGGGAGGATAATATATAAACTCTAGATCTGGCAGAGATATCTGGCTA
Source organism: Cricetulus griseus (assembly GCF_003668045.3). Classification (NCBI taxonomy): domain Eukaryota; kingdom Metazoa; phylum Chordata; class Mammalia; order Rodentia; family Cricetidae; genus Cricetulus; species Cricetulus griseus. The sequence continues at coordinate 187,427,218 of NC_048595.1, read as the reverse complement.
CCTTGACAGTCACCCAAAGTTCCTCTGTAATGTTGGGGCACCCATATTCAGCCTATTTGCCACAGTGTGTCTGGAAGACTTCTCCATGAAGCAGGAACCCTTCAGGAGTCTCTTGTTTTGCAAGTTCAGAAGTCACGTTCCTGTGGTTCCTGCATGTCCAGTTTATCAAACAGTCCAGGCAAGAACAATTTCTTGCCCAAATGTCTAATCTTGCCATTTTGAAGGCAAACTCCATATTGAGTTTCCTCAATGCCCATTCTCCTTTCTGACATAATTGGTGTGGCAGGAGCACTTATGTTTCACTGCCATGAAAAACACTAATCCATTTAAATACCATAAAATCTGTAGGTCTTTGAAATGTTTGAAGAATATCTATCCGTCTCAAATACATCTCTGCATATCAAGAAAACCTATTATGCATTACATTTTAAAAGATCTGTATAAACACAATACCTAAACAAGAAGGAAATATACATGTCACAAAATTGACCTCAAAGTTGTATCAATAAATGAAAATCCATACAAATGCAAATTATTCATTTCTATATCCTATTCCCCTATAAAAAGAGATTGACTATGATCATTACCATTTATAACCAACCCCATTTAAATGAAAACAAACATTATAAACAATATTTGGGAATTCAATATTTGGGAATTTGGGTGTTGTTCATTCCAAACTGCTTCCTGCTGCTTGGTGGTGATGTCCATACCATAGGGATTATGATAAAACACAGAAACCTGGCCAGGTCCTTGGTTTTGTAATCTTTAATGCTATATCATCTCAGTTGTTTTAGATGTTGGATCACCTGGGGCACTGTTTCAGGGGGTCTTACTTCATCAAACTATATTAGTCTGGAAGGAATCCGTAGCTTTACATTTTCTGTGAAAACATAAGCAAAACCTATTTTCCCAAGTAACCTGACCTTATATTTAAATTTAGAAGTCAAAGCATTATTAAAATATATAAGTTGGATTAAATTAGTAGCACTTATAATCAAAGGTCTTTTAGCAGCTGTAATTCTTTCTTTGGCAAACAGACAATTTAAAGACAACAATATAACATGTAGTATCCAGACTCTCTGGGTATTTTCCATCTTTATGTGGCTTATTTATTTATTTAGTTAGTTAGTTAGTTAGTTTCTTTTCATCTTTTTATTATTTTTAATTACTCATATGTACATATCCATCTCCCCATTCCCTTGCCCTCCCATCTTCCCATGTTACCCAGACAACCCACACCAACCCACACCACGACTCCTCCCCAGGCATAGTGAGGCCCTCTATCAAGGACCTTCAAAGTCTGTCATATTGTTTGGGGGAGGGTCTACATTCTTCTTGCTGTATTTGGGCTGCAATAGTATCCCTCCATAGGGAATGGGCTCCCAAAGTCCATTTGAACTCTAGGGATAAAGATTGGCTCTGCTATTAGAGGACCCATAGACTGTCATGGACTCCTAGCTGGTACCCACATTCAGAGGTTATGGTTTGGTCCAATGCTGTTTCCCCAGCTTTATAACTAGGGTCTCCATTCTATCAGTAGGTCAGGTCTCTCTATCCCCGTCTTGGCTCCTTTGCTCAACCCTCCTCCCTCTCCACAATTCCAGTAGTATGGTTCAGTGCTTAGCTATGGGTGTCTGTTTCTGCTTTGAACAATAACTGGATAATGACTCTCCTTCTTCTCCCTGCCCCTGGCTCCAATTTGGTCAAGGGTTCTTTTCCCTATCCCCTTCTTCGAGGGACTATGCAAACTTCTCTTGGGGTCCTCCTTGTTTCCTAGCTCCTCTGGCAGTGTAGAATGTAGGGTAGTGATCCTTTGCTCATACCATGTTTATCTTTTTCTGGTTGGGTTACCACACTGAGGATTGTTTCTTCTAGATCCATTTATTTGCCTGTAAATTTCAAGATTTCCAGTGTGTTTTTTTTTTTTTCCCCTCAGCAGTACTCCATTGTGTAAATATACCACATTTTCTCTATCCATTCTTCTATTGAGGGGCATTTAGGTTGTTTACAGGTTCTTCTTATTACAAATAATGTTGCTATGGACATAGGTAAAAATATGTCCTTAATGTTTGAGGGAACATTCTTTGGGTATATGCCCAAGAGAGGGATTGCTGGATCTTTTTTTGTTTGTTTGTTTGTTTTTTGTTTTTTGAGACAGGGTTTCTCTGTGTAGCTTTGGAGCCTATCCTGGCACTCGCTCAGGAGACCAGACTGGCCTCAAACTCACAGAGATCCTCCTGCCTCTGCCTCCCAAGTGTTGGGATTAAAGGCTTGTGCCACCAACGCCCAGAGATTGCTGGATCTTGAGGTAGACTGATTCCCATTTTTCTTGAGGAGTCACCATACTGATTTCCAAAGTGGTTGTACAAGTGTGCACTCCCACCAGCAATGTGGGAGTTTCTACTTAATTGATTTCAGCCCTCAGTATGATTATTTCCTGGCCTCTACTCCTCCCGGGAGTGTTTGCTTTCTTTTGTTCTAGAGCTTTCAGTTGCACTGTTAATTCTCTAGTGTGACTATTCTCCTGTTTCTTCATGTGGGCACTCAGTGCTATGAACTTTCCTCTTAGCACTGCTTTCAGAGTGTCCCATAAGTTTGGGTATGTTGTGTCTACATTCTTATTAAATTCTAGGAAGTCTTTAATTTCTTTTTTTATTTCTTCCTTGACGCAGGTATGGTTCAATTGTGCATTATTTAATTTCCATGAGTTTGTAGGGTTTCTGCAATTTGTGTTGTTATTGAATTCTAACTTTAAAGCATGGTGGTCTGATAAGATACAGGGGCTTTTTATTCCAATTTTTTGTAGGTTTGCTACATTGCTGAATATGTGATCAATTTTAGAGAAGGTTCCATGTGGAACTGAGAAGAAGGAATATTCTTTTGTGTTCAGATGGAATGTTCCATAGATATCTGTTAAACCCAATTGGGCCATAACATGTGTTAGTTCTTTTGTTTCTTTGTTAAATTTCTGTCTGGTGGTCCTATCTAGTGGTGAGAGCAGGGTGTTGAAGTCTCCTCCTATAAGTGAGGTTTTATGTGTGATTTGAGCTTTAGTAATGTTTCTTTTACAAATGTGGGTGCTTTTGTATTTGGGGCATAGATGTTCAGGATTGAGACTTCATCTTGGTGGACTTGTCCTGTGATAAGTATGAAATGCACTTCTTCATCTCTTTTGATTGACTTTAGTTTGAAGTCTAATTTGATAGATAATAGGATTTCTACACCAGCTTGTGTCTTGGGTCTATTTGATTGGAAAATCTTTTCCCAAGCCTTTATTCTGAGGTACTGTCTGTCTTTGAAGTTGAGATGTTTCTTGTACACAGCAGAAGGATGGATTCTGTCTTTGTATCAATTCTGAAAGCCTGTATCTTTTTATAGGCTAGTTAAGACCATTGACATTGAGGGATCTTAATGACCATTGATTGTTTGTTCTTGTTTGTTTTTGATTTGCTATTGTTGGTTTTATTGTGTATGGGTTTCCCCACTTTTTTTGGTATTTGGTAAAATAGGATTATCTATTGACTATGGTTTTTTGAGTATAGTTACCTTCATTACATTGGAGTTTTCCTTCCATTAATTTCTGTAGGGCTGGATTTGTGGATATGTATTGCTTAAATCTGGTTTTGTCATTAAATATCTTGTTTTCTCCATCTATAGTTGATTGAAAGCTTTGCTGGATACAGTAGTCTGGGGCTGACATCCATATTCCCTTAAAGTTTTAGAACATCTATCCTTGATCTTCTGGCTTTCAAAGTTTCCATTGAAAAGTCAGGTTTAATTCTGATAGCTCTGCCTTTGTATATTATTTGGTCTTTTTCTTTTGCTGCTCCTAATATTTTTTCTTTATTCTGTAAGTTTGGTGTTTTGATTATTATGTGGCAAGGGGACTTCTTTTTGTGGTCCAATCTATTTGGTGTTCTGTAAGCTTCTTGTACTTTCATAGGCATATCCTTTAGGTTGGGGAAGTTTTCTTCTATGATTTTGTGGAATATGTTTTCTGTACCTTTGAGCTGAATTTCTTCGCCTTCTTCCATACCTATTTTCTTAGGTTTGGTCTTCACACGGTGTCCCATATTTCCTGGATATTTTGTGTTAGGGATTTGTTGGACTTGAGACTTTCTTTAGTCGATGACTGTATGTTCTCTAGCGAGTCTTCAACAACTGTGATTCTCTCTTCCATCTCTTGAATTCTATTGGTTATACTCAAATCTTTAGTTCCTGATCATTTATCCAGCCTTTCTATTTCCAGCATCCCTTCGTTCTGTGTTTTCTTTATTGTGTCTGGTTCATGCCTTGAACTGTTTAGAGTGCTTCCTTCACTTGTTTGCTTGTTTTTTTTTTCTTTGCTTTCTTTAGATTCTTTAAGAGATATGTTCATTTCTTGAAATTTTCAGTTTGTCTTTTCCTCTATTTCATGTAATTTTTTTTCTTGTTTTTTTTTCTTCTATTCCTTTAAGGGATTTTCTTGTTTCCTTTTTAATGGTGTCTATCATCTTCATAATTTTTAAGGTCTGTCTCTTCTTCATCCTCTGAGTTGGGCTTTTCAGTTCTTGCTGGTGTGGAGTCCCTAGATTCTGGTGGTGTCATATTGTTCTTTCTGTTGTTGAGTGTATTCTTACTCTGTTTTCTTCCCATTTCTTCTTCCAGTGGGTGCAGGTGGGGTCTCTCTCTCTCTCAGATGGCGGGCAGAGGGCTCAGGCTCAGGCAGCAGGGTCAGGCTTAGGTGGCAGCTGGGAGGCAGAGGGTGGTGGTTGGACAAGGGTGAGATATGTCCAGAGTCAGGGTGGGCCTTCTGGTCTGGGCAGGTCCAATCTTGTCCGGGGGCTCAGGCAGAACTGAGCAGAGGTTGATGGGGGATGTTGGGGGCAGAGCAGTGCCCAGACTCACCTCAAGCTCGAGGGCCAGCCGGAGGACCTACTTATTTATTTTTATAACTCTTTCTTTTGATTTATTTTTTTCCTTTCATGAGGCAGGGTTTTTCTGTGTAATTTGGCTGCCCTTGAACTCACTCTGTACTCCAGGCTGGCCTTGAAGTCACAGAGATCTCCTTGCCTCTGCCTCTTAAGTGCTGGGATTAAAGGAGTATGCCACCATACCCAGCTATTCTATTTCTTCTTCTCTTTTTTTAACACGTTATCCTGTTTATGTTTCTCTCACAATACTATGTATATTTTTAAACAGTGTAAACCTTTAGGGATTTTTCTTCATCTGAATCTGTCTTTGCTGTAAATCTTTACCTTTTTCTGGCCACATGGTCTTTTATCTGCTAAACAACATGGCTAAAATTAAAGCCATAGCTGTTTTAGCCACTGTCTCCTAAGATAGCTTGGGTATGTTTACTGCCAGCATGAGAGCTATGCTCATTGCCTTGATGTAGGCTGCCATCAAGGAGCATACTGCCAGCTTGGAGATGTGGTCACGGCCACTGCCAGCTGCTTGTACACACCATTCAATTGTTAGCAGGGTTTTTTCCGATTATGCTGAGTCAGGAAACATCCCTTAAAGGAGCCGCTCAAGTCTCTGCTTGTATCTAGCAAAACAGAGACCAACCGAGAAAATGCTGCTACCAAGAAGGTATGCTTGTCTCCGTTCTTTTGCTTCTAAAATCCCTTTTTAAGCTTTAGTGAAGTTTTTATGTGGAAGTTCATAATACCATGTGGGCGCCATTTGTAACAATATCTCTCTAAGCCAGCCACCTGAGTTCCTCTGCCATCAGTTCACATACCCAAGGGCAGACAGACAGACAATTCTTAACGTAGAATTTAAGAAAGATTAAAAGAAACATTTTTCTTCTTTCTCTAATTTAAGTAGAATAACTAGAAAAGTAAGGAAAGATTAGATCCACTGATCCATGCCATTTTCTTTAACTTGAAATTCTCTTTAACTTAAGTGCACCTTGGGTATATGCACTTGAACCCTCCATGAGTATATTCGAGGACCAATGAGGAAACTGATGTCCACTTCCCGGACCTCTACAACTTCACTCTGAAGAGATCCTTTTGTGAAGAGATGTTTCTGTTCCTCCATGCTACAAATCTTCCAGTTGCTAAAGGGACATGAATGCCCTTTGTCCAGAATCTTCTTTAATCAGAGTACTTCCTCCAATCAATCTCACTGACAGACCACAATTAATTTTTGGTTTTTTTTCCGAGTTTTGAATTATTATTTATAAAGAATTATGCTATTCTGAGGAATTTTTCGCAGCAAATAATTAATCTAGTAGCTATCATAATTCAATTGGAAGTTTACAGTAAACCATTATGCACAGAAAAATTTTAGTATAAATTCATCTTTAATTGTATATTTATTACAAATTACAGTATAAAAAACCTAATATAAAATATAGAATGATATAATAACATAATATAATATATCAAACAAATAAGTGTATTAGAATAAAACCCTTCAGAGAAATAGAACTAGAATTTTATTAAGGGAAACACAGTAAAACTCTTTAGTATAAAAATGATTTGTTCATATATTTTAGATGATATCTATGTATCCTATAGCTTCACAGAAATGGTATAATGAAATCTCTGCTTGTTGTGTGTACATCATAGCTCTTCAACTAGGCCTGGGCTATCTCTTAGAAGTCAAGATATATTTACTCTTCAGATAGAGCACTTCAGCCTGTGGGTCACACCCACCACACACACTGTAGCTATTTTAGAACCACATACTCTGATTCTGTAGTTCTTCTCAGCTGAGATGTTCATTTCCATTCTGTTCCCATATTTAAATGGCCCTCATCCTTTAGAGGTTGACCCAGTTTTCAAATACTCAGGACTGTCTTTCTTAATCATGCTAACACCTGATTATCATAACTTTCTGGATCACAATAAAAATACATTGTGCATAAAGATTTATTTGAACATTTAGCCAAACACAATCTTCAATTGGTACATAATATCGCATGTGTCTGTTCACTGTTGTCTGCAAATAAAATAGTGCTATAAACTGAATGTTTGAGTCCTTAGGACATCACCATAGAGTTCCTACCCACATTTCAGTGGTACTAGAAGGCAGTCTTTAGGAGCTAATTAGGTCATGAAACAGAACCTGCAGGAATGGCAGTAGTATCCTAATAAGATTCTAAACAGGATGGTTTCTGTTTCTTGCCTCTGCTATGAAAATAAAACAATAATTCTGAATCTTGCAATATGAAAAGAACCTTACCACAACCTCATCATGCTGGCATATTGGTCTAGGGATTCTAACTCCAGATTGTAATATATATATATATTATATATATATATATATATATATATGTGTGTGTGTGTGTGTGTGTGTGTGTGTGTGTGTGTGTGTGTGTGTGTGTGTGTGTGTGTGTTTACATAACACCCAGTCTGTGGTAACTTGATATAGCAATTAGAACTTACTAATATAAATACCGAAGCTTTTAGAACATAGGGATATTGACTAAATTGTGCTGCCTGGAATGCTACTATGAATATAGTGATAACTAAGAAGAACTTAATGAAAAAGAAATAATTCTTCTCTGAAGGTGAGATACATCAAGTATTATCAGGATGACAATTGACAATTGAGGAACTTTGAGGAAATAGCATTTTATATCCTACAGGTCTTAGAGCCAGTGCTATATTTTGCTAGAATGAGCAATCATTGTGGGCTAGGGTTTGAAAAATGCAAAGTGCATGCTCTTGTCCTAGTATATCTCCCTGAAAGCTTCTGTTGTTGTGCTTAATGCTAGTATATTAATTGTTTAAAGACTTCAAAGCCCAAATAAAAATGCAAATGCTATCTGGAAGAACATTTTAGCTGATATTGCTTTATCAGATTACTTAGCCTACTTGCCCAGCCTTCTCTGTGGTATTAAAATAGACAGAGATGAGGAAAACAAGTGAAGGAAAAGGCTCCAAGCATGCAGCTCTGTGGAAGGCAATGTCAGGGGAAATATTTTGGGCACCAAGGCTGTGTGGTAAATGTGCTGAATATGTAAGAAGGAGCAAAGTGCTATCTGACATAAAACAGTGGGCACAGAGAACAGCTGTTGAGTGCGCCAGCTCTGTGCTAGAACAAAGTGTGCTGTGTGAGTTTGATGAGTGACTGTTACTAGTTCCTTCTATTTAGTGACGATGGAAGATGTCTGAATAGTGGAATGAATGACACTACCTTGAAGGAAATGTTTCTTCACCATTCCTATGTGGCTTGCACAGCTACTTACATCAGTAAAACAACATTCACCTAGAGATCTTGAGGATTTTTCATTTATTATATGAGAAAATGGATATTTCCTGATGTCCCATTTGTTGATCATTGTTATTTTTTATTTCCTGGGCAACTGTTCTTATTCAGAAAGTCCTTACTTGAGCCTACATCATGAAGTGTAATCTCTATCCTTTCTTCTCAAATATTCAGATTTTTCCATTTGACATTTAAGATCTTTGATCCATTTAGAATTGATTCATATGCAATAGAAGCAAGAAGGATGAAGTTTCACTCTTCTTCATGTAGATATCCAGTTATCCAATGTATGTTTTTGCATCTTTGTCCAAATCAGGTGGCTGGAGGTTCATGGACTTATGAGGGTCCTCAGTTCTATTCTTTGATCATTATGTCTGTTTTCATGACAGTATCCTGATGCATTTACTACCACAGGTTTTTAGTAGGGTTTGAAATTGGGAGTAGTGATGCTTCCAACATGTTTTTATTGTTGAATATTATTTTAGTTATTTGGGTTTGTTTTGCTTTCAGATAACTTTTTCCCTATTTCTGTTAAGAATTGTGCTGGAATTGTTTTTAATTTTTTGAGGTTATATTTACAACATTCTTTTCTTTCACTTTCCTTCCTCCAAACACTTCCATATACCCCTCCTATCTTTTTCAAAGTAATGGCCTTTTTTTCTTTGATTGTTATATGTACACCTTGACTGTAATGAATAGCTTTCTAAATTGACTTATGGCCTGCTCAGGAAGAAGGAAACTATGCCTTATGTATTTGTTTTCTAGGTTAATATCAATGGAATTCTTTGGAGAATATAAATAGAATTTTGGGGGAATTCTTTCTTTTTGGATACATTTGACATTGGTATATGGGAAGGCTAATAAGTTGGTTGTTCACATTTTATAACCTGTCACTTTACTGAAATTGTTTATCAGCTTTATGGGTTTCTTGTGGAGTATTCCAGAGTGCTCATGTGTTGAATCACCTTGTCAGCAAATAGGAATACCTTATCTCTTTAAATTCCTTCTCGTAGCTTACTGATGTAGCTAGGACTTTAAGCACTGTATTGAAAGGAGTAGAATATGACTTATTCTTAACCATAGTGGAATGCTTAAGTTTTTTCTCCATTTAACATGAGGGTAACTGCTTTGTCATATGTGGCCTTTATGATGTTTTGATACTTTTCCTCCAACCCTAGTATCCCCAGAGTTTTAACATGAAGGGATATTGGATTTTGCTACAGGCATTTTGGAATCAATTGAGAAGATCCTGTAATTTCTGTCCTTGAGTTTAATTACATGATGAACTATATCTATTGACTTACATAAGTTGAACCATCCCTGAATCTCTGGAGTGAAGCAACTTGATTGTGGTGAATGAACCCTTTTTTTTTTTAAACAAGTTATTGAGTTCTGTGTGAAAGCATTTTGTTGAGAATTTTTGCATTGTTACATTTAAAAATTCTGTACTGCAAAGCAAAATGTTAATTAACTGAAGAGACAGCCTACAGAATATGAAAAACATCTCTGATACCTACTTTATCTAACAAAGGATTGGTGTATAGAAATACACAAAGAAATCAAATAACTAGACACCCCCAAAATGTAATAGCAATGAACAACTCAAAATGTGGATAGTTTATCTGAAAAGAGTTTTCAGAAGAAATACAATGAATAACAAATATTTGTAAAAGTGTTCATTATCTTAGTCATCAGGGAAATACAAATTGAAACTATCAGAATGGCTAAGTAGAAAACAGGACAATGAATTCTGGTGAAAGTATGGGAAATGGGGATCCCTCATGCACTGATAGTTGGTGGGAGTTGGTGAAATCACTATGGAAATTAGTGTGGCAGTTCCAAAACAATAGCTATACCACTCCTGGGTGTATATCCAAAGGACTCCGTTTCCTACTACAGAGACACATGTTCATGCATGTTCATAACTGTTTTATTCACAACAGCTTGGATATGGAAACAGGCTTGATGTCCACCAGCTAATGATGAATAATGAACATGTGGTACCTAGACACAATGTAATTGTATTCATCTGTGAAGAAAATTGAAATAATTAAATTTGCAGGTAAATGGATGACAGCACATGAACTCATGATTACCTACAAAAGATCAAACCAGTCAACATTCTAGAATGGAGGTGAAAAAGTTCACAAGCCAGAGTTTCTCACTAACTGAGGAGATATGGGCAGAACAATTGACAATTTATGCAGGGGCTGGTATCTTTAAATGTGTGTCTCCTGTAGGTAGACTACAGTCCAGTGGAGGAATCTACATGCATGGGTACATGGGTAGTGCAAACTGGACTGGAGTGTTATCACTAAAAAATAAAAAGTAAAACAATGAAGACACTAAGTTGGGATGTGGGGAGTAGACCTAAGGGGATGAGTTGGTGGTGAATATTATTGAAATTCATTGTATGAAATTTAAAGTAATTTAAAAATTAAAAGAGAAAAACATGTTAAGAAAACTGTGATAAATTAAGAAGAGTGGGTATGTCTCTATATGTAAAAGCAGTGTACTCGTGCAGCATATACACTTGAAATATCTTGTACATCTTCACAGTAAGAGTTGAGAGCCTAGAGACATGACAGTGTGGTTAGGAAAAATTATTCTTGTGAAGGAACTGTGTTTGGTTCCGAACACCTACATGGCTCACAACCATCTGTTACTCCAGTTCCATGGGAGCAGACATCCTCTTTTGATTTCTGTAGACATCATGCAAAAACATGCTACAGATAAATATGAACGCAGCCAAAACACTCATACACATAAAATAAAAAAATATATGAATCTAAAAATGAGTACCAATTTATATAAGTATTTTCCTCAATAAAGACATAAAAATGGTCAACAGATGCAAGAAAAGATGCTCAGGATCATTATTTACCAAGAAGATGCAAACCACATACTTAATGAGATGTCACTTCACATCTGTTGAAATGGCTATTAGCAAAACCAGGATAGATAGGAATTGGTAAGTACATGGAGAAACTGAAGTTCTTATGTACAAAAGAAAAAAATTGTGCAGCTGCTATGGCAACTGTATAATTTTCTTAAGTGAAAATGAAACACTAGTGTGGTACAGGAATCCCAATTTTTAGTGTACATCCTTAATATTGATGTCATACTCACTAAAAGATACCCAACCCACACCATTGCAGCTTTATTGATATTAGGCAAGACAGACATGAGCAGGTAAGGGTAATGCAACAAATACATAAAATGTAATATTACTAACCTTTCATATATGGCAACATGTTTGAAGATAGACAACATGATAAATAAAATAATCTAGTCAGGCAGAGGCAAGATTCCATTTATATGAAGTTCCTAAAATAAACCTTTTAGAAATGCAAGAGTAGAATGGTGGTTTTAGGCAATGAGGAAAAGAAAAAAAGAAGTTTGTCTTTAACATGTACAGAATTCCAAGTATGCATACTGTCTGATTTCTAGGGATCTCCTATACTAATAATGTGCTGGCATTTACACAATGCTAAAATAATTAGATATCAGTTTGTTTGTTTGTTTGTGACAGAGTAGTAGCCCAGACTGACACTGAACTCATGACAATTGTCCTGCCTCGGCTTCACAAGTGCTAGAATTACAGGTGTGAGCCATTACACCCTGTCTATTAAGTGTTTCATAGTGGACTGATGGGAATTATAGTAATAAACTCAGAGCCAAGAGTTAAATAGTCTAAGAAAAGTGTACAGACTCCCACAAAACAATAGAAGCTGCGCTGCCTCTCCAAGTCAGCCAGAGCACATGGCATTTACACAGTTAACTGCCATTAACACTGTGTTGCTTTGGACATTTAGTCTTGTTGTTTCCCCAAGTCAGAATTTCTTTGATCTGTTTTTTTCCTCCCCAAACACTCATATTTTTGCTCAATTTTGCCCACTTGCAATGTTTATGAGGTTTACTAGCACCCAGCTGCAAAGGAGAAAATAAAGAAAATAAAGACAAAAATGCTCTGCTAATCCAATAAAAATCATTAAAAGAGCCCCATCAAAACTGATAAGAGTTTGGGAAGTTATTCTGTGAGCACAAATAGATAAGAAATTGTCAAAAAAAGAAGTATAAAGGAATTAAGAAACTGACTTAGAGGATAATAGTAAATACCTACAATGCTTATCTAACATTGTGATCCAGAGTTTTAATTTTTTTTCTCTGGGGGATGGAGAAATATGTCAGAGGTTACAGCACTTGACATTCCAGCATCAAGACCTAAGTTTGTAACTCCCCATATCCACACGAATGGAGGGTTACTTAGCAGTTCACAAGCTGATCCTGGAGCAAGATAGTAAGACCAGTCACATCAAAGAGTTCTGGTTTAACTGAGAGACCCTTCCTCAGTAAATAAGGCAGAGAAAGAATCTGGGATAATAGCCTTCAAAGTGGAGTCTCCTTTCTACATGTGTGTGAGCATATCTACGCATGCGTACACACACACACACACACACACACACACACACACACACACACACACACACACACACGTGCGCGCGCGTGAATGAAAAAAGAAAAAGAAACCATTGGATTAATTTCCAGAACTGTGTTCCACTTCAGAGCTCTCCACGTGAAGGGTACTTGATTGAAAGCTTGAGGTACACGGATTCTATCATGCTGGCTTCTTTCGTACATTTTTTGCGTCCTTGCAATTTTTTTCTAGGTCAAAATCCTTAGCTTTGGGATTTCTCTTTTCCCTTTTTCTGTCTTTTGGTGCATAAGAAACTTTTCTGTGAGAAGTCTATCTCAAAATGCTTCCCCAGGGCACCATTAAAAGGGGAGGGCAGCGGGTTCTCCTGCTCATTCCATGAGTCACTTGGGGGTTATATGCGTCATGAGGTGAGCCAGTGAAGGCAATTCAATCTGACAATGCTATACTATGACCAAGAACCATGTGAGGCAAAGAAAGAGGCCAATGCAGATAAGAAGGAATTAGCCTCAGGGGAGTTTATGGAGTGCAGAAACTAGGCAAGGATATAAACAACTACATTACAATGGCATAATGATGAAAACTAATAATTACCATGGAAACATGAAGGGGCAAATTATCTCCAGGAAAAACTGGAACAACAGTAGTCAGAGCACATAAAAGCTAAGAATTAGATTGTGGAAGTGACTTGGATAGGTAGAGACAGGGTGTGAAAGGAGTATCCTACAGAGAATCCAAATAAGAAAAAGAGATTCTGTTATCCTACAGTGGATCCAAATGAGAAAAAGAGATTCTGTTATCCTATGGTGGATCCAAATAATAAAAGGAGATTCTGTGTGAGAAAGAGCCTAATCATCAAAATAGTTAGGTGTATTAAATAAAACACTGAGACCCAGCAAATGCAGTTTGGAGAATATCCAGAACAAATGTAACACATGGTTAGTGTTAAGGTGTGTGTGAGTGTGTGTGTGTGTGTGTGTGTGTGTGTGTGTGTGTGTGTTTACCCTTTTCAGAAGACAGTCAACCCTAAAAATTCTGGGAATTTACCTCTTTACCTTTTAATAAGATCATTGCTATTTAACGATTAGAAGTTGTGTTCTTTTCAAATTTTCACAATCAGAGGCTAAAAGGGGTCCATATGTCCCATGTGTTGAATCAATGTCATTCTACATAGCACAAGTGATCTCACCTGATGCTCAGAACTTCACAACTTTCAGATGTATAATGGCAAGCATCTTGGAGTTAATAGGCCAGATAAAATTGTTATGAAAGGCACAGAAGAATGAGGCTTTTAGATGCCTCTAGCCCTCCCTTCTTTCGGTTTCTCCTGGAAATCGGTGGTTAGAATCTTGTCCTTGTACCCGTTTTCAGTAATGCTCACAAGCTGCTCTCATTAAAGCATTTACAACAACAATTTTATTCCAAACATATGTGGGACTGAATGTATTTTTTAATTAATTTTCCAATGCTCCTTTGTACAAATTATAGTTTCATCATGGTATTTCTATATGTAAAACAAAATATTAGAAGCCAGAATTTCTGACAAAAAAAAAACACACTACTTCCTAATTAAAATTTATACCATAATAGACGTTAAAAAAAAAAACAGATTTAACTTCCAGAACAATAAAAATCTTAACTGGTTTATTAACATTAAATATAAAACTATACTATTGTAAAAGCAGAAGTGTAAAAACTCTATTATCTTAATGGCACATGTGTGCTTTGGAAAATATTAGATTAAATTCAATGTGTGTTTTCTTTAGACGGAGTGGAAGGATGCTTCTACTCTCCATTACCTTACTGCACACTTTAAACACATATGCAAACTTCCTGGAGAGCACCTATAGTATAGTTGTATATTATCACAGTATTAATTGAATGTTTAATAAACCACATTTCTGGCTTATCATCTAGGACTATTTCCATGTGCTATGTGCTTCTAATATCTAAATCATTTGTGTCAAGTATTTTGCAAGGATTGAAAATTTCTCTGTAGCCCATAGAGTAAAAATCGGAGACTTTGAGCTATAATACTTAATAATTGCTGTAAGACCCAACTATCGTCATAGAGCCTTCATCCAGTAACTGAGTGAACCAGACACAGAGATCCATAACCAAGCACTAGACTGAGACACAGGAATCCAGCTGAAGAGAGGGAAGAGGGAATATATGCACAAGGGAGGTCAAGATCATGATGGAGAAATCTTCAGAGACAGCTGAACCAAGCTCATGAAAACTCATAAACTCTAGATAGAACAACAGCTGTGGAGACTCCTAGGGACCAAACTAGGACCTCCATATGTAGGAGAGAGTTGTAAATCTTGGACTATCTGAGAGGTCCTTGGCAGAAGGACCACAATACAAGCCTGATATGTGAACTAGATTATGGGAGCCCACTCCCTATGGTGGGATGCCATGCTCAGACTTAATGCATGGGAGAGGGTCTTAGCCCTGCCTCAAACTATTGTGTCCTCATGGGAGCCCTCACCTATGAGAAGGAGGAGTGGACTGGGGAGGAGTTGACAGAAGGCAAGTGGGTGTGGGAGGAGGGGTGGGAAGGAGAACTGTAGTTGGGATGTAAGATGAAATTTAAAAGAATAAATAAATTATATATAAAAATAATTGTAAAACGGCCAACACAGCACAGAACTCCATTCCCATCTACATTGCACAGTTTGTTTGACAGTTATTCTCTACTAAGCCCATGCTAAGACACCACTACTTCTTACTGTTATTCATTTGTCTGCCTAGAGTATGTCCCAGACACCCATTACATCCTCCCTTCAATATCTTCTTCACAAAGCATAATACATTTTTAAATTATTAATGTAGTCAAGAAATGTGCTTTTCTAATCCCCAGCCTCAACTTAGACTTCTTAAAAGTAACCTTCCGGGTGGATATTTTTCTTACAATTTTTCAATTATCACATTCATCTTCAGAGAATTCATTACCAGTCTTTCATTTCTCTAGCTAGTGACTAAAAATATCATAAAATAAAGCATATTGCAGGTCATCCTCAGATTCTTTCTCATTATAATCACACAGTGAGCCTTGTTTTCTCCTGAATGGATATCTGTTTATGTTTCAGTTATGTATGAGCAATAATTTATGTCTTTAATACTAACCTTGGTGTGCATAGGGGAAAACAGGATGTGAGACTCCAAGCACAATTTCATCTT
This sequence comes from Cricetulus griseus, assembly GCF_003668045.3. Taxonomy (NCBI): domain Eukaryota; kingdom Metazoa; phylum Chordata; class Mammalia; order Rodentia; family Cricetidae; genus Cricetulus; species Cricetulus griseus. Next base: position 187,411,392 of record NC_048595.1, on the reverse strand, counting down.
TACCATCCAGCATAATGTTTGTCATTCATTATGAAAAATAATTATGGCTTATATCAAAAGGTAAAACAAAACTAATTCCAGCAAAGTATTAAAGGAGTCTATACCATGACCAAATGGGATGAGTTGCAGGAATAAAAAGTTGGTTTTAACATCTAAAAGTCAAACAGTGTAATCACCATAAAATAGTGTAGATCACACAAAAAAAAAACTTTCATGAACTGAAATAATTTAGATACTATATAAAGCTATTTCCTCAACCTGACTCAGAACATCTATGACAAATCTGTGGGAACATAATGCAAATAATAAACACTAAATGTGTTTGATGATAGTAAGAAACATCAAAAGTGTACTCATACTGTTCTAGTTAGTTTCCTGGTTCTGTGATTAACACCATGACCAAAAACAAGGAGAACAGGGCTTTCTTGTCTTACACACCTCAATCACAGTCAAACACTGAAGAAAGACAAGGAAGAAACTCAAAGTAAGAACTTGGAGGCAGTATTAAATCAGAGGCTATGAAAGAGTGCTGTTCTACATGGCCTGCTCTTATACAACCCACAACCACATGCTCAAGGATTTTACCAACCATAGTGGACTGGGCCCTTTCACATTAACCATTAATTAAGGAGATGTCACATAGCCTTGCCTATAAGAAGTCTGGTTGGAGGCATTTTTCTCAACTGAGGTTCCTTCTTCCAAGGTGACTCTAGCTTGTGACAAGTTGGCAAAAACTAACCAAGATGCACGCACGTGCGCGCCCATGTGCACACACACACACACACACACACACACACACACACACACACACACAGAGAGAGAGAGAGAGAGAGAGAGAGAGAGAGAGAGAAGAGAGAGAACAACACACATGTAAATACACACATACATATGCATACACAGAGAGAGAGAGAGAGAGAGAGAGAGAACAACACACATGTAAACACACACACACACACACACACACACACACACACACACACACACACACACACACACACACACACCAGGGACAAATAAAGAGCTCACTGTATGACAGACTTCCTGAGGAAACACAACACACTTCCACTAAGCATAGAACGAGAACCCAGGACAAATTCAAGCAACAACTGCAATAATGTCCAAACTGGTGAACTAATGAGTTTTTGTTGGGTTAACTACTGACAGGATCAGGGGGGGCGCACTTATAAGCAGCAGGATTAACTCAAACATGTCTACATCACCAGAAAGACCACGCAGCACCAATGACAACTCTACAACTCTCTCTCTCTCTCTCTCTCTCTCTCTATATATATATATATATATATATATATATATATATATATATATATATATCCTTTTATTTCTTCAGTTTGGCTGCCAAAGTGTCCATTCCCTGAGAATATATGGTCCTTTTTACACTACTAGTAGGGATTCAAAAATCTCCCAAGCTTCTATTCTTCCAAGATATGTAACCTGTTGTTTGCCTTCTGTGTGCCAACTGAGCACTTCCTTCCTGGGACAATGTTTCAATTTGGAGAGAATGTTGCAATTAAGAACAAGCCATACACCAGAACATCTAGTCTTTCCATTTATATTTAACACCCAGAACAGTTAAAGTATATGAAAACATAAAATGCAAAAATCGGACAAAAAGAAGCAAAATTAAGCCGGTTAGCATGCCAAAATCTTGTATAAAAAATCCTAAGTAATCGATTGAAACTTTAGAACTAATTAATGAACTTGACTATGTGTCAGATAAATCTGATGGAAGATGAATATGATATCATAAATAAACATTAATTGAAATTAGATTATAGCTGTTTGTGAAGGGTGTGTTTATAGCGCTAAGATCTTAAAAGAAAATGTTAGGATTAACCATAATTTAGGCAATGGTTCCGTAGATGGGAAAACAAAAGCATAAGCAAACCATTAATGGGTTTCCTAGATTTTATCAGGAGATGGTAAGATTCAGGAAAAAGGAGGAAAATGTTTATGGCAAATTCCACTTGCAAGTATTTTAATAAATAGCCCACTTGCATTCCCTTGTGTCATAAATTCACTCATTGCCTCTCATGCATTTTCTCCCTACTCTCTCAACATTCCTTCTTCAACCTCACCCTGTTTTCTGAGTTCCTTAATTACAGATACGTAGAAATTCGAGATCGTCTTACAACTAAGCTCATTTGAAGTGCCTACTGGCCTCCAGACCTGGACATTCAGCATCCAGGAAGTTTATTATGGTTCCACCTCAATAAAACCAGTAGCTGCAAACAGGAAATATTTCCGCTCCCTATTAACCTTTAAAAACACATCAATGAATATTTTTATAGCATTTCAAAAACTGGGCATATTATTATAAATAATTAACATGCATGTGACATGTAAATGTTTTGATATTACTTGTTGGTGAGGTATATATATTTTACCAGTACAGCATAGCAGTATCACTAACTTTGGTATCTCTCAGTTCTTACTAATAAAATATAATATATTCTAGCCAATTTGAGTAAAAAAGACTTTGTTCCAAGAAATTGGCACTGTGGGTTTTTTGTTTGTTTTGTCTTGTGCATGCGTGTGTATGTGAGTATACATGTGCGTACACATGTGCATGTGTTTGTGTGTGTGTGGTGTGTGTGTGTGTGTGTGTGTGTTCTAGTCTGAAAGAGAACACATTCTGAGCTCTCAGGAGGTTTCTAGATCTACAAGTTCTGGTCTTTGGCAAGACAAAACACACAACATATTAATTCTTGGTATTCTGTCCATACAACTTATTGAAAGAATGTTTTAGAATATCTCAAGGTCTCCCTCTCAGCAGGTGTTGAATGGTTTTCAATGTTTCTTTCTTCTGGTTTATAATTCAGGTAGTTTTAAAGTGATGAGCTACTTAATAGAGACCATGAATTTTGTGACCATAAACCTCATGGCCTTAGTATTTTCTCAGGAATATAAATTTGTAGATCAGAAGAAATATTAGGCAAGTCAGTACAGTCCTAAATAAGAAATTTCCAAGGATATGAGTACAGTTATTACTGCTCTTTGAAGTGTGGAGGGAAATAAAATCAAAACTACAGACAGAATGTGTGTTTGTTTCAGTAAGAACAAATCTCTATCTATTAGGAAGTGTTCTAGCTGCCACAAGAAGATTTGTTACTCAATTATATAGCCATACGGAGGACTTGAGGCAAGATATTGTTGCTACCACACCAGGCAGAAATTGGTATAAAAGTCAGCTTCAGTGATGGCCAGTTTGGGTCTTAGTGCCCATGTGTGACCTCCATTAGTTCTACTGTCCACTTCATTAATGAGCTCATGAAGCAAACTGTAAGGTCATTGTGGGAAACACCTGTTTGATATCTTTATAGTAGTTTATTTTATCTTATCCATCCAGCTACTGAGTGCCAGTGCAGCAACTGGATGAGAGCTGCATTAGAGCAAAGTTCCTCCCAGACTTAATTCATTTCAAGATGAAAACTTTCCAATTATGTGTCAATTCTTCATTCTGTCTATTTAAATTTATTTATTTGCTTACATTGTTTGTATAGTTATAGTTGCATGAATGGAGGTTGTAGGAGTTGATTTGTTCCTTCCAACATGTGGATTCCAGGGCTTGAACTCAGGGGGTCAAACTTGGTGGCAAGGGACTTCACCTGCTGAGCCATCTCATCTGTACTAGATTCTCCATTTATATAGGGCTTGTCTTTCAGAATAAATTAAATTTTAAAGAAAGAATGCTCTACCTGTAAGGAAACGAGGAAATTTGGTACAATAGAAAAGATGCATGCTAAATTTTGAGTCTTATTAGTATATAAATAGATATTCAATCAAAGTAGAGAACTTAATATAAAAAAGAAAGGGCTTTGAACTGAATGACAGCCATACATAGGAAGTTTAATCACCCATGCTTGCATCAGAAAGAAAGGAAATCTTTAAAACTAGTGTTCAAAATATTGGGCTTAAGAATTATTAAAAGCAATAAAGTAAAAGGAAAATAATAGAAGCAATTTTAATAATTATAGGTGGAACAAATGGAGTTTCAACAATTTCAGAATCTGCTTCTTTGAAAGAGTTAAAAATAGGAAAATTTAGATAGCTTGGTCAAGACTGGTTATTTTTAAATACAACAATAATTTAGAAAATCATGTATTCTAGTAGGTAGTAGAAGAAATGCCTATAAAAAAATCAATGTCCATAACCAGAATGAAAATGCAATTTAAATTCCTACAGAGTATTTATCAAAACTACTCAAGAATTAGAAATATCAATATTCTTACTGCAATTGTAAAATTGAGTCATTTGATTAACATAACATCTGAAAAAACAAAAGATAGAGTTGATATTGCAAATAAATTTTACAAAAGATGCAAGTAATTGATCTAAATTCTCAATAGCATCTCCATAGAAAGCCATCTGAGGCTAGTAGCTTTCTTTTATAATCCCACTTGCTTGAGAGACTGAGGCAGAAGGATTGCAATTCCTAAACTAGAAAATGAGCCTAAGGGCAGTCTGTTCTGAGACCTTATATAAAAAGTAAACAAGTGCAAGCAATATAACTCAGTGGTACAGTTTTTGCCTGGTAATGCATTCAGCTTTAGATGCAAATGACACTCAAAAGCCCCTTTCTGAGGGTGTGGGACAATGCAGAGGAAAAAGAGGGGTAGGAATGAATAACACTAAAAATAACACTAAAAAAGCCCTAGAGAATCATATTATTTTATGTTTGTTTGAAATTACATATTATGCATGTGCATATAGACATATACATATGTGCATTGTATGTATATATTTATATACAAAATAAAGTTATATTACTTACTCTCTTAATAACTATTTCTCTAAATAGTTATTTATCATAACTATTTGTCAAAATTCCATAACTATTTAACAAGAATCACAGTGCCAGGCATGGGAAACCTTTCCAGTTTTTAGTGAGTGGTGCTGGAGACTCAAAATATTATAAGCTATTGTTATTGCTCTTGGTTGCTACCAAGAAATTGTAGGTAAGGTATTGTTGCCGAAGACACCACAACATTATGATACAGGTTGAACTGAACATGACTCACAAGCCTCCCCCTTGAGGACTAGTTCTCATAGTATGCAAATGTGCTATGCAGACTTCCTAGAGTTAAAGTATTCAGTGCTATTGCCCAGATGTAAAGGCAGTGTACCATAAAAATGATTACAACAATATGACACCCCAAAATGTTCTACTATTGTCCCGCGCGATAGTCTTGCCGGCAAGAACCACACAGGACATTCTGATCCTTCTGTAGTAAAGCTTTAATGTGTCTTGAGAGGAGAGCATAAGCTTACCAGAGCAGAGACCCCGAGCCAAGAATCCCGTCCCCTAATAAAGGCTGGCAACCGCCGCCTGGGACGTGTCACCCTGTGATTGGCTGCAGCTCATCGGACCATATGACGCCACGGAATAGGCAGAGATCAAGGAATGGAAAGTTACCCAGCGCCTGCGTGCATTAACTTGTTTACATTCGGTGCCTGCCGGATGCAGGCGCCATCTTGTAATGGAGAATGCAGGGACGGCTCCCTACATACTATGGCACTGCAAGCAACCTACAGGCATATAATTAGAATTCAGGACTGCTCAAAAGGGAAAGAACTCATTCCTGGCACTGTAAACCTATGGGTAGGGAAGTCATGGACCTTAGAGGAGAACCCACTACTACCACTTTCCTAAACTAACATTGTTTTAACTGTACTTTAAATATGTATCCTTATATGTACAGATAAATGAGGCTCTCGCTCCTCACCAAATAAACTTCATTTGTAGCAGCTGGAGACGATCACAGATACCCACAATTGGTCAAAATTCAGAGGACACCTGACTTTGGGTTGTCCAGCCTAAGTAATTCCAGACCCAACACAATCCCTACAACAGCTCAAGGAACACCATGGAAAGCGAGAGGGGGTTTTTAGAGCCAAGGTTCCAGGAAATCTGCTTCAAGATAGTAGCTTCTATATATTACAGGAAAGCTGTATTCATGACCTTACAACAATATGGCTGTCTAAACAAGACTGGGACAATGACAGACTACTTTAGTTGACATGTCAGTGTGGATGGGAGTAATCATGCAAGGCACCAACTATAGATGAAGAGTTACAGGAAATTCATGGTAGCTGAGAAGAGAATTGGTGTTCTACAGGGATGAGTCCCCTGATAGGATATCTAATCCCAAGAGGTCAGCCATAGACACATATACATAGGAGCAGCCCGAAAGTAACATAAACACACACACACACACACACACACACACACACACACACACACACACACTATTGTATATAAGTACTTCATTGCTTTTGCTAACACACCATTTCTTAAACTAAGTAGTTTTCACACCGGAATATACAGCATCATTGTCATTCTATCCATGTATTTATATATGCAATGCATATTTTAACAGAGAATTGGCTTTTTGTTTTTATTTATCCTACCATTCTTATACCCGATTTTAAATTTTACTGTCATTTTCCTCACATCTTCCTTCAGATTGCTCTATTCAGGTCTGCAGTGGACTGTTGTGCTATTTACATGATCCTGCAATCTGTGGTGGCTACAGGATATTTCCCCATTAAAAAAAAAAAAAAGCTGTGTGTTTATCTGTTAAAAAGGATGTATTCTTAGTTATCACTTTCCTTTTTTAGAGAGCCACATTGCTAGGAATACATTTTAAGCTTTTTTTTCAAATGTCTGAAATACAACCAAACATCCACTCCTTGCATAGTCATGAGCTCATCAGATATGAATTTAGTGATATGAATTAAGGTTCTATATGAAACTGGGATTCAGGGAGCTAGCAAATATGAAAGATTGATGTGGGATGTCCTTTTGTATGTTGCTAATATGTGTTGGTTTCTTTGGTTGATAAATAAAAGCTGATTTGACCAATGACCAGGCAGAATACAGCTAGGTGGGAAATCCAAATAGAGTTATGTAGAAAAAGAAGGTGGAGTCAGGGAGACACCATGTAGCCACCAGGGAAGCAAGATGTGAGGTAACAGGCCATGAGCCTCCTGGTAAAATAAAGAATATTAGAAAAATGGGTTAATTTAATTGTAAGAGCTAGTCAGTAATATGCCTGAGCCATTGGTCACACAATTATAATTAATATTAAGCCTTATAGTGGTTACTTGGAAAATGCTGGGTATAGTGACAAACCTTCAACTACAAAAGATTTACAATCAGAGTATAAAAGTATAAGGCATTTCCAAATCAAAGCATAAAATTTGTAAGACATTTCCAAAGTGGCTGTACCAGTTTGCATTCCAGCAGCAGTGGAGGAGTGTCCCCCTTTCTCCACATCCCCTCCAGCATAAACTGTCATTGGTGTTTTTGATTTTAGCCATTCTGACAGGTGTAAGATGGTATCTCAGAGTTGTTTTGATTTGGATTTCCCTGGTAGCTAAGGATGTTGAACACTTTCTTATGTGTCTTTCAGCCATTTTAGATTCCTCTATTGAGAATTGTCTATTTAGTTCTGTACCCCACATTTTAATTGGATTATTTGGTATTTTGATGACTAGCTTCTTGAGTTCTTTGTATATTTTGGAAATCAGCCCTTTGTCAGATGAAATCAGTATGACAATTCCTCAGAAAATGGGAATTAATTTACCACAAGATCCAGCAATTACACCCTTAGGCACATACGCAAAAGACGCACATTCATACAACAAGGATATCTGTTCAACCATGTTCATAGCAGCATTATTTGTAACAGCCAGAACCTGGTAGCAATCTAGATGCCCTTCAACTGAAGAATGGATAAAGAAAATGTGGTACATTTACACAGTGGAGTACTACTCAGTGGAAAAAAAACAATGGAATCTTGAACTTCGCAGACAAATGGATGAAACTAGAAGAAACCATCCTGAGTGAGGTAAGCCAGTTACAAAAAGACAAAACTGGTATATACTCACTCATATATGGATTTTAGATCTAGAGCAAAGAAGGAGCAGCCTACAGTCTGCAACACCAGAAAAGCTAGGAAACAAGGAGGACCCTAAGAGAGACAGACATGGACCTCCAGAGAAGGGGAAAGGGACAAGATCTCTTAAGCTATTTGGGAGCATGGTGGAAGGAGAGAGGAAGCTAGAAAAAAGAGAAGGGGCAAAGAGGAGGAAAGAGGAGGACATGAGGGAGCAGGAAGACCTAGTAAGGAGAAGAATAGAGGAGAACAAGAAAAGAGATACCATAATAGAGGGACCCATTATAGGTTTAAAGAGAAATCTAGCACTAGGGAAATGTCTGTAGATCTACAAAAATGACACCATCTAACAATCAAAGCAATAGTGGAGAGGCTACCTTAAAAGCCTTTCTCTGATAATGAGATTGATGACTACCTTATATGCCATCCTAGAGCCTTCATCCAATAGCTGATGGAAACAGAAGCAGACACCCAAGCTAAACACTGAGCTGAACCCTGGAACCCAGTTGCAGAAAGGGAGGAGTGATAAGCAAAGGGGTCAAGACTAGGCTGGTGAAACCCACAGAAACAACTGACCTGAACAAGGGGTTGCTCATGGACTCCAGACTGATAGTCAGAAAACCAGCATAGGACTGTTCCTATGCTGAACAAAGATGCCCGTTTGGAGGTATGGTTAATCTATGGGGCTTCTGGCAGTGGATCACTATTTATCCCTAGTATATGAATGGGCTTTGGGAACCCACTCTACATAGAGAGATACTCTCTCAGCCTAGACACACGGGGGAGTGTCTAGGCCCTAATCCAAAGGATATAGCAGACTCTGAAGATCCCCCATGAAAGGCCTCATCCTCCCTAGGGAGCAGAAATGAGATGGGATAAGGGGTTGGTAGGGGACAGGGGAGGAGGGGAGGGTGAGGGAATTGGGTTAGACATATAAATGAAGCTTGTTTCTAATTTAAATAAAAAGGAAAAAATTATATGACATTAAATTTGGGAAAAAAGCTCTAAGAATGCAACTTTTCCCAAATAGGCCTCTGCACTGGCTATGTTGTGTCATACTGCATTCAATTGAGCTGCTCAAAATCTGCAAGTATATCTACACAGAGAGTGAAGATGAAATGGAAGGAGTAAAACAGTTTTGTTTGAGTTACCATGTTAAGAATGTAGAATACATCCCAGTATTATCCTTGCATAGGAGAAATAAAATGATGTGTCTTACATTTTTACACATTGCTCTTGTCATTAGGGAAGAATGAATTAAGAACTAAAGAATATATATTAAATATTCAAAACATTTTTTGTTTTTTTTGAGACAGGGTTTCTCTGTGGCTTTGGAGGCTGTCTTAGAACTAGCTCTTGTAGACCACGCTGGTCTCGAACTCACAGAAATCCACCTGCCTCTTCCTGAGTGCTGAGATTAGAGGCATGCGCCACCAATGCCCGGCAACTATTCAAAGCTTTGTGTGAAATTTAAAGTGGCTTAATTCAAGGTTAAGGGCACAGCATTTCCCTCAGATCCTCCAGCACATAACCCTTTAGTATATTCTTTAGTTGACAGACTAAGTTTTAAATTCAAAAATATGGCATGAGTCAGTTTTAGAAAAAGTATTCAATGAAGTTTTTATTGTACATTGTGGTATCATTAGGTATGAAAAACAGCAAACAACACATGCCTTTTTGTTCAGTGTTTATAATACATTTCATTCCTTGAAAATTGTTTCTGAAACTAAACTGCATAAGCTTTGAATACATAGACAACTTTCATTCAAAGTGTGTATGATGAAATAGTCATAACTCGAATACTTTGTAAGAGTAAAGAGGTAGATTAAATCCAGTCATTATAGGAGCCAAAGTACTCTTCTTATCTCTTTCACCTTCTAATAACTCTAAGATATAATAACTAGACAGCATTTCTACAAATACTGACATTTCTGCTTTGGAAGACAAAGATAGAGACAAGAAACCATCTCAGCCAGTATTTCTTTCCACCTATTGAAAAGTTTAAAAAAACTGTGCCCTAGACAGAACCCTTAAGTTTGCCAAATTACTCTCAGTCAAATATTCAACAAGAATTTGGCTGGAAGACAGAGATTTTCATTTGATTTCAATTCAAAATAAGTGATCCCCTATTATAAGCTGTGCAGGCGGGAGCCATGATGAATTAATTACAAAAGTGTATGAGTAAGCCCTTCACAAGTAGTGATTGAAACAGTGTGTAGATATTCTGGGTTGAGTATGCCCTTTGATAAATTGAACTTCTGCAAGGTTAGAAATCCATCTGTCCACATGCCTAATTGTAGGTCACAACTGCATTCACTCAGCATCTGTTACCTAGATCTGAGGATTGCTACCCTTTCAATCTTCTCACAGTAGATGGAGTAGTCTTTTTAAAGTGAAAATTATATCAAATGCTGCCTCCTCTCCTATAACCTTTGGCAGCTTGGTGTTTCATTGGGATATTGGCCAGATTTAGTATCATAGCCTCGGGGCTCTGTATTAGCTGGCTAGACCCTTACTTTAAGACAAAATTTCCATTGTAAAAATGGCCTACTTCCACAACCACATGTACATAGATACATGCACACAGTGAGTGCTCGCTCTGTAAACACTCAAAAGGTTTCATCTACTTCAGGACTTTTCCACATTTCCAGGCTTAAATGTCTTGATTGAACCCTTAACTATGTCTACCAGCCATCAGAGCTCAGACTGAGAATGACTTCCTGACTTCTCAGAAAAGCCAACCATCATTCCCCATACTATTTAGATCTATCGCCTTTACTAGTACAAGTTCGTTCACCTTTCATAGCACAGATAAATTAACTATAAAATATAGCTTAATTGGGAGGACATAAACTAACATACTGGAAACCAAGTCTGTACAAAATGTGTCATAATTATAAAATAGTTAATCATGCCATTAATTGTATATTAGATACTTTCATATAGCTGGGCCAACATCTTTGAGAGAATGATGTAAAGGGAGGAAAGACTGATTCTGGCTCTTGTTTTCAGAAGATTCAGCCTGTAGTTTTTTCTCCCTTTGTGCTAGAGCCGAATATCATGGTTGTAGGAACATGTGGAGGAGACAGGACTTGGGACCAGGTAAGAACTTCAAAGACCTTCCTCTAAGACCTACTTTCATCACCTCTGCCCTGCGTCCCAAAACTTCTACACACCTCCAAAAACCATCAGCTGGGGACCAAGACTTTAACATAGGGCATTTGGGAAAGTTTTATATTATTTCAAATAAAAGTGTTTATTTGATTGACTGTCCCTTTCATTTAAATATTATAAGCTAAAAATCTTTGAGGACCAGGGCCTCTTTGTTTTGACCATCATTGCACCCTTGCTTGATACATGACACATAATCCATTACTTGCAAATTATAATAAATGTATAATTCTTTATAATTAAAATAGTTATGCTAAATAGAAAATATGTGAAGCAAATATCAGGTAACAATACTTTATTCAGCAAATGCCATAGATTTGATTGGTGTTTTCGCTATCATATCTGGGGAAATTCTAATGGGTATTATCCAAGAATTTTCTAATCTCCATGTGAGCTTGATATAAATCACCAACATAGGATTAAAAATAAGTGCTAAGATGGGTATAGTAGTTTGTGCTTATAATCCCAGCATTTGGTAAACTGAGACAGAAGGATCATGAATTCAAGTACAGCCTATCCTATATTGTGAGTTCAAGGTCAGTCTGGGATAAATGAGATCCTGTCTCAAAGAAACTAAATAGAAATCAATTATCAATATTTTTAATAAATAAATGTTGTTTTATGTGTAATTGCAGCACAATCAAATGAAGCCACTTTTATTTCCCTGCTCTAAATGGACAGGGTTATTTCTGGACTTTGGCCTTCTGTCACATTGACCTATCTATTGTTCTATTTACTACAATTCCCTTAAATCTGAACATTATTTCTTACAAATTTTGATGTAATGCTCCTAAACACTTCATGTTAAAGTAATTCATGAGTATCTCATAAGTGAAAACTTTTTGGCATGTGGTGGACAGGACTTTAAGGCATATGAGGCAAATACTCTACTAATGATGCATATCCTTATCCAGTTTATTATTTCTTTTCCCATTGCTCCTTGCTATTAAACAATAATGCAGTTTCTTTACTTAACGTTGTAAGCAGCCATTTCTGATATTCACTGTTCAATTCCTAGGAATTTCATCCATTCTTTGGAGTTGAGGTTGTTGAGTAAAAATAATTTTATTTTTCCATTTCTGCACTTCATTAATGTAATCATTTTTCTCTACTCTTATACTATCAGGTTACAATTTTAGTAGCTGTAAGTTGTTCATTGATATATTTTAACACAGAGAAAAAGTTCATCTGTAACTACTAGGCTGAGAATGTGTTATTTTTTAACAATGGGATTTTATTTTATTGATATGAAAATACTTTTCTGACATTCTGTAAATGTAGTGTATACAATTGATTGACTCTTGAGTATTAAAGAACTCCTTCATTCCCGAGGCAAATCTCATTTGGTTATGATACATTATACATTTTTATATATCTCTTAGTGTCATTTTCTAATATTTCATGAGGACTTTTGCCTTGCTGCATGATGGATTTTGCTCTGCAGTTTTCAGTGTCTTTGCATGGAAGTTTTCATATGATTGATATTTCTTTCTTATAAGTAGATATAATTCATTAGTGAAACCAGCCCTCTTGGAGAATAATCACTGTGCTTGAAAAGTACAGAGAGAGTAAAATATATTTTTTATGAATGATTATTTTCCCAGTTTGTAATGCTAGCCTGCATCCTTCCATTTCACTCTCATATTTCATGTTACTCTCTAATACTACAAATAAAAGTGCAAGTAGAGGATGAAGACAATCCTGAACACTTTCTGTGTGTATTCCATTCTCTTCAATGAGAGGACAAGCATAAAGAGATACAGCAGAATCTATTAAATAGAGTCCCAGGCATGGTGCCATGATAGGAAGTCAGCAGTTCGATTCCATCCCATCCAAGCAAAGCTTTTAAAGGTCAGCTTTACCTGAGTGGAAAAAACAGAGAGATATAATTTCTTTCAGATAAAAGGGGAATTCATTAACTCATAAAAAATTATGCAGGTGCCACACAATCTTCCTTGTATGTGGCACTTCCTCCTAGTTAACAAAAGGAGAATTCAGTAGAATTTCCTACATCTTCCATACCCACTCCCCACCTCCCACACCTGGCACCTTTGTCATCAAAATAGACGAATCTATAATTAGTTCTAACTATTGCCACTTATCATTTAACATTTTGTCTTCTTTCAGTTGAACCAATTTAATAGTACAGAAGTCTAATTCTAAAATAAAAATCCTAGTTAGAATCCTTAATTCGTACACATTCAAATCTCATTTTGAAAATTTTATACTCAGCAGTGACAAAAAGGGCAATACATGGTAATAGTTCTTATCTTTCATGGAGGAAAAACACAGGTGAAAAATGTGTTCTTTGCACATCTCACTGCAAGAAACAATGTACCATGTGATCCTTGCTACACAGTTACATTGTCTTACATTTCCTTAGCCTTGGTCCTGTTTCATAGCACTGTTTACATACTTTGCCAAATAGATTGGCTTTAATAGTTATTTTGAAGTGTGAAAGTAATTTGTAGCTCTTCTTGGTTAGATTTATAATTATAAGTGTAGTCATAAATTGTTTATTAGAATGCTTTCTTTTCTTTGCTATCTGAGAGACTCTATCCCATGACATTACTCTTAGGCTGATCCCATAATGCCACTAATGACCCCCAATGATCAAATGACAACTTTAGATATAAATCTTTGTCATTTATGATCATTAGTTGAAAATGAATTCTGTTTTGCTCTCCATAGGAAGCTTTTATGAGCATGGTTTCCAACTCTTGTAGAGAACTAATAAAACTTAAGGAGTGGGAATTTCCAAAAATATTTCTGGTTCTGCCCTAGTCAGGTTTGTGGAGTATCGAACAGTTGTAGATAGATGCTGGTCCATGAAAAAAATTCCAAATCTGTTGAAATCTAATCAGAATTTTAAAAAAGGAAACCACAAAAGCAAGTTCTGTGTAAATGTCTCATATATTCACCTTATATTGGATTAACAGGGATCATGTACTAAATTTTAGCTATAAGGTAGTCTGGACCCCGGTGTTCTTATATGTGATCTTCTGTTCTGAGAAGTGGTTTACCATGAGTATTGAGCATTTACAGTGTAAAACATACTTCATGAAAACGTTCCTTGTCTGAATAATTAAACCTCAAGCCAAATAAATACCAAAGGAAATAGGAAACATCATGAGAGATGGATGAAAGCTCAGGAATTGTCATCAATTACTTCACTAAAATGGCAAAACTTATATTGGGTATGTGCTCTCTTCCATAGTTTTTAGGTGGTAGAATACATGAAAATAATAGTTCACATTAAATGTGTGCCTTCAGTAATTTATTCTGCTTTACATTGAGAAATTTTTTTTCTTCACACAATTTTTCCATCACAATTGTATAGAATTTCATGATGGTCTATGGGGAATTTGCAAATGACTGTAAGAGGTAATTTAAAATAAGCTACTGAATAGGCAAAGCAAGTATCCTAACTTAATACTATGAGAAAGTCTCAAAAGTGGTTAAATTGCTGAAAACTTGGGTATTCTTCTGCCAAATGGGGTTTCTGAAAAATGACAGAATCCATTAAGATACAGTAGCTGACATTGTTAAAGGAACTTAATCATTTTTCCCACACATAGTCTACTTCCTTGTCACTATGGCAGCTTTCATCGACAACACTTGGGGAAAAATGGTGGTGTGACAAAGAAAAAAAAACTTCCCAAAATTGAATCATCTAACTTCTGTTCAGACTGTCTCTCTTCTTCAGGGTTTCACTTGGTAAATAGGCATAGAGAAATGTTCAAGACCCATTCTGAACAGCCCTTCTCCACATTCTCAACCTCCAATCTTCTCTTTATCTTTCACATTGGCCTGTCCACATGATGACACTATTGACCAGTGACTGTTTCATGCTTCTTCTAGATAAAGCATATAACAAAATACTAAAATAGTAATTCAGATATCTATGAAGTCTTATGTTTGTTGATCTTATATAATAAGCATTCAATAAAATTAAGAAAAAATTGCTAATCAAAAAGTTGATTTTACACTAGTTGCAAAAAGACAGACATGGAGACAGAAGAAAATAGAAGACAGACATGAACTCCTGCCACTACAGCCACCTATTTTTTTGTCAAAGATGCTAAAATGTGCATTAAAGGAAAGATAACTTGGTCAAGATACAGTACTGGGAAACTGGGTATCTACTCATAGACAAAGGCAACTGTAGTCCTATCTTTCATACTACACACAAAAAAATAACTCCAAGTGGATCAAAGATAGTAATGACCTGAACTCTAAAGCTGCTAGGAGGAAAAGCTTCCAGATATAGGCACAGGCAAGGGCATTGTGAATAGGAGTCTAGTCACTAAGGAAATAATACTAAGGATAGATAAATGAAAGCTGATGACATTTTAAAAGCCTCTACACAACCAAGGAAACAGTTAATCGACCTAAGACATGTGATGTAAGGCAGTATAGTCATGATGAAAATAAGTTTCAAGGCTTCTCAGAATCTAACAGCATATCTATTATATAATTCAGCTATACAACTCCTGGCTATTCATTCACAGGGATATAAATCAGCATAAAACACAGACATTGCACATGCAATACCCGGAACACTGGGTACAATAGCTGTAATTGGTCTGTGCTTGCTATTATCAACTGGATACAAACATAGCCATATCTGGTAAGAAGGAATCTTAGTTGAGCAAATGATTTCATAAAATTGTACTGTAGGCAAGTGTGTAGGGCATTACTTGATTAGTAATTGATGAGGGAGGCCCTGGAATGACACTGGAAGCAGTGCCATTCTTGGGTTGTATGTTTCTTATACAGGTTCCTTCTGGCTTGCTCAGCCTGCTTTCTTATATACACGTGATCCTGTATAAGAAAGCAGGCTGAGCAAGCCAGAAGGAACAATCCAACACAGAGCATTCTTCAATGGTTTCTGCTTCAGTTTCTGTTTCCAGGTTGCTGCCTTGATTCCTGCCTGGGTTTCTCTCAATATACTGTGGCCTGGGTTATGCAAGCCATATAAACTGTTTACTTCCCACATTGGTTTTGGTCATAGTGTTTTATCATAATAATAGGAATGTCAACTGCAACAGGAATCAAGGTTGGTATGAAAAAATCGAATAAGTAAAGAAAATAGTCTATAGATTTTTTTCAATCAAAAAGAACAAGGAAATATTTTCATTTTCAAAGAAATTGGATGCAGTTGAAAATAATTTTTTTTTGAGACAGGGTTTCTCTGTGGCTTTGGAGGCTGACCTGGAACTAGCTCTTGTAGACCAGGCTGGTCTCAAACTCACAGAGATCCACCTGCCTCTGCCTCCCAAGTGCTGAGATTAAAGGCGTGTGCCACCACCCCAGACTGAAAATAATTATTTTTTAAAAAATTAACTTTCTCTCAGGAGGAAAAACATCCTCTTTGTCTCATTTTCTGTTCTTTAATTTTATGTAGATCCATAACATTATCACTTATATGTTACATCGAAGTAGAGGTGAAAATGAGCAAAGAGGTTTAAAGAAAGAGGGGAGGTGGAGAAGGGGAAGGTGTGGGCGAAATATGATGTACATGCAATATACACCTGCATGAAAATCAATTTTAAGTAAAAAAATAAAATGTTGACACTAATAAACAAAATTCAAGAGGGAAAGAGCTCCAAATGAAGGCATCCAATATCACTGCTACTATTTTGTTCTGCTTTCAGAACACTTTTCCTTCTGCCAGGGTCTTTTAAACATAATTGGACTTTAGTACTGGATCTATGCAAACATTTTGGGGGTGAGTGTAAGTATGAAGAACACCTGTAAACTTTAGAAGAAAAAAAGTATTTTGTGAACCATAAATGAAAGTAGCTGGGAACATTGATATGTGGATCACATGAAATTAAACATTGGATTCTACAACACATTTTAAGATAATTTTAGTGTTTTCTACACCTTTCCCCCATTGAACATGTATCCTGTTCATTTGGCTGTATAGCCCTGAATCCAAGTATGTTCTTCTGTGTTACAGATGTTTGCAATAAAGTGTGGCTGGTGTAAATTTTAACAATGGAAATCCTTTGTGACAGGAAATAGTTTCAAGTTACATTAGCACAACACAAAGAGAAGTGGTTGGAAAGCTTTGTTATGGAGTCAGTTGAAGAATGACTACTAATTCATACAATAGTGCCAAACATCAAGTGTCTCACTGTGTAAACACATGTCTCACTATTTAAACACATCAGGGGGATGAACTGAGGAAAGGGAACTTGAAAAAAGTAAGCTCAATAAGGCATTAAATATGAAACAGATTGAATAAAATTCAATGTTATATTATCAATATTTAGCACTGGTTGACTAAATATAAAACAAAATATTAATATTTAGACTATAAGAAGTTTAAATATTGTTGCTAAGATTGTTATATGTTATTTCCATTTTGATTATATCTGTATACTCACAATTAAATTGAAATGATTACTTATATTTGAATATACCACTTACAGATGGTCATGGTTATTAATAAATTTTAAACAAAGTCAGAGAAGACTTGTGTATATAGATAATTTATGATATACTATGCATTACATACAGTTAGGCACAAGGAAAATAAGACCTGCTTTTAATATTTGGAGTGAAAATTCTGGATGACTATGATGAGATTTATGAGTTTAAGTAGTGTATAAAAACTGGTTTATTTGAATGACTAATATATCCTGCTATAAATGCTCCCTAGCAATTTATAATGGATGCCAGGACAAATGACACATTGGCACCAATGGATATTAAATAGAGTTTGTTACAGTAAACTATAAAAGTGTTTCTCAAGGTGAAGGTCTCAGAATCTGGAAGGAGTGCAGGCACAGCTACCTTCAGAGATTTAGGGCCCCTTTTAGGTCCTTATTAGATACCTCATGATGAAATCAGGCCACACCCAGGCCTGGAATATCTAGGCAGCCTCCAGTCTGCCTGGAAGGATGAGTTGCCTGCATAGGATCTCTATAATGGCTGCTTGACACAGGGCTTCAAGGAAGAAACGTAGCAGGCTAAAAGATATCAGATCAGGCACTACAAATATAGTTCACCATGTCTTCATAAGAATAGCTTCGGAAGAAATCTACTCTTTTGTAAATTGTGGTCAAATGTAGAATAAAGTAAGTCAAGCTTTAATTGGAGATATTTATATAGGTCTAGCAAATGAGAGAAAAAAAGCAACTGTATGAAAAGTTAAGAACTGTCAGGGCCTGGCTGATACCTCAAGGGGACATCAGAGTGGTAGCCCCAGGGGCCAGTTGGGTCAGCTAAAATACAAACTGTTTGGGAAGAGCATGGTTTAGACAAGTTTCTCTGCACTGATGACATTCATAAATAAACTATAAGGTCACAGAAAATTATTTCACTGTGAAAAATGTATAAGGAGAGTAACAGGTGCTTATAGGAGAATATAATGGTAATCATCTTTAATACAAATACATTTAAAACCACTCAAAGAGAGATTTGTACATTTTCTGAGATATAAGATCAAACACTTAAGATCTACTTGGTAACATTTCTTGTGTTAAATGCTCTAGTGTATAGAAAGATTGCTATCTTCAAAAACAGCCATGCTGTCTTAATATGGGAAATATTTTTCCAGAAAATTAGGCATTTGGTAAGAAAGGCTGTGTAACATAAAGCCAATATTCTTTCCTCCATCTTATGGTAAGTTAGTATTTTTTCCTTTAAGGTAACAGAAAACCCCTTGTGTCTCATATCTCAAAGTAGTTGTTTAGAAGGTTGGACAACAGATACATGGAGGAGGGCCTAGATGCTCTCCCAAATGATGTGGCAGACTCCCCCATGGAATGCCTCACTATCCTTGGGGAGTGGGTGAGGGGTGGGTTAGGGGTTCAGTGGGGGGGCATGGGAGGATGAGAGGGAGAGGGAATGGGGGATTGATATGTAAAATAAGATTGTTTCAAAAAATGAAAAGAAAAAAAGTAGGTTGCTCAGTACTTTAGAGGTTTAAAGAAACATGCTCTGTAATTTCTTTTTATATATTCATAACAGAAAATCAAAATTTACTTCTTATCTACCTAAATATACCTACCCAAATCAAATGTTCTTTTTGCTAGAGCTAGAGCTGAGCTAGAGCTGAATCAAACCAATATTGCTGAAACAGACTACTCTTTTGGTTTAGACAGCATCAATAAACTGTCATAGCCCAGGAGACTCTGAGCGATTCATACTAGCTGATGTGTGCTTTACAGGAAATAGTTTCTATGTATATTAAAGGTGGCTTTTTTTTAAATTGAGAAAAAAGTGATGGATATTGATATAGAAATATTTAGAAACTATTAAGTACTACTTCACTAGATAAAGGATGATCCATACACAGAAAGAGTGGATTTTATTCCTACAGCTCTGAGAACACTATGAATTTTCTGAAAAAAACTGAGTCCCCAAAGACCTGAACAGACTCTCCTAAGAAAAGATAGACAGATGGCAAGTCAGCAAATGGAAAGATTCTACACATCATATGCCACCAAGGAAATACAAATTAAACAGTTACACACATATTAGGATGACCTGAGTCCGGAATACTGACAATAGCAATGGTGGCCTGGACTTGGAATGACAAGACCCCTCATCAGCCCAACTGAGGGTTTCAGAGGGATATTGACACTTGTGGAGGAACCTCAGCACTTTCTTATGAAAAAAAAAAAGATTCCATAAAAGAAAAACTATGGAAATGAGTACAATATCAATCAGTTTAAATAAGTACACATTGTTTAAAAGAGCAGTAATTGCCAGAAATTAGTGAGGGTAAACGGAAGACAAGAATGACACACGGGATTCTCAGGCAGTGAAAATACTATAAATGATAACCTCTAGAGAACACATGCTGTAATTCATATGTCCTGCTGCAGAGAATGTCCAACAGCAAGAGTGAAGCTAGTATGAACCATTAATTTTGGGTGATAAAGAGATATTATTGTAGGTTCATCTAAATTGTTGACAATATAGGAGGCTATGCATATTACTGAGGTGAGAAATATGTGGGTAATCTTTGTGCATTCTGCTACAAACATCTTTAAAATTGTATTTCTATTAACGTGGGAGTTGAAGGCACATGCAAAGACCGAAAGACAGCTTAACCAAAAGAAGTTAGTTGGTTCTCTTCCTCCACCATGTGGGTCCTAGGGATCTAATTCAGGTGATCTGTCCTGACAGCAAGTATCTTTACCCACTAAGCCATCTTGCTGATCCTGTACTTCTGTTATTTTAAGTACTTCATAAACTGAACACTACTCTAACAGGTTTTTTCAAAACAGTTTGCCTCACACCATGATACATAGCAAACAACAACAGTTACCTATTAATTTATCTTATCAATGTCTTTAATTGTTGTCTTCCAGGCAGTGAAATACTTTGTGAATTTGCCTTCCAACAATCTCTTTATATCTAATATTCAAAAGGAGAGATACTTAGAAAAAAAAAACCTCTGTAGCAAAAGCACTATGAAACCACAGAGTGCCATTCAATAGCACATCTGAGTAAATAGTTATGTGATGGGGAATGTACTTCTGTGTATGTTTATCTTATTGATTGTTGAATAAAATACTGTTTGGCCAATGGCAAACAAGGACTAGGAATCAAAGAGGATTCTGGGAAATGTAGTAGAGAAATGATGATCCAGGCAGGAAGTGACATGGCAAGGAGACTCATATCTAAGCGAGGAAACAGGAAGTATACCCTCTTTTCCCCTCCGCTCCTACTCCAGTGGCACAATGTGATCCACCAGCAAGGATGGACGCCATAAGGCATCTGATAAGATAAGTCTTATAACATATATAGATTTATGATAGTTAAGACTGAGTTAACAGATGAGAATCCTAGTCATTGGCCAAGCAGCTTTGAACCTAATACAAGTTTCTGTGTATTTATTTGGGCCTAACTTGGGCAGGCGGCTAGAGTAAAGCTCATAGGTAGCGGTGGGGCTCATTGGCTTTTGGCGGAAAGATTTATCGTATTAGTTATGGTAATAAATGATATAATAATGTTCACTTGAGCAAGCTAGCTAGTGAGTGGGATTTTGACATAGTTATAACTCATCCCCTGAATCTCAACCTACCTTCTTCACCTTCTTTTTACACAGACAGTTGGTATAAGAAGGAATAGAATGTTGGAGGAGTCAGCATGAAGTTATAACTTATACTAGAAAATATAACTCAAAATCTATGTCCCTAAGGGCTCTTTATCATTGTCATCTCCAAATTCTCTGATTGTCATGTGCTTACTGTATCTTGCATTCAAGTTTGCCCCTCAATTGAGTACTTCTCTATTTCATTTGTGCATTTATAATGTGTTCTCCAGACCATATTTTAGAGCATCAAATATACATATTGGAAGTTCCTGGGATTAATCTAAAATTATAATTCATGAAAATCATGTAGTATTTAACTGAATATTATTAAACAAATATAAGCTTCTGAGTTTTGTTTTTGTTTGCCTTGCTATTTATAGCTCACATAAAATGACTTTTTATTTAATAAATAGTAGGTTGAGAGAATGTCAAAAGTCACTTGCTGAGGCATATGACACTCTTTTAAAACATAAATAAAAAGAGGATTGCAAATTGCATTACATATACACAAGTCCTGTCATTTCTGTCACAGTTAAATTATAGCCAGCTGCGTCTGGGATGATATCAAGTGGCAATTAAAATAGCACCAGTAATGTTACTCTACAGGGAGGTACAGAAAATATTTTATGTGGTAAAAGCAAGAATTATATTTAGATGGTTGGGATTTATATTCCACATTAAAAGACCAGATGTTCTGACAGATTAATCTCTGGTGCCACACTGTCTATTTGTGCATAATATTGGACACAGTATGGCTTGTTTTAGCCAGATTCCTACTTAGTCCAACTTGATTTCACTAACCTGTGGTCACTCAAGTATCTCCTGAGCACCATTGTTTCTGTAGATTACTAATAGAAATTCTATTGCAACTGGATTCTGTAACCGAATAAAATCTTAATAATTATGTTAAAACTGTACGTTTTTCTCTCCAAGAAAGTCACACATTTAATACATGCTAACATGTTGTAGATATTCCTAGTGAAAATACATCACTTATCCAAATTATTTAACTATAGACAATACATAACTTAAATAATACATCATTATTTAACTATAGACCTTGTGCCAGAATAACCATTAAACATTAGAGAAAAAATCATATTTATGACCAGGAGGAATCATGTTATGTGGATACTGAATATTTGTTTCAAGCATTAAGTAAGATCATAGTTGGGAAAACACAATTTTATTAGTTAATCTACTTTATTCAATAACATAATGAGCTTATTGTATAGACACAGTAGGTTTAAAGTTAGTATTTATTTATAATTTTATATTTTATTCATTAAGTACTTCCTTATTTATTATTTTTGATATCTTAAATGTCTTTGATAGAATCTACATGGAGTATCTACTGCAGTGATATTTCACAAAACCTGCCTACGGAACTCTATTGTTCACAACATTTATCATGTCTGTCATTGTGCTTAATAAAGAATAATGTAACACATTCTCTGCTTCTAAGCTTCTCATTTAACCTGAAGTATTCATGATGCTGACATGTTTATCTCAGAAAGCTCTAATTTAAGAATATACCAGTAACCTCTTTAGAAGATGTGAAGACCAAGGAGCTTTTTAGACATGCTATGACACACATTGTGTTCTGGGACCACATGGAGTCTGGCCAGAAATTCAAGGTAAGGATGCCCCAAAGCCAATTTAGCCATGCCAATGCTTATCAGCTTTCACAATTTCTATCCTGCTCCAAGAGAGCAAGATATCCTTCAGCCTAGACTCTAGGAAGGAACACTCAGACCCAGTGTTCCTACTTATCATTCACAACCCTACCCACAGATAGACACTCCATGGGGTTCTTTGATCATTACCCCAGCTAAATAATCTCTGCATGCTTCCACCATACATACACATGAGGATAGCGTTCCACCCTGTCCTTTACTCCCATATATCACTTCCATTTCCAGTGTGATCCTATTCCTTGCCACCTAAGAGCCATCTATAGAACCCCAAAAGCCGTCTCTAGATTTCGAAGATCAAGCAGCCTGCAAAAAAAAAATATTCCAAATCTCAGAACTTATACCTACCACTGGGTAAGCTTATACCCCATTTGGATGTCAATACAAGGTGACCCTAAGACTGTACGCCTAGCAATAGTCAGTTGGTCAATAACCTGACACATTCAGGTAATAGTAAACAAATATCCAATGTAAATTTTTTCAACAAAAGCATAGAAAAAACTTGCCAAAGCTAAGAAAAGAGATGCCTATCAAGATGCAGGTGGCATACAGAACAGCAAATAGTGAGGATTAGAAATCCCTGTTATCACTTAACCATCAGAACACTAAATGTGTGGAACAAAAAAGAATACTGACAGCTTCAAGACAGAATGTCCAGATAGCATTTAAAGGCAGCCAATCAAAGTAACAGCTAACTTTTCTGTGGAAACTTTAGAAGCAAGGACTAATGTTCTACAATGCCACAAAAATAAGCTAGCAAATAAAAGCTGCATTACTGGGTTTGAGCTTTTTTTATTTATAGGCCAGTGGGGTTCATAGATGCCCAAACATCATAGATTGATGTAGTTGCTCTTAATTACCTAGTAGAACTTGATGGTAAGACAGTACTGTATAAAACATCACTTACTTGAGCCATGGACCTTGGATTAAACAAACTGTTACTGACCTGCAAGTTTCATTCCTATTACTTACCTTCCATAGTCATGAAAGGTGCTATGTTACTTGAGAAGAAAACAAATCATCAATCTTACCTAGCTTTGACCTTAATGAGCTGCATCCATGTCTATTCTGACAAGATATGCCCACTAATATAATAGTCTCACAAATATTATGGGAATTATTAACCACTTTCTGGTTGGATTTAAGACCTGCTCCATTAAATTGAAACCATACCTGGCACCATCATTGAGGCTAAGAACCCATGGCTACAGAGGTCATAGGCCTAAGGGCAAATCTAATTAATGTCCACAGTACTAAACTGACTCCTAGTGACTTAACATTGCACTCACAGATTCGTATATTTCCAACTTTCATCAGAAAATCTTGAATTCAATTACTATAGAAACTCACACTTTCTAATATATGTTCAGAGAGTAAGAAATTACAGAGTACTGAGCCCTCAAAAGGACTCCATATTATACTCCTTTCCCCAAGACTTAAGTATATTCTTAGATGGGTGGTGGTGGAAACACTGTAAGAGCCAGAGAAAACAGTGTTTTTTCACACATAACAGGGCAGTTGTACATGTGAAATCCAAGCAGTTGAGACACATTCATGAGACATAAATGAATTGAAGCCAAAAAACAATCATAGAGGAGAAGGTAGGTAGAGGCATCATAAATTCCCACCCCTAGCTAAGGAGCTGGTGGTATTTTACAGCTGCTGGGAAAGGAAGAGTTGATTTTCTTTAAGGGTGAAACTCTTGATAAGTCAACCACATTCAAAGTCAGACTCACATTCAAGAGTACTGGACAACACAAATTGGACTCGGTTATAAAAAAGAAGAAAAAGATAATGTGATGTTGGATGGGTATTGAAGAATTGGGGGAGGTGTGGATATGATAAAAATGCATTGTATGAGTGTCTCAAAGAATTTTATTTTAAATTTCAAAATTAAAAATTTGGAACATTGATATAACAATGAAGAGGTCTACTTGCAATAATAGCAATGGGACAACATGGCCCAAACTCCTATTTCTTAAGCTAGGAAGGGCTTTGCTTGATGGAAGGCAGAGATCTACACACTGAGACTGAAACATCAACACAGAAAACCAGATCAATTATTTTCAGCATTTTTCAGCCTTTTCTCTATTCTCTGGTATCTAAGTCAATTGTGCTCAAGACATTTCTTTCTTATATTTAAAGCCTTTCTATGGTTACCCCTCTAGATCTTTGAAATCCTGCCTCTCGATGGTGATGGTGCTTACTGGTTTTTAGATAACTTTGGTGTAGTAGAACTGACAACCAGGAAAAGCCATCACAGTGGGTAAGATCCACTATAAGACTTAACAGTACCACATAGACCAGAAGTTCAGATTCAACTTAAGAAACTGAAAGATGGCAATAAAAAGTCATATATACATATATATATATTCTCAGTCATAAATGCAACCACTGTGGCAAAATAAGGACATATTTAGATATAAACACTAAGGGGAAGAAAGGATGTGACATTCATTCATCATCCCAAAGACTTTTCAGAAGATGTGCTATGTCAAATGAAAGGGTTAAGTCAACCAAAGGAATGACTTAGGAACCATGTGAAAAGTGACTCAATGTCTTAAAGAAATCCAGTATGTAGAAAGCTACTTAAGGTTTAAATAAAAAAATATAAGAGGAGTTCAGTGGAACCTGTGTGGGTAGATAATGCTGCTGCTAAAAGCCATGGGTTATTATACAAAAATCCCAGTGCCAAGTATGGGACCTTGGTTTTAGCCATAAGGTTCCAAAAGTTCCTTAAATAATACAGGCCAATCACATTGCTGTGGTTGCTTACCAGAACTAGATGATAAAACCCTCTTGCTGAAGTTAACAAATTCTTTGTTTGTAGGAAACAAAGTTGGAACTGATGTATATTCTCTACTGGATAGCTTTCATAGTTTTATGCTGCTTGAGAAAGTCACCAATGGTTTTACCAAGCAATTGATGTATCCCAATATAGTGTGAATCTGCAAGGAAGATGTGTCCACTAGTGCAATAGTAGTATAATCATCTTGACAGTAACCAACTCTTAGTATTTAGTAATTTGTACTGGTCTGCCTTTGGAGTTCTGGCAAGATACGTCCTCAGCTGCTGCCACCAAGAGCACCACGTGTGCACATTCATTATGTTCCTTGCCCACCTCTCCTCTCTCTCTCTCTCTCTCTCTCTCTCTCTCTCTCTCTCTCTCTCTCTGCTTCTTTCCTCTTTCCAGCTGCTCCTGTCCCTGGAGGCTGGTCTCCGTCATCCCCTTTCCCCTTTTTACAATCCTTTCCCC
The DNA here is from genome assembly GCF_003668045.3 of Cricetulus griseus. NCBI lineage: Eukaryota > Metazoa > Chordata > Mammalia > Rodentia > Cricetidae > Cricetulus > Cricetulus griseus. Next base: position 187,385,292 of record NC_048595.1, on the reverse strand, counting down.
TTAATAAAGAAGTCCTCCACTTGAACTCTGTTGCATGGCATCTTTCTCTCTCTAGCCACTTTTTTAAAAATTACAGCACCAACCATTTTCTGATTAAATTTGTGGTTCACTCAACAGGAGGTAATTCATGCCTGGTACTATATGCCTGTTCAAATACACATGGCTATGGTCATAGCCTCTAGTGGGAACTTACCACTATTGTCTTGCTAAATAGACACTGTTGTATTATGAAACAGAATTATACATATTTATGTATTTATGTGGCTAGTGATTATTACAAAGACTCATCACTGGCCATGTGGAGAATAATTGACTCTTGAGTGTTTAGACCCAAATGGGGAATCTGCATCATTTCCCCTATCTGGTTCACGCGAATGTCATACAAAATGGAGTAAAAAGAAGTATGAACCAAAGGACAAGTAGTATTGTGAAATTCTGTCTGTAGACCTGATATGGTAGTTGTATACATGGGCTCCCTGCAGCCATTTTCAAAAGGTTAAACTAACAACTATTATAGCATGGATGAAATTGTCAAACAATAATAATTGTTTTAAGATATTTTATTATGAATAGATCAGTAATGAACATGTCTGAACAAGTATCTATTTAGTTATTTAGTAAGAGGTAGAGACCTTTGAGTATACTCCTAAGAGTGGTATAGCTGTATCTTGAGGTACATTGCTTTCCATCTTTTTGAGGAACCTCCACACTGATTTCCACAGGGCTGTACCAAATTCCACTCCTGCCAGCAATGAACACTTTCCTTATACCCTCAACAGCATGTGTTATCATTGTTTTATTGATCTTGGCCATTCTGGCTGGGGTACTATGTGGGAGATCTGGCCCTACCCTCATCTGCTATATGGTGGCATGGGTGAGAGAAAGATGCCCTTCCTCTCTGCCCTTTGCTACCTGTGTCAGGTTGGAGAGTTGGACCTGAGGTCACAAGATCAGGAAAGCTGGTCCTCCTCCTCACCAATTGCAGCACTCAGGAGAACAGGCCCTGCATGTGACTGGGCAGGACAGTAGAGCTGGTCCTGGTGGTGTGGATGCAGGTGGGCTGGCCCCAATGGAGTGAGAGCAGGAAGACTACCCCCCACCCTTGCTTCCAGATGCATTCTGTGAACTAGCCAGGGCAGTATTGGAGATCTTGCCCTAGTTGTGGGGATAAGGGAGAGCTGCTGGACTGATCAACCCAGATACCACCCAGGTACAGAAACAGAGTGATGAGTTGACCCACCCTAACATCCACTCCATCTTTAAACTGCTACAGCATGTGAAGGGGCCAGTCCTACTGACCCAAAGCTGCAGGATGTCTATGGCATAGAGAAGCAAGGAAATATCCAAAAGGACTTGCAGTGAGGTCCAAGTATCAATAGTGTAACAGAAGCTAGAGGCCTTGAACCAGACCAATGAGTCATTTTAATAAACACTTGCAAGTAAAGATGTATGGACTAAAGGGTATATTGTGTGGCTCACTGTGTTGCACTACAGCTTCCAGGACAAGATTTTTTTCTTTCAAATTTTATTTTATTTTTTGGGTCCAGTTGGAAGATCAGAGGGTAGATGGATATTAAGTGACAGGATGCATGATGGAAAATCCACAAAGAATCAAAAAAAGTTTTTAAAAAATGAAATTTGAAAGTAGTTTTAATTTGTGTTTCCCTGATAGCCAAGGATGTGAAACATTTTTAAATCTTCTCATTCATTTGTGTTTCATTTTTGACAATTCTGATTAGTTCTTTGGAGTAGTTATTGTTCTATTGTTGTGAAGAAACACCATGACCAAGGCAGCTTATTAAAAAAAAAGCATTTAATTGTGGGCTTGCTTACAGTTTCAGAGTGTTAGCTCACAATTATCATGGCAGGAAGCATGACAGAAAGCAGGCAGTCTAGCATGGCAATGCAGCAGAACCTAAGAGCTCGCATCTGATTTGAAAGATGCAGGAAAAGAGAGAAAGAGGGAAAGAAGGAGAAAAGGATGGAGAGAGAGAGAGAGAGAGAGAGAGAGAGAGAGAGAGAGAGAGAGAGAGAGAGAGAGAGATGTGGGTTTTTGAAACCTCAAAGTCCATTCTGAGTGACACACTTTCTTCAACAAGGCCATACTTCCTAATCCTTCTTAGACAGCCTACCTACTGGGAAACAAATGTTCAAATATGTGAGCTTATGGGGCCATTCTCACTCAAATCTCCACAGTTCTATACCCCATGTGTAATTATGTTGTTTTCTTGGGGTTCATTTCTTTTTAATCCTTGTACATTCTAAATATTAATCAAATGCACAATTGGCCAAGAAGCTGTCCATTCTGTAGGCTGCTGCTGCGTTCCTCAAATGATGGTTCCTTGGCTGTACAGAATTTTTGTCTTTATGGGCTCTCATTTACCAATTTTTGGCCTTATTTTTGTGTGATCTGTGTCCTGTTAAGACAGTCCTTTCCTGTGACAATGATTTCAATTAGATTCAGGGTATCTGGTCTCACATTGAGGTTCTTGATCCATTTGGAGTTGAGTTTGTATAGGGTAATGAATGTAGATAATTGTACTCTTCTATATGCAGAAAGTCTACTTATGCTAGCACTGGATACCAATTTCATAATCATGTTCCTGCAGTCACTGTCCTACTGAACTATAGCTACATTGGATAACAGCAGGACATCTGAGAAGAATTTTGGTGAGGGAAAAGTTTTGATGGTCTACAAAAAGCCAGAGGTCTTGAACCTGACCAACGACACATTACACAATGAAAGCTGTTTGGGCAAATGGGCATACTTCATGATACACGACAGCTCCCATGCCATCAAGATGAATAAAGAGGTGATTGGGAGCAGGAAGGATAGAGGAGCAAAGTATTTTGTTGTTGTTTGGTTTTGGTTTTTTGTTTTGTTTTTAAATTAATATTCATATATTTATATCATTTTTATTATTTCTTTTTTAGTTTTCCTTTGTGCGAGGAAGCTACAAGGGTGAAGGTAGGATAAGAAAGGACTGGGAAATGTGTGGGATTTGAGTGCATAATGTGAAATTCTGAAAGTATCAATAAAATTTATGTTTAATATTTTTAAAAAAGTACTCCAGTAGCAGGAATGAGTTACTTCTTTTTGAGTTGTTAGCCAATGGGGTCACATAGGTTATTGCCAATAATTTGGGGTACTCTATAGAATTTGATGCTAAGATGCCATTGCTAAAGAGACACAGAATATTGAGAAATTGAGAAGGTAGATGAAGGTAGATGAAGACCTGCAGTTTTCATCCCTATCGGCAGGCTTTCCTGTTACTAGTTGCTTCTAGGCCCACTCTCACAGGATAAAATTAATCTTTAATCTTATCAAGATATGAACCATATAAGCTACAATATTTACCATCCCAACAAAAGATGTGCATTTGTACAATAGTTTCATAAATATTATGAAAGTGATCAACCACCTTCTTATTGAGTAGAAGGCTGGGTTCCATGTGATAGAACCCATACCTATAACTATTACAGACACCAGATCATACAACTACATAAATCATGGGTCCTGGGGGTAGGGGGAGTCAATACTATTTTGCTAAATGGCCATAATATTTAAAATGACTCCTAATGACTTATTGCTATGCCAGTAGAAGAAAGCATCTTTCAACTCTCATCAGAGAAGCTTCTCCTCATAGTACAATGCACAGAGATCTTCAATAAATCCATGTGCTATCTTCAAATAGGACATACATATGATATACCCTTCTCTGCAAGACCCAGGATCTTCTGAGAAGAGTTGGGGGATTATTAGAGCCAAAAGTTGTGGATAACATCAAGAGAATATTGTTCCTCCAGACACAACAGGGCACCAGCACATACGAACTCATGGTGATGGTGACAACAAGCACAAAATCTGTTCAAGTTCTACTGATACAACTATTACAGCATAGAGTGGGAAGCTAGGCATCTATTCTCACTATTAGCTGGTGATCTATTGATATTTTACAGCTACTGGGAGACTGAGTCTGTTTTCTTTAGTGATGTGGTCCTACTAGGTAGAATACACACCAAGAAGGTAACACCTCCCAGACTAGCTATGTAACACAAACGGGACTCAATGTGGAAAGAAAATAAAGAGAAGAAATCTCCAAGTTGGGTTGCAAGAGAGATGGGTAGTTATTAGTAGACTTGGTAGAGGAGGGTGAATATGTTCAAAATGCATTTCATGAAATTCTCAAGGAATTAGGAAAACTGCTATTAAAATGTTTATGTACTTGCTTGTTGCTCTTAAATCCACTTATAAAGAATTCACTCCTGCTTTTAAAAATTAATGTTCATGCTTGTCATTTACTGACATTTTCTTTACAGAAATGGTTCTTCTTTAATGAGCTTTTGATTTTATGTTAACAACAGGACATCTTAGACATTTAGATATCTTGTCTTTAATGTGAAGATAATGCTACCTAGCTTTCAAAAGTATACTTAAAGTGTGATTCACATATTTTCAGTGTGAAGGGCATGTTTGTGAAGGACTGCTGTTGCAGTATTTAATCAAAGATGATCAAACACAACTTATACTTCAGCACCCATGAAATATTTCTCGAATACCAGTTGTGCTTACTGTTCCAAACTGTGGGACTTTGGACCAAAGATCTGTCTTGATCGACATATTTTTTGATAAAAGGAATATGCAACAAGCAAATAAAACTGCAAAATAATGTCAGGAAATAATAAGAAGTATTAAGAAAACAAATCAAACCAAGGCTATAAAGTGTTGTTGTCACTTGTAGAGTCTAATTATCCCATTTCCCCACCCATCAAAACAGCAAGCAATTTTACAGTCTCAAAATTTTGACATCCAAATATTATATGTATTCAAATATAGAGAAAAAAGGCCCTAGAAACTCATTTGGACCTTAACAGCATGTGTTGTCAAGGGTGTATGTCCACAGTAATGTTTAGATCTAATAATCTTTAAGTACTGTTTCTCTGCTTTTAATCTTGTGTATCTGAAAATGTGAGACAAACTAATAGACTTGTGATTACTTCCAATTTTGTTTTTCTATGACATGATGATACACTCTCTATATATGAATGATAATTAAGAGAAAATGAGGATGAGAATAAAGTTCTTATAAATCTTAATTTCTACTGGAGGTAAGTATTGTGGTTATTAGAATTTATTACAGAGAGAGTAACTTTTAAAAGGGGTGGGGAAAATAAAATATTATGTAAATTGCGTAGAAGAACTTAATCCCAAGTTGACTTTATGCATTAATATCCCTAGATAAGGAAGGTTTGAATATTCACAATAAATCACAAACAGCAAGAATGTATTAATTGCCTTACACTATCCATGAATGCAATTATAATGAAAATATATCCTAGCCTCACAGACTGTGAGGCTAGAGTGTGCATCATGGTTTAAAAAAAACAACTGTGGAAATAACTATGTAATATTAATGTCTCTCAACATCATTCTAGGGTTAGTGTTAGGATGACATTAACCCTATAGTGGCTTCACTCAATTGCTATTATCTCAATAAAAATACTGTAGAAATTAAGAGGCAAGGATTGTTTCTTGGATGACCCCTACTACCTTATATTGCTCTTAATCACTCTATCACCTCTGATAGAGCTCACAATTTGCTTCTCTAAGTTTGTGGCAGCGGGTGGGGTGAGGGAAATACTATACCATAAAAAGTATCACTTTATCTTGGGCAGGAATTTGGCTACAGAAAATTTGTAAGAAAAAAAAAAGTTGGCAAAATATGTTCACCAGTCTACAAGTAGTCAGGCTTGTGCCAAGGATCCAGCTCTCTCTGAGAACATAGTCTCCTCAATGGTTCAGTCTAAGTTGGCAGAAAATTATTAGTTCATAATAGAATATGGGTCTATGGCCTCACTGAGTTGAAAAAAAAAGAAATTTTTAAAAAAATTCAAAGATATGCATAAGTGAACTGCGAATGATCCAATACAATTTCAACTGTACATTACTTAAGAGGTGTCATGAATGTGGAGGACATAGAGGAATTATTGTGTAAGGCATTGACATGCATTTATATTAAATAAAAAAAACAAAGTCAGAAATAGATCAAAGAGAGCCATGGATGACAGAAAATAAGTAGTTAAAGGATGATGAAATAAATTGTCCTAATGAAAAAAAGAGCATGGCATCTCGTAGTAAAAATGACTAATGGACTTTCTGTAATGATGTGCCGGGGTCTAGCCTGTATCAGTCCCATGCTACAGAGGCCATCTATTCCAGATTGATGTCTTTGGGGCTGCAATCGGAACTAGCCAAATAGCCTTGGGAATCCCTGAGTAGGAGAGTATGGATTGTGAAACTCCTAGCTACCCTGAGATGTTAAGGACTAGACAGACACATCTTGTCATCTCAGGAGGGCTCTCAGTCCATGCTGGAGACTGGAGTCCACAGTTTATTCAAGCATCCTCTTAAATAGCTTTCCAATAGTGGGAGTGATCACAAAAGACACCCATTATCATGTATAAAGCTGATACCAAATATTTCCTTTAGTCCTAGAGGCAGTCTCTGAACCCAGTATATAAGCCCCCTTGAATTCTACCAGGTCCATCTTGCTAGTCACTTACTAGATTCTTGGCACATTCCACCAGCCCTATGACGGGTATGCCTCCACCCAGGTGCCCAGGCCTATTGTTTAACAAACTATGAACCATTTCCTACCAAGGCCATGCATCTGGAGGTAATCAGCGGTCATCTGAAAGACAATGGGAGATTCAAGCGCCTGGGATCAAGCTGAGGGTTGCACTCCAAAATATAATTGATTATTTTCGGGCCCTGACAATGATGTCAATGTCTTATATAATTTCTAAAATAATAGCAACTATTATGACTACAGAAACCAAGAAATTGTTTGATTTTACCTAATTTTAATCTAACCACATTTAATCAATGGCTGTTTGGAATATTACTTTGTTGAACGGTTGCTGCGTGCACTCAAAGATGAACTGTAGTCCGTGAGGCTAAGACTTCTTTATTCAGGTAAACACCAGTCCAAAATGCAAGCCAGAGAGAGCTCACAGGAAGCAAGCTAGCACAGCCAGAGAGAAGGGGCTTTCCACATGAGCCCCTGCTCCTTTTGAACCTCCTTCTACGTCATCTCAGACTTCCCCTCACCCCACCCTCTCGGCACACCTGTTCGGGTTACCTGGGCGGGGCTAGGGTGTCTCCCTACAATTCCCCTTTTAGTCTAAAAGAGGATCAAAACTTAATAGTGTAAAACGTCTAAAATTAACAATCATAAAGGTGAAATACAAGAAGATATAATAATCTGCTATTGCACATCCCAAGTCTATTCAAGCTAAGTCTTAAAGTCATGTGGAAAGGTTGTCTAACTTGAACACCTCCATCCAATCCCAACTCTAAACAATAAGAAGGTCATTCTTAACTAGGCTTACACTACTCTAATAAACAATAATAGGGAACAGGGGCGCAGCATCTTCTAAGTTACTTCCTGCTGAAGTGGGACGATGGTAGCCATGTGGGGTCCTGTGGAAAAAAAAAAATGCTAGTACAGGGAAAGTCTCTAATGAGTTTTCTCTAGTCCATGTTAGATGAGATTTGTTTGATTGAAGATCTAGGTTGAAATCCTCAACTTGATTGAAGTCATTACCCGAGGTTTTGGTTGGACTGTCAGTCGAAACGGAGTGAGTTGAATCCAGTGCAGTCGGGGAGGTGTAGTCCAATGTAGGGATTATTGTCAGGCTGGTTCTCATTGGCTGTATGGGACTCAAACATAAGTGTCATCAGAGAAATGTTCGCTTATACATGTATGTGTACTGGGAAAGGCAATCCTTGAAAAACAACAATTATGAGAGGGTGTAGGCTTTGAAAGAAAGAGCCAAGAAAAGACAAGGATAGTCCTCTTATTCTTTATTTATTCTGTTTTACAGTAATTGGTTTCTTGATATAACACAGAAACTTTAAAATTTTGTTAAATAACATGCTTGGATTTTAGGGTAGGAAAGCCAAATCCAAATCTAAATCCAGCATCGATTTAATTGAATAGGGACTAGGAAATGAAGAGAAATAAGAGTTATTTGAGTGACAGCTGTAAATTTTACCGTATGGCACATTCCTCTTGTTTGATGGTTATAGCTACATTCTTTCCTTAAGTATCTACACATGTAGTGTCCTTTGACTTCCGGAGGTGAGTTTTCCTGTGAGGATAAAAACAAAGCACTTCCCATCCTTTGGGAGGCTTTTATTTAGTTCATGAGATATACGTCAGTAAATTCCTGTCAGTCATCCTTGTTGAGAGGGTTGTCTTTTTCAACTTGAATCTTGATCAAGTTTGATGGAATCCAAAGATTTTTTTCTCCTGTGGAAACAAATGTAAAACCCCTACCTCAACATAACACATGTCCGGGTTTTCAGACTGAGGTCAGTATATCTTTGAAATACATTGGTTGGTTCAGTTTAGCAGTTTTCTCCGTAGTCCAGTGTCTTTCTGCAGCTGTTTGTCCATTGTCATTGTCATTAAGAAAGTTGAGTGTTAATAAAGCATTATGCAATCTATGTTTGGGGGGGGGGGGTTGACTTACCAGCTTGCCTATGGAGCATCTCTTTAAGTGTCCTGTTAGACCTTTCAACAACTGCTTGTCCTGTAGGGTTGTGTGGTATACCTGTGAGATGTTTAATGTTATAATATTTGAAGAACTGTTCCATTTTTGTGGAGACATATGCTGGAGCATTGTCAGTTTTTATCTGCGCCAGTATGCCCATAACTGCCATCACCTCCAGTAGGTGTGTAATAACGGAATCAGCTTTTCTAGAGTTGAGAGCAGTAGCCCATTGGAAACCTGAGAATGTGTCAATGGTACAATGCACATATTTCAAATTTCCAAATTCTGTAAAGTGAAAGACATCCATTTGCCAGATCTCATTCCTCCGAATGCCTTTAGGATTACAGCCTGCTGGCAGCGGAGTTTGGTTATAAAAGGAACAAGTAGGACAGTTTCTCACTATCTCCTTGGCTTGCTGCCAAGTGATGGAGAAGTCCTTCTTTAAACCCTTGCTATTAACTGATGCCTTTTATGAAATTCTGATGCTTCTAGCACAGTGCCAATCAATAAACGATCAATCTCGTCATTGCCTTGTGCCAGTGGGCCTGGCAGACCCGTATGGGATCTGATATGCATAATGTACAGTGGATTACTTCTGTTTTTGATTGTTTCCTGTAACTGCAATAAGAACGAGGTTAGTTCAGTATTATCAGGGACGAATTCTGCAGTCTCTATGTGTAAGACGACTCTCTCTGCATATTGGGAATCAGTAACTATATTAAGAGGTTCTGTAAAATCCATAAGCACCATGAGAATTGCATATAATTCTGCTTTCTGTACAGATGTATATGGACTTTGAACTACTTTACTTACCTCACCTGCTTTATAACCAGCCTTATCTGATTTGTTAGCATCAGTGTAGAAAGTAAGAACTCCAGAAATGGGAGTTTCTCTTACAATGTGTGGAAGAATCCAAACTGTCTTTTTTTATGAATTTACTTCTATCGGTTTTAGGATAGTTGTTACTAATTGTTCCCAAAAAGTCGGTAAGAGCTATCTGCCAATATTAATTATCCTTCCATAAGGAGGAAATTTCATCATTAGTTAAAGGTACTATAATTTCTGCTAAATCTTTTTCAGTCAGCTGACAAAGTCTTAATTTTCCCTTTAATATCAAATCAGAAATCTTTTCTATATATGTCTTTAACTTCTTGTTCTGTTTATATGGCAGAAATATCCATTCCAATATAGTGTCTTCCCTCTACATCAGAATCACAGAAGGGTATTCTCTGGATGGCAAGATAACCAGAATGCAGTCTAGATCAAGGTTTATCTGATCTATATGTGCATCCTCTTAATCCCAGGGTCGTGGGTTCATGCCCCACGTTGGGCGCCAACTGTTGAATGGTTGCCGGTATGCTCAAAGATGAACTGTAGTCCATGAGGCTAAGACTTCTTTATCCAGGTAAACACCAGTCCAAAACGTAAGCCAGAGCGAGCTCACAGGAAGCAAGCTAGCACAGCCAGAGAGAAGGGGATTTCCACGTGAGCCCTGCTCCTATTGAACCTCCTTCTACGTCATCTCAGACTTCCCCTCACCCCACCCTCACGGGTGTAGCCCAGCACACCTCTTTGGGTTACCTGGGGTGGGGCTAGGGTGTCTCCCTACATTACTTTAATTAGGCAAAGATGTGATACATTTGTTTAAGGATGTGAAGATGTGTTACTCTTTGGCTGCCTAAGGCACCTGATTGGTCTAATAAAAAGCTGAATAGACAATAGCTAGGCAGTAGAGGAATGGTCAAGGCTGGTAGGCAGAGAGAATAAGTAGTAGGAGGAATCTAGCCTTTGGGCTGGGGAGGCGGAGAAAAGAGAAAAGAATGAAGGAGAAAGAAAATGAGATGGCCTGAGCCAGTCAGACACAGAGTAGAATATACAGAATGAAAGAAAGGTGAAAAGCCCCAAGGCAAAACACATGCAAGAGAAACAGGTTCAAGTTATAAGAGATTGTGGGACAAGCACAAGATAAGACCAAACATTCATAACTAACATTAAATCTCTGTATTTATGATTTGGGAGCTGGTTGGTGACCCAAAAGAAAGCCTTCTATAAATGGCTAAAATTATACTCTTTACTGTTTTGCAGATTTGGGAAGACATAGGTGGAAACCAGTATGTGGCTAAGCCTACCGCTAAAGTGCTCTGTAGGATAGCATTGTATGCCTTCCTACTTGCCTTTGTACTATTCATATTATTTTCTATGCTACTTTACTACCCATCCAATAGTCCAAAGACTGAACAGAGCTGGATATGCTAGTGAAGCAGGTATTGAATATGCTATTGCAAATACATGTTCCTATTAATTAAGAACTACTCATAAATATATACCATTTTTTCTTTATAGGTGCATGGTCTTCTGTCAGAATGTCCTAAATGATTCTGTATAGATCATCACTTCCCAGAGTTTAGTATATGGAATCTTGGGTGTTGCCGGATTCTTGCAGATGAGGTAGTAGGTCAAAAATACACATTCAAAACATATAATTAATATATTTGACATTACTTCCTGTGCTGGCATTGGCACCAAATTTACAGAAACACTCCCAATCAGAAGAGTGATAACACACTAAACAGATTTTAATTGCATTCTTCATTATCAAGCAATTACACTTTAAAAATAGCTAAGTTTATTTGAGAATATTTTAATGAGCCAATAAATTACTAATTTTATTTAAATTAAAATAACACAAAATAACTAGTAAAATGAAAACTAAGTTTAATATTAAAATAATAAATTAGAAAATTAATTTTATTAAATCTCAATCAACACTACATTACTAAAGATGGAATTTCAGTTTTGGTGACAATTTATACTTTGAAAATGCCTTTTTTCCTGGTCAGAATATTGGTAATAGTTTGGATAGGATAAAGATATTATTTTATAATATGTCATGAAATATATAAAATTTTGAAAGATTGGCAAAAGTCAATGAAAAATATTTCCCAAATGACTAATACACAATGGTTCATGAGGAAACTATCAAAGCAGGCTCATGGATTTTAATGGAACACAGCCATGGAAGGGTGGAAACAGTTTCAGATTGCACAGCACAGCTCACTTGCAAAAATCTACAGCTTGTCAAAAATACTATTTTCAATTATATGAAAAGGTTATTGAGGCAATTTTCCCTTGTTCAATTACACGCCTGTATGAGGTAGAATTCCACATGGCAACAGGACATCACTGCAGCAACTGTAGTGCAGAGTGCATCCAGAAACTGACAGTGTTAAGACATCAAAGAGATTTGTACACCTGTAAGATAGTACACTTTTCAGACTCTTCTTACTGGACTTTTGAATAGATTTATCTTTCTGTAACAGCAGATATTTTTGTTGGCATTGAAGTTTTTCTAAATGAATTAAATACCTTATGAATTTGTGCCTTAATTCATAACATTTATGTTATATATACAATTTTATAATCCACACAAACAAAGACTCTTTAATGACATATATCTCCTTCCATTCAAGGTTCATGAACATCACAAAACAGGGGCCAGAGAGGTTCTAGGAGTCCAAGGTTTAGAAGTGTTACTGGAAAACAATATCTTCTTGCCAGGATAGGGCTAGTACACTCACGAACAGCTATGGTTGCTCGAACAAGACCAAGATGGTAAATATTCCAGCATAGATAAAGGAGGGGCTCAGGAGGCCCAACCTCTAACTGACGACAGCAGTTGATGGCTACTAAAGGAGGAAGAAACGGTTTTCTTCTGGGGTTACACCCACGATAGGCTGCCCATGATTCATGGAGGGCCCTACACTCCTGCTCATATTGGTAACACTAATTTAACTAAGTGAATTCATTGGGTTGGATTAAAAAGAAAGAATAAGAGTGAATGGATTTGGGAGGAGGATATGCGGTCTGAGAGGAGTTGGAAGGCAGGTAGAGACACAAGAATACTCTAAACATACTGCATATGTGTATCAGATTATCAAGAAGAAATAAACAAATTTTAACAGGAAAGAATGATAGAATGTAAAGCATAAAAGAATATGAGCCATAGTTTAAGAATACATAAGAAGAAAAGCTAAAGTAAAAGAATTAGTCATAGATAAGTGAGACTGTATTTTGTTTTTTACAACACCAAGTGTATTAGTGTTGATGGGAACAACACAGATGAAGAAAAAAAAAACCAAGATATATAAAGCCATGGACCAAATTTGGTCTGCCCCAAATTCAAGTTGAAATCCTAGCCCTCAGGTGATGATGATATTAGGAAGTGATTAAGTTATGAGGCCTCTATCTCATGAGTGAGACTGGTGTTTTTATAAAAGAGATCTAAGAAAGACTCCTGCCTCCTTCCACCATGTCAGTTAGATTGTGCATAGAAGCTGAAGTCAGCCTTCACTAAATCTGTCAGCACTGGATCTTTGGCTTTTGAAAATAAAATTTTATGGTTTAGAAAGCACATTTTTATTTTGACAAAAATAGATTTAGATAATGTGATATGGTGGTAAAGCATGCTGCCTTCCACCATTGAAGAGAAAAATCGATAAGTGAGAAGACAAGGGGAACTTCAGATCCTGGCCATCAGAGTCCTTAGGCCCTGCAATAAAACAGAGAGAAAGTGAGAGGCTTTACTGTGCAGCAGAGAAGGTATGGCCTTGTTTAGGTAGTTCAGAACTTTATCAGTGCTTCCCTGAACTTGGCTCCTCTTTCTTTCTCCATAATGTAGAACAGAGCAACTTGCTCAGACTGTCAAGTTCAGATCGAGTAGAGAGCTAATGAGCAGCTTTGGCACACTAGGGACTCTTGGGGGTGCTTTGGGGGAGGTTTATTTGTTTGCTTTACTTGGCACATTTAATTGTCTATTTAATATAAAGCAAATTACACTAATAAGTTACTCTGGTAAATAATTGGTAAGTGTTATAATCTTTGATGTCTGGCAAATGTCTAACTTAATTAAGCAACTTTACTAATTATAACTGCAAGCATAATTCTTTTATGAAGGACAAGGAGACCTTGGGGTAAAATACACCTTCTGGCTTAACCATAGAAAAATGTCAAGTGTGACATCATGAGAATCCTTTCACCAGCAGTTGCCCTCATATTAGTTCCTTTTCTCATACTGCAATGACAGATTCTCAACAAAAATGACATATAGAAAGATGAGTTTATTTTGGCTCTTGGTTTGAGTGGATATGGTCCACAATGCCGAGGGGTCATGGTGGCTGTGGAGGTTTAGTCCACCGTGCCAGTTTGGGAAGCAGAAATGAGAATGTCAATGTTCATTTTGCTATCCCCTTTTCCCTGTTTGCTCACATCCAGCGTGGGGATTCCCACCTTTGTGAAATCCTACTGGAAATGCCCTCAAAGACATGCCCAGGGTGTTCATCTTACATAATTCCATATCCAGTCAAATTGACAAAGAAAATTAGCCCCCACAAGCCTCAAAAAGCAATGATGATGGCAGAAAAGTTAATATATAAGCCTCATAATAAATTTGATCACACCGGGCATTGGTGGCACACGCCTTTAATACCAGTACTCGGGAGGCAGAGGCAGGCGGATCTCTGTGAGTTCGAAGCCAGCCTGGTCTCCAGAGCAAGTGCCATAATAGGCTCCAAAGCTACACAGAGAAACCCTGTCTCGAAAAACCAAAAATAAATAAATAAATAAATAAATAAATAAATAAATAAATATAAATAAATAAATTTGATCACACAAATGCATTGGTATAATGGTTTTGGCATTTTTTTTTTGCACATTTGCTTGTTTAGTTTTTGCCTGTGAGTGTGTGTTTGTGTGTGATCATGCATGGTGTGCTGGAGCTTATTCATCATCCCTCCCCTAGATAGATAGAGGCAGGAGGATAAGAAGTTTTTTTTTTTTTTTTAAATAGGTTATTCTGGAGTTCCAGGCTAACATGAAACCTTATTTTATGAAATAATAATTTCAAAATGATAACTAAAGGGATGGTGTATTAACACCACTGGATGCTTTTAATTTATCTTCTAATGAGCTGTTGCTTCCTTCAGTGAGTTTTCTTTGATTTCCCAAGACTTGATAAATGTCTTCCCATTGGCATCCATACCATGAACAATAGAGGACAATTTAAGAAGAGGGTAATGTGTGGTGTGATCGTCCTACCTTTTACCAGGTGTATCACAGGAATCAGGCTCAGGTTGTCTGGTTAGGCAGCAAGCAACTGTACTGAGTCAACTAGCCAGCCCTGTTTTTCCTTGTTTTGAAGTGAAACTAATCCTTGACTTTAAGCTTTTTTTTCTCAAAATATCATTACCCCAAAGAATTCTAGGTCAGCATAAAATAGGGATACTTGCATCCATAGTTATTGCAGCACTATTTATAACAACCAGGTTATTTAGTCAGACCAGATGCCAATTTAAAAAAATGAATGTATAAGAAAATTTGTCATTAGGAATAAGTTATAACTTGCTAAGTCGTTGACCAAAGGGGTCCTACAGATCCCTCAAAACAGCACAGGCTATTGCTAAGGCTAGTTTTTACTATCCATTATCTGATGTTAATGCTCTATCGCTGAAGACACAACTTACTTGTATCGTCAAATATGGAGAAATCGAACTAGTCCCCAAGTAGACTCTTTCACCCCTACTGACTAGCATTCCTGGTGCTTGAGGGTACATTCCAGGCTACTGGATGAGCAAAATAATCATCAGTATCACCTGGGTGAAAATGCTACAACCAGCAACAGTGACCTACCTACCTGTAAGACATACAAAAAGTGGCACAGATATTGTGGGGATAATCAACCACCTTTTTATTAGATTTAAAGCTCACTCCATGATATGGAATTGATATGTGGCTAAAGTGACCGGAGACAAGATAGGTAATAGGCATAGAAAAAAGTCCCTACACCATTAGTCTGCTAAAGGAATAGAGCAATCAAGTTTTTCCTAATGACTTATTGCTATTCCCATAGCTCAGAGCATTATTCAATCCGTATTAGAGCAGCTTCTTCTTGCAGTAGATGGGAATTAACAAAAAGATCCACATCAAGACAATGTGCAGATGGTAGACACTTGGACACATACAACTCTTAATGGGTAGTCTTGTTCAAATCCCTCATCTCAAGGCTCAAGGATTTAGACAGAATAGACAGAAAGACTGTAAAAGCCAGAGGTTGCACATGACTACAAGGAAACTGTGTTTTCCGGGCAACAGGACTTATTCACAAATGAACTCATAAAGACTATGATAGTATAAACAAGATCTATACAGGGTTAAATTCAGACAAAATCCCAACACTGAGAAGAGAAAATGGGCATAAGGCCCCATTTTTAACTAAGAAGTTATTTGCTAGTTATATCAGCTGGAAAGGGGAGAAGGAAAAGTTTTCTCCAGTAGAGTGACACTGGGACACTCTAAAAACAGGTCCCATACCCCTAAGTAGTTGACCACTACAACATTGACTACATGGCTTGTTTTGCTTGTTTTTAAACAGGCTTCTTGATTGTTTTGATATTTTTTTGTCTTATCGATTTGTTTAAGTTTATTTTGATTTTGTTTCTCTTGCTGTTTTCTTCATTTTGTTTGTTAGTTTTTTGACATTAATAAAGACCATGAAGTTGGGTGGGTAGGGAGATAGGTAGGATCTAGGAGTTGAGGGAAAAACATGATTAAATATAACATAAGAAATAATTAAACCAAAATTAAAGGAAGAAAACTCTCCATACATACACACATAGCTTTATTCAGCCATGAAGAATAATCCAACTTTGTCATGTGCAGGAAAAAGGATGGAACTGAAGGCACCCTCCCTTCACTGAACTGAGTTAGACTCAGACACATAAATACTATGTTTTCTCACACATGCAGAAACAATTTTTAAAGAAATGGTGTAATGAATGAAGCCCACTTTCAAACACATGCATGACTAATTTCTTTTGCTGCAACAAAACAAGTCATTTTACAAGAAATATGTAAATAATAAAAAAGAAATAAAATTATGCAATTTACAAGCTGTGGTTCTGAGTAACTGAAAACAAGATCTTCAAAAGATGTTTGTTCCCTCATGTTCATAAGGACAGTTTTAACTATAGCCCAATGGCAGAAGAATGGAAAAACAGAATGTGGCATATACATACAATAAAATATCATTTTTTAAAATTGCAGACCTGGCCTAGGAACATAGTTTGCTTCCTAATGTGCTTGCCCAGATTTACGGAGGCCAGGATTTAATTAACGGTACTGAACAAAGCTGGTGTGGTGGTACAAGCCTGTAGTCCCAATCCTCACTACGTAAAGGCAGGAGGATCAGGAATTTAGCAAAGGTCATCCTGGCTATGTGGCAAGTCTGGGATACTCAGTTCATCTCCCAGTTAGCTGTTGAATCCTCCAGTGAGCTGTCCTTGATTTCTCAAAAGTTTTGGAATGCTTTTCTATTTTGGGCTCCATATCACATTATGCCAACAACTGCTTCAGAATATGTCAAGAGAGAGAGACATAAGTATTTACTTGTATATCTGCATTACTCAGACAATAATTTTCAGAAGGCAAAATATGCATGCATTGCAAATATGCAAATAATACAAGAAACAATGCTAGGTTTAGTTTCGGGTGGTTGTTCCATGTTTCATAAGGGGGCAGACTAACACAAAGTGTGAAGTTTAAGGACTTACAGTTACAGTACAACCCAAGTTGTTCTTTATTGTGTGTCTCCAGGAGGTCTCCATATAAAGATTATGGGACAGGCAAGAAATTTATGGTTCTTCACCACTTATTTCAGTAGTTGGCATTCTATGTTCTGCCACTCATAGAAAGATCATTGCTTAAATATATGAAATATTTCATATCACCTTCAGCCTCATTAGGAAAATAAAAGCTTAGTAGCCTAAACATCTATCACGCCACAGTCAATTCTTATATTTCTTTGAATATTTTGCTAATTAGAAAAACAATTACCCACATAATTCTATCTTAGGAATTTTCAGAGGCTACAGCTGATTTGAAATGATGCTTCTGAATATAGAATACACTAAACAGGTTCATTATTCAAAAGATTATAAAGGAGTGTACATAATAGATGAATTCTGCATTATTTCCATGTGACCCAGCTCCAGCTCCTGAGCTTCTACATGCTTATGGCAGACACTGAAGGATCTTACAGATAATTTTCAAAATGAGAGCTTGACTTAAGTAGAAAGTGTTTCTATACTGCAGAGAACCTCCCAACTTCCTTGTTGTGATTCAACTTTCATCTGTTAGCTGATCTCATAGTATTAGGTAATTTCTCCTTTATTGAATCATACTGAGAATGTTTTACATAATATGTGTATACATATCATATTCCTATATTTTAAACAGGAGTATAATTTTCAAAATGGGTAAGAAAATGCATGAATCCTTTGAGTACACCCTTAACCTCACACAATACCTTACACAAGGTTGATATGTAGAGAAACCTGGATGCAAGAAAGTCAGACAACTGAGGGTCTGGCCATGGATATATACTATTTGTCTACTCTCATCCTGCCAATCACTTTTTTCTACTAAAGGAAATGCCCTCTAGGTGTTATTACATCCAAAGGAGAGAAATTAAAATATTTCTATCTCAAAGTAAGTGTACTGTATCAGCATTAAATCTCTATACACTTAAAAGAAATTAACTGCAAACTATGAAAATGAGGATTTTTCACATTTTCAGTAGTGAATGTGTGTCATATCTACAGACTGAAGAGAAACAAGGTAGACATCCTGGCACACAACATATGTCAGGCAACTACAAACACGAAGTATAGAGGGATAAAAATGTTTGTTTGCTCCTCTGTAATTGGGAAGCATTTATAATTTCTGGAATACAAACATGTTCTCTGATATTTTGGGGCATCAGAGAAAGCATTCCAGATCCTTATTTATATATTTTTTCCATTGTGAAAGAGGTAAATAAAAAAATAAAAGGAAAAAACAGTGTCAATTAGATAAATACATAGAGTTCCCAAAATGTAAACTCTGTATTTAGAATTAAAACATTTTTGAAGAGTTATTAACAGCAGAGAAACTATTGAAAAATGTGGTTTTGTCTGCAATCATTGTGGTGGGATTATACAGGAAAGCAAGGAAACAAAAACAAAACCAGGCTTTTGCCTTTTTTTTTCTACTGGTGAAATCTCCTAAGAAAAAGTAATATCAAAAAAATGGAATGATTTGAACTAACCTTGCTCAGATTATTTAGGGGTGCACTTTAAAATTTCTGGATACTTGATGCAAGTTCAATAACTAAATGACTGCTGGAATATTTGGAGTATTATAAGTGGGAAATTGCTTAGAAATCAAAAGGATCTCAAGATTCTGAGATCAAAAGAAGGGCAACATTTTATCAGAGTTAGATGCATAATATTTATCAAATAGGTAGTATGCCCCCCCCACCTTTCTTCAGAATAGTTAAGTCTGGGCAAATATTCTATCTGCACTGGGATTGGTTTCAGAACTGTATGCCCTTTTGTGTGACCAGGCACAAAATTATCTTGTCCCCCTTTCCTCATCTATACTTAGGGATAAATGTAGCACTTAACTGAGGGGATGTTTGTAAATATGAAAAGAAACAATACTTAGAAAGCACTGTTTAAAAAAAAAAAGCTTGAAGTTGGGCATGGTGGTGCATGCCTTTAATCCCAGCATTCAGGAGGTAGAGGAAGGTGGATCTCTGAATTCAAGGCCACAGAGATTTCAGGACAATGGCTCCTTTAGTCATAAGCAGTACTTCCAGATTTTCCAGCAATGCCATTCAGTCAGTCGTCTGAATTGCAGTTATTTATGTTCTATCCCTGTGGGACTCAGAGGAGGAAACAGTAGTCATTCCCATATTGTAATGGCGCTTTCCTCTTGGTTCACTGTGATGTCATTATACTGCCCTGGTATCTTTCTTTCCCAAATGCTTCCTGAATAGTTTCCTTAGCCATAGTAAGACCCAGCATCAAAGTGATCATTATAATCACTAATGTGTCTAGATAAAACATCTTGTAACTAAGTCTTCATTTTGAAGACAGAGATTCAACAGGGACTATGCTCCTCTGCCAAATGCTTTCTCTGTTGAGGCATGAAGAAGGAAGTGGATGAGCATTTTCTGATTATCGATAATTCAAAATGAGCACAGAAAGGCTGTGCTCTGCTCAATACTTTGCACGTACTTGGAATTCTTGAATGACTGTTATGATGCTCTAATTAAAAGTTACAACAATGAAAAATGTCAGGTATCAATATCCAAACAATCATGCTTAACACATCAAATGCTCATCACTGGATCAGAAAAAAAATGAGAATATAATGTGAATAATAACATGAGTCACCGTAAAGACAGTGAGGTGGGGCAGGACTGTATTACAATGAAGCTGTTGTTTGAAGGGCTTAAAGAGTTGTGAGGAAATTAGTCTCACGGCCATGAGCAAACAGTGTTTTAGTTAGAGGCCACGAGGAACTGAGGAGGAAACAGCAGTACGGCCTGCTGAACTTTTTGTTTTAGAGGTGTGGAGGATTCACATTTGGTGGCAGCTAGAGAGAGAAACTAAGGGGCTCCGAAAATTAGCTATTTACTTAAGGTAAAGGAAAACTTGGAGAGCCCTGTGGGCTGTGTTTGTGGGTTCTTATCTTCTGTGTCTTGCAGTAATAAAGGTGGTTTCACTGAAGTAGAGTCAAGAATTATTAGCAAAAGTCTTCAGATGAATGTTTATAGAAGATTCAACTCACAGCCTTGCCAAGTATCTCATGCCAAACCAAAAACCTTCTTAAAGGAAACATGCTAGGCAAATAAATATTATTCCTCTGGTTCTGATTTCTTAAACCAATCTGGAAGCAGAGAAGCAAAAGAAGTTAGGGAGTTTGTAAGTGAATGTTCTGTACATAAATGACTGCATACAATTGCAGAGACCGTGGATGGATTTATCCATTCAAATTCATGTTCTGATGACTTTTCTGCAGCGTCTGTTGAACAACTGCTTTTTCTTCTTTGATAAAACATTGGCATGCCCCCTATGACAGGAAAACATTTACTGTTGAGTATGAGCTATACAAAACTATCTCAACCCATTGAGGCTCCAGACATGATCTTCAGAAATTTTGAAATAGCCAGCATCTTTGAAATTTCTTGAATCATTCTGAGTCTGAAGTGGAAATGGAGGATTTTCTTTTACTTTCGTTTTGCAATTCAGACCAGTTAGCCGCATCCCAATGGGATTTTCCTGTTCCAAATATCCTCTGGAATTATAGATATAAGAACAGTTGCCAGGCAGCTAAAAGTAAATACATTGTACCCTTCATGTTTGTAGTCTGAGGGAGGAGATTCAGCATTTTGAAGCACTGGAAGTCAGGACTTTATGTGGTTATGTTGAAAATAATCTGAGATGATGATGCAACATTAGAAAGAGACATAGAAAATAGTAGGGAATGTTTTTAAAGAAATGCAGAATGAATGAGCACAGTAAAATAGAATTTGATACATAAAAATACTACTGAAATTTGTATCTCTACATTGCACCATACCACACTAATGGATAGGAACCTCCTAGGTTTGGTAATTTAAGCTTAAAAAATTAATCCTTTGAAAAAGGAAAATCCAAGGAAGGACATGCAGAAGAAACTCTAGAATAGTCTTTACCAAGGTGCATTTTATAAAGGTTCCCGGAGGGTCCTTTTCATGATAGGTAAAAGAAAAAAAAAAAAAAAAAGGAAAGGGATGGGATGGGAAGGAAAAAGGAAGGCACAAAGGCATGGGAGAGAAGGGATGGGAACAGAAAGAAGGAAGAAAACTGAAAAAGCATGAAGAATATTTCATAGTTTAACAAAAGAAGGTTAAAAACTAAAATTAAAGGGATAAAATTTCAGACTTTATTTTCCTTATATTTGAGTTTATGATTATGTGAGAGGGGTATGTAGGTTTTAAATTCCCGTCCCCCCACCAAATGACCACTGAAATGCCTGGAATCTATTTGGAAAAAATGCTACTATAGGCCAATTTTTTAAAAGATTTTTTAAGAGATCAAGCAATTCTGGAAGGTAGCCAAATCCTAGAATAGTACAGGTCCCAGGTTCCTGAACATACAGAAAGCATCTATCAAAACAAATACAAAAACATATAATATTGGGGAGCAATTATCCAATAATCCACAGGTTATAAAAAATTCCACAGAATTTTCTCTTTTGCTTCTCAATACACCTTTTCAAGTATCACATCTACATGCACAAATAAAGCAGTAAATGACGGTGGAGTTGAGGCATTTAAGATCACATAACTAGTGGCAGAGTATCCATTTCAAATGTAAAATTCTCTAGCTTCCATTCCACCTCTCCTGCTGCTGTATTGTTCATTGATAATAAATGGAAAGGAAAACTTCCTTTTAGTTCTTTAAAAATGAAAAAAAAATGTTGAAGAATTTTTCTTTGAAATATTTGGCATATCTTCAATAGGAGGGTTTGTTTTTCAAGGGAACAGAACCACTCTATGGGGGGGGGGTTTCAAGTCTGGAGAGTTTGTGGCATGAAATTATGTTTAGCAAGCCAGGGATGCTACGTATGGACTATGTGTGGGTTAGGTTTGCACCACTTTCAAATACCATTTAAACTGACAGTTTAGCAAGTGTTAAACATAAAGAAAATACAGTGTGATAGGACTCTGTACATGGTAACAATACATTTCATAAAACTTTAATGAAATACTACCTAAGTAGGTGATAGTCATTTTGATAGGAATCCACTATGATATACAGACATTGCCTTGCAATTCATCAATACTCTGTCCTCTCTAATAGTACTTTTAAAAATAAAGGCTGGGTTGAAAATGATTTTAATCAAAATAGGTTTGGCAAAAAATGGCAAATAATCTTTAAGTATACAAAGGGATATTTTGTAGGAATCAGACAGAATTAGAACAAAATGCTTTGAAAAAAGTTGAAATGTGATGTTATAATCTAATTAGTGGCAGCTATTAAAATATTTTACATGTCACACAAGCACACATGCACAAACACACACACACACACACACACACACACACACACACACACACACACATATAACACACATACTGTGATTTTGAAACATTATGGTGATAATTCAGTGCTTGGAGAATTAACAATCATACACATATATAAACTACATATACTTCTAAGTAGTTACTAAAATTGTCTGGGTACAATATATGTCTACATACATAAATATATATTTCTGTGAATGGATTTGGAGGTCATTTCTGTAATTTTTCTAGACCCTCTAGTTATTAGAGGCTTTTACTTTATTCATTTATTTTTGCTTAAGATTTCAAAGTACTGGAGGTGCAGGGAGTATTTAAGATGGAAAGAAATCTGTTGTTGTTGTTGGTGGTGGTGGGTTTTTTGATGCCTTACTATCATCACACACTGTCTTGAACTTTTTCAGTTACTGAAATTTACTGCCCTCCTTATCTATTTATATCAGTGTAGAAACCATTGTTTAATCAAACATTGGCAGTCCTGATTTTGATCATTTATATATTCTGTGTCTTTGAATTAATGATTTCATTTTTATTAAATAGGTTTTTATATCAGTAGAAATAATGAATTTGTACTGCATGAGATCTGAAGGCATTTCTAATTTAGGAGTTCTAAGATTAACAATAAATCTTGTACAGTTATTGTTGTATACTAGATTAATATATTTGTATTATTTGACTATTTTCTACTGTGCTTTTTGAGTAATACTCGTCTCTGAATAATTTACCATTTATATTCACATTTGAAGGCCTTGAAAAAGCACAGAAGATTTTCTTTAGATTTCATACTATGTAATATGTGTTTTGTTTAATGTTGTTTGATCTACATTGCTACTTGATTGCATGTGATATTGAGAGATACATTTAGTATCTTCCAAAACACATTAGAACAAACACTTGGAGATAACATAGACTTAGAATTGGATGTATTTGAGCATGTGCTCAATGGCTGATTCTTATACCCCCAAGTTTATGGCTTTTCCTATATAGCAGCACTGCACCTGTCTGGTTTAATGCCAGGGGTTCTTTTTAATGTGGATCCATGGCCTCAACCTTGGTCAGTAAAGCTCCGCTCTTTTCTTCAGCTTGGTTCTTCACACAACTATATAGCTTGTGAATTACAAACTCCAGGTGTCCTCCATTTAAATACACACTGACCTTCAAGCCTTACCTCTGACTCTGAGAAATAACAACATTTTCATTTAATTCTAAAATTCTACAGGGTTGAGACACATCTGGTTTGGGTAGTTTCAGTTAACACAAAAAAATAAAAACAAATAAATCTTTCACAGAGTAGGTGGTTTTAAACACTATAAAATCGCTGTTAGTTCTCACAAATTGAGAGACTAGAACAATCAAGATCAAGGTGTCAACCATTTGGTTTATTACCCACCTTAGAGACAGATAACTTATATCTGAATAAAAGACTCTGACACTTGAGAAGAACCTCCAGGTATTTGCTAAAAATATCTGGTTGTATTAAAGACTGAGTGAGATAAATGATTGTCTTGGTAAAGGAGGGTATACAAAATTTTGCTAAATTGTTATAGAATTCCTTGTTGAAGCTAAATAACTTCTCAGGGAGGGAGCTATATGGGTGTTTAGAGCTGCAGCCAGACTGGTCATCGTAGGAATACCACACATGCTCAAATATGAGAGTTTTTGTGAACTTAAAGTCCTAGGTGCAGCCCTTGCATATTCAAGCAGTTTGAGAGGCAAACTGATGTGCACTAACAAATCATATATATTTCCTATGGTTTCAGGATGAATGGAAATGACTGAACATTTGAGTGACAGGGAGCAAGTAATCAAGCAAGGCTTGTGCTTGTGGTGAGGTCTGGATATCGGGATCCAACTCTGAGATTAAATAGGTGAGAGACTTAGACGTATCAGCAAACAGAATGTCAAAAAGAAGACGAGTAAAGCTAGCTCCGTGATACTAACACACACAAAATGTCTTTAAAATGCCAATCCTTAAATATGAGATAAAAATGTACAGTTCACCCTGCAGGCTATAGGGTGAATACATACTGAGTTTGTTTTCTTGGTGATATGCTTCTTCTTTGGAGGAGTAGTTAGCTACATGGGTAAGCAGCTGCATAATGAATCATTCTACAGCCAGAACATTGCTTCTGATTGAAAGAGATGACCACTAATATCATGTGGTCTCATTCTCTGTGTGACATTGAGAACAGTAGTGCTTTTTAGAAACTTGTTAGTTCCATCTATCAGAAAATTAGTATATACACTTAAAAATTTAAAAAAAAAACTCATTTTACTGCCATCTACTGGAAAATCATGTCATACAAATGAGTGACATGGTAAGAAAAGCCTGAACATAATAGTTTGTGTACTATAAACATATCCTGGAGCCAGTGGATTGCCTAGTGTGTCCATGTACAGAACTTGCTGTGATGACCTCTTCTGGTTAAACTGGCAAAGTGGTGAAGATAAAGACTCAGAGTTCCCAGAGACCAAGGTTCAGTTTTGTGGAGAAACTATGTAAAAGATTGAAAAGAAATAGTCTTAGTAGCCCTAGGCTTTTCTGCTCTAATCCTACCTAAAGAAATTTCATTCTTGACCCTTCACTCCCCTCCCCCACCCTCCCCTTCTCATTTTTAATTGCTGGATTTCATATATATATATATATATATATATATATATATATATATTATTTGAGAAAAGGTGAGACAGGGAATGCAGGAATGTGCTGCAGAGTGACAGTGATTTGATTTTGAACTACAACAGCTTGGCTCAGCAGTAGCAATGAATATTACGATGGCAGACTGGTGCTGTTCCTGTTCATTCTTTAGGGAATAATTCCATTGGCTTAACATTTACATGTATTTTGAGAGAGTTATTTCATCATGTGTAGGGAAATCACAACTTCTCCACTTTTTCATTATCCTTCTCTAAGATGATTTTATTTTGAGTTCTTGGGCTTCTTTAGTCACTAACAAGACTCAAAAGTTCAAGTCTAGATATTCACTAGCTCCTGTCATCTCTAACATCTATTTTCTTCAGAGATGAAATCAGAACATTGGTGAACTGGAAATTTCAGGGATAGTGTTTGTAAACCAGATGAAACTAGTTTTCCTGTTATGGCTTCATAAAGAATCAAAAAAGATTAAAAAAAAAAAGGGAAGGAAACTATTTTTCCTTCTTAGGAAGCTCCAACACATTAGTTAACACTTCCAAACACTCTGCATCTAGTTTGCAAACTGATTCTTTTATTATTCTTACCGTTTTATTTCTCTGATACTATTAACTGCTTCCCACCTTGTTTGCTTGTTTAATGACGTCCCACTCTTTTGATACCATTTTGTAATGTCTATGCTCTCAAGTATTCTCTTTTTCCTCCAATCACATTTCACATACAGCTATGCAGAGGAAATGTTCACTCAATGACTGGTCATTAGGAGCCCAGGAACTGGGAGCAGAGGAGCTGTCAGGATTTCTTCATGTTTAGGAGCATGTTCTCCAGACTTGAAAGTGTAAGAAGCAAGAGCTGGAGCCCAGTAAAGGCAGGACAAAGATGAGATGCCTCTAAAAGGAATGTCCCTAGAGGAGTGTGAACTAGGAGAGGCAAAGTAGAGCCAGTCTGCCAGGTCTGTAGCTAACAGCCTGTAGAGTTTGCTACTAAGGAAATTAAAACTGGAGCTAATGAGATGGTAGCCACCTCCTGAGAGTGGGCTAAAAGCAACCTATTAATTCTCTTTTCTAGGTATCTTTGCCTCAGCAATCTTAAGGCTGTTTCCTATTTGTTGAGAAGCACAAGACCTGAGAGACAAAAGCATTTGTAGAAGAGAAATTGGAGGTGAATTCTTATTACACTCTTCCTGGAGATGTGCTCCACTAAAAAACATACCCTAGGTCACATAAAGAGGATAGGAAAAAAGAGTAGGCATGGGTAAGAAGCAAGACCAAGATGACTCAGACAATCTCAAGGGGGATTTCTGGTGCGAGGGCATTAATCTGCTACTGGCTATGTAGACTCAGCAATGTTAGCCTATCACTTCCAAGCACACTAGTCGATTTTGAAGATTTCAGGTGTTGAGCAGTCCTAGCTGTGCCTACTTCCCCCACCCCCTCCCTGCATCGAGACCCGCTGCAGAAGTCTGTTCAACTCGCAGGTCACCAGGAGAGTGATTGGAAGTCTCTGGATATAGCTTGGTCCTGATAAACATTTAGGGTCACTTTACAGACCGGGACTCCAGCTTCTGCTCTCCCTGTGGTCCCTTATGAATGGAGCCAGATCTTTGCTGGAGGGCGAAGATGAAGGAGCAGAAGACAGGCAGCTGCAGGCTGTGGTGATTGGGACATGAGGATGTGAGGGTGGACAGCTCGCGAACTTATCCCCAGGCACCGTGACTCTGGGAGGTCTGGGAGAAACGCTAGCGGGATGAACCCGAAGCGGTGCAGCTGACACCCCCGGCGGCGCCGCGCAGCCCCTCTCCACCCGCGAGTGTGCGCGCGAGCGGCAGGCGGCGGCGGGAGGAGGCGCAGGCGCGCTGCTCGCCCGTCTGCAGCCCCGCGCCGAGCGCCTCGTCTCGGGGAGTTGATGGCAGCACCACAGTGCGGCCGCCGGGCCGAGCGCACCGCGCAACCACCCGCCGCTGCCCTCCGAGCAGCCGATATGTGGGGGGACTGGGGTGGGAGCGGCCGGAGCAGCGCCAGGGACCCGGGCGCGCAGCAGCCTCTGCTTGCTCGCCTGTCCTGACCTGGCTCGCTAGTCCCCCCGAAGAATGTCAGCCAAGTCTAAGGGGAACCCCTCCTCGTCCTCTGCAGCAGAGGGACCTCCGGCAGCCTCCAAAACCAAGGTGAAGGAGCAGATCAAGATCATAGTGGAGGATCTGGAATTAGTCCTGGGCGACCTGAAGGACGTGGCCAAAGAACTTAAGGAGGTGAGAGGGGCTGGGCTGGGGAGGGAGTGGGGCCACCCGCGCCCTTCGGGTTCTGTTTCCCCCTTTTGCTTGGGACCTTCGCATTTCCAAACTCCTAGCAACTACAGAGAGATGCCTGCAGACCGACTTTCTTTGCTCTGGCTACTCGTGAGAAGAGTTGTAGCACTTTCTGTGTCTCTCTCTTTTTTTAATCAGACAGAAATCAACTAGTGTTTTAATCGATGGACTCTGTAGGATGGTGGGAGGGATGGAGGCAAAGTACTGTCTATACAGGACTGTCAGTAGTGTCAGGGGAAGGGGTTAACTGGGGGTGTGTCATCGGAGAAGACGTGAGCACCGGCTGGCCCAAGCCAGTGTGATGCTCTTTGCCTGTCGTGCTGCTCCCCCAGAGTCCTTTAGCAAGTCTGCTCCTGGCCTGGCAGCCCCTGGAAGCTGAGCTGAAGGGGGGTGGCTTCTGGGCCCTGGGCCAGGCCTCGGAGGGCACTGGGAGGGGAAGCTCAGTTGTGGCTACCCTCCCCTCTTCTCAAGCCCCACCAAAAAGAAGGCGACCCTGAGTGCTGACAGGAGAATCTAGCTTTGGGGAAGGGAAAATGTCTGGGACTTTCTCACTTTCGCAATTCCTGAAGCATCCCCTGCCCTTTTCCAAATGTTTCCAGCAACTCTGGGCCTTCGCGCCACCCCGAGTGTCGCCATTCTTCACTTCCTTCCTTTAATTCTGTCATCACTTGGCATTGAACCTAAGCAGTAGGGCTTGAGGAGTGTGTATGTATGTGTGTGTCGCGCGTGCTTTGTGGTCTCGCCACTTGCAACCTGCCTTTTTAGACCTGAGGTTGCTGTCCCCTCCCCCCCCCAGTATCCTATCCCCTCTGTACTTCGCCCCTCCCCACCCGGGTGAACTGGATTGGAAGAGGTGAGGTGTCGGATTGAGGCTGCGTAACTCAGGCGCCTAACCCGCCCAGGGACCTAGCGAGGGCCAGCGTTCAGGAGGTGGGTCTCCTTGTCAAACTGGCTGCCTCTTATGTCTGGGGAGCTGTTGGTTATGCCCATAGTGCTGTTCCAGTACGGAGTGGGACTCCTGGTGCGGTTCTTGGTGAGGGAGTCTGCAGTTCCAGCGGCCAGAAGGCAAACTTCTTACGTGGTGGTGGTGGTCTCCATGGAAAGATAAGGGGAGGGGCAATCATAGCCTAGGTCCAAATTCTAACTCAGTTTCCGAAGCCAAGTGGGAGGGGGTTTGGGGCTGTTTGGATGATTGGCCTCTAGAGATTATCCTCCTGACATCTCCAGCCCAAATTTGAAGAGTCTTCCAGCCATTACCTTTATAAACAAAACCCCGAGTTTCTAACCAAATTCAAAGCCTGTTGAAAGGATCCATTTCTGGACAGAGTTTCTTTTTCTGGTGATGAATTAATTCCTGTAGGTTTCTCTGCAAACAGAACACATTTACTGCTAAGGTCCTTAAAGTGGTGGTAGCCAATTGACAGGTCAGGAAACTTGCTTGTGTTTGTAGGGTTTTCCTAGGCTTGTTTCACAACTAGTTGGCAGATAGAGAAGCTATGCACCGAAATCCAAGTCTCAAGATGTTTGTTTCTTTGTTATCCTTTTACTAGTCATGTTTGGCTAGTTGTTTTCATTTGCAACATTATCGTGATTTTAAAAATGAGTAATTTAGACAAATTCCTCTTGGCACACCCCTGCTTTGGCTTTTTTTTAAAGGTAGTGGATGTAGGAAACCAATAGCATCAAAGGGTATAGCTTGTTTTGTTTACAGGGTGAGACTAAAAGAAAGGTAGCCAGCCAACGTTTTGCCTCTGTGGGTCAGGACACTCATTGTTTTGGACAGAACAAAGTAGAAGCCACCACGCATGACCTTGACTCATTATTATTATTATTAATTAGGCATATTAAGGCCAAAAAAATTATATAGGAAAATGTTTAACTTCTCTCTGGTTTGTGGCTAGAATTAGAGATGTTGATCTTCCCATGTATTTCTTTTAAATAATATATACATGTTTATGAGAAAAACATTGGTACTTCATAAAGGAATGGGAATGCAACAAAACAGATGAAGAGAGCTGACAGAGGTAGAGAAAACATCTTCTTTTAAGGCTTTGCAAGGTTTCATTCACTACCAAAGCCTATTTTGGGTAAAAATCTCGACACAAGCCTGAAATGTATGAGTGATAAATGATGTGCTATGACTGTCAGCTAACTTTGCTTATGGACAATCATCATCCTAGCTCGAATGTGGGAGTGTATATGCTAAAGCTAAATATTAAAACAGGCTATTTATAGAAGAAGAATGGGAGTTATTTCCAGGACAAAATATTTATAGGGCATGTTTAGCCTATGACATCTTGCAGTTGTTCAGCTTGGATCTGTTCTGGATAATGCAACATACATGACTAAGCATGTCTTTCATGAAGTTTTAAGGAAGCACATAACTGGAAACTTTGGGAAACTCTGCAAAGCTTGTTCATTCTTCTGCCTATGACTTGTATAAGTAAATGTGACAATTAATACATTGTCACATTTAATATTCTGGCAGCTTTAATGGTGCATATTTATATATAATATGAATTATATTCAGAATGCAAATTTCTTTATTGATAACACTATGCTTTTAAACCATTATATGCTTTGGTATAAATTTACAGTGAACTTTTATTAACTTGGAATGGAAAGTAATAACATAATTTTGACTAAATCACTGTCAATTTCATTTTAATTACAACTTAAGTTTGAGACATTCTGCCTTTTATCTTTGTACAAACCTCCCCAATAACACTGAATTTTTGTTTGATTACTTTAATACTTTTGAAGTTAAGGGATAATTACATCATATTCCTCACTCCCTTTTTTCCCTCCAGTCCCATGTGCCCCCTCCTTTTCTCTCAGATTTACAATTGATTATTTTAATAGTAGCTTTTCAAATTTTGATAGGCAGGGTAAATTTGATCACTGTGCAAGCTGTTTGAAGCACTTAATAATTAGTAAGAAAACTCCAGTCTGTTCAGTAAGAGAAGTCCTTGTTGTAGCTTCTTCTGATTTGTTGTTGAGTTGTAATTATTTAATTAGTTATAATTGAATCGAATATTATAAAGAGACAGGATTTCTAGAAAACCCAAAAGCTGTTTTATTCATCCTCAAAATTAAATAAAACCTCAAAACAGTGCGAGGATTTCAGAAATATTATGAATCATTTAGCTCTCTTTACTATAACAAAAAAATCAACCTAAAATATAGCTCTCTATATGTGTTCATTCAGCACCTACCATGTTACAACAACATTTTGATTGTTACTAAAATGAGTAACTTTTGTACATGCTCAAAATTTTACTAATGATGTGTTTATTTTGTTATCAAACATCAGTCACATAACTCATTGCTTTGGCTTCTCTGACTGTTGATGTAAAGAAGGAATCGAAGCTGAGAGAACCAATTAGTAAATACCATTTATCAATCCTTACTGGCTATGTACTCAGTAGTATGCCATTCTGTGAGCAAAGAATGTAAAATTTAAGGAAATAACAAGAAAGAACTTTAAGGAACTTAAAATTCACCCAGATTTTCATGGTGAACAGATGGATTGTTTTGCAAGTGATTACCTATTCGTGTGTTGTAAACAAATATTTGAGACCTCCATGAAGAATAATAGTTTTGTAGGAATATAAACTCAAAATCTGAATCCCTCTTTGCAGTATGGGTGAGCTTTAAAGAGTTAAAAAGGAATAGAGAATAGCAAAATGCATCATTGGAATATATGATTCATCCATGTTGTGTTTTCTATAAATTGAAAAAAAAGTGTTTGTGAAACTCTAGAATTTAAGGGATAAAATTAAGCACAACAGGTATAGCAGATGTTAGTGTTCAATTTTTCACTAAGAAATGTAGAAACATATCCACTTTTTAAAACATTTCTTAAATAATTCAAAATGCTGGTAATAATCTGAGCATTCCTTTGTGAAGATGGGACTTGTGAGGCATTTTGCATAAGAATGTTTGTTTGCTGGGATATCTTATAAAGAGACTTAACGCCTTTAGTTGAATTATCTTTTTGTTCAGACTATTTATAGCCTTGAACTTTTCTTGTAACATTTCATTGCTTTAAATCTTGTCACGGTTCTATTATATGAATGGAACAAACTTTAACATGCAACACACAAAATTTATGTTTATAATAAGTAAGAGAGGCATTTGTGAGTAGGTTATCATGGATGCAAAATAAGAACTGTTCTGTTAGTGATCTAGAATTACTTCATGGCTGGATTCTACAGGTAAGCAGGTGACCCAGTGAATGGAAAGCACTCATGAGTATTCTTATAATTCCATAGAAAAAAAGAAAGATGCAACTTAAGTTAAACGTAGGAAACTTGGAAAATCCATCTGGCTTTGATTTAAAACAGAATTAACAATTATTTGTCAGATATTTTTGCCTTGTAATGTTCTTTCTTTGAAAAAATGTTAGGGTAATAATTTATGTGTATATGAGTGTTCTGCCTGTACGTGTATTTGTGCACTATGGAGGCCAGCAGAGGGAATAAGATTTCCTGGACCTGGAATTACAGATGATTGTGAGCTAACATGTGGGTGTTGGAAACTGAATGACTAATGCATTATTATAACAAATTTTAGAGAATGATCTCTACAGTGTTTTCTGAGTTCTAAAATTATGAATGAATAGAAGTCAACAGTGCACTTAATAGTAGGAATCACTGTATCTTTACTCCTCTATAACTTACTTTATCAAAACTGAGATGAATTTACTAAATATTAAAATACATTCATTCCCTTTTCTTAAATATGGTGCCTTAAAATGCTACTGAGGGGATGAGTCTGTGAACAAAATGATAACTAATAAACATGCCCCCCATGTGTCTCTCTTTAATGAGTTAAATCATGGAACACAGAGAATTAGCAGGTAAGAAACTCAAGCAGCCTTAAAGTAATAGTGTGCTTCAGGCAATGGTGAAATGATACACAATGAAATCAATGTAATAGATTTCATTGTTACCTGGATTGTGTTTTTCCACCCTGCTGCTCTGAGGATTTCAGATATTTAAGTTTCTAAGTATTAGGGGAAAAGAAAGGAATACAAATCAGATCTAAGAATATTTTCCCAAACAAAACAGATGACAGGATTGTCTTATGGAGCCACTTCATGAAAAGTTTCACTGGCAATTTTGGAGAATCAATAAAAATCAAAACAGATTCATGATTATATTTTGACTGAAAACCTGATAATCAATATCAAGCTGCCCATGGAAAACTAATGCACAATAAAGGATACTATTTTTTAAATAACACCTTTTTCTGATTTCAGAAATTATGTAATTTTTTTCTATTTTTTAATTTAAATTAGAAACAAGATTGTTTTACATGTCAATCCCAGTTCCCTCTCCATCCCTTCCTCCCCAAAATTATGTAATCTTATAAAAACATCTGGAAAGATGCTTTAGATGGGAAAATGAAAAATAATATTGACAGAAATAGATAATGCTGAACATTTTGTTATATTTATCTTTAGTCTTTTGGTATGAATATTTTGATGAGGTTGAAGTGAAAGAAATGTGAGTTATACATAATGTTATTGTCTGTTTTCTTTAATAGCACTAGAGTATAACTGTTATATGGTAGCTGTAAGGTAAGTGATAATTCTGTCAGTGTTACATATACAATTTATTTCTAACATTTTGTAGTTATTAAGTATCATTAGAAGCAGAAGTTTTAGCAAACAAACTAGGCTAAAGTACAATGCTACAGCTGATCTGAACAAGGGGGAGCTCATAGACCCCAGACTGATAGCTTGGAAACTAGCATAGGACCAATCCAGAACCCCTGAATATGGGTGTTGGTTAGGAAGCCTGGGCAATCTATGGGGTAGCTGGTAATGGGTCAGTATTTATCCCTAGTATATGAATAAACTTTGGGAGCCCACTCCACATAAAGGGATACTCTCCAAGATAATGGGGAAGGGCCTAGGCCCTGCTCCAAATGATATGACAGACTTTGAAGATTCCCCCATGGAAGGCCTCACCCTCTCTGGGGAGAAGAAAGGGGAGGGACAAGGGGGTCCATGGGGGGCAGGGGAGAGGGAGAGGGAACTGGGATTGACATGTAAAACATGCTTGTTTCTAATTTAAATTAAAAAGAAAAAAGAAAAAAAAGGACAATGTTACATTCCACCAGTTTGTCTTCTAAATACTCTCTAAAATTCTAACCCAGTTAATCCTGGTAACCATCATTTTTTATTTTACAGATAAGAAAACCAAGGTGATATGGGTCAACTTCTTGCTCAGAGCCATTTTGTTAACATGAGGCTTAAAACTCGTGTTTGTGTTGGAGAGTAGACATTGCACTGTTCTGTTCTATGATTTTCTTTCTAATATTTTGACTTTGTATTTTCTTAACTAAGAATTTTCTTAACTATGAATTTTCTTCAATTCATATTAAGCTATCTTCCAGAGTTTTTGTTCGTGGTGATGTTGTTTTACTGCCAGCAGCAGTATATATACAGATGTCAGAGTGATGCTAATAAAATTTGTAAGCCTTGCTCTGTAGATTAGTATCTTCCTCATAACACTCTCTTTTATTCCTTGTTTTTTCAGAGGGGGGAAGTGCACTTACATTTTGGTACTGGGATTGAAGCAAAACTAATAGTGAATAAATTAGATTCTTCAGTTTTCACTTCTCAAATAAATGTTGTGTACAAATTATACATATAATTATATTTAATTATAATATAACTATATATAAATAATAGCTAGTTATTATCATATATATATATATATAATTTGTACACAAAATGAGACATCAGAATCACTTTATTGGC
Source organism: Cricetulus griseus (assembly GCF_003668045.3). Taxonomy (NCBI): domain Eukaryota; kingdom Metazoa; phylum Chordata; class Mammalia; order Rodentia; family Cricetidae; genus Cricetulus; species Cricetulus griseus. The sequence goes on along the minus strand of NC_048595.1, from coordinate 187,351,058 downwards.
TTTTCCTTTCTAAGTCATGATATTAAAAAGCTGCATAACATTCATTACACACACACACACACACACACACACAGACACACACACACACACACACACACACACACACACACGTATTTCAGTTCCAGGTCTTGAACTCAGGGCCTGTACATGCAAGTTAAGCACTCTGCAACTTAGCTATGGCCCCAGTCATGTACAAGTCTTTCCAATAAAAAATCAGGAAGTTATCATATTTTGTTAATGTATTGCATTCAAAGGAAAGGACTATCTTGATGGTTGAGGTTTGCTAACTGTTTTTCTTTCTGCTCTGATCAAAGAGTTAGAGAATTTGTTGAATTCTTAATCAATCAAAAAAGTATTAAACTGATTTCTGCTACCTTGTATATTTTTGTGTTCTCGGTTGTGAGTCATTCCCTTTCCACCACACAAGAAACAGGCTTATGCTAGTTTCCTTTCTGGTGTGACACGAGTAACCTGTTTGCATTATATCGTAAGGTCACTAAGAAAAAGTGCTCTAAACTAAAATTTCCTGTATGACCTAGAAGGCTCAAGTCTGCAATATCTCTAAGCAAGAGCCAGAAACTAATATTTACTGAAATAAAAAGAATAGTCATTTCTAACTAATGTCCAAATCTTAACATACTCATGAGGTGGCCTCTCAACTTAAGACAAATGTTGACATATATTGCATGAGTTAGACTGTGCATTTATTTATTTATTGTCTGAAGATGGAAAGACAGGCGATCTCAAAGTAATTAAACTCCCAGATCCCACTTTCAGCTAAGAGAGGAATAATTCAGGCACAGAACGTTTTCTTATGATTCTTCTCTCTTCCTGAGCTATGCAAATGCTACTCAGGTACTGTGTGAGGACTTTTTTTTTTTTTTTAACGTGTAGAATAATCGAAATGATTCAAGTTTTATAAGTATGTTAAATCCTTCTGTTATTATGGTGCTTGGCACAGCATAAATAGAATCTCCATTATAAATAACATATGCTTATCTGGAACAAGGAAATTTTATGATTTCTAACAGGTTATAATGGTTATTATTACTTTTTCTCTAACACAATAACAAAGGTTAACAGATACACTGGTGTGTAAGTTTTCTTTTGCCCAGCATTTTCTTATCACAAGATTTAAAATCGCATTGTATATAACAGAAAAAATGCCAGGTTCAGTAACACTGACCAAGTCAATTATCTTTTAATGTCAATGATTTTTGTTGGTTTGTTTGTTTTTTGTTTTGTTTCTCGAGACAGACTTTCTTTGTGTTGCTTTGCAGGTTGTCCTGGAACTCTTTCTGTAGGGACCAGTCTGGCCTTGAACTCACAGATATCTGCCTGCCTCTGCCTCCCAAGTGCTAGGTTGAAGGCACATGCCGCCAATACCCGGCTAATGTCAGTGATTCTTAATATTTGCTACATATAACACTCTGAACAATAGCTCATGTCTGCACATGTTCTGAGAACTTTTGGTAAGTGAGGAGAACTCAAGTAAAGGGACAAGAAAGCAGTTGACTGTACTCCTACATATCCAGTTTACAATTTGGATAGGCTCTGTCTCTAATGTTTCAAGACTAAAAGTCTTGAAAATGAAAAAAAAAAAAAATCAACATACTAGTGGCTGAAATCAGATGGTGTGCTAGTTAGTTTTTGTCAACATGACACAAATTAGAGACAGATAGGAAGAGGGAACCTAGGCTGAGATGTTGCTTCTACCAGACTGGCCAGTGTCTGTGTCTGTGGGCATTTCTTTGATTTCCAGTTGATGGAGGAAGGTCTATCCCATTGTGGGTGGTGCCACTTCTGGGAAGGCGGTCTTGGCTTGTATAAAAGGTAGTTGAGTGTGAACCTGGAAGCAAATCAGTGAGCAGCTTTCCTCCATGGTCTCTTCTTCAGTTCCTGTCTCTGGATTCCTGCCTTCAATTCCTGCCCAGACTTCATTCAGTGGTAGTTTATAGTCCATGAGTTGTAAGATGAAATAAACCCTTTCCTCCCCAAGCTGTTTTTGGCCTGTGTTTTATCAGAGCAGTCGGGATGCAAACTAAAACAGATGGCTTTATTCCAGGGAGCACATAAGTAGTATGTCAGGAATTCATTTATTTTAGAAGTTTCTATGTGTATATGTGTAAATGCACCACTCTCCAAAATGATCAAATTCACACATCACTCATGTGGAGCTCATATTTTTTTCTTACCGAGTATAACACACCAGAACATTTTACTCCCAGACAAAATATTTCTATATCTCATTTTTAAGTATATCATGTTCTTAAAACTTGCCCGAGGACAGCATCTTTCTTTGTTTTTCTTAGTTTTCTCTGCAATGTGAATTTGTGACTTATGAAACATATATTGAATCTCTGATATGTGTAAGTTGTTGTTCTGAAGACCCTGAAAGATACATGTATGAATAAACTCAAGGACCTACTTTTAGAGAATATTACTTCTGGGAGAGAGAGCTTTGATTCTTTAAAGTTAAAACTGTATAGAAAGGGCAAAGACTAAACTAAATTATACAGTAACAGCAAAACACATGATAAATCCGTCTGACTCCTTTTATTGATTTCTGCATCAATGCACGTAAAACTTCTCTGAATAATATCTATAATAACTCATTCATTACATCATGGTTTCAGATGTGAGCATAAACTTTTAAAACTCATAAACGTAAATGTTCATGTGTTATTTTACATATTAGAATATTCTAAAATTTCTACCAGAACTTACTTTTTCTGCTTGTTTTTTGAGACAGGGTTTCTCTGTTTAACAGCCCTGGCTGCCTGGCTGTCCTGAACTCACTCTGTAGACCAGGCTGGCCTCCACCTCACAGAGATCTGCGTGCCTCTACCTCCCGAGAGCTGGGACTCACAGTGTGTGCCACCACTACCTGGCTGGAAATTACTTTTATGAAACAATTCTCCCAATGAGAATTTCTGTTGTCAAAGAATGAGTGTATTACAACAATCAGTTATTATTAAACACATTATAATAATTAGCTATTATTCTTACAAAGATTGGAATGGGCTTACTTTAGGTATATTGCTTTTACATTTTTAGTTCTTTTTTTTTTTATAAGACATGTGAACAGTTTTAACCAAATTACTGCAAAAAGGAATCTTATGATCATGATAATTCCTCAAGATATATAGAAAGCATAGTGTGCTGGATAAAAGATAGGACAGCATGCAATGGAGTGTTACATGTGGGGAAAAAATCATGTGTCAGACTTGACTAGAACTGCATAAAATGGCCATGGACAAAAATAATCCCATTTGGTACCAGCATGAGCATATAAATTCCAACAAAGAACTGAGCAAGCATTTTCTTTTTGGGGGGTAGAGGTGGGCACTTATTACACAGTTCGAACTCATCCTTGAACTCCATGTTCTTGTCTCTACTTCCTAAAGGTTGGCATATAATGGGCGGATCACCCTCTTGGTTTAATGCACATTAAATGTAAAAAAAGTCTCACTCTTACTTGACAGGGAACTCAAGAAGCCAATTTTAAAGAATATCTAGTAAAGATATCAGGAGCTAAATGCCAATCATTCACTTGAAGGTTAGACTGTTCTTGCTAGTTTACTCAATGAAATGACTAATCTTCCCTTGTCTCTCTTATGCCATCATACTTTTTTAACAGATTGCTAGAGGATTCCTCTTAAAATATAACTGAAATAAGATATAATAAAGCTCTTTTTTATATAGTTCCCTGAATATTGTCATGACATTTCTTAGCTTTTCTTTACAGTAAACTTAAGCCAGTGGGCTGTGCATGTTAATGTGTTTTTAATACCTTTTCTTTCTTTTCCTTTTTTTTGGGGGGGAAGGGGGATCAAGACAGGGATTCTCTGTGTAGCTTTGGAGCCTATCCTGGCACTTGCTTTGTAGACCAGAGAACTCAAAGAGATCCCCCTGTCTCTGCCTCCCTAGTGCTGGGATTAAAGGCAGGAGCCACCAATGCCTGGCTGTTCTTACCTTTTCTTAAATCCATTCCAACCAGTCTCTTTTCATCACCTTAGCAAGGCTGTCTCTCCTTAGGTTGTCAATGTCCCAGGTCAATTTTCAGTGCTAGCATTCTGTAATATGTTAGGTGTCAATGTTACATATTAGTAACTCTTGAAGTCTCTGATAATCTTCCCTCCATATGTTTGAAGAGTGCTATTTTTCAACCTACTGATTTCCCCCCTCTCTGGCACTCCTCCTTTGTCATAGCCATCTGTAGTAGCCCCACTTTGTGGGGCCAATCTGCCATAATCCGTCTTTGTGGGGCTTCAGTGGGATCCAGCCCACTTGTCTGGTTCTTACCTGAGAGGGGGAAAGTGGATTGAGAAACCACAGGGAAAGATGCTAAGAAAGAGTCAGTGACACAGGATAGAGTCAGAAGGGCAATCCAGTCAATACTGGATGCCCCAAGTTTATTCTTCAACTTTCTTATGTACCCAACCAAAAGGGGGACATGGCAAAAGACTTCTTTATCATGCATAAGAACTAAACAGACTTTCTTCCTTTAATCCTCCAAGCATTTGGTAACCACACTTTAGACTCAATTTCCCCTTCTCTGGTCTTTTGGTCAAGAGTAAACACACCTCAGCCTACTTTGTTGTTATTTATATAAGACATCCCCTACCATGATCAAAACATCCTACAGTAGCCACACCTTAGACCTTTAGGTCTTAAAACTTACTAAGGACAGTGTTGAACTCTCTGACTTTGAGCCAAGATGAAGCAGAGCCATCTTTATGGGCCCCAAAACTCCTTGGAGATATCTGATCTCAAATTACTATGTTTTGTTCATAATTCACATTTTTTCCTTGTCATTTTTATTTAGTCCGTGAATAAATTCCATTGATAGGTCCCTAACTTTTAAATTTGTCTAACTTATCCTTTCTTTCATTTTGATTTTACCTGCCTAACCTACTAATGTTGTCCTCCTCTTAGACATTATGCCCTGTCACCTTTCCCATGCCAGCAGGAGGTGTCTCTCAACTGGATTTGGGGGCCATTATCAATTGTCTCCAAGCTACATGAAAGCATGATTGAAACTATGTTGAAAGTTTGTCCAAGTCTTAACTTTTCTGCTTCCTGCAGCCTGTACCTGGCCAACATGCAGTCTCACTTGGGTTGGTCCAATACTAACGATGCCCCTGCTCTCCTTCCCTTGTTCCTATTAGCTGTTTTCCCCTGTAATGTCTCTAGCATCCTTTCTTACTGATTTCTTACTGTTTCTCTTTACTTCAACAGCAGTAATCTTGATATCTCATGAGTGAACGTGATAGGCACATACAAGTTGTACTCAACTGTTATCCCTTTGAAGTCCATTCTGGAAGCTCCATCTATAGTTAGGTATTCTTGTTTAAGTAGGTGTGTGTGTGTGTGTGTGTGTGTGTGTGTGTGTGTGTGTGTGTGTGTGGTTTTGTGTATACCAGTGATTCTCAACCTGAGGGATATGTGGGTGGTTTTGAGGAAGGAAAAGGAAGAGAGAAATGTTGCAATTATATTATTATCTCAAAAACCCATATACAAGTATCAATGAATACTTGGATCTTTTCTAACTTTAAACTTATCCTCCTAAAACTGTCCTCTTAAGGTTCAAAACCATCACCATTTACTTCCCATAACTTTGCTATACTTTCTGAGAATGGACATATTTAATACAGATATATATATATATATATATATATATATATATATATATATATATGATGTATTTTGTAAGGATTCTTCGCTTTTCATACCTATTACACATAAGTTGGTTGAATGTGGTCTTGTTTTCCCTTCTGTGATTTCACAATTGAGCAACATCCTATCTTTTGAATTGGTCAAAGGTTTTTTGGTAATGCTATCATGCCAAAGGATAACTACATGCCAGAATTCTAAGTTAAGCAAGACAAAGCAAACAAAACCTTATCAAATCTTCACCCCACTTATCCTCTGCCCAGCTGCTCTTAAACTGTTCCTCATCTATTGAAATTCTCAACACATTCTTTCTGCATAAACCATAAATTCGGTGTGGAAAATCTGAGCTTCTCTGTCAGAAAATTTCAGTGTATGATTTGAGAAGGCTCGACTTCTTTGCAATACATGGATATCATTTTAACATATTTGAAACATTAGACATGTTATCTTTCTAATTAATTAAATTGTCTTATTTTCCTAATAGAATATGTAAATTGAAATGGGGAGTATATTTTCTTTGTAAATAAAATAACATTTACCTTTTTTCTACCTCAATACTGTTCATCTTTTTTTGTCATTAACTTTGGCAAATTTTAAGCTAACTGGATACAACATTTAAAAAGAGACCTTGGGTCTTGTACAAATAAGTTTAACATAAGCAACCTAGTGAGGCCTAGTCCAGAAAATGCTGAGGGAGTGCAGAAGGCCTATCTATGTTCAGCAACCTATTTCTTTCTCTTATCCACTCCCTCTAGTGTTCAAAAATATGGACACTTATAATTAGCCTATTGTCACTATAGTACAGATGATTATGTCAAAACAATGTTATCTCCCTAATATTGCTTTGTTTTCCTTAGATAATATTGTCATAGTTCTAACCTCTCAGAACCCACCATCTCTCTCCCTTAAGGATGCTGACAGGCCTGGCTACCCCATGCCCATGCTTACAATCTCTGCACATCTGTCAGGGACATACCTGGATTTCTGTTTTTACATTTTTTGCTCCATTAGTATACCTACAGCCAAGATTTTAGTGTTGCAACTTGAATGTGATCAAATATCTTTCCACATTCAAAAGATATGCAAGCAAAAACCTATTTACTATTTGAGTTTAATATGGATATGAAAACATTAATGATGTAGTTTTGCTATAATATTACTGAAATGTCTTTTAAATACACTCCTTTCAAACTCCCTTAAGAAATAACCATAAAATCTCCAGGAGAAGAAAGTTAAAAGGAAAAGTGGATTGTTATTCAATAGAGATTATTAATTCTAACACATGTAAAAGATTATTTTTAGTCATTAAACTCAGCTGCTATTTGCTGATTTTTAAAAATTAGGGCCTAGTTTTTAAATTTGTTCTCTAAATTAATTGGCAGTGTTACAGATAATTGTTTAATGTCCTATAGTTTTTAAGCAATTTAATATCTATTATATTTTAATTTATTATTGGATGAAGTTGAAACATATATACAGAGCATTCAAATCTCCTCTCCTTCTGACTTCTGGGCATGAAATGGCTTTGAAACCTTTGAGCTCACAGCATCCATGATTACCCACTCAGATCCTCAAGTCTGGGCATGCCAGCATTTTGTCATGGAGGAGAAAGGTCACGAGGTCCCATCCTTCCCTGAAGATTTGTATGCAATTAATGATTGCTGAAGAAAAGACAGATGTTATTATTATTATTTTTTTTTCAGTAGCACAGTTACTGAGAAAGTGTCCATGCCCCTGTAGAGAACTTCTCTCTGTACTCCTGTAAGCAAACCTAAGGGAAATCATTTGGTTCATTAAATAAAAAAAGAAGTTGAAGGGAGGGGCATTAAGGGAAGAATGAGGACCAGCAGGAACTGAAGGGGAGTAAGGAGAGTGAAAGGAGGTGAATGAGATCAAGCAACATTATATTATGTGTACAAAATGTCATAATAAGAAACCAAAGGCAAAAAATAGAATAAAATTATTTTCATAGATACTGCTTCAAATTTCTATCCACTATTTGGAAGTATAGTAATCATAAAGATTGATAACATTTTTAAAAAGAACTCAAAACTCATCATATACTCTTTAACAATTTTCCAAATTAATTTTGGGTGCTTAATCCTTGCTCCCAACAGGTTACACTATGTGTTGTTATTTTGTAAAGTTTAAAAATTAGAAAGTCTATAGATAGAAGCGTGATGGAACACCAACTCTCTATAGAGAGCATAGAGAGTACATTAACCATAGAGTTTATTACAGGGAGAGAGAGAGTGTGAGAGGGAGAGACAGAATGAGAGAGGAGGCAGGAAGGTAAGAGGGTGTGAGAGTAAAAGAAGAGAGCATAAGTGGGCAGGGGTCTGTCTTTTAAAGGGGTCTTTTACACCTGTGTGCAGGCTAGTTCTCATGGAACCCTGGGCTGACCAGGGTACTCACAGGGCCTTACAAGCGTAATGCCTGAACCTTTCATTGTGTACTCTTGAGGAAACAAATTTTTAATATAGAGAATATGGCAATGCAGCATATGCATTTTTGATTGTTTCATGAATCACAATGCTTGGGAGTTACCATCTGCTTCCTGAAGTTACTAATACTCACAAGTCAATCGATTCTATTACCAACTGCCTCTTAGCTTACCTGAGCCATGCTGTTCACTGAACACTGACATCCTAGCATGTTCCAGTGAAAGACCCCTTGTGGCTCAGGTCCCCAGGATGTTGGGCCCAGAACCGCAGCCACCCCAATCACAAGGCAGAGGCGAAAGGTTGATGCAAACAGCAAGAGGCTTTATTGCAATTGTTTAATGAGCTAACCCCATTAGCTCAGGCCTTTCATCTATCCACCATGGCGGATGGCTGGGAAAAGACCCTGAGAAACCACAGGACAAAGATCTTATAGGGCAGCGTAAGGGGTGTCTAGGGATAAGCACAGGCTCAGGACTGGAGGATTTGCCCTGTGTTGATTGGTCAACTGGTTGTTATGGCCCATAGGCCCTCCCAGGGTGGTTGCTATGCTCTGCATGCCATTGCTGTGTGCTTGTCCATAAAGCACACCCAGAGCCGTAAATCATAGCATCACCAGCTAACTTCTGATTGGTTCCTTGCCACAAAGCAGGCATCTGACCTCCTAGTGACCAAGGCAAGGTCAGGGAAGCACGTGTTAGGCTGTTATAGCTGCTAAAACGAGGAGCTGGTCTCTACACCAGGAGAGATAGAAAGTTTTCAAGAACCTGTCTAGGAGAATCTTTATTCATAACGTGTTTCTTTTCCAAGGTAACAAGACAGAAGTCCTAAGTTGTGAACAAACAATTTTAGTATTACTTAATAGCTTTAGCTTCAATGGTGTTCAATAGAGCCTTCATAGATCTGAAATGTTTCTAGCTATGCTAATGTTCTTATTGGATTATGATAATGTGTCTTATTTTCCCTAAAGACTGGTGAAGAAAAAAGATTTAAAGTAAAAGTACTGGCATGTGATCAGAGTTGCAGAGAGTAAAGAAAAACAGACCAAGCATTCATTGAATGGCTGGGGGTGGGGTGGGGGGAGCTCACCCCAGGGTTCCCTTGAACTCACTTTAAACCTTGAAATTCTATTCTGCCAACTGCTGGAATTACAGGCATTTGCTACCACACCCCACAGCTGGTTTGCACAATGTTTGGGACTCGGAGATTAGGTCAGCACTCTGCCACTGAGTTTTATCCTCAGCCTGAATGGAGGCTATATTAATAATAAGCTTGCTTTGTATGTATTGTTACAGTATTACTATAATAGTGAAATTGAAGGAAGTTCATTATTTATTGATTTATATAGGGCAATACGTTTCTTACATATTAAGGAAAAATGAATCAATTGTTTCTAAGCCAGAATTCTTGGTCTCCATATTTTATGTCATCTTGTAGTAACAACAGATATATAAAAAGTGATTTGTAGATTTAAAAGCCATCACATTGGCTAGCATCTGTCATGTCGGCTTAATTCAAAATACTCACTTAATGATAAAATAAACCACAGTCTTTTGGCTGTTGTAGTTTTCTTTGATATGTATTTTCAAGTTAAATATACTTACCTACATTTGAAAGTGTATTATTATGGTGTACGAGCTTTTAATGGTGCACTACTTTGGATGGTTCTGGATACTCTGGGAGACTGAATTTAGCTAGAGGAAATAGGCCACTGGGGACAGGGGCAGGTCCTCTGGAGTATATGATCCCAATCCCCCAATCCCCATCCTGGCCCCATGCTGTTTTCATTGCTTCCTGTCTGGCAAATACTAAGAACAGCCTTTACCACAGGCTTTTCCTGATTAAGATCTCCACCTCAGGCTATGGAACAAGCAAAGGGACAGAACCGTGTGGAAATGTAAGCTAAAAGGAATCCTTTTTCTGAAGTTGTTTTTGTCAGAGACTAGTCAAAGCAATAAGGAAATTAACTCAGGTATTTGCTTCCTTTATTAAGAGGAAAAGGGTCTAACACACACAGGACATTTTAACTTCTCCTAGAAGCTATGGCAAGAGCCTTTGATTTGGAAAGTAAACTAAATAAAGAGGAGTCACATTAAACTTTACTGTCAGTTATAGAAAGCACATTATAATTGGCAATACAGGCAGAATATCATACACTCACACAAGGAAAATAATTTTAAAATAAGATGTTTCTGTGAATTTAAGACATTCTTTCTATAATATGCTTCATTTACAGTATCATACAAAGAGTACATTTTGGTGATAAAAATGATTTTAGCACTTTCATAATTTAAGTGATATGCATTTAAAATTTCTAGAATAACATTATTTACAAAATATACACTATTAATCTTAAAAAATAGCTCAATGATAACAGCCATTGATTTCCATTCCTCAAGTGAACCAAAAAATATCCAATCTGACTTAGTATCTATCTAATATATCATTTTGGTAGGAAATGCTTCGTGATTCTTTTACTTGGTTGTTGTTATTAAGAATGTCATAATTTAAATATTTACAAACAAAGTTTAACATATACACATTTCTAATAAAAATGGAGAAATTGACACTGGTTAAATGCTGTCTTAGTTTCTTTTTTGTTGTTGTTGCTTTGATAAAATAAACTGACAAAAGCAATTTAAGGGCTTGTGTGAGGTGCCTGTGTTGTTTTCTTTGGTCTACAGTCCAGGTAACAGTCAATCACAGCAGGGAAGCTACAGCTGCAGGAGCCTGAGGCAGCTTGCCACATTGCAATCTGAGTCAAGGTCAGAGTGAAGAATGCTTGTTCTCAGCCTTCTCCTAGGCAGTTCAGGATCCCAGCCAGGATAATGGGACCTCCCACAGTGAGCAAACGCTTTCACCTTGGTTAACCTAATTGAGAGTTTCCCATACAGGCATAGCCAGAGGTCCATCCCCCTGGTGAATGTTTGTCTCATCCACTTGACAATTTACATTAACCATCTCAATATACATATCATCCTTTGGTCATTTTCTTCTGTGATCAGCGTGTTAGCTTACAACAGTGTGTACCCTGCACACATAAAATTCCAAGTTAGTTTCTTGACAAGTGTATTTAGCTGGTATGGAGTGGTGAATGAGGAATTTAAATATGTGAAATTCGTACTTAAAGCCCTGTATCAGCTCCATTTCTACTACATTCCTGATGTCAGAATTCAACTATTGCTGGAGGCTGTGGTAATTAATCTCAGCATTTGGGAGCCAGAGGCAGGAGGATCTTTTTGAGTTTGAGACCAGCCTGGTCTACTTAGTGGCTTCCAAGACAGCCAGGGCAAGAGAGAAAGGTGGGGGGGGGGGCGTGCTCAGCTATTGTATAAAGTGGCACTATTGTGAATTAGGTCATAATCATATGCAATCCTCAAATCTCTGTTATGTAGCTCAGCTCAATAGTAGTTCATTTTGTCCAATAAGAAAGCACTCTCTAAACCTAATGGGTGAGGAGCTGTGTTCTAGTGGGTCATTCTGGGGCTATGGTGATTGACATATCAACATAATGCTTTCCACGGGGAAATTCAAAGAGGCTCAGTATCCACATGAATGTCTTAATCTGAAAGGAAAATAGATTTCCTGTACACACAGAATGTGTTCCATAGAGAAATATAAGGGACTGAAGCACAGTTCCATCTTACCCACAATTTTACAGGACTATAGTGTTTTTTTTTTTAACTAAAGTTTATGTGATATTAATTATGTAGGATCTCACATATAAGCACGCACATATGTGACTTTCATAAATTTGCAGAGAATATGACAAACTTAAAACATATTAGTATTATTTTCCTTGAAGATAAAGTTTCTGCCTTTTGGTGGTGGTGGTGGTGGTGGGTGTTGGAGAGACTGGGTGGGTGTTGGAGACTGGGCAATGGTTAAGAGCACTTCCTATTGTCCCAGAGAACCTGAGATCAGTTCCTAGACACATCAGATCTGAGGATCTCATGCTCTTTTCTGCCTCTCTTTTCTGAACATCTACACAAAGGTGGTGTCTACTCACACAGACCATGTACACATGACATACATAAAATTAATAACACATAACTCTTTTGAAAGAATCTGCTTTTTTTTTCTGAGAGTCTGAGTCAGAATTACTGATTTTTATAAAATACTGTCCATGATCTTGCAAATTGAATGCATGTCAGAATGTGTCAAAGACTCACCTTTAGTGGAATCTTTTGTCTACAGTAAATCAAAGACACATCAGTTTGATTGTACTTGTTTATCAGCAAAACTGTAAATAGAAAACATAATGTGCCCTTTACTTTACATTCAGGCATTTCTGAATGCCTCAATGCCAGCCTATCGCTCAGAACACAGAATCAGAGGCAAAAGTAGATAGGGGCCATTCACTAAGCAATTCTATCTCACTTGTGCAAGAATCACACATGAAAATTATTTCATGTTTTGAGCTCCAGCCTGTCCTGAGATGGCTCAGGGCATTTTCAATCTTCTTTGTGTCCACAGTAGGTTGTAGAGAGCAAATCAGAATGGGCAGCAGGATTGCTACTTGAATTTTCCTTTGAGATTTGTACTCTGGCCCAAGTGTGAAACAGAAACAAAAAGCAAAATCTTAGAATATGAACCAAGCCAAGTGCAGAAACTGAGTGGATCCATGCAGGTATCCAGGCAGAAAAGCAAATCACACAAAGAGATGAAAACCTGGGACAGACTGACTTCATCAACCTGAATCAGACTTCGGGGAGTCTAACAACAGGAAGTTTAATTGCACTAGGTGGAATAATTCATTGAAATTCTACTCAGAGTATATGGCATTTCCTCCAAGAAGATGGGTTCTAGAGATCAGCTACCAGTACTAGTTTAATGGCCTAAGGATCTGGCCTGGTCTCAGTCATAGAAATCTTAGAGGTTATTTGGGTTATTAGCTACCTCTCATCCTGGTTGTGGAAGCTTGGTGAGTGTCTGGCTATAATGGTCATTTACTCATCTCTGGTCCTGGCTGTAGGAGCTTGAAATGGCCTCACCCAACAGATACCACAGATCACCAGACTATTAATCACTTCTAATTCTCAGCTTTCTGGTTGGAGGAACAGGTTTTTTATCTTTCTCAGTGGAAAGACAATCCTGTGTGTTTCACAGAGGTTTCTCTGGGGATGTATGGGTGCAAGGATATTCCTGCTATGCTCCCAAGAACAAACAAGGGTTGCTTTTTGGTTTTTTTGGTTGTTTTTTTCGAGACAGGGTTACTCTGTGTAGTTTTAGCATTCCTGAAACTCACTCTGTAGACCAGGCTGACCTCTATCTCACAGAGAGAGATCTGCCTGCCTCTGACTCCCAAGCGTTGGGATTAAAGGTATGTGCTACCACCACCCAGCAAGGGTGGCTTCTAATTGAAGAGATTCCCAGTTACTTTATTTATCCAAATGAAGATACTTATTCTGCTCGAAGCATGAGAGTATGACTAAGTCATTGTGACTGTCTGGTGAAACATTAAAAGTTCAAAGAAACACCCATCCCCCAAAACTGTAAACTTCAAAAACATGAGATTTCAGAAAAATATCCTCTTTCCAGCATAATTTAGTTAATTTTCTTTTTATTAAGATGATATAGTCATTAGGAAGTGCAGTACTTGATCCTGTAAGCGATTCTGAATTGTACTCAGTACATATATTTTTACGTAATTTAACTTATTTGGTACCTGGTGGTGCTGGTGTACACCTTTAATCCCAGTATTCGGGAGGCAGAGGCAGGCAGATCTCTGTGAGTTTGAGACCAGCCTGGTCTACAAGAGCTAGTTTCAGGACAGCCTCCAAAGTTACAGAGAAACCCTGTCTCAAAAAACCTAGTAAACAAACAAACAAACAAACAAAAAAGAATTATTTGATATTCAATTTAAATAAAATTATAGAAATGTATGTATTTTATTAGTTTTGCTTTCTAGTATTTTCTGATTTCTTGTATAATAACTGAAATTTTACAAAATAATATTTGGAGACTTTTTCAAATTATACAGAAAAAAGTAAAAGAATAAGCTAAGTATTGGATAATTAAAATACCTTTAATTTTAGGCATAGTATTGTACAGATTTGCAAAAGGGCCATCATATAAGCTTTTAGCACATACATTGGTACTAAATATTTATATTTTAATTTAAATTTTTAAATCAAAGAATGGGCCAACATTAAAAAGCCATCACCATGGTCACCTCTAGGCTTTTAACATCTGTTGTCCTTGTTGTGGATGCTCTGGGTTCTCCTAAATGGAAACACTTACATAGCACACAAATAGCTCATTATGAGTTGCTATGACACATCCAGATGTTGGTGTAAATTATATATAGATTTTCTTTCTCATGTTTCCATGCTAACACATTAAGTATCCTGAAGTGACTTCAAAAGTATGGAAAACGATGAGGTCCTACAATGAATTTTCTGGGCAATCTGTTAACATGGCATTGACAATGTGTTACTAGTGGTGCATATCAGTCACCATCTTGTCTCTCTCTCTATGAACTCACACAGGAGGTAGAGTGGGTATACACATACTTTCTTAATGTTATCCATGTTTTGAAACTAACATCTTTACCAAATGACTTGTTTTCTGGATCATCAAACCCTAAGGATAAACTTCATTATTGTGCATTTGATGAATCAGTGAATTTAGAATGACATAACCACAAGTTCACAAGTACAAAAAATATTACAAAATTGTAACTGGAATTATAAATTAATATTCAGTTTCTATGTTTCCATTTGTTTTGAATTCACATATAGGAGACATACTGTAGATGTTAAAAATTATAGTTCTGGGAACTCAAGTTTCTTGCTTATGTGTTTGAACTTCAGTTAAAACACAACAGAAAAGTAGTATTCATTGTGACACACTATTTGCCAAAGCTTAAATTCTCTTTGTATTTAACCAGTCTTAATAAATTGATGCTATTTGATTTTTAAATTTAAGCTTTTAGTCTGAGACAATTCTAGATTAACACACATGTGTAAAGAAGAATATGTCAAGATTTCTTTGATCTTTTCTGGGCTTTCTGTAGAAATCTCTTTCAAATCTGCAGCAAAATATAATAATCAGGATATTGACATCAACAAAGTCAGGGTACCAAAGTTTCCCAAAAGGGGTCTTTTACAACTATCCCAAGGTCTCTCCCCTGGTCATTCATGCTGTAACTACTAACAATCCTTTTTTATAAATTTTCCTTTTTAAGGTAGTTATGAAATCAAACGATATGTACTATTTTGAAATTTTTCATAATTACATAATTAGCTAGGGATTCTTCAGCTTGTTACATGTATCAACAATTTATTCCTTTTTGCTTCTGACTAGTATGTTATGGTAGAGATGCACCATCTGTTGTTGAACATTCACACATTGTATCTCATCTGTGATATCAGCGGTTTGAGTCTGTGATGAACAAAGCTGCTGTGAATATATATGTGTAAGTTTTCTTTTTATGTAAGCATGTCTTTTTATGTTATTGGAAATACTGCTTGGGCATGCAATTTCTGGATCATGCTTTAAGTCCATATTTGGGTTCATCAGAAACTGTCAACTGTTTTCCAGAAGGGTTGTATCATCTTTCTGTCAGATTTGATGTGCATATGATACAGTTTCTCAGTTTTCCTTCTTCATCAGAATTGGATGCTGCTGTTTCTTTTGGATTTCCTGAGAGGGGTAACAGACAGAAGGGTGGTTAGGATGGTGAACACATGTCCTCTTGGATTTACTGTCAGTTTGTGTTTTTTTGTCTGTTTTGAAAACTTGATTTTTGTTTTTTAGTGTAGAATTTAGACAGTTTTTGCGTATTCTACTAGTTTTTTTGCCAAACACAGGATTTTCTAATATATATCTTTTCAATATGAAGTTTGTTTTTCATTTTCACAGAGTCTTTGGGAATTGAATTGTACAATTTTATGAAGTTAAACTTTCCATTATTTATTGCATGTATAATGCCATAGGTATCAAGTGTAAAATTTCTCTGCTTTGCTCTATATCCTGAACATTTTCTCTTACATTTACAGAGCTGGAGATAAAGTCTAGGGGATCAAACAAACTATTACTGAGAAATACCATCTGCCACAAATGTTTCTTTACAATTTTACTCAGAAGTCTATTGTCTTACACTTGGCATGTCAGTCTGTAGTCAATTTTGATATTTTTGCTATGGATGTCTACATGCTCTATCCAATAACATGGAGGTGAACACCTTAGCATTCTTTGATAACTCACTTTCAGACTTTTATGAAAAATCATTTAGAGATGTTTCATTGGAACATTTATGAATTGCTATTTATGAATCCCATAAGTATAAATGTCTATCATTTCAATGATACTACATAGGATATAAATCAGTGTCCCTATATTTGTCTTGAAACTGCATAAACTGACTCTTCCTATTTTACTCTTTTCCAAAATGTATTTTCTATTCTAATTCATAACTTCCCCATCAATATTAGGATTTTCTTGTTTACACACAAAAAATATTGTTCTGCAAGGGAGGGCATAGGGGTCCCCAATAGTAGAGTTTCTTACCACAAGTCTTTGTTGCCCACTAGAACTAGTAGATACGACCCTATTGTTAAAATGCCACACACCTTGGTTTCAAGGTGTAGAGAAATAAAACTAGAACTGGACTGCAACCTTTCCTGAGGGATACAAGTTAGTATGGGGGAAATGTATCCAATAATTGTATTCAGCTGTGAACTATATAATTTATAATACTACTTTCTAGAAGAGATGATCCTACTTGTACAATAGTGGCACAACTGGTATGTGAATAATGAACCAACTGCCCTTTAATTGTATTTGAGACCTGCTTCACAAGAAGGAATTTATTCCTGGTACTGTAAAGACAGATGAGGAGGTCTTATGAGGGCAAGCTGCCTTCTGAATACTTATACCCACAGAAAAATGATACTCCCAACTTTAAACAGAGACTTTCCTCTTTTTAATGAGTAGCAGTGAATGCACAGACACATTAAAGCTTAAGATGCTAAGAATATGTGATGACTGAATGCTCAACCCTAAACAGAACATTGATATCACCTCATTGAAGACTCAGGAGAGGGGTAGAAATAATATACTAGTAAGAGAATATAGGGAGAAGGGCTATGAAATTCTGCCTATGGTAATGACACATCCAGTATAATCATAAATTTGCACCCACTGATGCCTCATGAGCTTACACAAAACTTTTTTTTCAACAACCGAACATGGATTGGGGAGTATCTTAAGGGACCTTCCTGCTGAATGACTGTCTACAGATGAGTTCTTAAGTGGGGCAGTCATCATCTTTAGTTATGTACCTACTGAGGAGCCCACAAGGCTCTAGTGGATAGTTCAAACCCATGATCACCCTTGTAATTAAACTCAGCAGGTCTCAAAACAGCCACTACCAAAATAACAACAAAAGATCATGAGTTTGGAGCTTTGTAAAAAAGAAAGGAAGTAATAGATGTGTGAGGAAAAATTAGAGAAGAGGAAGTTATTGAAGCATTAGTCTAAATAATCTTAATCAATAACACCAGGATTCAGATACTGGGGTAAAGACTTGGAAGATCAGAGAATTGGGAGCAGTCACCAGTTGCTTCCTACCTGCCTCCTTCCTGCCTCCAAAAGAGGTTGAGATCCTGCCTACACCCCACCTTATCACTTCCTATCTCCACCTCCTGAGTGCTGGAATTAAAGGTGTGTGACACCACTGCCCACAGAGTACCACCACCCCTCACCAGGCTTTTATGGTCAACTAGTAGCTAGCTCTGCCCTCTGATCTCCAGGCAAGCTTTATTTGTCAGGACTATATAGCCAGGAAAAAATAGATTTGATGAGTGAAAAAGCAAAGAGAGGATGCAAATTTGTGTGATAGGGAAGTAGGTGCATCTGGGGTAGTTGGGAGATGGTATGAATATTACTAAAATACATAGAAGAACTAATTTAAAAAAGAAATATACTTAAATATATATGGAGAAGATAATTAAGAAATTATATATATTTCACAAGTTTAACTAGGTGCTAACTATTTTCTTTGCCTAAGAAAACAAGCTGACTTGATGATGTTAAAATACGTGGTCTCCTACTTCAAACTGACTGAAAAAAGAGACTAAATTTTTGGAAAAAGTATAGTTTATGACATTGTTATGAAAAGTCATTATTTACGATATTTTCTTGACCTTGTTTTTCTAAGGATTTTTTAAATTAAAATACATTCTCTTTATGATATAAAGAACTGTTAGATTGTTCTTTATATCTATTTCCATGCCTTGATGTATCTCCACTCATAAACAATAGTTGAACTATCCAAGTTGAAGAACTGGATATTACGTGTTCCAGTGACTCATCAAAAAGGGAAAGAAGTGATTAATACACATACCAAACGTCACTGGAGAAGAGAGGAGGGGCTCCAGTACTCTAAGAATGACATGACTTAGTGATTCACTGTGAACTGGAGCAACACTTCTGGAGGGAAATTTGTCAGCATATATCAGGAGCTTTCTCTACTCTTTGTATTAGTCTAAAAGACTAGATAACTACAGAACAACAGTAACAATCTCCTGTTAATTCTATAGCAACCCTAAAGTAATTTCATGTTCTACCTTTACTTCACTTTTAACTTTAATATTTTATTATATTATTTTTATATTGGAAATAGGCATTGATTCTGAATTGTGAATAACCATAACACATATTATTCTCAAAAGCATATATTTAAAAGAAATTATTTTTCTCACTTTTATTAGTTCTTTCAGAATTTTGAACATTGTATTTTGATCACATTTACCCCTTCCCCACTCCTCCTAGATCCATTCCTTTTTCCCCATTCACCCAACTTTGTCTTCTCTCTTTTATAAATCAATCAAATTCAGTTTGTAATGCCCATAGAGACTCTTGGGTGTGTGGCCTCTTCACTGAAGCATTGTTAAAATGAAATGTTTACTTCACTTAAACTACATATAATAGATAATCAAGGGATAAATATTTGTATTGTCCCTGTAACTCTGCTGGCAAGAAATCCCTTTAACTTTTCCTTTGGCTATGACAGAGATGTTTTCAATTATAGGGTACAGAAATTGTGATCAAGGAAAAGGCTGTGCATTCTTAAAATACAAACCAGCCTGGGTGTGAATCTAGAAGCCTTTGTATAGATCTAGCTCTGATATTCACCCTCAGTGAGTCTTACTACTTCTGGTATCAGTTTCCTTTTAAATACTTGGAGTAGGTAATGCTCCTTTTAGTTTTTAGGTCAAAGAGTTCCACACCAGAATTTCTGGTACATTGTGATGAAATAAGGAATAAACTTGAAGTTAACACAATTGTGTTTAAAAGAAGTAGTTTGTCTTTTTCTATATTTGCTGGTCTTAGGAAGCAAAGGGATATCTCTGACCAAACTAAACTTTCTTATATTTATCAGTGAGGTCATTATATTGCAAACTGAGAATGTGTTCATTCACTGAAGAAGTAGTTCTGGGAGTTAAGAAACTCATGTTATACATTAAAGCATATGACATACAAGATGGGGCACTGAGTTGAAAATATTATTATCGCTGTTAATCTTTGCTAAAAGACATCACATTTCACCACTGAGAGTTTTATGAGCCCATTAAAATATAAAGTATTGTATTATTTTTAGACCAGAGTGCCTACATTTTATGTTGGATAAAAGGAGGGAAAAGAAGAAAGATATAGGAAAATATTGCCTGAAAATGAGATTCAAATTCCAAAGATTTCCTGTTTTATAAATCATGTTTTAGACACTTTCAACTTGCATGAAATTCTGTACTTTTACATGCTCTCTCTTAAAGAGGGGTAGGGAACCATGCTCATTTCCAAAGTGTGTGTGGCCTAATAGAGAAGAATAGATGCAGAGTCATTCTACAGAATGTCTGGAACCCAGTGGCTACTCCAAAGTATATTAAGAGCAAGCAATTAGCTGAGTGTTACCTAGCCTTCTAAGCCGAGAACACTTCCTGCCACTCAAGTAAGAGCTACACTTCTTTGGGAAAAACTTGTTAGTAAAATAACCCAGCTGCTGGAGACATAGTGGGATTTGGCAGAGAGGCTGTAGCTTTGCATGACTCTGTTTTCCCTCCTCCCCCTTGCTGTTGATGCTGCTGGAATTGGATCAGTTGTTGTGTCCTATCATCTCAAGTTGTAACAATTTGTCACTGGAAGCACATTCTAACTCTTATTCTACATTCAAATGTTGCAGAAAGCAAACCAAGGGCATGATAAGGACTTTGAATCTCTACCAGGTGCTCCTGAGACATAGAGTTAACACATTTCTGAACAATCATGGAGGTGTATCTAATCTCCCTCACTTGGGGCTGTCTTGCACTCTGATGATATATTTAAAAGAAATTGCCTATTCTGATTTTTAGCTGTATTTCCAATTTAAAAGAAAGCAGTCTACCACCTCTCATAGGTTTGACAGGGATAACAAACATGCAATCCAAGATAGACAGAGCTTCTGGGAGAAAATGACAGTGTGACTTTGCCAGAGGATGCCAAATGGGAATTCAAGGGAGGCTGCCAAGCCAGTGCTTGCTACACAGATGACCAGCTCTCTTCAGCAGTTTATTTCCCCTGAAGCCAAGATCCTTAAGGACCTGGCAGTACTGTAACACTTTCACAGCCTGTGTTACTTGTGTGGATGCCAGCGAGTCACACACCCTGTGATCACCTGCACCATCAAAATAAAAATGTCCAAGGCTGTGTCACAAATACATAAACATAGAAATACTTGTGTCTTCAAGAGTTCCAGTAAGTATGTAAATAGGTAGAGGGTTCATAAGGCAGGAAGTTTGTTATACCCCCTCTCTCATGTTCTTCAGTATTTTCAATTTTTTCTTGAACAGTTTTGAAATATCTGAAAATCAAGCTGTATGTCAATCATTTCAAAAATAGTACAAAAAAGTGATTATACCTAGTTAATATTGTTGTTGCCTTTCTCTTTATTTCCTTTTCCCTTTGTCCTTTTCTGACTACTCCAAAAGATTCAAGATTATATTAATTTAATGAGGCTTCTCCTAAGTGTTTGAATGGAAAGGGTTAAAGTCTAACAGGATGCTGATGGAGTTTTTTTTTTTTTCATTAAAAAATAACTCTTGGAACTACAGTTGGAAAAGCTGGTAAAGGGTAAGGCTGGAAAAGAGACTGTGGAGTGGCTAACCAATGACTAGTCCAACCTGTGACTCATGGCTCAAGTCCCACTCCTGATACAGCCTGGAGAACCAGGATCCAGAGGCTGAATGGCTCAGAGACATAGGATAGAACTAAACATAAATGGAGGGAAAAACTGTCAAAGTAATGATGCCTAATGATATTCTGCTATACTCATAGATTGTTGCCTAGCCCAGTTGTCATCAGAGAGGCTTCATACAGCAACTGATAGAAACAGATGCAAAGACTCACAATTAAGCATTAGGCTGAGCTCAAGTAATCAGGCTGAAGAGAGGGAGGAAGGATTGTAGGAGCCAGAGAGGCCAAGAATATCAGAAGAAAGCCCACAGAATCAACTAACCTGGGCTCATAGGAGCTCACAGAGCCTGAGCCAACAACCAGGGAGCCTGCATGGGACTGACCTAGGTCCTCTGCATATATGTGACAGTTAATGTAGCTTGATCTTCTTGTGGGACTCCTAACAGTGGGAACAGGAACTCTCCAACTCTTTTACTTGTTTTTGGGACCCCTTCCTCATATGGGGTTGTCTTGCCAAGCCTTAACACAGGGCAAGGTATTTAGTCTTACTACAACTTGATTTGCTGGGTTTTGTTGATATCCATGGGAGGCCTGCCCTTTTTAAATAGAAATAATGGAAGAGAAGGAGTGGATAGAGGAGGCAGAGAGAAGGTGGGGGAGAGACTGGGAGATGAGGGAGGGCAAACTGTGGTCGGGATGTAAAATAAATAATTTTTTTAAAACGTCAAGAAATAACCCTCTCTGCCATGTCTGTATGCATGTCTGTGTGTGTGTGTGTGTGTGTATGTGTGTGTGTGTGTGCGCGCGCGCGCGCGCGCGCGCCCGATGTGTGTGTGTATATATATATATATTGTACCATGGCATGCATGTGGCGGTTACAGAACAAGAGTTAGTCATCTCTTTCCACTTTTTGTGGGTTCCAGGGGTCTTCCTGGGTCCCCATTCTTTTAAGGCTTTACAGGTGAATAATCTTGAGGCCCCTCCAGATATAGTTCTTAATGAAGAAGAAGTCTCTCATCCAGTTGGTCATTGAAGTACTCAAGCTATACATTGACTATGTTGAACATGGCATTTGCCTCTAATGTATGTGGGCACTCCGGTATGAATAGGCTCCCTACATTGTACCCCTGAACTTCACAGAACAGGTAAAGATCATTTGGGTAACTGAAATTGAAACTCCAAAACTGGAGTCTCAAATGTAATTTGGGAATTATTAGTCTTGATTTCATACTATACAGCATTGATTCACAAAGCCTCCACACAGATACATGTGTCAATTATTATAGTAAAAAAGTGTTATGATGATTTTTACTCTTCTTTTAAAAGAGATTGTTAAAAGTAGAGTTTGAAACAAGTTAAACTTTCTACTTGATTTCTATTTTAGTGATTTCTCAAAACCAAAAATACAATGAATCTATGAATTATTTGATATATGCAACTTAAATTTATAAAATAAACTATTCTTAAATGTATTATTATTACTATTATTATTATTGATATTCTTTTGTTTAAAAAGAAGAAAAAAGAAATGCTGAGACATGAGACATATTTACTATAAGTTTATTATAAGGCCCGGCAGAATGGGGAGACTAAGAAGAGGAACAGGGTAAATGGCTGACCGCCATGGTCGGTCGCCATAGACAGGCAGAGAGAGAGCATAGGTGGGAGACAGAGTAGAGAGAAAGCAGAGACAAAGCAGAGCGGGGAAACAGAGAGAGGGAACAGAGAGTGTAAATAGGCACGGACCTGTCTTTTAAAGGGGTCTTCTGCACCTGAGTGCAGACTTAGTTCCCATGGAACCTTGGGCTGACCAGGGTACTGCCTGTTCCATCAGGTAATGGGCAGGCCAGCATAATGCCTGATCCTTTCATAATAAAGTTCAACAATACCACTATAGGATCATAACTACAAGGTCAAGATTAAGATGCTTTTCATTGTCCTAAAAAAAATCTGTCTATTTTTAAATGGTAATACTTTCAGCCAAGTTGCTTCTAACATGAATATGCTTCTAACATGTCTTATACTGATGTTTCCACAAACTCTAAGGATTCTTGTAAGTTCCAGGGAGCCGAATCAGATCCAAACAGGTCAGATTGACTCCAGGTAATATTCAACCTTTTCCCGGTCCCAAATTCCCTTCACTCATCTTAGGACTCCTTGGGAACCCCTCCCTCATCTTACAATCTTCCCCTCAAGTGACAGGACCTAAAAAAAAATATTTTTTTCTAAACTTAACCTTGTCCTCTGCTCTGTCAACATCTTGTCAGGTCTAAGAAGCACCAGGGAGTTCCGTACAGCCTGAACTGCAAAGAAACAACCAGCTATTATTATTAGGTTTTTTTGAGACAGAGTTTCTCTATGGCTTTGGAGACTGTCCTGGAACTAGCTAGCTCTTGTAGACCAGACTGGTCTTGAACTCACATAGATCTGCCTGTTTCTGCCTCTGAGTGCTGGGATTAAAGGCATCAGCCACTACTGCCTGGCTTAAATGTATTATTTCATTATTGAAGGATTGCAAGGAAACATATATATATATATATATATATATTCATATATATAGACAATGTTTGTATATATATATATATATACACATATGTACAAAGAGAAGATTTATGTATGTATAACATCTGTATCCCTTTGTATGCAATGTATATCTAGCTTTCTCATGTTGACTTGTCTATCCATATCACATCACAAAGTATTCAATATGGCTTGGTTTGAAAACGTAAAAGTATCGATTTTCCAGCTATGATACTAAATGGATTATGCACCATAAGATTACCAGGAGTCTTTGTGTTCCAGCAGTCACATTTTGCTGTACTTGAGATAGTTAATTTTTATTATTTGTCAACTTGGCAGGATGTGGTGAAAGCATTTCCGGGAAAGTTAAGCAGAGGAGGGAAGACCCATCCTAAACATGGTGTTACCATCATGTGTGAGGTGGGGCCAGAACAGGAAGGAGAAAGGAGAGAGTCTGAGAAGTGCCTGAATTCTCTTCCATTTTCAGGTCCATTTGATGCAAATAAGCAGTTTCACATTACCGTTGTCAAAGGCATGAGACACTTTTGTTGCCATGTTTCCCTGCCATGGTGGCACTATGTTAAGGAACAGGCTAAATAAACCATACCCCTTAAGTTCTTCTCATTCTTTCTAATGTTTCAGCGATGAGAAACCTTTGCAATCCATGTACTCTCAAACCATGGAATTTTAAAATAAACTTTTTATAGGTGTTAATCCCCTAAAATTAATACCCTCCAGTATTAAATTTAAGGAGGCTTGAGATAAATGTTCGGAACTTTCTCAGTTGCTCTTCCATCTAATTTTTTGAATCAGGATCTCACAATCAAACCTAGATCTCAGGGATATGGCTAGTTTCGGATAGTTCAGGGGACTGTCTGTTTCTTCCTTTTGAGGACATAATTAAAGCATTTTCATAGTTTCTGGGGATCCAAACTCCTCTTGCATGCTTAGCAAGTTCTTTACTCCCCAGGCCCAGTTAATTACTTTATAAGGTCAAGCTGAAGTGTTTTGGATAGCATGGGGCATTAGTTACTATTTGATGAATGAATCTATGTAAATTTTATCAGAAACTTTGCAAACTGTGACTCATTGAGTTTGTACACAGAAACAACTGGAGTTTGGAGCAGAACAGTAGAAGACACTCCCAGCTAGTCAATTTTATTGCTTTCTTCTCTTATGTTCTGAGATGCTAATGTGCTAGCAAAATAGCTGTGTTTCTCAGCTTCTCTTATTAAAATGTGGCAAAATAAGGGCAGTCCTATCTCTGTAGGGTCTTTGGTGAGGCTTCTGGGAAGGGCTCAAATGGAGCCCTTGGGGCTATGCATGCCTTTTCTGTCTGAGCTTCCTTTATGCACTACTACCTGCCTGGAAGAGTGATACAAAGCCCAGCAATATATCCATCCTCAGCCTGGGATGAGGAAAGTCGAGGATGGAATCAGGTGGCATCTGGAAAAGGTATTCATTCCAGATTTCTTAGCATTGTTACATCATCCCTGGGTGACTTAAATTTGGCTTTCTGTTATATAAACCCCTCTGTGCTGACAGCAGTGCTATTTGGTTTTCTTCGTGTGTGTGTGTGTGTGTGTGTGTGTGTGTGTGTGTGTGTGTGTGTGTGTGTGTGTGTGTGCCCCCGAGCGCACGCTCGAGCATGTGTGCACATGAGCCCAATTGAACACGTAATAAATCTAGACTATTTCAATTGATTTAAGGCTGCGAGCAGAGAGGAAAGGCTTCAGGTTAGTGTGAAATCTTTCTATGAGATTGGGCTCTGTCATTTGTAGACAGAAGGCATGAATCTTCAATATACCTGGAGTGAAAGCTACAAATCTGTGTTTGTGTAATAGAGCCTAATTTGGATTGTATTTCCTAGCAAAGATTTTACGCTTTCCACTTAGTTTTTTCCTTCTCCTGTATAGGGCTGATTACACAGTTTTAAAGTTTCAGTTAAGGGCAAACTTATTATGTTATAATCTGTTTTATCATCCATTTAGTATGTTAAAATATGTTGCCACAGACAGTAGAAATTCTGAGGTTATTCTTGTCTGGGTATAAATGAACATTACTGGTTATGTTTTCCATAAAGATTTAGTTGGGTTTGGGGCATAATGATGACAATTTAGTTAGTTAATCAAAATTTGTTAAGTTGAGGTTATGTAGAAGTGGGGCTAGCTTTCTCTATAAGAGATTGGCTTACTTTGTAGAGTCTTGTCTAACTTGTTTGTGTCCTTGAATTACTAAATGGGGGACTTTTATTTAGCTGGGAAAATGCAGTAGCAGTAAATCTTTGTGCTGCACATTCACACATGTTTTGTATTTCTTGTGTTCATCTTGTAAATACTTTTATTCACACAGTTTGTAAGTGACCACAGGCCTACAGTGCTGTAATCCTACATCTGTACACCAGGTTTCTCTGCTGGTTTCTGTTGAGTTATTTTCATCCATGGATAGCACCATTACAGCTTTCTGCTTTTGGTGATCTGGAAGTATCAAATGACAGACTGAGACCACCAGAAGAAAGAGGCTCAGTCATCTGGGCTACTAACATATCCCATTTGTATGCAGTTGCATAGCAGGAAGTCTGTGCTGTTGTTGAGGCAGTTTTGTTTACTCCCAAAGTGAGACAAGAAAGAGTGGGTAACAAGTGTTTCTTCATTGAGGACTTCTCTGTTGATAATTCCTTCCATTCCTCAGCGTTAAACACAGTGGCATTTAACATTACTTAGCCAGAAGGTTTCAATTTGACGAGCATATCATCCATTTCAAGGATACTGATGGCCATTCCATTTTCACTGTCTTTTGGTGCTAGAGGCACTAGGGTTTTATGCTAGGGTGCTCCAGGAATAGCAGGAGGAGATTAACGTGGGTTGCAGTTTGCTAGGTGAATTCCAAGCTGCTCAGTTTGTATTGTATAAATTCAGTCAGAAAATTTCACTAACAGAGAGCAAGTAATTTTTATTTTATTTTTGGAATTTCCCTTCAAGGTATTAGGTATCCTGACATTTTCAAATACTAATTTTTAAATAACCACCCCTCCCCTTGTCTACTTCCTTACCTCCAACTCTGGTTTTTGTTTTTTGTTTTTTGTTTTTTTCCCTGCTTTTGTATACCTGGGATCCATTTTTACCCGCTCCCACACACACTCAGTTTCTTACTTCTCTTGGTTCCTTTCTGGTTCTTTGAGCTTTTACTCATGTTTATAACATTTCTCTGTACATATAAACATTAAAAACTACGATCCATATGTGAGAGAGAATATGTAGTTTGCATTGGAATTTTGGATGTTGATAAAATTGTATTGAGTGGCTTTTAACCCTTAGTGACCTATCAAGTTTTCAAGTTGTTTCTCAGGAACAGTCTAATAGGTGGACCTGTTGGGTTTCAAGAATTCATGAGAGCTCATTTATTACTTGTCCATCACACTGTTTTCTAAATACATCTGTTTGGAGTAGTGTAGCAGGTAGGCCTAACAACCTCAAATGGAGCTAATGTGCAAATGTCAACCAGCCTTTATGGTCACACAGACAGAACTGGGAAAAAACCACTTGCATCGTAATTGGTCTTGTTACTAAAGACTGACCTGGCTTTTGTCATTAATTTACCTTGCTTAGTGTTAATTTCTCACCTGCAAAAATGTGAGAATGCTTTGCCTTTAAAGAGATGGTATTGATGAGCAAAATGTTTGTGAATGGCAGAGCACGTGTTCTTAGAAAGCCATTTAAATAATAAATAATACTATTCAGGGTATTTTGAGGAGCTTGCTAATACAGGTTAGAATACGGTTCATAATGAAAATCTGATAAATAGGTCGGTCTCAACAGTTGAAACTGCTCCCCAGTGGAAATTGCTAAAATGAAAAATTACTGTCTGGCATGCTTATCATTGTGCAACAGAGCCTGCTATCTGCAGAGGTTTATTTCGCACTTCCTATCATTTGTAGAAAAGGATGATGATGGCCCATGAAATGTCATCTGTATCCACATATTGGATGTGAGATGTGATGTGATGTTACCATTTTTTAAGAATCAGCTTTGCACATACCAGATGAAAGAAATAGAATGCAGTAGGTGGTGATAGCATGGGGAAGTATGAAAATAATATACTCAGATGAATGAATTCAACTTAGAATAGTCCTCAGCTTGAACTACTCAAACAATCCCTGCTTACCACAGGTCTCAAAACTGGAACAGTCAATGGTGTGTTACATTTTTCAATTATGTAGTAAGGATGTCGTGAAAGGATTGGTGGACAAAGAAAGAGGAGACTCGGATTTAGACCCAGGCCTGCCACATAATGACCATGTGACTTTGACAATCCCATATGTGAAACCTGTAGGTTATCTCTTTTCTTGTCTTATAAAATGGATATTGTGGCTGGGAATGCAGGACAGTGTTGCATTTTATGGTCTGGTTTTCAATTTTACTATATTAAAACTTGACCTATTAGTATAAGCTTGTACAGCTTGCATGGAATGTTTAAGTGATGTCAATCTTAGAGATAGAATGTGTACAAATAAAACTCTCTTGGCCACTAGAAACAAAGTGGAGATATTCACAACTTCCCTTTGACCTCAGTTTCTGAAAATGTTTATTTTCTGATACTTTTGTATATTTCTGTTTCTGATATTTCTTCTAATTCATTGCTGTTGATTACCATCATTTTATAACTAGCTTTGCATGTCTGGCAGCCATATTTAGCTCTCTGAAATGGCTTGCCTTATCTTTCTCTCTGACCTATATGCAGTGACATTGTAATTTAAATTTCACAAGGAAATTTTTATCTCTTGTTTCGAAGTCACTAGAAAATTTTTTAACTATACCATTCTCTTCCCTTAATATAAATGTTTATAGATTTAGGTAGGACAATTTCTACTCAATGTATTTTTATTGGGACTTGATATTTTAGAGACTATTAGACTTATTCAAGTTTCACTCTCATCCTGTGTTAGAAAATGCTTGACTCTTTTGAAAGCCACAGAAGTAAAATACCATGTTTTTAAAATGTATGTTTGCATTTATTTATTACTCTCCTCCCATGTGTGTATAAGTGTTTTGTGTGTGTGTGTGTGTGTGTGTGTGTGTGTGTGTGTGTGTGTGCACATGTGCATACTCACACAATTGCTGTTGTGTGCATACCAGAGGACAAATTTTAGAAGTGGGTCCTGGGGATTGCACTCAGGTTGTTAGGCTTTACCACCAACACATTTACCATCTTACCACCTCCCAGGCATAGCATCTTTCTAATAGAGTGAAGTGAGAAATTCATAGACACAACCTGAAACCTAAAGCGTTGACTCCAGACACATCCTTCTTGACAGTTTATAAACTGAAGAAACTTTCCCTCTCTTGAGGCATTCTTGGAATTCAAAAGCTGCTGTTTGGGTGTGAGGGGAACCTGTCTGAAGCCTTCAGACTTCACTGTGAACATGCTCAGGCTTATGACTCAGTCCAGCAGTTAGGTAATGTTTTATGCGAGTAGTTAGGAGCAGCAAGGGTTTGGAAAGCAGTTAATGCCATTTCACAATCATTTCTCCCACCGCTATGCTGACTGAGCACTACCTGACATTCAGGCATCTGCTGACCAGATTTGCTGGCTTCCCTGTGGTTCATGGAAGCCTTTTTCTTTTACCACATTTCCCTCTAGCTACCTGGATAGCATCCATCTTCCACCTACTGCCCTTAACTTGCTTATGAGGCATAACTTTCCATTTCCCCATAGCTTTAAGCATAAGGTTTTAAGGGCTGGCTCCTGCTGATTAAACACATAAAGGATCAGAGTGGCCTAGCTGTGGTTCTGGTCCTAGGTAAAATGCCAGCAACTTTAGCAAATAGAGGTGAATTACAAAAAAAAAAAAAAAAAAAAAAAAAAGCCAAGGTATCTCATAAGAACCTCTAGGTGGGAGTCTCTTGCTGTCTGAGGTGCTGTCAGACTAGTCTTCTGGAACATTCGTAAGAGGAACCAGATGTGAATTTTACTGGGGGCTGTTTTCTGTCTGTAGAAATAAACAAATGAACAAACCAAGGCATAAACACAACTGTAGAACTGAATTCTTTTCTTGAAGCAAGGACATGGCACTTGGAATGCCTTACCTCTGTCAGAAGTGCTACCCCCCACTAAAATGTGTGCCACTTGGCTTTGCTCCAAGCCCTGTCTACAGACTCCCCTTTCAAATGTGGGTCATTTAATTCTTTGCCTCATATGCCTTGAAGGACTTTCTGATGACTAAATGTCTTGTGATGACAATGTCTGATTGCTTATCTTCCAATGTCATTCCACCGGTTGTTCATTCATTAGTCTCTAGATACACTCACTCCCTGCACTTTTTCACAGATAACATAGGCCCAGGCCTCAGAGCTCTACTTGGGACTCTGTCCCTGTTACTTGTGCCCAGATTCTTCACCTTCACACACTACCTTCTGCTCCTCTCTCCAGTTCTACCCACAATACCCACAATTTCATCTCTGTGTTCTTACTTTTCATAGTGCCTATCATCTTTTGTTCATAGTTTTATTTAATATTCCAATTGATAATTGCAAGTTTAGAGATCACATGTGTTTTATATTATCATATACCTGTTATTTAACACCATTTTTGGTATATAGTAAGCACCAAAATAAGTTAATCTTGAATGAATCATAATGGATTAAACCTAAGATTCCTTTTCTTCCCCAAGTGGATCCTATTCTCTATGCAATTATAATGACTGTCATCTTCGATATTTGCCCATTAAGTAAATTCAATGCTGTGTCAGTTTGGGACTCTCTAAATGTGTTGTAAAGGAATACTAATATATTTTCTTTAGATGATGAAAATTTACATATGCCATGTATTTTCTGGGGATCAGAATTCATATAGTAGTTGACTCCATTGTTTTAAATAAAAGAACATACTAGATGTTCCATCTCATTTTCCATGAAAGTCCCTTTCTAAACTGATGCATTTTATAAATCACACAAACTTTGATATGCCCTTAATTGTGCTGACAATGTAAACTGATTGGTAATATGGACATTTGGGAACCTTGCACTCAACCTCCGTTCATACCACTTTCTTGTTAAATTTGTATTACTGGTCCCAAGAAAAAACGCATAGCATTTTGTACGAATCTTTGATAGAATCCATACATATGCAATATTGATTCAAATAATAACCATAGTATGTTTCTTATCATCAATTTTAACATAGATTATAGAATAGAAAGGTACAATAAGTGTGTATGGGCTAATATTCAATACCAGTACCATTTATGGTTCATTAAATTGTATAGATTTTTTCAGTCAGTAGTACCTTTCTTGAACATTTTATTGGTACCATTTATTCTTAGGTTAACATGTGTTATTTTTGTGTGTGTGTGTTTCGAGAATTTGGAGTGAATAACTTTTACTTTTTAAAGATTTCTTTGCATGGGACAGCTATTTCTCTACAATGTCCCCATGCTGTAATTTAAAACCTAAAATTTTCTCTAAGAAATGAAAGTAACATGTTTGACATTATACTCATGAGAGAAGCACACATACATTAGCAATTATAAGGCATTTAAATTTTGTTTAAGATCTTCAAAACTTTAATGTCCATAGAATATTAAGTCTGCAAGTATTACAGGCCCAACATGGATGCTTTTCTTTTCACAGTCAAGAACTGATCACAACATAGCAGCTGCAGCTGCAAATACTGATAACAGCATTAGTGTGAAGGAGTGGTATTCCAAGGATTGCGAGCCTTCCAAAGACAGGGAAGTTTTGCATCATAGACTAATGCTAACTCTTCCATGGCAAGGGAAGCTGGTGGCTTCAGAACCTGCTGCTTTATTTCCTGTTTTAGCAGTTTCCATATGGCTCCTGTGGTACCTACCAGTGGGCTTTGCCAGGCAGGCCAACTGCATTGCCTGTGGCATTTTGAATATCCTGCTGTGCCTGTATCCCAACCAAGAACAATTTCTATTGTTAGCAAGCTATGAGAGAAATACCCACAAGGTAAATACAGGCCAAAGAGGAGGCTGCTCTGGGGTTTCCCTGAATCTGAGTTAAAAACTGGTGGAAAGAAACACTTGGCAATATGAGCTCATACTGCTGTGCTGGAATAGTCAGGGGTGGAGGGTGTAATGACTGAGAACCAAGTGAGGCATATTTGCTTGGCATGGATCCTTTTGAAACATATTCTTCCTGGTAAACCTATTCTTCATGTAACACATGAATTTTAATGTTTTGTTTATTTTATTATGCAACCAATGCACAATGCTATGTAACCCTTCAAAATATTAGGGTTAGATGGGTGAATGCCTGCCCTGACTGTGCACCAAACTCTGAGCAGTGGCCTTTCTCCTTTATTGGCCCTCATTCCCACCCACTGTAACTGCAACTACACTAAACATTTGTTTTTGCTGCATTCCTCCTGACACATCAAGAACCTACTTCAGGTACATAAATGGATTTTCATAAAATATATAATTGTGTTTAAAAGAAGCACAAATAAGAGAAAATAAGATTTGACAATAGAAAATATTTCCATACAAAATTCAGGATTAAACAAATAAGCTCATAGGCAGCATTTCTACCAAAACTTTGCTAGGATAGCCAGAGATAGCTGTCTGGAAAGAAAACCACTCCAGGAGGCCCACTGTTAACACTCCACTGAGTATTCCCAAACAAACCACTGCTTTTCTGTCTCAGGCATTCTTTCTGTACTGAAGTCTATAGAGAGAAACTTCTGTGGAAGCCTGACAGACGGGATTCTATTGCAAACCAGGTGATTTGGGTTTTAGTCTCAGTCACTGATCCTGGTGTGACATTCCCACTTCCCTCCTCCAGGACAGCAACAAGGAACCCACAGACTTTAAAGCAATAAAACTCTGTACAGTTTTTTAGTATGCTTGCAAGTTGAAGCAGTTATTCTGGTTGGTAGAAAGTAGTCTCTCATTATAATGAGCGATGAAAAGTTTCCAGTTCAGTCACCTGACTGACATTCCTCTGCTTTCAGATACGCAAGGGTCATAAGATGTTACATAACTTGTGTGTAGCCTTATTTTTCAAATTTTAAAATTTTATATAGAAAAGGGGTCATAGACAGCTTAAGGGTTAAATGAGAATATATTTATGAAACATTCAGAGAAGTGAGTGATTAGTGTTTGTATTCAGGCATCTGTGCTGGCCTCTCCTTTGGTTCTGACAGGGTATGCCCTCAGCTGCAGCCACTAAAAGCACCACTTGTGCAAATTCAGTATGTTCCCCTTTAAAAGGGCCCTGCCTATCTCTCCTTCCCTCCTTCCCTCCCTCCCTCCCTCCCCCCTCTCTCTCTTTCTCTGCCTCTCTATCCTCTTTCCCCCTGTTCCTGTCCCTGGAGGCAGATCTCCCCTCTCCCCTTTTATGACCCTTTCCCTTCATCTTTTACATGCTGCTTTTGAAAATGGCAATAATTAGTGTATGGAAATTTTTATTAATTTGGAAGTTATATCAGCATACATGATTTTCATGACTGCGCTGATCTTAATACAATGGTGTTATTCTTTTGTTTAAAAAGAAGAAAAGAGAAATGCTGAGACATGAGACATAAGACTATAAGTTTATTATAAGGCCCAGCAGAATGGGGAGACTAAGAAGAGGAACAGGGGTAAATAGAGAGAGCACATAGGTGAGAGAGAGTAGAAAGGAAGCTGAGAGGAAACAGAACAGGTAAACAGAGAGAGGGGAACAGAGAGAGGGGAACAGAGAGCATAAATGAGCAGGGGCCTATCTTTTAAAGGGGTCCTCTGTATCTGCATGCAGACTTAGTTCCCATGGAATCTTGGGCTGACCAGGGTACTGCCTGTTCCACCAGGTAACAGGGGCAGGCCAGCATAATGCCTGAACCTTTCAAATGGGACAATCAACTTTAATAATTCATTTATTTATTTAATTCCAGAGTAGATATGTATTATCAAAGAATAAGATGACTGTAAGACTGCAGAATCATTAGAACTCTGGGGCCCTTGAGATAGAATTATTTGTACAGAAAGGAGACCATGATGGGTCTTCCATATGAGATTCAATTACAGCATTGATATTGATTTTACTAAAAGGTGTCTTGACCCCATTGCCCTTAGAGCTCACTCACTCTATAGAGCAAGGGAACTGTGAACTAGAACCACTTCCTCATTAAACTTTTTCTGCTCAGGCTGCTATTAAGGTCTGGTATTTGCCCAGTCAATCTGAAACTACTTTTTTTTCCCCTGGAGAAGTGGCCTTTTTGAATCTTTTGCATAAAAAGTGAATTTCTAGCTTCTTTTCTCTAATACAGTTTATAAAGTTAGTCAATTTTGCCTAGTGGGTATGAACAGTGTCATTTTTATATTCTGTTGTAAAATAATAAAAGTGACTTTATCTTGTCTTTTATCTTTTATAAAGGCTGGGTTATGGATGATATGGTTGTGTTAGAGGAGTCATCATGGTGACAGAAATCAATTATGGATTTTTCTGTAAAAGTCATGAAGAAGCAAGCAATAGTACTTATTATAGACTATCCATTTCTGCACTGTCATCTATTATCAGGTTTAAGATGTTATTGTTTATTAGTTAAGTCTATGTATTCACTAATACATAGTACTATTGCTGTACATTTAGTGTTTATTAAAAAACTTATTCATTATGAATTTTGCATCATGCATTCTGATTCTACATATCTTTCCTTGTCTTTGTATCTGCCTTCTGCCCTTGTAACTTGCCCCCTCAAAACAAAACCAAATTTAAAAGAAAAAGCAAATGAAAATAAACAAGACAAAACAAAAACAAAGGAAGAGAAGAAAGGAGGAGGAGGAGGAGGAGAAGGAGGAGGAGGAGGAGGAGGAGGAGGAGGAGGAGGAGGAGGAAGAGAATCTTGTTGTAGAAGTGTAGTGTGGCCTATTGCGATACACACACAGTTTACCCTTTCATATTTACACGCAATTACTCATTGCCATGATTCATTGGCCTGCCTTGAGGACTCTGGCTTCTGCTACACCTCTGATAATGGATTCTCATTGGAGCAGCTCATGGATATCGTGTTTTCCTGTGTATCGTGGAGATCCTGCTGTTTTGGATCTGTAGATTTGTCCACTTCACATGGTGCAAGTGTTCATAGATTCAATGGTTGTTGGCGTGGGCCGATTCATAGCCCTAGGTCTGGGCGTAGGTGGTGCTTTCTCTCATCATCACTACCCCGACAGGCTTTTCAGCACTGCCTAAGCCAGCTCATCCAATGCAACCTGCCGAAAGAAGTGGGGTGACCTCTCCTGCTCTCGAGGCCCTCAGATCTGGGTCTCCCTCACTCATATCGCCAGGGTCAGCTCTACTGGTTTACCCAGGCAAGGTGCAGGATCCCTTCTCCTAGTTGCTGTAGAGGACATAAGAGGGAGGGACAGGGTCTACTATCCTGCACTAAAAGTCTCACGGTTGGCTGGCTACCTGCTACCCTGACAACAGGGTCAGCTCTATCTAATGTGTTGCCCAGGAGGACTGCAGGGCCCACTCTCCTGTGTGATACCATATTTTTTAACTCCAAAAAAGAATAGTCATCATTATTTCCCTCGCAGAATATTGAATTTGGAGGGTATGATGAGAATCTTGAGGCTGAGACATGAAGACAAATAGTAGAAACATGCCTCTTAGGAGAAAGAGTCATAGTCATCCAATACAATATTAAGTTAGTATACACTGGGTAAAACATTTTTTTTGCTTGTGGGAGTGGGGAATATGGAAAGACCAATGGTGTGTAGTAGAAGTACATAATCAGAGAGAGAATAACAGTTTCTTAGCAATAAACTCATTGGAACTTGTGTCATAAATAGTACCAGAGACATAGAGTAAGGAATAAGTGCCAGTTTTATAATGTGTTAAATTATTTCTTTTTTGTACATTTAAATCATAGAATGAAGCTTGGAAGGTATTCCTGGTTTTTGGTTTTTTGTTTTTCTTTCACCCAACCATGATTTCGAAGTATGGGGTGATAAAAAGACACCATTGTGTGTTATGACATTATCTGTGGTAAACTTTAATCATGTTTCCTCATTGTTAATTTCAGTCTTTTAGTAACTCACTACGGTTCTCAAATAAAATGTACCTTGTACCAGCACTGAAATGTCAGCAGTGTCCGAAACTCTGACATATTTTTTTTGAGAGGGGAAACATGTAAGATATTTTGCTGGCTTCTTAAGATTTTAGGTAGAGAAAAACAGACACAAGTAGAGTCCTTTCTGAAAAATAATTTGTATTGATTTTTCTTGTTTTTAAGTTGTTTATGGCACTTTTCAGCTTTCTTTTCTTTCTTTTTTTTTTTTTTTTGAAGGGGCTTAGCTTTTGAATTTGTTCTTCTATACTTGTGAGTAAAGATATATGGACAAAAGAGTTTACTGTATGTTCCGCTATCTCGTAGTACCGCTTCCACAATGAGATATTTTCCTTTTCTTTTCTTTTCTCTTAAATTTTATTTATTTTTTTTGGGGGGGTGGTGGGTTGTAAGTGCAGAGGTCACATATAAAGGGATGGGAAAACGAATGGGAACAAGATGCAAGATTCGAAAGTCAAAGAATAAATAAAAAGAAAGTTCAATAAATTTTAAATAAATTTGTTTTTCTATACATCTATTTTTGAATTTAACATTTAATTGTTCTTTTCATAATCCTCTCTACTTACTGTCACTCCTGAAAATTATTGTTCTGAAATTTTTTATTAGAATTTCTTCCACAGAATTCCATTCCTGAAATTACAGACTCGTTCATTTAAAGGGAAGCAAGGCAAAGGGTCTTGGTGTGTAGATGCTGTTTTTACTTCAGAAGAGACCAGCCTAACACTTTCCTAACACCCAGAGCACCTGCTATCTTACCAGCTGTAGGGCATTAACATTTCTTTGGTTTCAGGTGAAGTTTTCGTCTTTGCATTTTATTCTTGTCAACTGAGGATCTTATCTGATTTTCAAGTATGTGGCACAGTGAAAATTATGTACATAGTATAAAAAGCACTCATGAAAATGGTTTGTTGGAAATTTTAAGGATCTTGTCCAAGTGGACTATTTCCCCCTACCAAACATGGTGTTAAATACAGTGTTCACATGACACATCTAACTCTTTTGTATTGAACTGTGGCAAACATTGCTTTGTCTTTCCTTTGGTTCTCATAGCATCATCATGGGTTTTTTTATCTTTTGAACATGGAGACTTGCATGCAAATGAATTGATTGACACTTGTTTGCCTTACAATGGTGTTAAATTCCCTTGTGATACTGTTAAATTACTGTGATAGTAACTTTTATACTAAACAGCATTTAATACTACTATCAACAAATATATTTTATTCTTATAGTATTGAGATTCTTTGGTTTTTACTTTTTTAATTCTTTAATTACTACTCTTATTTACATATACTTCCCCCCATTCCCTTGCCCTCCCATCCTCCCATGCACCCCACCAACCTCCAACCCATCCCCCACCTCCTCCCCAGGGATAGTGAGGCCCTCCACAGGGGACCTTCAAAGTTTGTCATCATTTTGTGGAGAGCCTAGGCTCTCCTTGCTGTATTTGGGCTGCAATAGTTTCCCTCCTTAGGGAATGGGCTCCCAAAGTCCATTTGCGCTCTAGGGTTAAAGAATGGCTCCTCTGTTAGAGGTCCCATTTGGTTTTTAAATGCTAACAGTTTTCATTAAAATTCTTTAACATATTGTAATTCCTCTTTTATTTTCCAGTAAAATATATTTTTCCACAGGGCTTTTGACTATACTCTGGTCCTTACATTCAATTATTTATTTTTCATGCTTGACTTTATACATATGTTAAATAGAAGTACATCTGTTTTCTGGTAGAAGTCACCTTCTATCAATATTTTCAGAGTGACTGCATTTATATATATATATATATATATATATTTATATATATCTGCATATAAATTTATATATTGATTATACAAATTTTTAATAGTTAAAATTGGGAAGAAGCTTGTTTCACATGTCAATCCCTTCTCCCTCTCCCACCCTTCCCCCCACCCCTTCCCGACCCCTGTCCTACCCTCCACCCATCCACTATCCACTCCCCAGGCAG
Source organism: Cricetulus griseus (assembly GCF_003668045.3). NCBI lineage: Eukaryota > Metazoa > Chordata > Mammalia > Rodentia > Cricetidae > Cricetulus > Cricetulus griseus. The sequence goes on along the minus strand of NC_048595.1, from coordinate 187,313,210 downwards.
GGTAGGGACCTTGACAGGGGTTCCCCAAAGTCCACCACATCATCCTGGGAGTGGAATAGGCCCTCCCCCATGTGTCCAGGGCAAGAGTGCATCCCTTCACGTGGGATGGGCTCTCAAAGTCCCTTATTACACCAGGGAAAAAACTAATACACTACCAGGGGCCCCATCGAGTTCGAAAGCCTAATTCATGGAACATGAATCCATGTTCAGGGGTCTGGATCAGTCCTTTACTGGCCTCCCAGCAGCAGTCTGGGGTCCATGTGCTCCCCCTTGTACAGGCCAGCTATTTCTGTGGGTTTCACCAGCCTCGAACTAACCCTTTTGATCTTATTTCCTCCCTCTCTGCAACTAAGTTCCAGATTTCAGTTCAGTGTGTATCTGTGGGTGTCTGCCTCTGTTTCCATCAGCCACTGGATGAGGGATCCAGGATGGCATATAAAGTAGTCATCAGTCTCATTATAGGGGAAGGGCATTTAGGTTATCCTCTCCACCATTGCCTGGATTGTCAGTACATGTCATCCTTGTAGGTCTCTGGAAATCTCCCTAGTGCCAGATCTTTCCTCAGACCTATAATGGCTCCCTCTAATATGGTATCTCTCACCCTACTCTCCTCTATTCTTCCCCCAACTCAATATTTCTGCTCCTCCATTTCCTCCTCTCCTCTCCTCTCCTCTCCTCTCCTCTCCTCTCCTCTCCTCTCTCTCTCTCTCTCCTCTCCTCTCCTCTCCTCTCCTCCCCTCCCCTCCCCTCTCCTCTCCTCTTCTCTTCTCTCCTTTTTTTCACCTCTCATTCTGGCAGCTCCCTCACCCTCTCATGCTCTCAATTAGCTCAGGAGTTCCTGCCCTTCCCATTCCTGGAGTCCATGCATTTTTCCCTTAGAGTCCTTCTTGTTTCCTAGTTTCTTTGGTGAAGAGGATTGCAGGCTGGGATTCCTTTGCTCTATGTCTAAAATTCATATATGAGTGAGTACATATCATGTTTGTCTTTTTGTGACTGGGTTATCTCACTCAGGATGGTTTCTTTTAGTTCCATCCATTTGCCTACCAATTTCAATATTCCACTGCTTTTTTCTGCTGAGTAGTACTCCATTGTATGCATGTACCACATTTTCTCTATCCATTCTTCAGTAGAGGGGCATCTGGGTTGCTTCCAGGTTGTGGCTATTACAAACAATGTTGCTATGAACATGGTTGACCATCTGTCCTTGAATGAACGTGTGTTATTTGGGTATATGCCCAAGAGAGGAATTGCTGGATCTCGAGGTAGACTGATTCTCATTTTTCTGAGCAACCGCCATAGCCATACTGATTTCCAAAGTGTTCTTACAAGTTTGCACTGCCACCAGCAATGAAGGGGTGTTCCTTTTTTTCCACATACTCTCCAGCTTAGATTGTCATTGGTATTTTTGATTTTAACCATTCCCACAGGGGTGAGGTCATACCTCAGAGTTGTTTTGAGTCTCATTTCTCTGATGGCAAAGGATTTTGAGCACTTTCTTAAGTGTTTTTCAGCCATTTCAGATTCCTCTGTTGAGAATTCTCTATTTAGTTCTGCACCCCAATTTTTAATTTCATTGTTTGGTGTTTTGGTGGCTAGCTTCTTGAGTTCATTGTGTATTTCGGAAACCAGCCCGCTGTCTGACGTGGCGTTGGTGAAGATCTTTTCCCATTCTGTGGGCTGTCATTTTGTCTTACTGACTGTGTCCTTTGCCTTACAGAAGCTTTTCCATTTCAGGAGGTCCCATTTATTAATTGCATATCTCAATGTCTGTGCTACTGGTGTAAAGTTCAGGATGCAGTCTCCTGTGCCAATTCGTTCTAGGGTATCTCCAACTTTCTCTTCTAGAAGATTCAGAGTGGCTGGATTTATGGTGAGATCTTTAATCCATTTGAACTTAAGTTTTGTGCATGGTGACAGATATAGATCTAGCTGCAATCTTCTGCATGTCTGAATCCAGTTGTGCCAGCACCATTTGTTGAAGATGCTATATTTCTTCCATTGTATAGATATAGAATCTTTGTCAAAGATAAGATGTTCATAGGTATGTGGGATAATATCAGGGGTTTCAATTCAATTTCATTGGTTTATCTGTCTATTTTTGTGCCAATACCAAGGTGTTTTCAGAATTATGGCTCTATAATAGAGCTTGAAGTCAGGGATGGAGATGCCTCCAGAAGAACCTTTATTGTACAGCATTGTTTTGGCTATCCTGGGTTTTTTGTTTTTCCATATAAAGTAAAGTATTGTTCTTTCAAGGTCTGTGAAGAACTCTTTTGGGATTTTGATGGGGATTGGTTTGACTCTGTAGATTACTTTTGGCAAGATTGCCATTTTTACTATGTTGGTTCTACCTATCCAAGAGCATGGGAGATCTTTCCATTTTCTGGTATCTTCTTTAGTTTCTTTCTTTGAAGACTCAAAGTTCTTACTGTTCAGGTCTTTCATTTTTTTGGTTAGTGTTACCCCAAGGTATTTTATGTTGCTTATGGATATTGTGAAGGGTGATGTTTCTCTGATTTCTTTCTCATTGCATTTATCATGTGCATATGGTAGGGCTATTGATTTTTTTTTTTTAGTTAATTTTGTATCTTGCTATTTTGCTGAAAGTGTTTATCAGCTGCAGGAGTTCTGTGGTAGAATTTTTCAGGTCACTTATGTAGACAATCATATCATCTGCAAATAGTGAAAGTTTGAGTTCTTCCTCTCCAATTTGTATCCCTTTGATCTCCTTTTTTGTCTTATTACTCTAGCTAGAACTTCAAGCACAATATTGAAGAGATAAGGAGAGAGTTGGACAGCCTTGTCTTGTTCCTGATTTTAGAGGAATAGCTTTGAGTTTCTCTCCATTTAGTTTGATGTTGGCTGTTGGTTTGATGTATATTGCATTTATCATGTTTAGATATGTTCCTGTTATTCCTGTTCTCTCCAAGATCTTTATCATGAAGGGATGTTGGATATTGTCAAAGGCTTTTTCAGCATCTAGTGAAATGATCATGTGGCTTTCCTTTTTCAGTTTGTTTATATGGAGGATTACATTGATGGATTTTCGTATGTTGTGTTATCCTTGCATATCTGGGATGAAGCCTACTTGATCATGTTGGATGATTTTTCTGATATGTTCTTGGATTTGATTTGCCAATATTTTGTTGAGTATTTTTGCATCAATGTTCATGAGGGATGTTGGTCTGTAGTTCTCCTTTTTTAGTTGCATCTGTGTGGCTTGGATATCAAATTGATTGTAGCCTTGTAAAAAGAGTTTGGCAATGTCCCTTTTGATTCTATTGCGTGGAACTATTTGAGGAGTAATGTTACTAGCTCTTGTTTGAATTTCTGGTAGAATTCTGCAATGAAGCCATCTGGCCCTTGGCTTGTTTTGGTTGGAAGGCTTTTGATGACTGCTTCTATTTCATTAGGGGTTATAGGTCGATTTAAACTGCTTATCTCTTCTTGGTTTAATTTTGGTAAGTGCTATCTATCCAGGAAACTGCCCATTTCCTTTAGATTTTCGGATTTTGTGGAGTACAGGTTTTCAAATTATGACCTGATGATTCTCTGGATTTCCTCTGTGTCTGTTATTAAATCCCCCTTTTCTTTTCTGATTTTGTTAATTAGCATGCTCTCTTAATGCCTTTTGGTTAGTTTGGATAGAGGTTTGTCTATCTTGTTGATCTTCTCAAAGAACCAACTCTTTGTTTCCTTGATTCTTTGTAATGTTTTCCTAGTTTCTACCTTATTGATTTCAGCCCTGTTTTATTATTTCCTGGGGAGTACTCCTCCCTGGTGAGTTTGCTTCTTTTTGTTCTAAAGCTTTCAGTTGTCCTGTCAATTCTCTAGTGTGACTATTCTCCAGTTTCTTCATGTGGGCACTTAACTTTCCTCTTAGCACTGCTTTCAGAGTGTCCCATAAGTTTGGGTATGTTGTGTCTACATTCTCATTAAATTCTAGGAAGTCGCCGGGCATTGGTGGTGCACACCTTTATTCCCAGCACTCGGGAGGCAGAGGCAGGCGGATTTCTGTGAGTTCGAGACCAGCCTGGTCTACAAGAGCTAGCTCCAGGACAGCCTCCAAAGCCACAGAGAAACCCTGTCTCGAAAAGAACAACAACAAAAAATTCTAGGAAGCCTTTAATTTCTTTTTTTATTTCTTCCTCCACCTGGGAATGGTGCAATTGGGTGTTATTCAATTTTCACGAGTTTGTAGTTTGTATTGCTGTTGAATTCTAACTTTAAAGCATGGTGACCTGATAAGATAGAGGGGGTTATTTCAATTCTTTTGTGTCTGTGGAGGTTTGCTTTGTTGCCAACTATGTTGTCAATTTTAGAGAATATTCCATGTGACACTGAGAAATGGGTATATTCTTTTGTTTTTGGATGGAATGTCCTATATATATTGTTAAACCCAGTTGGGTCATACCTTCTGTTAGATCCTTTGTTTCTTTGTTAAGTTTCTGTCTGGTGGTCCTGTCTAGTGGTGAAAGTGGGGTGTTGAAGTCTTCTTTTATAAGTGTGTGTGTGTGATTTGATTTGGGGCATAAGATGTTCAGGATTGAGACTTCATCTTGGTGATCTTTTCCTGTGGTAAGTATGAAATGCCCTTCTTTGTCTCTTTTAATTGATTTTAGTTTGAAGTCTAATTTGTTAGATATTAGGATTGCTACACCAGTTTGTTTCTTGGGTCCATTTGATTGGAAAATCTTTTCCCAACCCTTTATTCTGAGGTAACACCTGTCTTTGAAGTTGAGGAGTTTTTCTTGTATGCAGCAGAAGGATGAATTCTGTCTTTATATCCATTCTGTAGCCTGTATCTTTTTATGGGCAGGTTAAGACCATTGACATTGAGGATATTAATGTCAATTGATTGTTGGTTCTTGTTTGTTTTGGATTTATTGTTGTTGGTGTCATTGTTTGTGTATTTCGCCCTCCTGTTTCTTTTCATGTTTGTTGAAATTGGATTATGTATTGCCTATGTTTTTGTGAGTGTAGTTATCTTAGCTGGGTTGGAGTTCACCTTCCAGAACTTTCTGTAGTGCTGGATTTGTGGATATGTATTGTTTAAGTCTGGTTTTGTCATGGAATATTTTGTTTTCTCCATCTATAGTGATTGAAAGTTTTGCTGGGTACAGTTTTGCTGGGTACAGTAGTCTGGGTTGGCATCCATGTTCCCTTTGTGTTTGTAGGATATCTATCCAGGACCTTCTGGCTTTCAACGTTTTCATTGAGAAGTCGGGTGTGATTCTGATAGGTCTGCCTTTATATGTTACTTGGCCCTTTTCCTTTGCTGCTCTTAATATTTTCTCTTTATTCTTTAGTTTTGATGTTTTGATTATTATGTGTTGAGGGGACTTCTTTTTGTGGTCCAGTCTGTTTGGTGTTCTGTAAGCTTCTTGTACTTTCAAAGGCATATCCTTCTATAGTTTGGGGAAGTTTTCTTGTATGATTTTGTTGAATATGTGTACCTTTGAGTTGTATTTCTTCACCTTCTTCTATACCTATTATTCTTAGGTTCGGCCTTTTCATGGTGTCCCATGTTTCCTGGATATTTTGTGCTAGGCATTTATTGGACTTGAGGTTTTCTTTGGTTGATGACTGCATATCCTCTAGAGAGTCTTCAACACCTGATATTCTCTCTTCCATCTCTTGAATTCTATTGGTTATACTCACATCTTTAGATCCTGTTCATTTATCAAGCCTTTCTGTTTCCAGCATTGCTTCATTCCGTGTTTTCTTTATTGTTTCTACTTCATCTTTTTGCCTTGAACTGTTTCAGTGATTCCTTCACTTGTTTGGTTGTTTGTTCTTGGCTTTCTTTAGATTCTTTAAGAGATTTGTTTATTTCTTGAAATTTTTGGTTTGTCTTTTCCTCCATTTCATGTAATTTTTGCTTGTTTTTTCTTATATTTCTTTAAGGGATTTTCTAGTTTCCTCTTTAAAAGTCTCTATCATCTTCCTAAGATAATTTTTGAGGTCCATCTCCTCTTCATCCTCTGTGTTATGCTTTTCAGATCCTGCTCGTATGGGGCCCCTAGATTCTGGTGGTGTCATATTGGTCTTTCTGTTGTTGAGTGTGTTCTTGCTTTGTCTTCTTCCCATCCCTTCTTTCAGTGAGTACAGGTGGGGTCTCTCCCTCTCTCCAGTATCAGGTGGAGGGCTCAGCCTCTGGTGGCAGCTGGATGGCAGAGGGCGATGGGTAGACCACAGTAGGGTGTGCCTGGATTCAGGGTTGGCTTTCTCGGTCTGGGCAGGTCCACTCTTTCTCTGGTGGTCTCAGGTAGACGCGAGCAGGGGTTGATGGGGGAGATTGGGTAGCAGAGTAGCATGGAGACTCACTTTAAGCTCAGGCCACAATTATTTTTATATAGATCTGGATATATTTATCTTACTCTATACCACAAAATTTTGTTTTACTATGAAAGATACACTGTAATAAAAGGTGTACAAAGCAAAATGATATTTAACTATTTGGAAATAACAACTGAACACCAGGGGAAGCAATAGATTAATAGAAAAGTGGTGTGAAAATAGAGAAGGCCTCATCATTTGTTTCAGTGTATTAAATCAGCTAGTTTTGAGCTTCTCCATACTGTGTTCTCTTCTCGGGTTTTAACAGTTAAGCTGGTCTCTGTGTAGACCTTTGTAATTCAGTTCTCCTGTATCCAGGCATGGCACTAAGAAACTAAATACAAATTGCAACTCTACTGTTGCTTTGATTCTTTTCTTCCTCTTCTTCATTCAAGTTCTCTTTTCAAATCCTTTCTGGAATGTGGCCAATTCTAAAGAGGCATATATTAGTTGTAAGTTTTATGTCAAGATAATATCTTCATGAACCACAATATATAGATAATATTGACTTGAAAACATCAGTTTCCTTCACTGGCAACACCCATATTGATGGTTTCATAGTAGTGGATAGGAAACTCTTAGAAGTGTTGTAAAGGCCAGTGTCTTAGAAAATTTATCCCCAGAAACTATTATTGGTTACACAGAGGAGTCTATGTTCACAACACAGTTATAGTACAGTTATAGTATGTCAGTACTGGTAAGTCATGATTATACTTTTTAACAGTAGACCACACTGAGGACTCATCAGTTCAAGTAGCCAAATTGGTACAATTAGATGTTAAGCATGTTTGTCTTTTTTTAATGGGGCAATGAAAGATTTATGAAGCAATGATAATCCTTGCCCTCTAATTCAGCAATTTGAAGAATCATCATTTGGGCGGGTATTTTCCTATTCCATAAACTAACAGGAGAAACTAGACTTGAAGTTAAGTCTGATTTAGTCCATCCTTGGCTGGGAAAAGAAGCCTAGCAACATGGATTTATGCAATATAGAAATTACTCCTTCTGTCTTGAAGGGAAAGTCATACCTAGCACAATGTGTGAAGGATGTATTGTTATATGACTCCCAGGGAGTTTTTGCTTCAGGTTAATAAAGGTCTCTCTGTATGCTAACCTTCTTTTCATCGCTATGAGCCTTGAAGGCATTTTTCCTATTGATTCACCAGGTCCCATCTGGCCTATCCTTCTCAACAGTGAATACAAACAGATGATCTTTTTTCCTTCAGCACTTTAAGATGTGTAAATTCTGAAGTAATGTTTATATACTTAATTATAGCTTTGAGCAATTCCCCCCTTCTTGGTGCCATTTTCACTTCATGTGACAAACCACAGCAACAGTATTTAGTATTCCACTTCCTTTGTTGCTTATCGATATTATGATACAATGACTGTGTTCCTTTTTGTCCCTGCCTAAGCGAGTTGTATTTAGTCAACCTAATCATTTGCCACCTGTATCAACCTTGTTTTCTACTAGAGACTTATTATCATAAACTACAGATACAATATCTGTAAGAGGAATTGTTGGTTAAACTATATTCCTTAAAAATTGCCAACAAACAATAAAATTAGCAATCTAACGGGTGAAAGAATATATAATTGTTTATTATTTGCCAAAAGTTTCCAGGCAGTCACAACATTAATTTATATTTTCTGTCTATTTGTGGGAGCAGAATTATCCTATTTGAGAACATTGAAGAGAATCAACAAATTGTGCTTTGATTGGCTATTTGGGACCATTTATTACATAGCATTCTGCTCTAGAATGTTTCACAATGTGGGCCTAGGAGCTTTGGAATCATAGAAAGGTAAAATTGAAAGAAGTACTAGCAACATCAGAGTAAAAGCAACAACCTTATAAAAAATACAAGCTGTACAGAATGAAACCAATGTCACATTCTACTCAACAGCTAAGGTGGAGTGTATTTGTGACTACTGAGAAGGTGAGCCCTTTCCTGATGCATTAATTTATATTTCTTATAATCTGTATGGATGATACTTGATAGATTTTTTTTTACTGAGTTACAGCCTATTTAAGCCAGACTCCAAGTAAATAAATCATTACATCTTCCAATCTAAAATGCCACCGACTCAGGCTCCTCTGGTCAAATTTTCCATTTTGAGATCTGACTATGACTCAGCCCACTTTGAGATCCTCAGTGCTGTTTTGGTCTTTGCCCAGTATAGAGATCTTTATTGGACTTTGGAATTCAAACAAGATCAGGGTACCAGAAGTTTCAGTTAGCATTGTGACACAGCTATTGCTAAAGTCCTAAATCCCCATGCCTGAAAGGCTACTTGTGCAATTTCTGATGGGAAATTAAAGAACAGAGTGAACTACATTGGAGAAATGCTACCTTTAGGATAGGGACAGTTAAATAAACTCCAAGGAACACAGGTTAACAGCAAGGGATACAGTGCATCATTGTGATTAGGATCAAGCTCACCTGTATCAGACACAAGCCAGTCTGTTTTCCCAGGCTTCTATTTCATTATCTTTTTTTTCAAGAGACTGATGCCTTCTGCATAGGGGATTTTACAGTGCATAAACACTAATAAAAAAGGCATCCAGTGTTAGCAAGGAGCACTATTATTAATTTAAAAATTGCAACACCTATTTTAATAAGAAAAAGAAATTAAAGGCCTTACCATGTTGTACATATAGTTAATAGAATGTAGAATAATAAGGGAAAACACAATGTGAAAATTAGAGTTCTTTCCTTCATTTAAATTCTGTGTAAATGTTCCTTTATTTTTCATGATGGCTCATCTTAACCAGAGTAATCCCTTATTCCTTGGCTGTTTTTGTTTTATTACTATAAGTATCCCTGAAAGACAAAGATTGCTAAACCTCTGTGTGTGTGTGTGTGTGTGGTATGTGTGTGCATGTGTGTATGTTTATGTATGTATGTATGTGTGCACATGCTACATGTGTGTAGGTGTGTAACTGTAAAAGCCAGACATTTCTGGTAGATAGGATTTCTCAGTGAACCTGGAGTTCACTGATAGCTATGCTAGATGACCAAAGCTTCAGTCACTCTTTGTCCTTCATGTCTCACATTAACCTGCTTAAGTCCCAGAAGTCCCCCTTTCTCCTCCTATCCCAGAACTGGGAGTTCAGACATGTATTGTACATGATGCCTTTTATATGGGTACTGGGGATTGGACAAAGGACCTTATACATGTGTGTCATGCACTTTACTAACTGAGCCATATCCATAGCCTCCAAAACTTCATATAAAGTTCCATAGTAAACATTTTAAACTATATGGGCTGGAAAAAAAACAAGGATAAGATACTGATAGTTATATAACAATAACACATTTCCACACATTTTATTGATGTATTTAAAATAATTGCTTTCAACTTTTCACAAAACAAATCTACAGAAGAGACTAATTAAGAAGGGTGTTTTTGTGTACAGGATTGAAGGAGAGGGTAATTTTCTCCCTAACTGTGGTTCAAGTTAGTTTTACCTATCATCAAATTGATTGCTAATGTTTTTTTTCTACAAAATATCTTTAGTTTGCATGTAGAAGCCATTGCAAACCTGATTTGGTGTGGGGATGTAGTTTGTTGACTGTATCCTTAGAAGATTTAGAAAGCAGAGGAACGAATCTACCCTGATGAGATGAACAGTAGCCTCAGGTAAACTTTGATCACGAAGGTAAATGCTTCACTGAAGGAGCATCTAACCATATATTTCAATGGGAGGATGATTTGAGACAATGCTGTGGACCCCTGGTTTCTGAAGAAAGGCTCTAAAACTCATAACAAAGATTCATTTGTTTTTTCAGACATTTCATATTTACGAAGTGATTAGATAGGGTTGACAAATTCTTCCTATGAACACATACAGACTGTTCTCATTTTAGCAGAAATAGAAAGCTAATTGAATGCAGCACTGAAGGATGCTCATCTCATCTCTAAGAGAAAGAATCATGAAAGAGAATGGACAATTTGAAAGAAATTTGCTCCTTGCCTTCTGTCTGTTCTTTATGAAAGCACTGTACTTTATGAAGAGGGGAAGGGTAAATCACATGATATTCACATAAACCCTTGTGTAAATAATAAAGTTTGCAATGACATCTATACTGCTATAGATGAAGGTCAGCAAGGAGAGGTGTACAGAAGTCTCAGTAGTGGTAGAGTGGCTTGCTTCTCCTGACATGCTGTGAAGGACATTCTGTGAGCCCAAAAGAGAAATTGTGTTTTCCCTCCTGTTGCTGCTGCAGGAAAATTCTAAACACCGAGTCAAGGGGAGAGTTAATGTAAAGAAAGACTCTAAATGACTCTTCATAGGAACAGAAACACTTGAATCTTTATTACATTTTTAAATTGAGATTTTCTTTATTTTTATTTTTTTGTATGCGACTGTTTTGCCTGAATACACACCTACACATCCAGTGTTTGCAGTATTCATGTGGTCCAGAAGAGGGCACTCGATCCGCTAGAACTGGATTTACAGATGGTTGTGAGCCACATGTTTGTGCTGGAAACTGAAGTTGGCCATTTTGGAAGAACAAATAATGTTACCCACTGAGCCATTTCTCCATCTCCCACTTGAAGTATGTAGACTGATCTGGAATCCTTAGAGAAAAGTAATGGAGAAGAACCATTGAAGAGTTAGTTCAAGCATGATATACACAGCATTGTCCTAAAATAACCATCATTTGGGTAAACTAGAAAGGCGATTGCCACACACTTATAGGAATCAGGACACTGAACAGCTGTGTCAACTTTGCCTGTTCAAGGGGAGGGAATGTATCAAAAAGCCCATGGAAAGGGAGAGAATGAAGGAAAGTAGAACCTCAGGGGTGGGGGGGGGGATTACAGATCCACACATCAGTTATAAAGCTGAGCTCAGAGAAGGCATGACAATTTCTAACAGAACCTTGGACCTCCGTGCAGAATGGGTAAGGATGGGAGCCTATTTAGAGAAAAAAGAAGAGATGACAGAGGCAGCAGGTCCACAGATGATGCAGAGATTGGTGAACATAAAGCTGGACCAAGTGTTTTCAGTAGAAGTAGGAAAGTACTTTTAAAAATCCCAGGAAGTAGGCTGAGGATCCTCTCTGGGCTCTGTTGAGTTCTTTAAACTGAATTACAACTGGTATACTCATAAAGAATACAGAAGAAGGAGTAGTATAATTTTCCCAAACTCCTAGAGCATCTTAATGTTGTTCACAGGGAAGCTAAAATGATGGGTTCTGTGGAAAGAGACACTTTATTTAGATGATAACACATTTTAAAGAGAAAATAATGTGCCTTGTAACCCTTTTCAGAGATAAGTTTGGGGATTTAATTTTTATTTCATCTTTGGGAAATACAATTCTTTTCAACTGAACAGGTTTCAGTTCTTGGTGAATATTAAAGTAGTGCATGCCATTGATGAGCTTCAAACCAATTCATATTCATTATGCTTGATATTCTCTTCTAAGTGCATGCTGAGGACCCAGTAAACATTATACAACATTTTAAGAATGAACTTGGCATGAGTTCTTGAGAGAATGGTTTTTGTAGCTGTATTAATTAGGGCATAATGGTTACTGCTAATGAAGAGAAAGATGAAATTACTGTAGAAACATAGAGAAGGCAGTAAGTAACTTTTTGTTTTCCTTTTTGAATTCTGAACAATGCCTTGTTCACCACATGGGGCGCTTTTCAGACAATTTACCTAATAAAAGTGTACAATAGGGACTTGTTTATTAAAGTTGTCTATATCTAACCCCAAATTCAAAATTTTCTTCTATAAAATCAAACACACAATAAATAATATTCTGAATTATATAAACAATTACTGTGGTATTTGGCTCTTTGAATTAGGTACAGATTTTCATGCTTGGGTGTTATGTGTCACAGAATATATCAAATTTAACTGTATGAACTGCTCCTACTCAAATCAGTTTGACAAGGGGTAAAACAAGACAGAATAGATACATTTCTTAAACATCTTTGTGAATAATATGGAAAGGATTAGGTAAGGATAAATTTAGTGATTATGAATATCAGGATCCTAGGAGAAGACATTTTAACCCCTTGGTATTGAATCTCACTAAAATAGAATAATTGTCAAGAGATCTAGTTACCATGGTGATACATCTTTTAAGAGCAGGTAACTAAAATCACTCAATTGTAATACCAGAAAACATTGAATACAATTTAACTGATTTTTATTTTTCCTTTCAGCATTAACCTTTTTTAATTGTATAAAAGTGATGTAAAATTAAGTTGTAGGTGCTAGAATGAGATTAGAAGGAAAGATTTCATTATGAACCATTCATTACAGTTTGAGAGAAGTATGATTTTCTGTAAAATTATTGCTTTCTTGTTGTATAAAATGCTAACACAATCTGACCATTTAAGAACTAAGAAAGACAGTTGCTATGGAAAGATATTCCCTGAAAATATGCTGTACACAAACACATGTATATACACATACTTATACAAATTCACATGCATAAACGTACAAATACATTTAAGCACATACACAGACATGTATGCACACACACACACATGCACACTATACAAAAGTGTAGATACAAATATACATATACAGACATTCACAAAGACACATAAACACAGGGGTACACATTCACATAAGTACATACATAGATAAAAACACACATACACATGTATATAATCACTTGCACTAATATGCATACATGCACACCAATATGTGCATACATAAATACATACATACAAACAAATGTAAACATACATATATACATGCAGTTTCTACATATTCACACATTTATACACACATACACTTATATGTATACACATTCATTTACACACAAAAACACATTTACATACATACATACACAAACATTACATACATAGTCATGATTTACACAAACAATAACACACATACATACACTGACACACAAGTACAATGTAGAAACATACATATAAACACATAAGTACACATGTATACACAAAAACACATACACACTTATACACATGCATAAAAGTATAAACTGACACATACACACACACTCATACACAGTCACACACACACACAAACACTGAACTTAAAGCAATTAGCACAGTGCTTTACCCATAATAAGCTCTTGTGTGTGAATGGTCATCTGATAGTCAGTCCCTGTTTCTGAACTTCCTTTCCTTCAGTCCTTCCTTCTTTGACTTTAAACATTTCTCTATATGCAACTTTTTTTTGTAACCTCTTATGTTGGATCTTGTGGTAGTCTGAATGAGCACGATCCTCATAGGCCCCATGAATTCTTGGCCCCCATTTGGTGGAACTATTGGGGAAGGATTAGGAGGTTTAATCTTGTTGGGAGGAGGGGTGTCACTGGGGTAGGCTATGACGTTAAAGGTTGCAGCATTAAGAAGTTTGAGAACAACTACTTTTTCAATAGAGCTGGTAGAATCTTCTTTCGAACTGTAGCCATATCAGTCCATGAAGACCATTCCTTAGCACCACAGAAGTGAGAAGCAGAAACACACAGTTACTGAAAAATAAAAGCTATGGTCTGACAGCCTTCATTCTCTACGAGATTGAACAATCTGCCCTTGGCTTCCTTTTCTCACCACTCAGTTGAATTGGATTAGAACTACTAGGTAGACCAGTTGGCCTCAAACTCATGGAGATCCAATAATCTCCACTTCCTAAGTGCTGGGAGTGTTCTCAGATTATAAAGAGCACTTAAGAAAACCTGACATGTATGTTTATTTCTGCATGAGTCTGTATTGTCACTACTTTTGAACCAAAATGGAATCTACAAACAATTCGCCAAGCCACTGTCATCTGGAAGCCCTAGCACAAAACTTTGTGTTGTCAAAACATACCTCTTTTCAACTTAATGTGTATTAAAATTTTGAACTAATGCATGTGAAGATACTCATTTAATATGACCCCTGAGTAGTGATTTAGGGGGTTGGATAGATTTGCCTACTTCTAAAACTGAGGGATGCTCAGGTTCTGTGGTGAAACTCACAGGCCTTGCTATTGCAGTGGTTCATTAGATTGAAAAGACCCTAGTCAAAACACTGTTTTCTGCGACGAAGAGAACTTATTCTGATACCCATTTTTGCTTCCCAGCAGCTGCTGCTTAGGGCATCACGTAGATTCTCAACAGGGCAGGTAGAGACTTAGAAGGTTTGCTTATCCACTTTTCTGTACATAGAAGCCAGAGTGATCATGCTATTTTTAAATTCATTTTTCTATTTTTATTTTTGAGATTACAATATCATTATAAAATTTTCCCTTTCCTTTCTTCCCTCCAAACCCTCCCATATATCCCTCTCTGCTCTCTTTCAAATTCTATTGAGTAACCCATTGGTGAGGTCCTCCCTGAGAAAACTGTTTCTCACATCCTCAGAATCCTATTATTGCCTGTAGTTCTTTGTGTAAAGTTGATGCCAAGTGGGCTTTCTGTCAACTACTGTTACAATAAGTCTTCACGCCAAAGCCATCAGAGCCCTACTGCCAAGTGGGCGCTTTCTGCCAGGCTGCCTAAGTTCTGCCCACCACCATGTTATGGTCCCAAGTAATATACAGAGACTTATATTAGGTACAAATGCTGCTTTGCCAATGACTAGGATTCCTCATCTGCTAGCTCAGTCTTAATTATCATAAATCTATATATTTTATAAGACTTAACTTATCGAGGACACCTCCCGCTGGCGCGATCTCTTGATGGTGGATCACAAAGCAGAGACCAGGAGGAAGAGCAAGAGAAAGGAATGTCTTCCTTCTTGTCCTTGTTTATATATGAGTCTGCCTGCTATGTCACTTCCTTCCTGGATCACAAGACTTCTTTACTACATTTGCCAGAATCCTCCTTGACTCCTAGTCCCAGCTAACTTGCTGCCTCAATGGCTAAACAGTACTTTATTTAACAGTCAATAAGATGAATGTATACAGAAGTACATTCCTCATCAAACTATGGCATGGCCATTCCTATCATCTTTGTTAAGCTCACTTTGGGCAGTCATGTTGGTGAGACTTTATGGGTCTCACATTCTGATGTTACAAAGAGTAAACAACATCACAGCAAACTCCCTGAAGATGCAAATTTGAAGACATCTCTTCCCTCCACAGTACAGCATATGTGGAGCTTGTTTGTTTTAGAAAATTGTGGTTCTTTGAGAATGATAATTAATTTTCTTCATAGTTCACTAATATCTGCTGGTATAGAGAAAATGTAGGTCTTACATAGGTAAATTAAGGAGAATCATACACATGGGAAATATGTAACCAATTCAGAATCATAGGCATTAATGTGTGTGTGTTCATATACATATGTGTGTGGGCATCTTGTATCTACTATGTATCCGTATATATCATCTTTCTATCTGTGTATCTTCCAGAATGCTCTGAATACATCATTTGATTTTTTATATGTGCTAAGTCTGGGGCAGTGTAGATAAACATACAGGACTGTGTGACTCTTATGTGGAAGCCAGAGTGTTTTCACTGTTTCTCAACACTGTTTCATTTCTAGTTTTGAGGTTAGCATTTTCTTGAGAAATGTAAGCCAAACTATCCATTAGATTGTGCATTCCACCCTTGAGAACTAATGACAATCAATTAAATAGCATATTCTGCCATAGGAGCCTTGAGGTTGTAAATTATTGCTTAAGGGTGTTTTGACAACTTATTTGTTTCCCTGGATTCAGGAACCAAGTTGCTTTTTATATTCATGTTCTTTCTATAACGCATTTAGCCTTTGGTTAAAATTGTGTTTCCAGACACAGAGTGCACATTCCAGAATAACAGCATGTAGCTAATGTTCAGGGCTAAGATGAACTTCAGGGAAAATGTGTGTTCATCAACTGTAAAGAGTTTTCTTCTGTGAAGTCCTGGACTATTCGATTTATACTCCCCTAATCTTTATTTCCTTCTCTGTTTTTTTTTTTTTTTTAAGTATTTCTTTTTTTTTTGTTGTTGTTGCTGCTGACTACTTCCAGCTCCTGAACATGTTAAACCAACACAGTACTACTGAGCTATGTTCCTCAGCCCTGTGTTGCTTTCTTTTGTTTTCTTGTTTGTTTTTAAAATGAGTCTCTTTCTGTAATGCAGCTTGACTTTGCATGACTCTAAGAAATCTACCTGTTGGCTTTCTCTTGATCTTCCTCAAACCTGTGAGGGAGGGTCCCTTCTCCCTTTTCTGAACATTCTTTTCAACCACAGATTAAAAATAAGTTCTGTGACTGATTTGGGACAACTTCTGGAATCACATCATTGACATTTCTTCACTAGTTCTGTCTTGTGTTTTGCTTGTTTAACTTTTACCTGGCAATGACCTCATGTTAGCCTATTTTAAGGCTTAGAAGCCATGTTATTTAGGCTAGAGAAGATATTGAAAAAAAATAGATGATTTTCTCTAAGTTAAATTTGTGTCATTTTTAAAAAACAGTTAAATGATAGGGTGCTCTCACGTTATCTCTATCAAGAGTTTCTTCATTTTGAATGAATTTTTAATTTTGAATAACTCTACAGTTACAGAAAATTTACAAAGATACCATAGAAAATTCTTATTTATGTAGTCTCTACCAGTGGTTTAGCATGTTAGCATATTTAATTACTTGACACATTGGATATTATTTTTAAATAATCATTAATTCAGTGATAACCAACATCAAGTTTTCAATATTTACTGTGCTGGATGGTTCTTTGTAAATGTGAGTGTTTGTTTTTATCAATCTTTCTACTCTAGTCTGTGATCCAATTTAAGAAGTAACACTCAGTTTGTCCCCAGTTTTCCAATGCACAAACACAGCAGAATAAAACATGTAGTGATAGTGACCTAAAAGACTGATGGAAGATGTCATGGAGAACATCACCATGGAGAGGACATGCACAGTTCATAGGCATCCGTTGCAGTGTCTGTACCTAGTGCTGAGAATACCTCTGTTTGGAAATAGATCCATCTTTCTTTATTCACATCATTCCTTGCCTTAGTGTTGGTGCCTAAGTGTGTTTATATCACTTGCACTCATTATTTATGGAATCAAGATTAGTGATAATTTAGATGATTGGTAAGAGTGATTATGCAACCTCAAAGTTTAATTGCTGTGCTTTTAATTATGTATTATGAGCTCCTTTTTTTTTAAAAAAAAGGAAGGTAAAACTTTTAATGGCATTATTACATTTCCTATCCATTAGTAACTATTCATTTGATTCTAATGTATATCAAACTTATTTTCATTAAAAATTTGTGGACTGAAAACCCACTTTTCTTTTGGCTGCATAGATTCATCTTGTATTAAATTCTTAAAAAATGGACTGTTTTTTATATACCAAAGAGCATCTGCTGGAAAATTTTTTAAATAGTTTAAAGCAATTAGAATTTGATCAAAATTACTCAAAACATGTTTAAGACCGACTCTTAGATTCAGGAGTTCTGTGTAGCACTGGTGACAGACTAAGACACTTTTTTTTTTCGTGAATGAAGAAGTTTCATGAGTCTGTTGTTGATTTTATTTATAGGTTGCTGGATCAAAGTATACCAGAAGAATGTTTCATTTTCGGTTCTCTTAGAAGTCATTCATTTACTCTCAAATACTGTCATGTGGGCAGGAATGTACATTTGTGGTAATCGATTTACAGCAGGATATATTCTTTCAGTTGGATATGCTTCTGGCAAGTGTTATCTACATTTGCAAGATAAGATGTCAGGCAGAGTACAGAAGTGCTTAAAAGAACATTGTTTTTATCAGTACTGTCTACGTGACAGAGTTGCCTGGCTTAGTGTGCCTTTGTAGGAGTGGGCTGTTTTGTGTTTTTAGAATACATGACTAACAGCAGCAGTGCATGGTTGAAAGAATGTCTGCATGAAGGTGAGTAGAGCTTAGCTGTGTATTATGTTAATTGTTAAAAGTTTAGCATTAGATTTGCTCTCTGTTGGTCTCAGTTACTTTGAATGTGACTTGAGAATTTGAGGCAAGAACTTCTAATGGAGAGATGCTAAGGAGTATATTAGCATTACAAATTAATGACTTTTTATTATTATTTTGCATTGTCATGTGTAATTTCTATTCTGTGCCTGTCAAACTATGAAGATATCTGGGATAATTGATGGGCTTCTGTAATACATTTTGGATGTTGTGAAAGCAGAGATCTAGATCAAAGGTGACACATTCAGATGTCTGGAGTTTTGTGTCAACTACAGAAATGAGTGAAGGAAGAGAAACCGGGTGTTCCAACCTTCAAGTGCTCTTTCTGAGGGGACACCTGTTGACTCTGCAGATCAATGCCAGATCTTTAGACCTTTAAAAGAAAGCTGTATAAACATTCTTTTGTATGAACTCTACAATTTCTAAATGTTAGCAACTAGTACAATTTCAAGATACTCCCATTGTAGATCAAATTAAAGATTCCGTAGTTTGAAACTCATTCACTGGACACTGGTTTGGACTTCTGCTTCATTTCAGTTGTCATCAAACAATTTTCCCCATAGCAACAATAACAGTGCATTCCCCATCATAACCTTGTAAGCCCAAGCTTCTGTGGGTTTTTATGTGAAATGACAATTTTCTTAAGTATTATATGTAATACAGATAAGTTTCTATTTTACTCTATATAGCAGTTTTTATGTAAAGCACAACTTCCACCTCAAAGATATTAAGAAATAGTTTATTCTGAGCCAAGTGTGAGTTGCCATAATACAGCACATGGATTCAGGATACTTCAAATAACATATTCTAATGTGGAAGTAGCTTCATGAACTTATTATGGTGGCATAAGGAAGTTGTAAATCAAAGCAATTATAAATTTATCAGCAGGTCTACAGGTGAGAAAGCTAGAGTGAAATGAGAAAAAGTCTACTACGTACATCTCACGTGATACCAGAGCTGAGTTTTTGAGTTAGCAGGAGAGATTGGTCTGCTAAGAATACATCAAAAACTGACTTTTACCTCATAGGTCTGTTGGACATAGAGGTAGGAAATGAATGACTATGGGGACTAATGATAGCCAAAGATAATTTGAGTCTAGATTTGCAACATGGGATCATTTCATTGTCCATGTACTATCAGTTCTTTTGATTCTACAACATTCCATCTCTTCTTCACATACTTTTATTAGTCACCTCTGTAGAACCTGTAACATAGAGTTTTCATTTTTTGTTCATAGTCTGTTCATATGTGATGTTGGTAAAACATCACATGTTGTACATACACAGGCTAAACACTGATGGTGCAGGGACAGCTCACTCCTGGGATCACAGAAAGTTGAAGTTAGTGTGGGCAGAAAAGCAGTCTCTACTAGGGAAGAATAGTGTTAAAGCCATTAAGAAAGCCTACCCAGATTCCATGAATATCTCTGGTCATCTCAGTCTGGACATGATATTCTCTCTGTTTCTGCCCATGCATCTGTCATAATATCCATATGATACTTATAGTGTCATATAGCATTATACCATAAGTTCAAATAACTAAGAATATTGAATACCCTAAGCAGCAGATGAAGGAAACAGATTTCTGTGTACAAAATCTGCACTCTTTAAGCAAACTAATTATATGTAGTTTCTCCCCATGTCTAGTTACTTATATTTGTGAACTATTTTAACTGATGTTTGATCTATTTGAAATGGTTTATTACTTTTTTTTTTTCAGAACTTCATGCATGGGCACTGATGTATATTATTTTTGCCCTCCTTTTCCCCTTTCAAATTCATGAACTCTTCTTTAATTACTATTCTGTATCTCTCAGGTATACATGTACTTATCAACTTCTGAGTCAATTTACCATTATTTTATTCTAGATTATTTTTGACCACATTGATTTACAGCCATAACCCTATACAAGGTTTGGCTGGCTGTAAATTTAGAAAGGATTGATCTTTTATGTGTAGATCATTGTAACTTAGTTTTATCTGGTATTTTATCCATCTTATTATTTGGATACTATACCAAATTACAGCTGAGATAAGGAAAAGGATAGCTGCACTCCAGAGGAAATCAGACAACAATATAGTATAACTTAAAAATCCTTCCCTCAAAGTTGTTCTCTTCCCATGTTTCAAATAGTAGTGGCAGACACAGAAACATAATGCCAGACTAATAAGTTAGGCTTCCACAGATTTTGTGGGTGTAATAAAATGTAATTGCATGTTTCACAAATCATAAAGAGAAATGGAATTGTGCAAAGGATGATTCTCATTGGTGAAGTTTGAATATTGTTTAGTGTTCTTTCTAATTCTGGCTAAATATAGTGTGGGACACCTTGGACTCAGTTTTAAAACTTTTTAATTTTTATTAAAGATTTCTTTTTTTCTTAAAGATTTCTTTTTCCTCTTAATTATGTGTGTCATTATAGGGCTATGTGCACATGAAAGCAGTCAGGAAGCAAAGAGAGATGTTCAGTAGATGTACACCAGAATGTTGCTTTCTTTCTCATTTTCATGCAGTTTGAGATCTCAGCCCCTGGAGTGGTGCCACTCACATTCAGAGTACATATCCTTACATCAGTTAACCTAATCTGGATAATTCCTCACAGGCATGCCCAGAGGGTTGTCTCTTGGAGCTTCATTTGATAAACAATGGTAATCATCAAAATTATACAAGAAAATTTAGCTCTGTGTTTTCAACATCCCAATCCCTTACAGACATGAATTTCTAGTCAGTTCAACAGTTGTAGGGAGAAATTTTGATCAGAGATACCACTGTCCATGCCTGCTTGGTCATGGTCAGAGTTGAGTAACAAAGGTTTAAGGAGGGAGGCATTCATGAGTCTCTCTCTCTGCTGGCTGAGCTGACTTGGAAGCATTTCAGGGTCTGTCCTGCTCCCGTGCAAACCTGGTCACTGGCTCCCTTGAGTGAGTACTTTTCCCTATTAAGCTACCTGTTATCAATCCATTTCTGACTACACTTTGTAATCGTCTATAAACAGTCTTTTAGAACCTTTAACGGATATGTGGCTTTTTCCCAGAAAGTTTTTTTATTCTATTCTGCATATTCTGTATTTAATATTAAATTTTTTCAAAGGTACTCATATATTTATTAAATAATTTTTGCAGATAACCAGTGAGTTATCCAGTTCATTACTTCTGTGAATAAAACTAGATGCAGTATTATTGAACATGAATGGGATTGGGAATGTAATTATATTATAACTTTAAAAAATAAAAATAAGTACAACACATGTTTGGGAATTCCTGCATAGAAACCAGACTTCTAAAATATTTTACAGGCACCTTCTTCAGTCTAGAGTCTTTCTTTCTTTCTTTCTTTCTTTCTTTCTTTCTTTCTTTCTTTCTTTCTTTCTTTCTTTCTTCCTTTCTTTCTTTCTTTCTTTCTTTCTTTCTTTCTTTCTTTCTTTCTTTCTTTCGGTTTTTTTCAAGACTGGGTTTCTCTGTGGCTTTGGAGGCTGTCCTGGAACTAGGTCTTGTTGACCAGGCTGGTCTTGAACTCATAGAGATCTGCCTGCCTCTGCCTCCCGAGTGCTGGGATTAAAGGTGTGCGCCACTAATGCCCGACAGTCTAGAGTCTTAAGAAACATTTCATATCTACTGTGAACATATTGCTTGCTGAGTTGTAGATAAAATTTCCCCCCTAGACCTGACCTGCCATTAGCCAGCATGGAACAGAGATAGTTTTGACCCTGTAACGATGACAACAAAATAAGTAGAATAATACAGTGGCAGTTACAGTAATGGTAATAGGCTGTTATTACTGCCTAATAGAGAGGCAGTACCAGGTAACTGAGATTCTATCCACCAGTACTCTCTCCTGCCTTCCAACTCCACATGGACTTGGAAGATAATGCTGCATACAGGATGGAGGAGGTTAGTTTAAGTCAGGACACTATGATACAGCTCCCATGAGGTCCTTAGTTGTGGCAGGATTTTTCAGTGATACAGCTATGGTTGGGTCACTGATGTTCCTATGAGTGTCCACTCACCCATAGTCCTATAATCAAGCATGGCAAACTCATTTGCTTACCACGATGGACTTGCATAGGACTTATTTATTTGACCTATCATTGGTACCTTACATAAGTTAAGTGAACCTTTACTCATGTATCCCCAGGAAATAAAAGTAACACAACACAAGTAATTGTGAATTCTATGTAATCTGGATAACTAGTAAACTTAAAAGTAATGGTTCTAAGAGGGAACATAGAACAGAAAGAAAGACTCAGGAAAGCCTATGTGTATGCATATGGACATAATTGAGCCTGACAGCCCTTCTTAATAAAGGAGATCATTTTCTTCCCTTTAGTCAGCACAGGTCACTCATGCAGGTGCTTATTCACATGCTCTGTGGAGAAAAGCATCTCAGTTTCAAGTCTTAAGTTGTTAATATCTGGCAAATAAATATGGATTTCATCAGACAGTAAATATAGGTGTCTTTATGTGATGGATTCTGTTCATGCAATTTATATCTTATCAGAAATTTAATACAGAATTGATTAACACTCTTTACATAATGTCAAGCTCATTTTAAAAGTTTCTTTCAGAGTAATATATCTTATTGCTGACAAGTCCATGTATGCAGATAGTTTTTAGATGTCACAAAAAAAATACTTGAAAACCTCAAATTAAACTTTTTATAATTCATGTGGTTTACTCCTAGGGGAAAATAATGGCAAATGAAAATGATTAAACTTTTGTAAGAATAAAGTATCATTTGGGATCCAAAACTGAATGTTTTATACAATGCTATATTGATGTGGGTTAATGCTCTTGTACACTGTAGAGATTTGTCACTCTTATTGGTTTAATAAAACATTGATTGGCCAGTAGCCAGGCAAGAAACGTATAGGTGGGGCTACCAGATTAAGAGAATTCTGGAAAGAGGAAAGGCAGAGATATAGTCCACAGCCAGATACAGAGGAAGCAAGATGAAAATACCTTACTGAGAAAAGGTACCAAGCCACATGTCTAAATATAGATAAGAATTATGGGTTAATTTAAGTTGTAAGAGTTTGTTAGTAGTAAGTATGAACAATATGTCAAACAGTTTATAATCAATATAAGCCTCTGTGTGTTTATTTGGGATTGAATGTCTGCAGGACTGGGTGGGACAGAAACTTCTTTCTACACTACATGGTGTATTTTATAGTTTTATTGCTATACTTATAAGATCCTAATATTATGTATTTTCTTAATTAGTTATTGACTACAAAGACCATATTATTTGTGGTGGTTTGAATAGGTATGGCTCCCATAGGCTCATATATTTGAATGCTTGGTCATTATTAGTGAGTGACTCAACCTGATAGGGATTTGGAGGTGGGGCCTTGTTGGAGTAGGTATGGACTTGATGGAAATGAAGGTATGAAGTATGAGGTTTCTAATGCTCAGGCCAGGCCCAGTGTCATCATCTTCCTGTTGCAGTGTTTTGAGATGTAGAACTCTCAAGCTCTGTTTCTAGCACTATGTCTGTCAGCTTGCTGCTATGCTTTCTGCCAAAATGACAGTGGACTAAACCTCTGAAACTGTAAACAACTCTCAATTAAATGTTTTCCTTTTAAGAACTTCTGTGGTCATAGTGTCACTTCACAGAAATAGAACACTAAGTCATTATTTAACTAAAAATGAACCATTTGAATCAGTAAAAAATAGAATTAGGGTGACACTGGCTAGCCACATATTTCACTTCCTGTTTTGTACTTACTTTCAAATAAATTTGTTCCTCAATTCTAACTAAAGTTGAAGGAATGCATCAAAGTATGTTATGTTCTTCCCAATTTCTTTTCTATAAATTTAGCATATACCTGTTGGCTCTAAATTTCTTTGATTTTGACAGTACAGTTATGTAAAGATATGATCTTCAGTAGTAAAGTAGGCAGGTACCAGATTTATTAAGCCCTCACCATGCAAAGTACTTTTCATACATTACTTTATTAATTCTCAGAGCACTTATTTGAGAGTGTTTTATTCTTTCCATTTTATGAGTGTAGAAGCTGGAGTTAATAACAATTTTGCACAGTTGTGGTAGAGCCCATGTTCTAAACCACTGTGATATTATGTCTCTGTATTTAGCTGAACTGACATTTACATGAAAGCCAGTAATCAAATCACCAGAGTTTCTTGAGTATGGAGGGGTGTTTTACATAAAAACATGTTTAATGTTTAGCTACTGCACATCAGTAAAGGCATATATCTTATGTTGTGAAAATAAAGAAATGCTTTTATGTAGCATAACAGATGATTGGTGGCCAGAACACCCCACCATCAGTTTTCTATGATTCATTCGTTAAATGATTATTGCCTTATACTTTGGGAATTGAGCTGTTGGAACAGTCTGTGATTGGCTAGACAGTTTGTACTCATCCTTGAGTAGCGCACGCGTGCACACACACACACACACACACACACATACACACACACACACACACACACACACACACACACACACACACACACACACACACACACACACACACACACACACACACACATACACACACACACACACACACACACACACACATACACACACACACACACACACACGCACACGCACACACACACACGCACGCACACACAGGGAGGGTGAGGGAGAGAGGAGTAACTCACAGAGACAAATAAACAAAATTAAAATCAAGGGATAATCAATTTGTAAATTATTGCAACATAATCTCAGTTCCAGAATTAGGCAGAAAGCAAAAGGATCCATCTTCAACACTATCTTCTTATGGGAAACAGTTCAACATTTTCTCTAAACTAAGTTTAGAGAGTTGGCCTGTTCATGGGGGAAAACTGAAAGATCTGGTGACCTTTCTGTCTCTGTGTGTTCTTTATCCTGAATTCTTAACCAATGTTCCTAGACCTGTGTTTCCCTGAGAATATAAACTATCCTCATTATGCTGCAGTGTCCACTCTCACAATGAATTATCTTTTGTCATTTTCCACAAGGATATAAAAGTTGAGAGGGTATCTGTCATAGGATGTTTGAAGAGCAGAATAGCAGTCACTGTAGTGAATAAAGTGAGCAATTTTTGAAATTAAAAAAATTTCCTGCTCCAAACTTTATATCCTGTCATGGTGTGAAACTCACAGACATTTAAAAAGAACTCACAGATCTAGCTGTGTCTACATAGATACAATAATATTTACTCTTTCAAAATTTATTCTTATATACATAAAATTTTTATATATTTATGTACTCACCAAGGCAGTGGTATGATTTTATTTACCTAATTCTATAGGAGCTTCAATAATTGAAATTCCGGGTAATGATGAAAAACAAACATAATTTTTGTGAATAGATATAATGAATTGTGAACTTAGAGTGGATCTCCACAGCCTCAGTATGGTAAAATAATATTGTTCAAAGAGATAAAGATAATGGATGAGGATGTTTCTAAGCTGAGAGCCCAATTTAAAGAAAAGCAAACCGGGAAACCACAAAGAATTGCATATAGGAACTCCCAGCAGTTGTGAGTGCAGGCACAAAATCAACACAAGATCAATCCAGACAAAATCCTAGGAGGTGAGGGAAAGGGTCTCATGAAGTTCTAGGTCTAACTGAGGAGCTGCTGGCACTGATGTCTGCTGGGGTGGAGCAGTCAGTTTTCCTTAGAGATCCAGTCCATTGGAGTCTACCCATGCTCTATTACCCTTACACATATTGACAGGACTAAGTAGACTCACTGGGTAAAAAAAGAAAAAAAAAACAGGGAAAATATGTGAAACTGTGAGGGCATAGTGGGCAAAGGTGATAAGGGAGGAATTGAAGTGGAGGAGATGGATGGGGCATGAATTGATCAAAACACATCATATGAATGCTCAAAATTCTTTTTTTAATTTTAATGAATTTCCCTTCCTTCCTTCCTTCCTTCCTTCCTTCCTTCCTTCCTTCCTTCCTTCCTTCCTTGTTCCCTCCCTCCCTCTCCCTCCCCTCCCCCTCCCCCCCTCTCCCTCTCTCTCTCTCTCTCTCTCTCTCTCTCCCTCCCTCCCTCCCTCTGTCTCTTGCAACATGGTCACAGTTTCTGCTCCCTCCTCTCTTCCCAGTTTCTTCCCCCTACCCTCTCTGTGCTACCCCCCACAATCCACTCTTCATCCATTTCTGTTTAGGAAAGGGCAGGGCTTCCACAAATATCAACAAAGCATGGAACATCAAGTTGTAGTAAGACTAAGTACCTCCATATGTATTAAGGCTGGATATGGTAACCCAGTATGAGGATTAGGGTCCCAAAAGCCAGTAAAAGAATCAGAGACAGCCCCTGTTTCCACTATTAGAAGTCCCCAAAGAGGACCAAGCTACCTACACAACTGTAACACATATGCAGAGTGCCTAGGTCAGTCCCATGCAGGCTCCCTGGTGGTTGTTTCAGTCTCTGTGAGCCCCTGTGAGCCCAGGTTAATTGATTCTGTGAGTTGTCTTGTGATATCATTGACCTCTCTGGTTCCTACAATTCTTTCTCCATCCCTTCAGCAGGATTCCCCAAGTTCCACCTGATGTTTGGCTGTGGGTCTGCATTTTTTTCTATCAGTTGCTGGATAAATCTTCTCTGACGACAACTGGGCTAGGCACCCATCTATTAGTGTAACAGAATGTCATTAGGCATCATTACATTGACCTATTTTTTCCTCCAGTCATGTTTGGTTGTATCTAGATCTCTATGTCATCCAGCCTGTGGGTTCTAGTGCTCCAGGCAATGTCAGGGGTGGAATTACTCTCCTGGCATGGGTGAATGCATGAAATTCTTAAAAAATAAAAAATATATATTACAAATTGAATTGTCACAACCAATGCCACCATTTACTTTGTTTTCCATTTTGTACCATCTTGTAATCGACCAATTCTATTTTGCTTAGCTGGCCCAATTGGTGAAGAGTTAACATTACTTTTCAGAAGTAAATAAATTGGTATTTATGATCATTTGTTTACATTGTTATTATTCTTTCATAATTTCTTCACCAAATTTCAGATTCCTTCAATTATAGTTTAATAAATGTTCAACAATAAAACATACTTGTAAGTATTGTCTGTGGTTTGTTACTGGTAAGAGACAAGTTTTGTGCTCATTTGAATCAGGCTTGTTATTTTTTTTCAAAGACAAACTGGAAAGAGCAGATCAGTCATTTATAAAATGTCTCTGCTTTTCCTACTTGACATTGTAAATTTAATTTTAAGAATCAAATGTTATAATTAGCCCTCAACTCTTGTTCCCTTTCTCTGATGTTGTCCTGGAGCTATCATTTATCAATGCTGTTGCTAACAGATTGAGGTTGGGATGTGCTATCTTTCCATGGATTAATTTAGTGGACCATCATGATGGCCTCTGCCTTGCTACTAACCAAGAGGTGACAGTGGAGTTAGGGACTGACAGTGATGAAAACGGTACATGATTGTCATGCTCTCTGCTTTGGTTTGTTTTTCTGCACTGAACTAAGTTTGTCCCCTAACTCTTGGCTGCTGCAAACAGACCTTTACCTGTTTGGTCTTAGAAGCAGGATATCCCTTTTGTCTTTTGTCATCTCTCTCTCTCTCTGTCTCTGTCTCTGTCTCTCTCTGTCTCTGTCTCTCTCTGTCTCTCTCTCTCTCTCTCTCTCTCTCTCTCTCTCTCTCTCTCTCTCTCTCTCACACACACACACACACTCACACATTTCCTTTTTCTGTAATACAGCCCTGTTATCTCTCTTGAGAAACCACAATGGCTTGTTTTTTACATTCTTCTAAGTCTCCTGAATTCCCATTTTCTGCCGTTTGAAAAGAGAAATGTATTAGAATTATCTCCTACATAGTTGGAGATTAGAAGCAGTTCTTTGTAGTCTGTCTCATCAGCTGAGATCACAGGGTGAGCATTAGAATCATTATTCAGCTCTGATTTTCCTTGGCACAGAACATTTTTCACTGTATTTTCACCTCTACAGGCACCAAGCTGGTCTCCTTTGCTCCTTCACATTTGTTTTCCACAGTCCTCCAGCCTGGCCACCCCTCTTTGGCTTTAATCCTTCCTCCCCTGGCATGGCACCTCCTCCCCTCTGTGTCCTTGTCTTAATGAGCTCTCTCTTTCTTACTGTGTATCTAGTGCTGTCACATCCTTATGTTCTCCTCTTGCTCTGGACTTCTTAGTGCATTTGTTAGGTTAATCATACTCTGAGACAAGGATCTATGGTTTACATTAGAATACTTGCATGTGCATGGAGATTTTGAGCATTTACTTGTTGATTACTTAAAATGAACATTTGCACTGTTGGTTTTGAGAAAACTGACATGCACTCTGACAGATATAGGATGCAGACCAGTCAGGGCTAGTGGACCTATAGTAGGACACTGTTTCAATTCAAGCCCGAGTTCCAAATTATGCCAGGAACATGCTAGTGACATGTGTCTGTAATACCAGCATTTGCAAGACAAAGTCAAGAGGATCTGAAGTTGGTGGTCAGCCTGGGCTATATAGAAGACTTTGCCTATCAATCATTAAAGAAATAAATAATCCAGTAAAATTTAGTTTAGTTCATAGCCATAGTTGTGTGATTCTAACTTCAGGTGACTAACATTTAAATTCATTAATTAAACAAATACTCATGGAACAACCACAATAAACCAGATTGTTGCTAGGCAACTAAGGATATAGTACTAAGTAGAGGCAGTCAGCTCCCTGCCTCTTAGAAGTCTCCACTGGACTGAAATTCTGTAATCCCTCAATGAACTATATGAATGCCTGTCAGGAGTACAGTTAGGATGCATAACAGGGTTTATTTAGTTATGAACACTTTAGTGAAAACCAACTTTTCTCAGATGGGAAAAATATGAGAGGATTGAAATTAAGTAAATGACTAGAGGAGGAACATCCATTAGGCAGAAAACACTGATGGCACATTATCAGGGAGAAGAGGGATTCCACCAGACATTTCATCACACATGTTCCCACAGTTACTACAAGCATCATGAGGCACATGTTCCTCTATTTTTGCTTAGTGGCAAGTCTAAGTGTATTCTTCAAGACATATTATGTTTGTTTCTGAGAAATAACAGACCTGTTCACTGAATTTGGATAACTTGCCTTAGTTTCTCAGAGGCTGGCAGAGTAGAAATGATTTGACTCTGGTAAAAGATAAAACAGAGCTGGCAAATATGAGAGAAAATATGAGTGGGAGATAAATTTACAAGCACGAGATCTAGGGACTTCTTGGGTTTGGTGATGAAGAGAAGTAGAATAAAGTTTCAGAAAGTGGGTGCACACCCCCTCCTGTATGAGAGCAAGGGCATTTCTGCTGCCTCTTGTGTGGATTAGGACTGAGGGAAGGCATAAGTGCATCCCAGCACAGGAAAAACAAGGGTGAGGAGAGTGTGCAAACAAGTCTGCATGTCATTCCTGGTGTTATTCCAAGGGCAACCTCTCCTTCTGTGAAAAAAAAATAGTATAGACAGTTGAATTGTTATTGGTGTAAGTTCTAGTCAATACACCTTGGAAATAGTAAATTTCTCTATTATCTCTTCCTCTCTTTATTCCTTTCTTTCTCATTATTGACACATTTTAATGCAATGCAACCATAAGAAAGGGTAAGAGTTCAAGAAGTGCCTGATAATTTTAATATTTCTCAGTTTTTAGCCCTTTCAACATTGTTCACTTTCTTTGTTTTTCAGTTAAGATACTTGTGCAACATAAATCACATAAGTTGAAGGTATAAAATGCACTGTTTCTATGTATGTATACATTGCATAATCATGGCCCCAGACAGCCTGACTAACCTATCCATCACTTTATGTGGTTTTCTTTTGTTTTCAGTTGCTAAACAGGCACTAAATTGACTTATGTCCTCAGCCATATTTTCCAATTTAAGTGTGATCAGAATATGTAAAAACCATTCTTTTAAACAAATTTCCAGTACAGAATATATAAATGTTGTAAGTCATAGTGGCTGCCCTGTGTTAGGTATGCAGAACTTATACAAGTGTATGGCCAACATTTCATCTATGCCTCTACCCTTGGTTCCTGATAGCCATTCTTCTCTATTTCTAAGAGTTTCATTTTTAAAATTCCCACATATGAGAGCGAGCAGCCATATTTGCCACTATCTTCCTTTATTAACTAACTGTGAAACTGTAGTTCACATATTCAGTTTTAGATTTAGATTAATTATCTATTAAGGATGGGTAATAAGAACTCCCTCATCAAAGTGCTGTTCTGCTAGCATAGTACATGACATGTAATCAATGCATGATAAATCATGTTCGTTTCCCTTGAATATTACAGAAAAGTCAAATTTAAACTTCTGCTTCCTCTAATGTCATTGTGTTCAAATCGAAGTGTTTGCTTTGGTGGTTCCTTTGATGAACTTGCAACAGTAGGAAAAGGAAATCATGCTGGAGGACTTGCAGTTGACTCAGAACCAGAGTGAGCCACATGAGTGTGGAGGTACCATCAAAGGATTTCTTGGCTCACCATAGGGAGAGACTCTCTATTGGCTTCTCTGATTTAGTGGAATATCCTCTCATGTTGGCACCATATCTTACACATTTAAAAATGTGACTGATTATGTGAATGAGAATTGCACCGAGCTCATCCTAGGATGTAAAGAGCATCTGACGACTCGCTTACTCATTTACGACCACACAAAACTTTCCTACTGACTGTTGGAACCTTAAACAAATGCCAGTCTCACATAACCTTTCAGATACACAATCTCCTAGGACGTTATGGAGACAAAAGTAATTGTTATAGTAGTAGAAAGCTTTTGAATGAGAAGGTTATGTTTGTTTACTTGAGATAACATCTTGCTACATGGCCAGGGCTGGTCCTGTCACTAATCAATCTCTTGCCTCCCCAGTGCTAAGATTGTAGATATGTGCTACTACTCTTAGCTCATAGTGGGTTTTGGGCTTTGTTTTATCTGACAAAGGATCTCCCATTTTTGTTCAGGCTTACATGGAAGTCACTATGTAGCCCAGGCTGGTTTCAAACTGAAGGTCTCAATCAGTCTCTTGAATACTGGGTCCACAGATGTGTAGCACTACGCCCAGCTACAAGTATACAGGTTTGGGATGGTTTAGTGAACCTCCAAGGTTTCTACTTATTGAAAAATCCCTTATTGTCTCTTGAAAGTTTCTAATCTTGACAGCATGGTTAGTAATATTGATTTTAGTAGTAAAATATTTGTTTTGTTTATTGTATCACCTCAACTCATTGCATTGAGAGTTAGGGGCTTAACATTAATACATATCAAAAAGTAATCATAAATAGCACAATTAACAGTAAGGTGAACATTTTGTTTCTAGCTATGGTGTTGAACTCTAGTATATAAAATCAGAAACTGTAAAGCAGTAAATGAAACATGATGTTTATTTATTCTTTTACAATTCAGAATTTATTCCATTTGTATTCCATTTAGGGTAGAGTAACAAATAAAGAATATATTTTCTGATTATAGGGACTATCCTTAACTATCGATATTAAAAATTAATGTAGTTTTTTGTGTTTTTAGTTAAAAATAGTTTTGGAAAATTCTTGTCATTTTGAAAATCAGTATTTTTCATGAATTACCTATTTCATAATTTGGAAAAATTGCTATGGAATTAACATGAAATTTCCTTCTTAACTCTCAAAGATTGAACAGACCTTTATTTCTGCTTATTTATATAAAACTGTATTTAGTATTATGAAGATTTTGCATATGAAATGTGTTTTATTTCCTATAGAATTTCATTCTTTACAAAGTTTTTCAGAGCTCACTTCTTGTTGGTTTTTAGAGATGTACAGGGTATGCTGCTAGTGACATAATGATGAGAATCCACACTAGCAGACTGGAGTTCTGAGCTCCCCTGTGCAGCTAACCAGTTTCCTGATCATGACTCAATCATAGTTCAGAGAACAGTCCAGAGAAAGCAGACAACTTCTGTCACTTATTAGAAGGCTCTGAGGATTTCACTAGCTTGTTCAAAACAAATTTATCTGAGCAATAGACTTACAACTCTAATCTACATGGTCTGACCTTGGCTTCAGTCCTGTTTCCACACCACAGAAACTGACACAGACTACAGAGTATTGAATAGCAGATCATCTTTCATGTTATAATCATAAATTAGCATGTGATGTTTGTAGAGAGGTGAGTGTTCTTACAAACTTTTGTGTAAACCCATTATACCCTGATCGGGTGCCAAAACCAGCAATGATGACCAGGAAATATATATATTTATATATTCCCTAAGAACAGCATAACCATTCTCATGTAATGTTTCCATTGGGTACTAGTAACAATTACATCCTTTGTTCCATAGGTAGATATTAGAGAGGCACCCTGAAGAGTGGGTCATGATTTCTATGTTACACAAAGAAACTATCTCCAAATTCAGGAAAAAGGGTTTCCTTGGAATTTTTATTTGGTTTATCAAAATTATGATCATTCTGAAATTTATATAGTCAGTGTGCATTTTGGGAGCAGGATGTTTAATCCTAACTGTCTAGTTGATTGGATTGAAAGATGCTCATTTTACTAAAGCACAGATTCAAGTGTGTCTTTAAGGGCTTTTCCAAAAAGGACTAATTAAAGAGAAGAACACTTACCATGGAGGTAAAATTGGCAGCACCGTCTCATAGCTATGGGTTTGGGAACAATACAAGGGGAGACACAAGAAAGCAAAACCACATGGGTTTCTTTCTCTGGATACCTGTAGTCATGAAGTGAGCCACACAGTCCCGTACATGATAGTGAAACTCTGAAATCTATGAGCCAGGATCAGTCCTTTCTCCCTTTAACTGATGTTTTCTACAGGCCTTTCCTATACTATAGACAGCAAGAAGCTCTCATTGTTGCTTTTTTCCCCCTAAAATTCTTTTGCCCCTTTAAAACTCATTGATTGACTTATTGATTTTAGGTAAATATAAGATACTTCACAATGTATTAAATGATCATTTGATTATCACAATCTTTATATTGAGCTCTTACTTAGAAAACTTAAGGTCAAACTCAGAGCAACTTCTGAGTCCACTTATAAAAACTAGAACTCTCTTGTCTTTCAAGATAAAATAAAGTCACTTACTCAGACACACAACTATTGTCTATTGTCTTTTGTTTCTTCTGCACTCTGGTTAGTTTTGTTTGAATTCTCCATTTCTAGCAAAGCTTGTTTGAAATAACATCCTCATTGGCATTATAGCTTGGTTCTATCATTATCAATGAAGCAGGGGGTAACTAGGCCCTGCCTGGGATGATATGACAGACTTTGGAGATCCTCCACAGAGGGCCTCAACCTCTCTGGGGAGTGGAGGGGGGATGTGATGGGCACTTGGGCGAGCTGATATGGGGTGGGGGAGAAGGGGAGGAAGAGGGAGAGGGAGCTGGGATTGACATGTGAAGCAGGCTTGTTACTAATTTTAATAAAAATTATGAATACTAAAAAATACAATTTATCCCATCACCAAAAAACCACCCCCCCCCAAAACAAAACAGGTATCAAGATGATTCTACAAATAGCAGACACATTCTGCTATATAACCCTCTAAGCTTCTATTGGTCTGAGTTTCTCAATTAACTTTTTTGATGAGTCACAGCAAAGTATTGGTTTCAAAGCCACAATTCTAATCATTGTCATATTTTCTATTTACTTTATTAAAAGAAACAGTGTTTTAGAAATTGTGAGGCCTTGTTTCTGTGAGTAGGGAACTGTACGCCAGCCAAGTCCTAATCCTTTAAATACATTCATTAAATTCTCACCAACACCATTCCAAAATAATATGAATTCTGTGAATGGAAAGTGCACAGTTTAAAAGGCATAAAATAGAGTTCTAGCTTAACCTCCACACTCACTCACCAGCTCCACAAAAATCACACACAGAGCATGTTTTGAAAGAGAATCTGCCACAAGTCACTCACATATCTTCTGACTACCAGTGAGAGCTCTTAATTTTAATTATCCTAGAATCAGTTTCATTCTTTGATTTTCTTACTGACATGCCAACTTTCCTAGTGGGAAGTCTTTCAGATTTCTAATTTCTGTGATTAGATGCCTTCTGTTTAAGTCCATTGTTCTTATGATTTCCAGTATAAAGCTCTTGAACTGACCAGCTGT
Source organism: Cricetulus griseus (assembly GCF_003668045.3). NCBI lineage: Eukaryota > Metazoa > Chordata > Mammalia > Rodentia > Cricetidae > Cricetulus > Cricetulus griseus. The sequence goes on along the minus strand of NC_048595.1, from coordinate 187,278,935 downwards.
GTTTTAAGGATTCAATAAATGAGAGATACTGCTTGGTAAAAAAAGCTGGTATACCCTAGACACTCTAGACCACAACTGGCTATTCTGGAATCCAAGGCACCTTTGCCATTCACATCCAGTGTGCTTTCCACATTCTGTATGCTTTGGTTGAATTCAGGAAGAGTGGACATATTGTAAACATATTCTTTCTCTTGGCTAGTCAGGAATTTGCATTATTTGTGTCTTGGAAATTGAGGAGCTGGCTGCATTTGAGTCTCTTTAAACAAACTTAGTTGATTTTCTTGGGAGGAGAACTTATAAAACTCATGCAACTCTTCTGCTTCCTCACTGGATCCTGTCAACAAGTAGCATTAAGCATTAAACAATCTTCATTGTCTGAGAATTCCTCAAAGAGGAAGCACGTTCAATGGTTGCACAAAGAAAGGTCTTCAAGGATGCATATTTTAAAATATTTTCTGAGAATACATTATAAAATTCTTTGTATAAAATCACATGATATCCTGGGCTGTGGTTATTACTATAACATTCAGCAATATGTGCATATGCATATATTAATTTTTAAAGCTTTTGTCTGTGAGGATGTTTATAAAATTCACTCAGCACTTGAAATCAAGGAGTTGACCCTTCTGAGTTACTGAATCATCTCTGATTAGAAAGAACTATGTATTAGAAAGAATAAATTACAAGTTTGAATTTTAAATGTAAAATACTTTTGCCATCCGTGACTTGAGAAGTCATGTAATTTGGATAGAAAACATTTCACAAACACTTCTGAGAGTGAACACTCAGACATCAGCATGTCTTCTATTGGGAGGCTATTGAACCTGCAGGCATGGACTTCTTGTTGGAGAGCTGGCCTAATGTGTTGGGGTCCTCAGCTACATCTATGTGCCTAAGTCTATGTAGTTGTAGCTGCAGACAGACGGATACATATATTCATAATGTTTGAATGCATGTGCATCTACATTATTCTCACATCTTGATATTTTATTTCATATCCATGGAGTTGAAAGGAACTATAGCTTTGTTCCCTTTGCAGATTACTTCAAATCATCGCTACTGACACTAGTCACTAGACATGCACTTATGTGATGACAAGATAGATGCGCTGGATTTCAAGAAAGCAGGGTTCAAAGAATTAACTCAAATAATTGCCATTGGTAACCTTGTGAATTTGGGCAAACCTCTGGTGTTCACAGTATTCAATTTTTCAAACAAATGAAAAGTTTAATTACATGTGGACTAAAGGCTTACTTAACTATGAACTAAATATGTAATTTTAATCCATTAATTACTTAAAGGAAGAAATACTAATCATATTACATAACACATAAATGAAAAATTAAAACTATTTAGCATATCTTAAAATAATTTTTCAAAGTTAGATTTTTCTGTACATGCATATGAAAACCGAAGAACTTTTGAAACTCACTCTATTTGGAACCTGAAAATATTTAGAAATTATTTCAAACTTTGGGAGGAGCGTCCAGTGAAAAGATTGGAATTTCCATTGGAAATTAGAAAGCATTTTAATATTCATATGCATACATAAATACTCTAAAGATTCCTTAATTCATGTTTTGTTCTCAATTTTCAACATATTTATTACCAGAATTAAATAAATATTGCTTAAAATAATCTAATCTTTCAACAAAAGAGTGAAGGAAACTGAGGAATTCTCTATTTAAGAGCTAATTTAGGCAGACCATGCCCTAAAAGAAGCAAAAGTGTCCAGTTTAAAGAATGTAAGAAGATAGATTTTTATAGAAAAATATTTATAGTCAAAAAGAGAAAAAGTACATTCCATGGGATTTTAAGATCTACATGTGACTTGTTTTTGACAAAGGAAATTTTGAAATAATTGTGGAACTACAAATATGATTTTTGCAATATATTGCTTTAATTGAAGGTTAACCATAGTTGTATGTAAATTCAGAAATAATTTTAACACACATCTAAATTACTTTACCAACAATCAATTTCCAATAACCAACATTTGTAAGGAATTCTTTTAAGTTTTGTATGTATGTGATACAGCTTGCATTGGCAACTGGGACAGAGTAAAATGTAAAACTTTGTTATGTTTTGCAAAGATAAATACACCAGGTTAGCATAAAGCCTATTAATACCATGTTCCAGTAATCCATTATTGGAAAGACTTGAGCTGTAGAGTGACATGATGGGCGGGAAGAATTCTTGGACAGTGAGAGGCCATTGAGCCATGCATATACTCAGCCTTGTGCTGAGGGGCTCAGTGATTATTTCATGTGTCACAAGTTAACTAGGACAAGAAAATGTTTTAATGTTAGAAGCCTGGCTAACCTTGTTGAAAAAGCATAAAAGTAGTATACATACAAGCTACTATAATTATACTGGGGTAAAATGGCATGTTCTTCATGTGAAAAACCAGGCTATCAAACTAATTCAAGGGATAAGCTTGTATACATCTAGAGAAAAATGCAGAATGAATAATGCCAAAAATACTGTTTCTGCCAAGTTCTAGCTCATTAAAACACAAATATGGGAAAATGAGATAATTAGAAATTAAGTATTATCTTTGGTTAACTTTGTCTTTTTAACACTACTTTAAAAATATGATTTTATATACATATGTGTATATAAATATGTGACTTGGCAGGGCTTTAGCAGTGGTTTTCAGTCTTCCTACTGCTGCAACCCTTTAATACAGTTCCTCATGTTGTGGTGACCCCCAATTGTAAAATTATTTCAATGCTACTTTTTAGCTGTAATTTTGCTACAGTTATGAATTGTAGTGTAAATATCTGATATGTGTGATATCTGATATGTGACTCCCAAAGGGGTCATGACCCAGAGGTTGAAAACCACTGCTTTGGAGCCTGTCTTTTACACTTGCTGGGTGGAATGTTTCTAGCCAAGCTTTCTTTTATATAAGAAGTAAAAGTGGTACTATAACTTAAAGTGTTCTCTGATGAAAGAAAGGTAGACTGTTTTCTATAAAATGTCTTTGTTTATCCGCAGCACATTTTAAGACCTATTATTTATCTTCTCGAAGCCCAACATGGCTAAAATCCCAGTCTGTTTTGTTGTTTTGAGCATTGGGACTTATTATACGTGCAATTAACCTTACAATTATTTCATGCATGGATTTCTTTCACAGTATTTTGACAATTCAATATATTTCAAATGGTTCCCCCCCCCCGAATGTTGACGAGGCTAAATTGCACATCACACATGGGTCACAGAAACATTCTGTTATGTTAGAATATAGTAAGGTTGACTAGGATGTGTCCCCTATTACTCATCTCAGGCTGTTATAAAAACACTTTATTGTCATGTTTTGCTGATTTTTATTTATTATTTTGGAGCTTATTTTTAAGAAAATTCTAAAATCTTTTGGCCTTACACTATCTATTAGTATTTTTGGAAGAAGAGTTTGACTCATAGGTACTCATAGGTAGAAGTCCTTTTGACACCATTTTCAGACATAGTTATATAAATGTATGAAAACATAAGACTGGGAGAGGGCTGTGACAGTGCAGTAGATAAGTGTTTGCTGTCCAAGCATGATGCCCTCTGTCTGGTTTGCTAGCAGCCATGCAAACAACTGCACATTGCAGAGCATGTTTGCAACCTCAGTGCCAGGAATCAGAGACTGGTAACTCCAGAGACTCACTGGCAACCAGTCTAGAAGAAACTCTGAGTTCCAGGTTTAGTGAGAAACTCCATCTCACAAAATAATGTGGATAGCAATAGAGGCAGACATTTGATGTGAGCCTCTGAATTCTACAGGAGGCTTTGCATATGAGGGTGATTGCACACGCCCATAAGTAATGCACATAACATAGAAATAGAAACATCTATTCTTTTGTCTTAACAGTGAAGTAGGTATATACATGCATGTGCTTTAGAATTTAGAAATTTCAAAAGGGTATGAACTTTGTGCTACAACTTTGCTATGTTCACGATCCTGCTTTTCTTTGCCCTGGGAAGCAATGACTGCCCACAGTTTCCCTGCAGACTAGAAGTAATTCTCTATGAATTTAATCAGCGAAGCATTTTACTCCAACCTAGCCAGTGTTATGCTATTTTAGGTTTCTCTCTGATCTTTGTTATAGTGCTCTCAAATTGACAAAAAGTTATTTTCCTACAAGTTCCTGAAATATTCTCAACTATTTTTTTTCATTTTAAGATGTATTCAATTCCTGTACAGCTTCAGATACACAGCTTCTCTGCAGTTGGCTTTCGTCTTTCTTGTTAACCAAGCATACTGTGTTGTACTTTCATGGTTATTACATCTCATAAACAGATGTAGAAGAGTAGAACTATTGTCTTAAGGCCAGTATCTCACACATAGCATTCAACACTGACATCTCTATTAATAAATAGTTTGGAAAACTTACATGGAAAAATACATGTCCCATCTGTGTGGCTTGGTTTGACCTCTTGCCTTTGTCACCTGGGGCATAGACTACTTGCCTAGAAACCTAACAACAGACAGAGCTCTCAGGACTTGTTACCTAGGGACTGGATCATGTTGTGACTCTTCATTTTGCCTTCCTGCCTGTCATGGAGCATTACTCATCACATCTGACTCTTTGCATTAGAATGCTTGCCTGGGATTGCATTCACAGAGGACAGGTCATCAGAAATAGATCACCATTTAGGGCTCAGCCTTGTGTAAAGAATGAACTACACTGGCAGGTACATTTCTGGTATTTTTGACAAAAGTTTGAATATAATTAAAGGATATACTTGGACACTGCATTGTTGCAGTTGTTATTAATTAGTTGCCTGAGCCAGATGAACAGATGATAATGAAATTCACTGTAATGCAATTCTTTCTTTGCACTTTCCTCATATATAAGGCCTGTAAAATCAGAAAAAATGAGGCAGATTGGGTAGGCAGCATATAGCAATAGCAGAGATTGAAAATACCAAGATACACTCCTACCAGACTGTTTTTGTTACATTTCCTTTCTCATTTTACTTTTATTTGTTGGTTTATTTATTGAGAAATACATGTCCCCATGTTCCACTCAGAGAGATTCTGGATCAACAGGGCTAAGACAGAACCCCAAAGTATGTATATTACAATCCCCTCAGGTTATCAAGGCTGTGGAGCTGGTGAGGATTATCTATGCCACAGGGCAAGGGGTGAACTTTCTGTGACTAGCTATGATGAAGGATTCACATTATTTCCTGGAAACAGCATCCCTGAAAGACACCAAAGTAAAGTCATCTGGGAAAATGATATTTTTATGACTGTATGAAAAAACAATGTAAAGACTCTACTCTTAATCCTCAGGTTCCTTACATTCTCTACCACCTGATCAAAGAAAAACAATTATAAATAGAAAACATTGTTAATATTTTTGGGGTTTCATATCTATTATATTTTTATTATATATAGTAAAAAGATAATGCAAAATGGAGAATTACACATTCTTTTGTAACGATAGGTTACAAATGTGATTTTGAAAATGTGATTTTCTTACTGTGTAACAGAGAGGTTTAGACATTAACTCGATGGTAGATGAGATTAGCTTGTCAGAACCGACCATCTCAGAAGAAATTCTGAAAGATGAATTCGGTACATTTTAGGAAAGCTGTCAGGTATTTTTGGAATGCTGTTGTTGCGAGTTCTTGGGAGATGTGATAGACTATCAAACTATCTTTGCAGGATGTAATTCTCATTTGATGTCTCAACTAGCAGGTTCTTATTTTCCATTGTAGAAGGATCACTCATTTTATTCATCGACTTTTATTTCGCGTCTTGCTCAAATCACAATCTTTTTCCATGGGTTATTTGTTTATCTTTTAGTCAAGATATATGTGTAAACATTTTGTCAATTTAATTAAGTGTTTCTATTGCACCCTTACAAAATATTTTGCTTGAGGCAGTGTTTTGCCATGCTGCCCAGGCTGACTTCAAATTTCCAGTCCTTTTGCTCAGCCTGGGCATTGCCAGTAGCTGAAATTATAGTCACCTGCCATTGTATTGATCCACTCACAAAATACTTTTCAAAAATCAACTATGATTTTTATTTTCATTATCTTTAAAGGAATTTATTTTAAAAACACTTTAATTTGTAGTATAGTAGTTTGCATGCCTGTCAAGACTCATAAGGGTGAGGGACACACTGTGAGGACATCCCTGGAAATGCTCCAGAGGAACACCTTTGCTGGGTGAGAACTACTAGCTAAGTTCTACCAGTAACAGACACATACGAGTCTTAGACATTTTATGTCTTAGACACAGAAACTGGAATCAGAAATTTCCCTGTCCCATAGAATAAGCACTGACAAAGTTTTTTGCTTTTTTTTGTTAAGAAGTATTAAGTTAAGCAGTAGTCTTGGAAGAAATGACAAAATAAAATTCACAGCCTCTGAAAGCTTAAAAATTTTACAAGGAGACAAGCAAGGTACAGAACATAAGAAATTATCCACTGAAATAGAAGTCTCAAAAGAATGATGAAGGCAGAATATCATTCTACAGGGAGAAGCAGGAAAGAACGGTGGTGTCATCATGAAAGAGATGGAAAGTAAGCGTGGATTTTCACTGTGGTTGGGCATTGGATTGACCAAAAGGAAAAGGTGTCAGAATAGCATTTGGAAATAAAGGGACCTGCTTGTGAACAGTGGGAAAAGACAAACATACAGGAGCAATTGGAAATTAAACCATGGTGATGTTGCATCTTCTTGGTGACAAGTAACCAGAATCCCAGTTGAAGAAAAATATGACTGTGAAGTATGAAATCCTGACTGTTAGGTTTTTAGGGACAATCTGGTATGCCTCCCTGAGAATTCCTAGAAGGCAGAAGCAAGAAAACCATGAGTTAGAAGCCTACCTAGCAACATAATGAGATCCCATCTCAGAAAACCACCTCAGGAGTAGGAGATGGATTCACTTTGTCATCTATTAGGACCTTAAGTTATAACTCAGACCTGAATTCTCTGGTCCTGCTTATTGACTTTGGATGCTCAGGGATTATTTCCTTCCTAGATTATAAGCCTCATACTGTTCATTATCAACCCATCCCCCAAAGACCACTTTCTGTTATAAACATAAAATTCTTGCCCTCAGCAGCCAAGACATACATGTCTAACAGTGTCCCCTGAATCCCCCTATTAGCCACTGTGGGCAGAGAGGGTGGAATTTGTGGGAATGGCTTTCACCACACAGTTCTATTCCTATAGCCACGTAAAGTGCTTAAAATGGAGATGGAGGAAAACTATCATAGGCATATCTTGGAACTACAATAGAAGAAAGAGAGGGCACAGTTTAAAGGAGGCCATCAATGTCACCATTAATTCCTGATGCTCAAGGATCACAGAGTCTGTCTCAGCATGCATAAGGTGTGCAAAAGTCTGGGTCAGATGCAGTCCCAGCACTGAGAGAAGTGGACACAAGGCCCTATTCTTAACCCAGAAACTATCTCCAATTGAAAACTATTCACAAATAAAAACATAATTTTCTCTGAGGGAGTATCACTGGGTATATAAATCACTCTTAAGGGTAGGCCTCATACCAATACAAAATGAACTCAATGGTAATTTTGGAGGGTTTTATTTTCTATCTATCTATCTATCTATCTATCTATCTATCTATCTATCTATCTATCTATGTCTCCTAATGCTTTTGCCTGGGCATCTACTTTTTTTTTTAACTTACAGGTCTTTTGTTAAAATAATTGTTATCTGATTTTTATGTTTTTTAAATAGGATTTCTGTGTGTGCCCACATGTGTGTCTCTGTGTCTAGATGTGCTCTCATGCTTCATTGCCTCTTTGTTTTTCTGTTTGTTTGCTTTGTTCCATTCAACTATTCTTTGTTTTCATCCATCTGTCCTCTTCCTCTTCCTACTCCTCCTCATTCTTTGTGCCTTTGTTTTCTAATGATAGAAAGCAAGAGAGGAGTTGGATTTGGGAGTGGGTATGGAGGATCAGAACATTAGAGAGGGCTGATATCATACAAGGTTATGGAGTTTTGTTTTAGGATCCAGCTAATAATGTAACTGAGATAACAATGCATTAGGGGGTTCATGTCAGAGCACTGAGGCCATTTGAAAAGATTGACAGGACATGTTGTAAAAAATGGGGTTGAGGTGTAGAATCAAGTTGATCAGAGTTTACTTAAATTGCTTTAAACTCAGCCAAAATCAGGGGTGATGGTAGTTTAAGAGAGGATGATTTTAGCTTACAGTTTTAGCAGCTAACTGTCCGTAATGGCTGGCATTATACAGCAGAAGACACAGTGAATAGATAGAAGACAGGGTGGAAAAAACAAGAGGCTAAAAGCACATGCCTTCAACTGCAAGCACAAGGCAGAGAGAGGAAACTAGAATTTTGTAAGGTCTTTTAATCTCAAAGCCAGCCCCAAATAATACACATCCTCTAGCAAGACCACACCCTCTAAATCTTCCCAAATAGCTCTACCAAGTGTTTAAATGCACAGGATTATGGAGGACATCTCATCCAAATCCTCACATTCTGATTATTTGCTTTATTTGAAAAAAAACCCTAACATTGGTATTTATAACAGCTATTCTATAGTGTACTGCACTTTGTAGTTAAAGGACATGGGAGGTGCTCTCTTATGAAAAGTTCTGCTTCATGAGCAGTTAACTGAGGCCATTTGAGGATGGTTTGTGTGGAATATCTAAGGCACCTTCACACATATACTTGTAGAAACATCAAGAAGGCTAGGATTCACTGAGTCCTTTTCTTCCATGTAGTCTCATGACCTCTCTCATGGTTTATCTTACATGGTGTTCAGAGAATTTACATAAAGCTTATGACTGTAAAAAACAAGTTCACAAAGGGACAGAGTGCTACCTCCCAGTGTTTTAAAGCCTAGATTTAAAGATAGGCATATATCACTTCTATTGCTTCACACTGGTCATTAAAATTGCAGAGTATACTCAGATTCAAGAGAGTATTCAGTCTCTTCCCTTTCCTCTCTCATTCTCTCCACCCTCTCTATTACCTTCTTATAAGGGTATAATATAGCATTACTAATCCCTTTTCTGAAATACAGAAGAAATACTGCTTTTCCACAGGCTATTTTGTTACTTAAATGAGGTAGGGAACAGAAGGCAACATCTCCCAACCCAAAGATGCTTTGGGAATAGCTGCTTATGCATTGTTTTGGTTGTTGTTTTTATATATGTTGCTATTAACATGGAAGGCACTTTTCACTTTGCTACTATTCAATGCATTCACTCCCCCCCATTTTCGTGCTTCTAATTCTTGTTTTGGATGAAATAAAATTGCAGTGTTTTACTTAATTGCAGAGTATTTTAAAGCTCTTTGTGGTTGTTCAAAATCTGTATGAGATCCATGTAGCAACAGCATGCCATTTTCTTCCATTTTCTATGTTTTAGGAATATGTGTATTAGAAATAGATGGAAATGGACAGAGTAAAGAAAACTGTCATAATACAGGTTCTGTGGGAAAGAAGCTTATAATACTAGTGAACAGGCCGGGTGTTGGTGGCACACACTCTTAATCCCAGCCCATGGGAGGCAGAGGCAGGTAGATCTCTGTGAGTTTGAGGCCAGCCTGTTCCACAGAGAGAGTGTCAGGATTGGCTCCAAAGCTACACAGAGAAACCCTGTCTCAAAAAACAAACAAATAAAAATAATAATAATACCAGTAAACAATGTAAAGAATAATGGCACTCAGATGCATCGTATTTGTGCTCTTATGTGGTTAGTTTCCGAAAAAGACATTCATGAGGGTAATTATGACATTATGAGGGTAATTATGTGTTTATATGACTATTTTAAACTGTATATCATTAAGTTTTATTTCTGACACAAGAATTTTGTGCATTTATGTGTGAAATATATTAGGTTATCCAGTGTTTAATATTCAAACCTAAGCAATTTTCACTTTCCTTTTTTTTTCATTTTCATCTTCTTGGACACTCGGTTTCTCTGTTGTTGGTAAACCTCATCACCTGATAGGAGAACTCATCAACCATAAGTAGTTATTTGTGATTTGTTTAGGTTATGAGATGCACCTAAGCTCTCAGTAAATTTTAATGAATATCATATTTGTGTGATTTATCAAGTTGTCATTTGTTTGAAAAACAAGGATCCAAGGTGCTGTGACTTTTTTCTTGAGCATTCAGAGAAGTAGCACTATGATTGTCTCCAGTAGGGAACATTGTGGGAGGAAATTCAGCAGGAAATTCACTTTCTCTATACAAATCTGAGTTGCTTGTCAGTTACCCAAGCAGACATAGAGGGAGCTTATGAGATACATGGGTAGAAAGTTCAGGAAAGTAGTGTGACCAAAGAGCTATTTATTTAAAGATACCATCTGAGTTAATGAGACTAGATGGGTTTCACTTAGGGATAAAGAGAGAGGTGTAATTACTGAGCCTCTGAGAAGTTCAAATGTTAGTGATTACAGAAATGAGGATCTAATAAAGGGACTAAGAAAAAGTAGGTCAGGAAATAGAATAAGGGGAACAGGATGTCCAGGAACCTAGTGAAATATTTGAAGTGATGGGGACTTCTAATTGGCATCTTCTGTTGATTGGTAGGTAAGGACTGAAAATGGAATAGGCATTTGGGGCCTGGAAATTTTATAGGCACTATTTTTCTTCAGTAGGGTTAAAAAGAAAGCCAATGGGAAGTGTTCTCAAGAGAAATATGAAGAGAGCATATGGAGACAGCCAGTGTAGGCCAAGTCCTGGATACACCATCCACTGTGCCTGATGTCTGCCAAAGTGAAATGCCACTCTTCTGTCTTGGCCAGCTCTCTGAGCAGAGGTTAAATAGGAGTCTTTCTTCCATGCACCAGCTTAGGTGCAACTGCTCAAGTGAATGCCTGTGAATTAAAAAAATATCCACCAGAATTGCTTCTGGTCAATACTAAGAGATTTCAAATTTTTTATTGTCTAAATTAACAATGAAGTTGTATAATTTGGAAAATAATTGAAATATACTGTTAATTTATCTTCTACATACTTTTAAAAGAGTAGTAGGAGAATCTTTCATATTTATTTTCTACATTTGTATATTAACTATGCTGGTTAAAATTTGAAAGATAAAACTATACATGCTAGACAAAATATAATATTTTTGAGACTTCTTATATAAAAATGTAATTTTGAAAATTATAGTAGTCCCTAACTGTACTGGAAAATCTTTAATAAATTTAACTAGATGTAGCTAAATTACTACTTAATGAAAAAATAATAGAATAATAGAACTAAGCACAGAGAAGGAAATGTGAGTGATAGGTAGATATTTGAGAAAGGGCTTTTTTTCCAGAATACAATAATTTAAAAATCAATGATATCTCAACTGATGAAGATAAACCATGTTAAGTGTTCAAATGGTATACATAGCCACATCACAAAAGAGGACATTCATATGGTCAGAAAACACGAGTAGCTACTCAAGTTTATTAGTCAAAGAGTTGTGTACAAATAAAATCACTTCAAAGTTTATTTTATTTCTTTTTCTTTCCCATTCTCTTCTTTCTGTTTTCTGTTTGAGAAATGGCCTCAATGTATCTCAAGATGGTTTGAAATTCACTATGTAGGCCACACATATAGCTGACTTTTATCTCATATAATCTTCCTGCCTATGTCTCATATGTATTGGAATTATGGTCATCATGAGTCACCACAGCTGGCTTTTAGAGTATTTCTACACATTCACCAAAATTATTCAAACATGAAAATAGGTAACATGGAATATTATTAAGGGCAAGGAGTAATTGAAACTTTCATAAACTGTTGGTGAAAATGTAAATTGTTTAGGTGCTTTGAAAAGTGTGTTTTAGGGTCTATTGAAGCACAAAGAATGGATATACTGAGTCCTACCTCTAGGTATATGCTAAAATATTTTGTTCTTGTAATTACTGTCTGCTGCTTGAGTATTCCTAGAGACATGTGAACACAATTCTGCTCACTTGAGTCCTGTTTCCTAAGATGGACTGACAGGAACAGGTAGTTGAAACGATGGGTTGTATCTGGTGGACATTTCAGGAATTACAAGGTTTACCAGAACAATTACAATCTTAACTTCAATCACACTTCTCAGCATGCTACCTTTTTCCTCTCTCCTGCATCTAGGAATATCCTTCCCTCTGTGTTCCTTTTCTGTTTTATCCATCAAAGCCAAACCATTGCATAATGTTCACTTCATTTTGATGTAAGTTTCCCAGAACAACCTGCTTGCACATATGTTTGTACTTATGAAAGCAAGGTTTTGTTAAGGCTGGGAAATATGGATATGTTATTATTTTTCTCTCTAAGCTGCTCAGTATCACAAAGATTAGAAAAAAATCCATAAGTAGTATTATGTGTAATACTACTAAATGGTTATAATTGAATTGGACGTATGTAATTCTTCACTTATCATGTGTCAAGTAACACAAAGAAGCCAACTCACCTCAGAGGAGTAGAAACCAGGATATAGACAGATTATTAAAAAATAGTTCAATTTATAAGAGAGAACAAGCCATTAATAAGGCTGAGACATTTACTAAACAATTATATTTAATATTAGCCTCTGAATGATTATTTCATAAGCAACTCCAGGGACCCACAAGTGGGGAGATAAACTGGTCCAGGGGCAACAGTGAGTCAGAGCAAAACATTCAACTACAATTTTTAATGTCCTTAAAATTATCATTTTTTGTATGGTAAAACTTTCAAAGTCTTTTCTTCTAGAATTTTAGAACATAGAGTACATCCTTATTTTTCAGAGTCACCTTGTTTGATAGTAATAATCCAGAGCGTCTTGCTTCTTTTCAGTATCCTACAGAAATCACTTATCACCCTGTTCCATTTCCACCAGGGAATTTTCCCCAACCCCTTTACCCACTGTTATCCTCAACTTCTTTCAAAGAAATTTCTTTTGGATTCTACACCTCAGTGAGATCAGACAGTACTTATTTTTCTGTGTCTAGCTTATTTATTTATTTATTTATTTGTTTGTTTATTTATTTATTTATTTTGTGTGTGTGTGTCATTATTTCTTTTTTATATAGAGAATACTTTATTAATTTTTAAATCAAATCCAGGTAGATAAGGCCTTACATATTTAATACAGTGTCTTACCCCTGTATAAATGGAAAAAATTAAGTTCAACATTTCAAGGCCAATATGACTGTTAATTTCTGCACAATGCCAACTCAACACATTAAACTGGGATATTTTTTCTAAAGTTGGCAGCACAGCTAAAGTTTCTAAAAATTATATATATATACATACATATATATATATATATATATATATATATATATATACCAATAAGAGCAGTATGTTATGCATCAATAACAGCAACAACTTTTCCAGGTTCTGCAGTCATATGAACAAAATTGTAGAGACATCCAGCCATCCAGCACACTGCATTTTAAAAAAAAAAAGTAGAAAACGAAGTCCTGAAGAACAGCACAGTTCTGTTACTCTTGTGGTACCTGGCACCATTTTTTTTTTAAATTAGCTTCTCAGTCATCATCTGGAAGGAAAGAATTCTGAGCAACATCATTAAAAACAGCTCTGATAAAGCACGGTCACTACTATGTGTCATAAAGCAGGTCCACATATGAGTGAGTACATATCATGTTTGTCTTTTTGTGATTGGGTTACCTCGCTCAGAATGGTTTCTTCAAGTTGCATCCATTTTCCTGCAAATTTCAAGATTCCATTGTTTTTTTTCTGCTGAGTAGTACTCCATTGTGTAAATGTACCACATTTCTCTATCCATTCTTCGGTTGAGGGGCATCTAGGCTGCTTCCAGTTTCTGGCTATTACAAATAATGCTGCTATGAACATGGTTGAACATATGTCCTTGTTATATGAATGTGCTTCTTTTGGGTATATGCCTAGGAGTGGAATTGCTGGATCTTGTGGTAGGCTGATTCCCATTTTCTTGAGGTTTCGCCATACTGATTTCCACAGTGGCTGTACAAGTTTGCACTCCCACCAGCAGTGGAGGAGTGTTCCTCTTTCTCCACATCCTCTCCAGCATAAACTGTCATTGGTATTTTTGATTTTAGCCATTCTGACAGGAGTAAGATGGTATCTCAGAGTTGTTTTGACTTGTATTTTCCTGATGGCAAAGGATGTTGAACACTTTCTCATGTGTCTTTCAGCCATTTTAGATTCCTCTATGGAGAATTGTCTATTTAGCTCTGTACCCCATTTTTTAATTGGATTGTTTGGTGTTTTGGTGAATAGCTTCTTGAGGTCTTTGTATATTTTGGAGACCAGCCCTCTGTCAGATATGGGGTTGGCGAATATCTTTTCCCAGTCTGTAGGCTGTTGTTTTGTCTTACTGATTATGTCCTTTGCCTTACAGAAGCTTCTCATTTTCAGGAGGTCCCGTTTATTAATTGTTGATCTCAGTGTCTGTGCTACTGGTGTTAGGTTCATGAAGCGGTCTCCTGTACTGATTAATTCAAGAGTATTTCCCATTTTATCTTTAGTAGGTTCAGTGTGGCTGAATTTATGTTGAGGTCTTTGATCCATTTTGACTTAAGTTTTGTGCAGGGCAAAAGGCTTGGGTCTATCTGTAGTCTTCTACATGTATTCATCCAGTTATGCCAGCATCATTTGTTGAAGATGTTCTTTGTTTCAGCGTATATATTTGGATTGTTTGTCAAAAATCAGGTGTTCGTAGGTGTGTGGGTTAATATTAGGGTTTTCAACTCTATTCCATTGGTCTACTTGTCTATTTTTGTGCCAATACCAAGCTGTTTTTTTAGGACTATAGCTCTGTAATAGAGCTTAAAGTTAGGGATGGTGATGCCTCCAGAAGTTCCTCATTGTACAGGGTTGTTTTGGCTATCCTGGGTCTTTTGTTTCTCCATATAAAGTTGAGAATTGTTCTTTCAAGTTCAGTGAAGAATTGTGTTGGGATTTTGATGGGGATTGCATTGAATCTGTGGATTGCTTTTGTCAAGATTGCCATTTTTACTATGTTGACCCTGCCTATCCAAGAACATGGGAGATCTTTCCATTTTCTGGTATCTTCTTTAATTTCTTTCTTTAGAGACTCAAAATTCTTATGGTACAGGTCTTTCACTTTTTTGGTTAGTGTTACTCCAAGGTATTTTATGTTGTTTGTGGCAATTGTAAAGGGTGATGCTTCTCTGATTTCTTTCTTCACCAATGTGTCATCCGTATATAGTAGGGCTACAGATATTTTGAGTTAATCTTGTATCCTGCCACTTTGCTGAAGGTGTTTATCAGCTGTAGGAGTTTCCTGGTTGAGTTTTTCGGGTCACTTATGTAGATTATCATATCATCTAAATAGTGAGAGTTTGACTTCTTCCTTTCCAATTTGTATTCCCTTGATCTCCTTTTGTTGTCTTATTGCTCTAGCTAGAACTTCAAGGACAATATTGAAGAGGTATGGAGAGAGTGGACAGCCTTGTCTTGTTCCTGATTTTAGAGGAATTGCATTGAGTTTCTCACCATTTAATTTGATGTTGGCTGTTGGCTTGCTGTAAATTGCTTTTATTATGTTGAGGTATGTTCCTGTTATCCTTGATTTCTCCAGGACCTTTATCATGAAGGGATGTTGGATTTTGTTAAAGGCTTTTTTGGCATCTAGTGAGATGATCATGTGATTTTTCCCTCAGTCTGTTTATATGGTGGATTACATTGATGGATTTTCATATGTGAACCATCCTTGCATCCCTGGGATGAAGCCTACTTGATCAGGATGGATGATTTCTCTGATGTGTTCTTGGAATTGATTTGCCAATGTTTTATTGACAATTTTTGCATCAATGTTCATGAGGTATATTGGTTTGTAGTTCTCTTTCTTAGTTGTGTCTTTGTGTCGCTTGGCTATCAAGGTTATTTAAGCCTCATAAAAAGAGTTTGGTAATGACCCTTCTGCTTCTATTGTGTGGAATACTTTGAGGAGAATTGGTATTAGCTGTACTTTGAATTTCTGGTAGAGTTCTTCACCTTAGCCATCTGGGCCTGGGCTTTTTTTTTGGTTGGGAGACTTCTAATGACGGCTTCAAAAGAGTAACCTGAAATGTCTAGCTTATTTAATTAAATGAAATGTTCTATTCTACCTATGTTTCTATAAGTTGTAGGATTCCATTGTATTTGTATCCTTGAGATCACTGAGCAGGACTGCTGGTGTATATATACCAATTTACCTGCTCATCAGTTGATGACCTCTTGCATTGTTTCCATTTCATGACTCTTGTGAAGAGTATTTTAATATGAACATGGGACTGAGAATTTCTCTTTAGCATAATGATGTCATTTCCTTGGGTACATGCCCAGGAGTGGGATTGTTAGAAAGTGAGGTAGTTCTAATTTTAATTTCTTTGATGACTCCATATTTTCCATAGTGGCTTTGGTAATTTACAATCCCACCAACAGAATTTCAGACTACCCTTTTCAACACATCCTTTGCATTCATTGCTGAATTCAGGTTTTTGATTAGCTCTTCCTCAATCTCACTTGGAGTTTGACTTGCATTTCCCTGGTTAGTGATACTATAGTTTTTATCCTGTGATTAAACTCTCCTTTGTGAGATGTCTATTGAGAATATTTAAATAAGTTTATATGCTTTCAAGTTTTGTCACTTCCCTTATATTCTGGATATCAAACCCTTGGCTAATGCACACACAGTAAATATTTTCTCTTTTCCTGCAGGCTGCCTTTGTACTTTTTCTTCAGCTGTGCAGAAATGTTTTGGTTTAATGTAATCCCCTTGTTCTCTTTTGACTTTTGTTTCTTGTGCTTTTAGAAAAATAAATTGCAGAATCTATTGTTCCACTCTAATCCACACATGAGTGATTGACAGAATATGTTAATGTTCTTTTGAAAATTACACATTTTCTGTGTCCAAAGGTAATATGCTTTCCACTTGGAATGGTGTGCATTAGGGGAAATCTATGGCTCTTTTGCACTTCACTACAACACTGTGGTGTCATATTCAATGTGGCAGTTTGACAGGGTTGTGGGGTATCTAGCTAAAAATACTATCCTGAGTATGTTTATGAGTTGTTTTGTGTGAGATTTAACAATTGAGCTGGTAGACTGAATAAAACATACTGGCCATCCGAATTTCCAGTCTTCCTTTCTTTATGTTAAAATCATTAGTAGAATAAAATGTTTGAGCTTGGATGAGTAGTAGTGAATGACTGCCTAACTGTTCCACAGGACCTTTCTTTTCTTGTAGTTAGAATCAAATGAAACAACTGCTATTCTTGAGTTTGACTCTGTTTTATTTACTTGTTATTGAAATCCAGTGTAATTAGTTCTCCTAGTTTTCAAATCTTCAGACTCTGTAGAATATCACCACTACATCTATTACATATTGCATGAACACATATCCATAAATATATGTGCATGTTTATAATTTTTCACTGAAGAATTCTTATAAATCATTTTAAAAATACATATTTTTTTTTGTTGAGAGACTTAGTTCCAGAAAATGGTTAAATGGGGGAAAATGATTGCATAATCTTGAGAGTTCACATAAATGTGATCCACATGAAACTATATATAGCCATATATACAGATAAAAGCAAGATTTATTCCAAGGATGTTCTTTGAAATTTTAACAAAGAAATTGAAGCACAAAGCATTTTGTATTTTTATCTAACTGTCCTTGTTTGAAGTCTTGCTATGTCCATGTTAAGATCACTAACAAGAAATCTCAGCAAGAGCTATAAACTCTGAAAGATTGGTGAAACAAAAGGAAAAATCTAGAGAGAAAGGGAGAGAGTTGGGGGAGGGACTTAGCAGTTCACTGAGGTCTAGAAGGTGAGCTTGGCAGGCCTTCATCCTCACAGGATATAAATTGGTTGTAGGTAAGTTAGTTCAGTTTTCAGAAAATGAAATAGCCAAGATATAATAACAATATCTTTTTCAAGGCAGATTTTAGTTTCACAGGTTTCTGTGCTCTGCTCATTTATTTTTTAGAGCTTATAAACTTATATAAAAAGTCTCTTAAATAAATGAAAACATCACATATCAAAATCAAGCAGACCCCAAAATCTATACAACTCAGTGATCTTCTATATGATTAGAATTTGGAACAGACACTAGAACGTCACATTAATTTTGTACTTTCGGTGTCTCATATAATTTATGTGTCCTTTAGAAGTAGATAGCTTTCTGATATCTGAAAGCTACATTCCAGAGCACTGTTAAAAATCTCTCACACCAGTCAATGAAGCATGAAAAGATGCACAGATGTGTGCTTGGGTTTGTAATATTTGATGTGCCTTCTGCCTCTGTTTACAGTGGATCACATGAGAGGTGGGAGAAGACAAAGCACCGACATTTTATTATATATTGGTTTCAGGCCAGTGTAATAGGAAGACGTTTATTTCTGTGAACTCCCTTGGTTTTCCTGAGAATCAGAGTGGGAAATGACCCAATTATGTAAGTCTTACAGACTGGGGACTAAGTTCACACTGTTAGGAAATGACTGAAATACATCAAAGGCAATCAATTTGGACTATCTAGATAAACCCTTAATTAATATGCTAACTTACAAACAAAAGGAAGAAACAGAAGAGAAGGGATGAAGGAAACAAGAGGAGAGAATTAAATTAACAACTGCTTAGTATGAAGATAGACATTGCACTAGAAATACTTAGAAAAATAGCAAAAAGGTAAAGGAAAAATGTCAGATATAAACCCCATATCCAAACACTCTCTTATTTTCCTTCTGTTATTTCACAGCTCATACATTCATTTTATTGTAAAGCTGTCCTCAGTAGGCATAACACATTAAGAATTTTCTGGTACTATGACTATGATTCAGTGTAAATGATTTAGTGTTGTACAAAATTATACTGTGAAAGTGAGCTGTAATTACAGTAACGTTATCTTCATTACTGGCATCTGTCTGTCACTGTGATATACAGGACAGATGTTTTTGTTAAAATTTGGGACAATCTTCTTTCTCCAAGTATCTATTTTACATGAAACTTTGTGTTGTTTCTTCACAGTACTTTTAATTTTAGAGATAATATATTGACACATTAATTTATAAAAGATCAACAGTGTCAACTCTGGGCAGGGATGTGACTCAGTGTTTCAATACTTGCTGGGTATGCTCTAGCCTCCACCTCCAGTGCCACAAAACAAAACAAAAGTAAAATAGCAAGTAGTTATAACCATTCTCCACTTATGTTACAATTCACCTCTTAAAAAGTTACCCTTTATTGGCTTTTAATATAAAATATTTTTATAAATAATATAAATTATTAAATATAATATTTAATATTAAAATATTTTAATATAAATAGTTATTTACTGAAAGACTGCATCATACTAGGAGCTCAGAATATTGGGGACACTCTTTCCTTTAGCCACAGTGCATGCGTTTATCAAGCTGTTTTTTTTTTTTTTTTCTTATCTCACTCTTCTCTGTCATTCCAAGAAAGTCCTGTAATGATACTGATTAGAACCATTCAGATGGAGATTAACTTTCCACAAAGTAAGCGTTATGTTTATGAACCTTTCATTTTGTGTAATATCCTCACCTGCAGATTACCAAGGCTTCCATTATCCCCTCCCTTACTGCAAATCCTCTCTCTCAACTGGGTGTTAAGATCATCATCAACCTTGCCCCTTTTGAGCACAGAGACTGACAAAAGTTGCTTTGTTTTTATTCTTTCAACACCTTGAGATGAGCTGAAGGCTGCACTTTTCTCAGGAAGGAGTTTGTTCACTGAGCTTCTGGCAGATGCAGTTCTGGTTCATAAAATCACTTTTCTAATAAAGCCATTAAAATGGCCTTTCAATTTTCCATATATTTTGTCAGAATACATTCTGCACAGGTGCTAGGAACACAGCACTTTTTCCTTGTTTGATCATAAATTGCAGTCATCTCTTGAATTTGGGTATCTCCTTTTCCCCTACAAATCAATCATTTACAAGTTTATGTTCTCAATGTATCTGTGCATAATCATGTATAATTGGTATTAAATGACTGCACATTGTGTAAGTAGGTTAAGGGACCACTCAGAGATCATCTTTACTACTTATCTTTACAATTGGAGATTTAATTGATTTATATTATAGAGACACTTCAGCTGATATTGTTCTTTAATTCCCATGGCAACATTAGCAACAAGGTACCATTATTCCCTTTAAAGACAGGAGAACTGAAACATAGATGAAAATATAAATTCTAGTCTGGAAAGGAAGTTGAGTTATATTGGCCTCAGGAGTATACTAGTTAGTGGATTGGATTGGCATGTCAAGAAGGCTTGTGGAATGTGTGGATGTATTTGTTGGTGAGTAAACAGATTTTGTGGATGCTAGGATGGATCATAGGGCGTGTGTGGTGGAGCATTTGCATAGCATTCATACAGCCATAGGCTGTACTTAGATAAAAGAAAAGAGACAAAGAAGATAGTGATCAGTCACAGGTTTAAAGAGATTATAATAGAATGATAGGGTCAGAGAGCAAAGCTGTGTTTCAAAGAGATGAGTTGCTAACTCAAAGTATTTGAATGATTTATATTTCATTAAAAATAGAAATAAAAACTTAAACTAAGCTAAAATAACAAAAACAGCAGTACCTCTGCACTACAAAAACCCTGTAAGAGAGACATGGCTGAAATCATGGAAAGAACATTGCAGAGGGCTTTGGAGCCAGCCTAGTAGATTTCACCAGCAGGGATTTAGTATATTCCAGGATGGTAATATTAACTATAGGATTGTAAAATGCACAGTTGATATTTTCTGCCAATAAAAAACACCCATACGGCAGAGGGCACCTCAGAGTTCTTTAATTCTAGTTGTAACTTCATGTTTCAAAGTTCAAGCAGCCTTCCAGGTCCATATTTGTTTTCTATTGATACCTAAGAACTCATCTCATAATCTGTTGGTTTTTACATAGCAATGCTAATCTCTTTTTTCTATTACTATCATTTTCTAGAAAAATCAAATGTTAAAGTTTTAGAATTATCTATGTTCTTATTCCATCACAAAATTGCAAGTTCTGATGTGGTTCTTAGTGGGAATATCTATGTGGGACATCTGTGTTTAGCTTGTACTTAACTGACAACATGATGGCTGGTTATAAACACCATGGGCTTAAGAGAGTGAGCCATGAAAAGTCATGTGGCCATTTTACATTCTAACATCAGACTCTACACAGCATCCCTTACTCTGTGATTTGTTTGTCTTTCTTTTCTTTCTTTCTTTCTTTCTTTCTTTCTTTCTTTCTTTCTTTCTTTCTTCCTTTCTTTCTCTCTTTCTTTTCTTTTTTTTTTTTTGGTAGAGACAGTTACAAAGTTACCCAAGTGTCTATTGCTGTGAGTACACACCATAACCACTCTGCATGACATCTCCATGTCTGATGCCAAAGCCATCTTAAGATCTCCAACTCTTTTAAGTCTTATTGACTGTTGCACATTACTTTGTATTGGGCTGGTTCCACTGCCTCTTGGCAGCTTTCTTCAGTGAGGGTCCCATGGCTCTAGAATCTCCAACATCTTGTGTTCTCCAAGGCAACCTAGGTTTCACCTTCGCAGTTTTACACAAAAGCCTCTTTCCAGGCCTCCATGTAGCACACTTTTCAGTAAAAAAGCCTTATGAATCTCACTTTTCACTGTAGGATTTCTAAATGCTATATTTTAATAAGAATACTGAAGGTGAGATTCCTGGCATATGACTGAGTGTGTGTGTGTGTGTGTGTGTGTGTGTGTGTGTGTGTGTGTGTGATATGCCATCATGCTTGGAAAATGCAATCTGTCATTCCATCTGAGAGTTCTAAAAAATTACTAAAAATTGGCCACAATGTGGGAAGCAATGAGTCATATTTAACCCCTGGAGGTATCTTATTATGCACATCAGGGGTTACCATGAAGGGAGACTTTTGCTGTCTCTCTATGCTGGTGAATACTGCACTGCAAATCCTCAGGAAATTTTGATGTGTTAGATTGCCAAGTCTAAGCTTAGTTGCTTGACGCAAGGACAGGTTTCCTGGTTAGTGCATGAGCAGAAAATATTAGCTCCTGTGTGCTGATTACCCAGGCTATAGGCTGCCTCTAGTTGAGTTATATGAAGGCTCTCAGAGCACTGGCACACAGCTGTCATTATTTAGGTGACTGTCCCAGGCTGCCTCAGGTGTTTCTGAGACTTTTCGGCCTTTCAAATATGCTCTGATTTGTTTAATTGATTTATTGATTTGTTTAATACTTATAAAATACTTGTTACAGGTCAATCACTGTGTCTTATGATCAAAATGCAAAGGTCAAAAGTGATCTAGTAATGTATCTTCTAAGGAAAACAGAGGTGTACACAGGCCATTTTGTGACAAGATAGGAAATAGAAAAAAGTAGATGCCTCCCTAAAATAATGGCATTATATTATGAATTCATCAAAGAATTCCTCCAATGATTAGGTCAGAATCTTCAGCATCTGATTAATTCCCAAAAACCCATAGACTGGCAACCAAGCCTTAACAACTAAGTCTTTGTGGAAAACATTTTGTGTCTGAAGCATGACAGAAAATTCCAGCAATGAAAAATCAGTTGGCTTTAAAATCATTTGCTATTCTGAATAGAATGAAAAAAATCTTCCTTCTTATTCATTCCCACCCTACATAGGAATTATCTTTTCCAGGGATTCCACATTGTATGTGCTATCAGTGCTTCAGTCATTTAATACCCCCTTTGGCTATTGGATTTTCATTAATGGTATTTGTGGTAGTTTGAATGAAAATCGCCCCACAGGCTCATATATTTGATTGTTTGGTCACCATGGAGTGGTCCGATTAGGAGGTGTGACCTTGTTGGAATAGTACAGCCTTGTTGGAGGAAGTGTGCCACTGGTGATGGGCTTTAAAGTTGCAAATGCTCAAGGCAGGTCCAGTGTCTCTCTCTGTTCCTACTAGCTGCTGGTCTGGATGTAGAACTCTCAGCTCCCACTCCAGCACCATGTCTGGCTCTATGCCTCCATGCTTCCCACCATGATGTAAATGTACTAAACCTCTGAACCTGTAAGCAAGCCCCAATTAAATGCTTTTCTTTTATAAGAGTTGGCATGACTATGGTGTCTCATCACAACAATAGCAGCCCTAACTAAGACAGTACTGTAATGCTGTGTTCAAGTAACCTTGAATTTACTTGATAATGGCTCTGAAGCACAAGAGTAGTCATGCTGGCAATTTTGAAATGTCAAAGGAAAAGATGTAAAATTCTTTAATTAAATGAGCAGATGGAAGTTTTTAATTTAATAAAAAAGACATTACATATTCAAGATGCTAAAAGCATACAGAAAACATGGAAGTCACATTCATGGAACTATGAAAAAGGAAAGACAGATAATGTACTTCTTTTACTTTTGCATCCTCAGCTGCAGAACTTTCAGCCCCAGTGAATGATAAGCAATCAGTAAAGAGACATTAAATTATTAATCATGTTACTATCTGTGTTATCATGAATTCCTTGTAGGTCTTGGAACCCACCTTGCACTTAGAGGCTGTGAGGTAGTGTAGCATCTAGGACATAGAGGAAGTATTTATTGTTTATTCTTTAAAAGGGATACCTGAACTAAACATAAAACTCAATGGCTTTATTTGCCTGAGCTCTCATTTAGAGTCTGACTAAGCAAATTTTACAAGAAGACATTAACATTTATGAAACTTAGAAACTGAAAAAAAGAATCTTAGAGTTCAGGTCATTATTATACAGCCCTAGTTAAGTACAGGCTAATAAACTGGTCTGTGAAGTAAAAGTACCTCATACTTGAGTAACAGACTGAAGTTAATTGCTATTTTTCTTGCGTTTATTCTTGAGTTTTAGAACATTTTTATGAATGCTCTTTGAATTTATTATACTTCATTTATTGTTTTTTTTTAGTTACTAGACAATATGAAATTTGATGCTCAAGCAATGTCTTTAAATACCACAAAGTAGGGCGGGGGGGGGTTGGCGGCACACACCTTTAATCTCAGCACTCAGGAGGCAGAGGCAGGCATATCTCTGTGAGTTAAAGTCCAGCCTGGTCTCCAGAGTGAGTACCAGGATAGGCTCCAAAGATACACAGAGAAACCCTGTTTCAAAAAACCAATATATATATTAGATTGTCTCAATTGTATAATGGATTCTGTGTGTTTTAGGTGAGCTTTGGAGAGCCCATGATGAAATATTTAGCAATTTCCAAAATCAGAAATAATTTTTTTTCTTGCTTGTGATTTCAAATATGTTTACAATCAAGCTTGTAAAATAGTAGTTTTCAGTGTCTGTCACCTGTATGACATACAGGATTTTCTTTAAATCCCATCTTCTTAAAATGTAGGTCATGACCTCACAGGAGTCCTTAACTAGATGTGAAGGCCACGAAGAATGTGGCAATAGTTCCTGACAGCACAGCGAAAATTGACTAGTTAGCTAAGACCTAATTCTTTTGTAGAAAAAATAAGCATATCCATCACATAAGCATGTGAATTTTAAAAATTATATAGTTATGTTAATACTAAAGAATTGTTTTCAACAATCTCCTTATGATTTACTACCAAGAAATGCTTAATTTGTCTCTATTTTTATTTTAATTTTTTTATAATTCCTTATTTAGAAACAATCTTATTTTACATGTCAATCCTTTGTTCCTTCCCTCTCCCATCCTCCCATGTCCCCTATCAATCCCACCAACCCATTCCCCCACCCATTCCCCAAGGATAGAGAGGCCATTCATAGGGGATCATCAAAGTTTGTTAAATCATTTGTGGGAGGGCCTAGGCCCTCCTCCCTGTATCCAGGCTGAAATAGTATCCCTGCATAGGGAATGGGCTCCCAAATTCAATTTGTGCACTAATGGTAAATAATGGTTCCACTATCAGAGGTCCCATAGACTACCCAGGTGTCCTAACTGGCACCCACATTCAGAGGGCTTGTTTCTGTCCAATACTGGTTCCCCAGCTTTACGACTGGGGTCCCTGTGCTCTCACTAGGTCTGATCAGCTGTTTCTGTAGGTTTCTCCAGGATGGTCTTGACCTTGTTCATCCCCTCTCCCTCTCAACAACTGGATACCAGGCATATGACTCAGTGCTTAGTTGTGGGTGTCTGCTTCTACTTCCATCAGCTAATGGATGAAGGCTCTAGAATGGCAATTAAGGTAGTCATCAATCTCATTATAGGGGAAGGGCATCAAAAGCAGCCTAAAATCATGTGATCATCTCACTAGATGCTGAAAAAGCCTTTGACAAACTCCAACACCCCTTCATCATAAAGGTCTTGGAGAGATCAGAGATAACAGGAACATACCTAAACATAATAAAAACAATATACAGCAAACCAAAAGCCAACATCAGACTAAATGGAAATAGAAACTCAATGCTATTCCTCTAAAATCAAGAACAAGACAAGGCTGTCCACTCTCTCCATATCTCTTCAATATTGTATTTGAAATTCTAGCTAGAGCAATTAGATAACAAAAGGAGGGCAAGGGGATATAAATTGGAAAGGAAGAAGTCAAACATTCTTTAGTTGCCGATGGCATGATAGTTTACATAAGTGACCCAAAAAATTCTATCAGGGAACTCCTACAGCTGATAAACACCTTCAGCAAACTGGCAGGATACAAGATTAACTAAAAAGAAAATCAAATGGGCTAAGAAAGAAATAAAAAAAACATCTCCCTTTATAACAGTCACAAACAACATAAAATATCATAAAAAACATAAGTGAAAGACATGTATAACAAGAACTTTGAATCCCTAAAGAAAGAAGTTAAAGAGGATTCCAGAAAATGGAAAGATCTCCCAAGCTCTTGGATAGGTAGGATCAACATAATAAAAATGGCAATCTTGCAAAAGCAATCTACAGATTCAATGTAATCCCTATCAAAATACCAGCACAATTCTTCACAGACCTTGAAAAGAACAAATCTCAACTTTATGTGGAAAAACAAAAAACCCACGATAGCCAAAACAAACTTGCACAATAAAGGAACTTTCAGAGGCAGCACCATCCCTGACTTCAAGCTCTATTATAAAGTGTAGTCCTGAAAACAACTTGGTATTGCTGCAAAAATAGACAGGTAGACCAAAAGAATTGAACTGAAGATCCAGATATTAACCCACATATCTATGAACACTTGATCTTTGACAAAGAAGCTAAAATTATACAGTGGAAAAAAAAAAGAATCTTCAACAAATGGTGCTGGAATAACTGGATGCTGACTTGTAGATTTCAGATAGATCCATATCTATAATCATGCACAAAATTTAAGTCTAAATGGATCAAAGACCTCAACATAAATTCAGCCACACTCTTAGAAGAGAAAGTAGGAGGTACCCTTGAACAAATTGATACAGGAGATTGCATCATGAACATAACTCCAGTAGCACAGACACTGAGATCGACAATTAATAAATGGGACCTCCTGAAACTGAGAAACTTCTGTCATACAAAGGACACAGTCAGCAAGACAAAAAGGCAGCCCACAGAATGGGAAAAGATCTTCAACAACCCCACATCGGACAGAGGTCTGATTTCCAAAATATTCAAAGAACTCAAGAAGCTAGTCACCCAAACACCAAATAATCCAATTAAAAAGTGGGGTACAGAATTAGATAGAGAATTCTCAATAGAGGAATCTAAAATGGCTGAAAGTCACATAAGAAAGTGTTCATCATCCTTAGCCATCAGGAAAATGCAAATCAGAACAGCTCTCTGATACCATCTTACTCCTGTCAGAATGGCTAAAATCAAAAACACCAATGACAGTCTATGCTGGAGAGAATGTGGAGAAAGGGGAGCATTCCTCCATTGCTGGTGGGAGTGGAAGCTTGTGTGGCCCCTTTGGAAATCATCATGGCTGTTTCTCAGGAAAATGTGAGCCAGTCTACTCAAGATCCAGCAATTCCACTTTTGGGCATATATCCAAAGGATGCACATTCATTCAATGAGGACATCTCTCAACCATGTTCCTAGCAGTGCTCTTTGTAATAGCCAGAACCTGGAAGCAACCTAGATGCCCCTCAACCAAAGAATGGATGGAGAAAATGTGGTACATCTACACAATGGAATACTATTCAGCAGAAAAAAATGAAATCTTGAAATTTCCATGCAAATGGTTAGAACTGGATAAAACCATCCTGAGTGAGGTAACCCAGTCACAGAAAGACAAGCATGGTATGTACTCATTCATATATGGATCAAAGACATAGAACAAAGGATTGCCAGCCTACAATCCATACCTCCAGAAAAACTAGGAAACAAGGAGGACCCTAAGATAGGAATACATGGTCTCCCGAAGGGGGAATGGAAGAAGAACTCCTGAGCAAATTGTGAGCATGGGGGGAGAGGAGAGAGAAGTAGGAAAAAGAGAAGGGGAGAAGAGGAGAGGAGGAGAACAAGAGAGATCAGGAAGACTGAATCAGGGGAGGAATAGAGGAGAGCAAGGAAAGAGATACCTTAATAGAGGGACCCAGAATATACCTTAATAGAGGGACCCAGTATAGGTTTAAAGAGAAATCTGGCACCAGGGAAATGTTCAGAGATCCACAAAGATGACCCCAATTAAGAGTCTCTATTTTTATATATATACATACTTAGGCTTTAGTTATTGTCTCATATATATATTTGGTCGCCAGTTCCTGGATCTGTTTGTACAAGATTACCAGATGTGCCGTTTCAGGAGGAGGTGTGTCACCGTGATTCCAAAAGCCCACACACTTCACTGTTAGATCTTTCTGCTTCTGGGTTGTACTTAGATGGAAGCTCTCAACATTTGCTTCAGAACCATGCCTGCCTGCCACTGCCATGCTCCTTGATGAGTCACGGACTCTAACTCTGAAACTGTAAACACCCCCTAAACGCTTCCTTTTGTAGTCATGGTGTTTCATCAGAGCAATAGAAACATAACTGATACATAAGCCTATATAAAATTTTCTCAGACAAAAGGTTTGCAAGTGGGTAAAACTTGAGAAGTCACTGCTATACAGTGTTCTGTGTCTTCTTCCCTTCCCTTCAGTGAGATGGCTGGTACAAAGGAACAAACAAGACCTTCAACACAGCATAATACCCATTCCACACAGCAGAGGCATTTTCTAACTGGACTGGTTTAGCAGCTGTTTTCAGACCCTTAAAGACTTTTTCTAAGAAGAGTAGCTAGGAGGAGCTGAAGGGGGAAACTGGAAAACTGATGAAGTTTTACTGTGTTTGAAAAAAAAAAGTGAAAATTCTAAAAAAAAAAATAAAATAAAATTAAGAGTGAAAAAATATCATGTCTCAAAAAGACAACAAAGAAATTGCCCCTTCCCCATATGGAAGGAAAGACTCCATTGTTAAAAATCATGTAAAATGCCAACAGACTTTGCATTAGTACAGGAAAATAAAACAGATATTTCAGTCTACTACAGTGTATGCATTTTCTTATTAAAATGGGCACACTGCTGACTATTCAATTTAAATGAATGGGACAATGGCATTCACCCACATTAGCATAAGAGAATTTTACTTAGGTGACCAGTGAAGGAAAGTATATCCCTGTTTGTTAAGATTTATTTAAATTTTAACCCTGTTACCTTGCTCTTCCCTGATCCTTGTAGGTACACACTGTAGATTAATTTGTTGTCTCCTATATTATGTAATGGATTATGAACTACATCTATATTAATCAATATTTCAAGATAACTGTGTGTTTCAGATGCATGTAAACACTGTACATTTATTCATTTTATTTTATTTTTTAGGATTCTTGTTGCCACACAGCTTACTCTGTAGAGAAATAATATACAAAATACTTTAAAATGACTTTTAAAATTATTTTAGTATTAAAAGTAATATGTCTAACTATTGTAAGAAATAATAACTAGGTAATAATAGACTAGTGGTAACAATAGGTAATCAATCTACTCGATTACAGTATTAGCCTTGTTTAAACTCTAACACTAAATACAAATCTAAAATGATACTTTAGATCATTATACTTTAAATCTCATTTATATTTTTTGATTACCAATTTCAGTAATTTTTCTTAAAATTCTGAGAGTGGGTTCATTATCTGTCCTTCTGTCACATGTATTTATCCATTCCTATTCATACTTAACATAGTAGGATGGTGTCAGTCATAGTGGCCTACATCTTTACTCCTAGTATTCCCGACGTTGAGGTAGCAAGCTCAAAAGTTCAGTGGTAACCTGGACTACACAATGACACCTTCTCTCCAAACAAAACACAAAAAAATCTGTGCAGAAGTAAAATTGTAATATAACCAGTGCTTTCATTCTCCTCTATCTAAAATAGGATTCACACTATTCATATTAAAACTATAATTCTGATAAACTTCTTTGCAGTTTGGAGTCCCAGTAAACTTCCCAGTTTGGAGTATTTGCCTTTAATTTCCTCCCTAATGTAACTTTAAACTTCTTAACTGCTCTGATTCAGTTTTACTAGTGTGAAATAGATATAATAACGAATGCCACTTTATAGGTTTAATAGGTTTAAACGAGTAAGTGTATTTTATTAAATAATAAAAATTAAGATCATTGACCTGATTTCAAGGCTTTTTAGTGTCTAATTTGGAAGGACTATCTGAAATATATTTCCTGCCTTAGAAAATGTGTCCTCAAATTGCTGATGAGAGTGCCTAATTTCTGAGTTTTCTATTGGCTCTCAGCTTCTTGCTTTCCCTGATGCCACTCCTATTCTCTACATTGCTTTCTATTCAATTATCAGTTATCATAATCCATCTACATTTTCTGTAACCCACATCTGCTACAGGATAACCAAGGTTAGCCAATCTGATGCAAGTTTTGTTGTCTCTTCACAAGTTAGTCTGCAGCTCTGGCTCTTGCATACTAATACTTTGACCAGGTGGGAAAAGGCTGCAAGGGAATAATGAATTATCTCCTCAAGAAAAGAGCTTAGAATCAAGAATAGTTTTCCTTATATATTTATAACAATATCATCCATGTCATTGTTCTCTATTCAAATGCATATGATGGATTTTTTAATTTATTCCATATTTTGATGGCATTTCTTTTGACTAATGTTTGTTTTCTGTGAGTGCATTTCCATATGCTAGGTTGTCTGAAGATGGAATAGATTGCTATAACTGGAGATATGGGTCAGCAGTTAAGAACACTGGCTGTGCTTCCAGAGGGCCTTGGTTCAATTCCCAGTACTCACACAGCAGCTCACAGCCATCTGTTACTTCAGGGATCTGATGTCCTCTTTTGGCCTCCAGGAGGACTCATGATGCCCAGACATACAAGTAGTCAAAGCACCCATACAAAAATAAAAACAAATACATAAAAGTATTTTTTAATGAGAATAAAAAATGAGGGAAAAAGTGAAAAATCAATGCTTAGCTCAGGAGAGAATTCACCAAAATTTGCTGGTTTAGTAATGATAATATTAATATTAGTATTGACGTGACTATATGTATGTTATGATTATCCATGACAGTTTGTCATATAATACTGTACAATGAAGAAAAAGCTGTGTTCTTTCTTGCATGTTGTATCATTTAGATTTCATCAGTATTCTCAACTCTTCTGATACCATTAAATAACAATACCATTTTATATTTTTTATTCCTTTTTTATTTTTAAATTTTTAAATATTTTCTTTCTCTTAATTTTTAATTTAAATTAGAAACAAGATTATTTTACATGCCAATCCCAGTTCCCTCTGCCTCCTCTCCTCCCCTGCCCCCCTCCCCAACTAACACCCTACCTATCCCATACCTTTTCTGCTCCCCAGGGAGAGTGAGGCCTTCCATAGGGGTCTTTAGAGTCTGTCATATCCTTTGGGATAGGGCCTAGACCCACTCCCTTGTGTCTAGGCCCAGGGAGTATCCCTCTATGTAGAATGGGCTCCCAAAGTCTATTCCTATGTTAGGGATAAGTACTCATCTACTACAAAAGTCCCCATAGATTTCTGAGGTCTCCTCACTGACACCTACGTTCATGGAACCTGCATCAGTCCCATGTTGGTTTCCCAGCTATCAGTCTGGGGACCAAGAGTTCCCTGTTGTTCAGGTCAGCTGTTTCTGTGGGTTTCACCAGCCTGGTCTTGACCCATTTGCTCCTTACTTCTTCATTGCAACTGGATTCTAGTTCAGTTTAGTGTTCAGCTGTGGGTCTCTTCTTCCACTTCCACAAGCTGCTGGTTGAAGGCCTGTTTGTCTTTTTATGACTGGGTCTTGCTCAGAATGGTTTCTTCTGGTTCCATCCATTTACCTGGGAATTTCAAGATTCTGTTTTTTTGTTTGTTTTTTTTTTTCTGTTGAGTAGTACTCCATTGTGTAAATGTACCACATTTTCTCTATCCATTCTTCAGTTGAGGGGCATCTAGATTGCTTCCAGGTTCTGGCTACTACAAATAATGCTGCTATGGACATAGTTGAACCTATGTCCTTGTTGTATGGATGTGCTTCTTTTGGGTATATGCCTAAGAGTGGAATTGCTGGATTTTTTTTTTTTATAGTAACTCCTTGAATTGCAAGAATTTTTCTGGGAAAAAGTATTTACACAAAAAATGCACATACATACATACATACATACATACATACATACACACATATAACTCTTTATCTTTCATGCCATAATCATTGATTTAATCTATAGGGGCTGGGGAGATGCTCAATAAAGTTCTTGCCATAGAACAGCAAAGATTTGAATTTGGCTTCCTGACACTCACTTGAAAAGCCATGCACATCTGTAATCCCAAAGCTTGGAAGGTGGAGATAGGCTCCCTGGTGTCTAATGCTCATATTGTTCAACCATTTAACAAGCTTCAAATTTAGTGAAACAGCCTTTCTTACAAAATATGAATAATCACCAATCTGATTATGGTAGATGATCAGTTCAGGCATCTTCTCAACTATTGCTAATAGTCTTAGCTGGGGTCATCCTTGTGGATTCCTGTGAGATTCCCTGGCACCATGTATCTCCTTAACCCTGAAATACACCACCCCCATCAAGATGTCTCTTTCATTACTCTCCCCCATCCTTCTGAAGAAAGTGAGGAGGGATTTTTATGAGCTTACCATGGCCTTTTGCATGTGTGTGACAGTCATGCAGTTTGGTCTGTTTGTAAGGTTCTTAGCAGTGAGATCAGGACCTGTCCCTGGAGCTTAGCTGGCTTTTGTTCTCCATGCTGGATTACCTTGCCCAGCCTTTATGCAGGAGGAGGAACTCAATCCTGCCTTAACTTGATGTGCCCATGTTCAAGCCCATGGGAGGCCTGCCCCTTTCTAAATGGAAATGGAGGAGAAGCATATCAGGAGGCAGAATGGGGGGTGCTGGGGGGGATAGAAAGGAGGGGAAACTGTGGTCAGTATGTAAAATAAAGGAACAAATCTTTAAAAATATAAAAACTCATTCAGACACTAAATGCAAAACAAAATAAAAAATTTGACCAAGCAAAAACAAAACAAACAGAAAACACAAAGAGTTACTGAAGTAGACACGGAATGTCAACTTCTAGTCTTTAAACACCAGTGCACATATATGCAGGCACACATACTATGTGCCCTTATATATTTCACAAAGAAACACCCATGTTAGACAAAAAGACTATTACAATATTTTTTATAAATGCATGTACCCAAATTAAATTATGATGGAGTTCTTTGAACTCTTGGTATTATAAATGATCTCTACATTATAAAGTGAAATGTCAAGTAGAGTTTTCACTCCGTTGATTGATTAAATTCAAAAAGTTGTTCATTTGTTTTGTGAGTTGTGTTTGCAGTATCTTCACATTTTTCCATAGTTGTGTGCATCATCAAAACATCTAGAATATGTAAATGGTACTAATGGATGTAATTTTCACAATCATGGAAACTGTTGTATAATATCATGTTATGAGTAATTTCAAGATAGTAAAATCAGAGATTAACAGTATAAATAAAATGTATAAAGAACTCAGAATTCCTTATTTCTAATTTCAGTTATACACATTAAAATATTTTGGTTCTCTTTTGAAACCTGTTAATACAACAGCTTTGCTGGAGTATTGTATGTGTTTGTTTGCAGCAGATAAAAAGAAAAGTCGATCATTGCTGCCATAGCCTTTATTTCTCATGCAATACAACAGCTTGAAATTTTATGTGGTATTTTGGCTGTCTATCACTTTAATGATCAAATGGTTGGAAAAGATAAACTAGCATAACTAGACATTTTATGCTGTTGTAATTTTGTCACAGATGATAATGAAGGTGTCATCTCATCTCATCTTCCCATAAATTATGCTAACCAAGTTACTTGGTTGAAGGCAATATGAATTTTCACAGTATTGTCTTTCAAGTACACATTTCAGAAGGAAAAATATTCTTAATGCTATGTATAAGTACTTGTGGGTTTGGAGAACAAAATTCTAAGTATGTTTAGAGGAGAAGTACTCTGATCACTGGGTCTGTAAGAAATGCTTATACGTCAACTGATGGGAGACTCAACCTAGTCTGCTTTCATAGAAAATGAAACAGAACACCTTTCTAGGACTATGTAAAGCTTGTTAAATAATCTTTCTTTTAATTTTGATCTTAAGAACATAGCCAGAGTCAGGAAACAGTTATTGCTTCATTTTTTCATGTGTAGAATGTAGATACTTACTAAAAGCATGAAAAGAGAGGACTACTTGAGACAAGAAAAGGAATTGGGAAATGAGGGAAAATGGAAGATGGGACAAGAAAGGAAATGGGAGAGTAAATAACATCAAAATATATTATAAGCTGCATGAAATTACCACCTACTGTTTTATAATTTAATGCATTCTAGCAACAAAATTATTTTAAAAAGGGTTAATAGTACTTACTGGTCATTCAGAGGATTGGAGTTCTGTTCCAAGAACCCTCAATGGGTGGCTTGAAATGTGTGATTATCAATCTTTGGTGGATCCAATATTTTATTTGGTCTCTGTGGGTTCACACAGGTAAATTTACACATACACACAAAAAACCATACACACACATACACATCTTTAAGTAATAAAATAAATACTTAAAACAATTCCATACAGAGCAAAGACTTGGAGACAGTTAAAGTACTATACTTTTTTGCAGTAGTTTCAGAAATAATTAGAAATACAACTTTTTTTTTTGAGGCAGGGTTTCTCTGTATTGTTTTGGAGCCTGTCCTGGAACTCACTCAGTAGACCAGGCTGGCCTCAAACTCACAGAGATCCGCCTGTCTCTGCCTCCCCGGTGCTGGGATTAACGGTGTGCGCCACCATTGCCCAGCTAGAAATACAACTTTTAACACTTATTTTTCTTTAGTCACCACACTGTCTGTGGCCAGTCCTTAGAAGGAATATGCTTCAAAGTTTAAGTTGAGATAATTTGTTTCCTTATCTTCCCTAATCATATGTGTTGTCACAAAACATTTTATTATTGTGTAGGACATGTGGAAGTGTTTTATTTTACTGTGGAATTTTTATTATTAATTATCTCCATATCTTAGTCTTATTTTACTTAAAATTTTACTTGATCTTTTCTTAACTTTATTTCCTTAGTTTTAAGTTTCAACTTTCAATTGTTACTTTTCAAGTAATATCTTTTTTTAATCAATTGTATGTTCTTTGAAAATTGTATGTTTATAATGTCTTGTGATTGCATTTCTCCTATCTTCTCTTATGTTCCACCCATCTCTATCAATCTCACTTCCTTCCCCCAAGTCCCTTTCTGAGATTCACATCATTTTACTTTGTTTTATGACTCATTGAATTTAATCAAGGATATCTGCATGACCATAGCTTTGGAGACATTGATTAGAGCCTGGTGGGTTCATCAGTCTGTGGACAACTGAAGGCATCAACACCCTTCTCAGAACCTATGGGTAGCCGATGATTCAATAGTTAGTTGTGTAGGATTCTGTAGCTCCTCTCCATCCATGTCTGAATGTTGACATTCTCTGGCAGACTAAATACATTCATCTTCCTTCCATTGCTTTGAGTTCCTGATCAATAGAAATGAGAGGTATGAATAGGAACACAGCAGGGCCAGCAATGCTACTGACATGAAAGCAGGATGTACATACCACTCTGGACTAACAGAAACTTCCAGGACTAGACCCTCTCCTGAGTGTTTGAGTCAGAATAAATGGTGAAGGTTGAACCAGCTGCAGCAGAACTAAAAGAGTGCCCCTCGTGTCTCTGATTCAGCAGCTATCAGATCTCAGAGAAATAGTTCTCACTCTTCCCAACTCTGTGACTCTTTAATACATTTCCTCATGTTATGGTGACCCCCCAACTATAAAATGATTATTGCTGCTGCTTCATAACTGAAATTTTGCTACTCTTATGAATTGTAAAGTAAATATTTTTGGAGGTAGATGTTTGTCAAGGTGGTCACCACCCACAGGTTGCGAAACACTGCCTCAGAGTTTCTTAGGAGCTGGCCTAATTGTCAAACAGGTGTGTACTATTGCAATTGATGTAGGAGACTCTATTTCAAATAAAAAGAGAAACAAAATGCAGAGCAAAACAAACGAACAATGTGGGTAAAGCCCTGGTTTTAACCTGCAGGTTTCTGGGCTATGAACCAGGTAACCATGAAGTAAGAGAAATGGATGCAGAGTGAACTTCAGCAAAAAAAAAAAAAAAAAAAAAAAAAAAACCTCACAAAATGATGATGGTGGTGAAGAAGTCTAAGGCTAATGTAGACCACAGAGTCAGCAACTGATACAAAAAAAATACACAAGAATGTTTCTGAACATTGTGGTAAAAAAACATAAAATATACCTGTGTTTAAAGAGATCACAAAAGCAATTGTCTTTAGAAATGGGTAAGAAATTGCTATGTAAAAATAAAATGTGTATGGTGAGAGAGATGGATTACTGGGTAAGTAGAGCTTGTTGTGCAAGCATGAGGACAAGAGTTCATATCCCCAGAATCCAGTAGAAGGTCATGTCATTTATGGCCATAAGCCTTTGAAACACCAGTGGACTGAGGGGGCAAACATAGGAGGATAAATGGGGTTTCGTGGCTATCATCCTATTTCTAGGTGCAATGAGAGAACTTGTCTCAAGGGAATACAGTGAAGAGCAATGAAGCTTCCCATTATGTGTCCTTTTCTGGACTCCATGCACAAACACACACATGTATATACCATGAACATGCATCAGATACTCATACAAATCATAAAATGAAAAAATAAACAAGTATTTAGAGTGTTTTGGTGCCTTATCCAAGCTTGGGACCCCACCCAAGGAGACAGGGACACCAGTGCTAAGCTATTAGACTTCCAAATCTACCAGCCTCAAGTTTTCTGTCTTAGAATAAATCACTGGGTAATTTAAGGTGCATTAAGGAAATGAATATTTCACCAATTCTCTTTAAGATTTAAAGGCACATGTTATATATAGTAACAGGGGTACAGCCCAGAGGGTTGATACTGGCCAGAAGGGAGTGCTCTATGCTTCCTCTGTCTTGTAGCAGTTGTAATGTCAATCTCCATTTATTTTTTCCTCGGTACTGGAGAGGTATTTTTTCTTTTAAAAATGTTTAAGGAAGAATACCTCACCTTTCTTCTGCTTTACTGCCTCCATGTGTGCCACTTGGCCATCCATGGCCTCTTCTTCTCATCCATTGTTACATATATTCATGCATAAACATATAAATACAACCTGCCAAGTCTTTTCAGTGTTGCACATTTTGATAGTCTCATGTACAAAGAGAGCCACTTCATACCAGCATT
Organism: Cricetulus griseus; assembly: GCF_003668045.3. Lineage (NCBI taxonomy): Eukaryota > Metazoa > Chordata > Mammalia > Rodentia > Cricetidae > Cricetulus > Cricetulus griseus. The sequence goes on along the minus strand of NC_048595.1, from coordinate 187,242,334 downwards.
TACCCATTTCCCTGGCATGTTAAGGAAGGATTTTTGTTTGTTTGTTTGTAACTACCTCAATTCATAGTAGGGTTTTTCTTGCAAAAATCTTGCCTTTTAATTTGTTTGCCAGGTCATTATTACCAATGAGCCTATGTATATATTCAGTTAAATGAACTTCAGATAAAATTAAGTATGTTTTAAACTGGGCTTCTTTTATATGTCCCAAAGGCTTTGCATTTCTCTTTTTGTTGCCTGGAAACATGTGGAGTGTTTCATGTTTGACAGGATTTGATAAGACAAATGTAGTGGGTTTTGATAAGCAAAGAAGGGCATGCTATTTAATATTCCCTACATGATCACCTAGTTTTCCTCATTGTTAAGTCCTCCAAATGAATCTGTGTTGGAGTAAATATATTATTCTTATGCAAAACAGGTTTCTTGACAAAGTCCCTGGTCTACCTTTTCACTTAGACCAGATGCCTCCTAATACTAAAAGTAGCCCTGGGTTGCAATCTGTGATAAATTAATATTCAACATAGAAGACAGAGGTGAAGAATCATTAATGAAAAGTATCCTATTTGCACACAAAGAAAACAAATCATGATGCTATTCTGCTTCCAGAGTGACTACTAATTGTGGAAGGGTCTAAATTTCATAATCATTTTGCATAGATTTTTTTAAAGTTACTACTTAATGATCTAGTATTCAGAATTAAATAATGTAATTCTGGTAGCTTAAGTATTTCTGTTGTGCTAAGTTTTACTGACAAACCTTCAGTTGTAATCTGGGTTGCTTTAAAAGGATTGTATTGATGATTACAGTCTCTGAATCCCCAGAGAGCCTTTCATATGGCCTTTCCTTCTCATATGCAGGCTCTGTTTTATAGTATAAAGTAGGCTCTTCATTCCTGTTATTTCTCCAGAATTAGAAAGGCATCTAAAAGAAGGTTTCTGCTGCTGATCTCAGTATCCTGAGAGGAAAATTAGTCCTAGAAACATGCCATATGTGAAGAGGAGCTGGCTTCATTCAGGAAAGACCAGGTCTTCACATGAAATTTTCTTTTGCATAAGAAAGGGTAGTCTCTCTTAAAAACTACTCAATTGAGAAATGTTCTGGTTGGTTTTTCCTCCTGCAGTTATATAACACTAACCAAAAACAATGTGTAGGGAGAGGGTTTATTTGCTTTATAGTTCCAGGTCACAATTAACAAAAGTCATGGCAGGAACTCAAGGCAGGAATTTAGAGACAAGAGTCATGGAGAAGGACCAGAAAGATGTTCAGTGACTAAGAACACTCACTGCTCCTGCAAAGACAGGTTTAGTTTCCAGCACTATTCAGTGACTTACAATCACTTGCGACACCAGTTGCAGGGAATCTGACACCCTCTTCTAGACAAACTGGGCATTCTGCACATTCCTGTAACCCCGGCATAAAGGACTGAATTGACAGAAGAATGCTAGGGCTTCTGACTCCCAGCTTGGACAGAAAATAAATAAAAATCTCAGGTTTGGAAAGAAATTATATCTCAAAAACTAGACAGAGTTATAGTGAAAGACATCTAATACCTTTTTCTGGAAGAGCCCAGGTATTTAGGTGTCACAATCACTTACAAACAGATACACTCACTAACACACACACATGCATGTGCACACACACACATACACACACAGATACACACACTCATAGATAACTGGTCCATATATCACAAGCATGGAGGTAGACTTACTGTAATTGATGTCAGGTTGTTTACTCTCTTTTTTACTGTATTTTATTTTTTTAGAGAAGTTTTATATATATGTGTGTGTATGAACACTGTGTATATATTCTGTAGTTCTTCAAGCAATTAAATGACTGGGATGTAAAACAAAATGATGTTTTTATTATCTGGGAAACTACTCTAGCGTCCTTCCTATTCCCTGAAAAAAAACAATGGTTTAAATTTTGTGAAAAGCAGAGTCCATTCTGTTCCCACAGTTGCATTTCCTATCACACTGTGCTCACCTTTCCACACTCTCAGACCTCCCTGAGATGCTCTTTGTTATGAGGCTTCTGCTATGCTCTTCCTGCCTGACACAAACTGGGGCATTTAACTCAGGCATACTGAACAAGTCCAACCCCGATATGTATGGCTCCCTTCACAAGCCTACTTGTGCACTCTGCAATACCATGTTTCAAAGACAGGTGGAACACTGGTTCGTTAGCATTTAATGTGCGTTGGGATAGGGAAGTTTCCTGAATTGCTGTCTAGTTGAATACTGATCATTGAATAAACTCTGTGGCAGGTTGAGACGGCCTAGAAATATTCTATATGAAAACTACTCTCTATCTAAACACTATATACTTAATATGGCAACATGAAATTTCAATTTTCAGGTAATATTACAGTTAAATAAAATTAGAAATATTTCTTTCAAAATATATAAATATTGCTTGCATTTAAATTATGGTTCTTTAAATGCTAACAGAAGTGGTTATCTAATTGCAATATTGAGTGAAGTATGTGTGTGGTATTGCTTGAACAAACCAGTTATTGATTATTAATGGATATATTCCTTCATAATTGAGCTGAGAAAGGATGTGATCAGATTTTGACCCCGAAAACCCATTTATGTGAATTTTACTGGTGTGATCAAGTAGTTAAGAAGCCACCCAAGGTGTATTGTTTTTCTGCCACTCTGACTCTTTTTGGGAATTTTGTATACTTCATGAAGATCGCAGGTGAGGCATACACTCTCTGTTGCAATTATTCAACACTCTAATATGTGCCCATGCTTTTATACTTTTGAATGTGGTGAAAGTATGTCTTGCCCCAAAAGTGAAGGTGACCTTGTAATATAACATACATCTTAAAGCAATGGTCATTTCTGTATCTGATCACTGGTATTCTGAGTAATCATTGAATGCACACTTAAATTGGCATCGGCCTTTTAAATGAGGAGTGTGACTTATGGCCAGACTTAATCCTGCCTTTTGGTCATTCTTAAGCTGAAATTAGTTTAAAACTGAACACTTTCTGTCTTTTTTTCTCTTTTTCTTAAATCTTGAATGTTAAAATTTTGTTCTTTGGTAGGGACTGCTTTTTATTTTTAAAAATAATTTTATGGCCCAGCAGTGGTGGCACATGCCTTTGATCCCAGTACTCAGAGAGGCAGAGGCAAGTGATGTCTGTGAGTTCAAGGCCATTCTGGACTACAGAATGAGTTCCAGGACAACCACAGCTACAAGGAAAAACCCTGTCTCCAAAAACATACAAACAAACAAACATTTATGTATATTTGAAAATTCATGACTAAAATTCCACAAAGTATTAAAATATAACTTGCATATAGGTTTCTGTTTTGGGAAAAATAAGGAAAGCCTAGTCCAAGCCTTTAATATGGGCTTTATTTCACATTATTTTTTTATGTATGTGATTTGCTTTGTCAAATTAAGTTTTAAAATGACATTTATTTTGTAGCTTCTGGGGGTTGATTGCTATTTTGGGGTTGATGTTTGATAAAGACATTTTCTTTGTCCAGTTTAGCATGTATATTGGTTCCATTCTTGTTTGGCTCACAAACAAGAAGAGAGAAATTTGATTAAATTCTAATCTCAAAAAAAAAAAAAATCAAAGTAAGCCAGAGTTCATTGACTCCCTATGACAAACCTTACTGTCTCTGAGGAGTGGATGGGGGTGGGGTGGGGTTAAGGAGGGGGTAGCAGGAGAAGGGGAGGGAGTGGGAACTGGGATTGGTATGTAAAATGAGAAAAGACATTGTAAAATTTAAAAAATGATAAAAACCTAAAAGAAAAGAAAAAAATTACTTATGATAATTTTGCTAGGCCCTGAAATCAACTAAAAGATCTACCTCTGGGTGGGTCTGTGAGGACATTTCTGGGAAAGTTTACCTGAGGGCAGAAGACCCTCCCTCAGAATGATGGCACATTCCAACAGGTGGTCTGGACAAAAAAAAATAGGTCTCAGCAAAAATCAGTCTTATTTGCCTGCCTGCCCGTGCTCCTTGCTGGTGAGATCATCTCTCATTGTTGGTGTCAACGCTGCTGTTGTTGCTCCCTCTGCTGTGCCCCTTCACTGACAGCAGACCCCAGCTTTCTCAGTCTTCCACTGTGGCCTGAAGATCAGGAGCTCTCCAAGCTCTTCCAGGACTTCAGCTCCATACTGACATATACTGTTCCCTGACCTAAGCAGTTACTGGGGTCTCAGACTACCCAGAATGGACATAACTACTGTTGTAGTACCCAACCTCCATTCTGTAAACCATTCCCTTGAACCCCCTTTATGAAAATCATTTTCTTTAAGACAGCAATGACTTTTAGATGGTGGCCCCTGAAAATGGTAATGAACTACTTTTAGGTTTATGGCTTACTGAAGTCACTAGGCTGAGATTCCCATAGTGCTTTGCTGCTTTGCCTAACTGAGCTTTAACTAGGTTTACTTAGCCATAAACAGACCTTTTTTTGATCCTCAGAGTTGATGGGTAAGAGGTTATCTCTTCTCTGAAGGAGCATTCCCTCTTACCAGTGGGATGATGATTAGCATTTAAAAACAGCTTTCCTTACTACACACATGGATTCAATTGAAGGGTTTTTGTAACTTGTGGGTTACAAGCCTGTGTTTCTTCCTAGATAAATCTGATGGTTTAATATTGAGACATTTTCTTCCATAACATGACTGTGACCCCTGCACATGGGACACATTTTAAAAACATGCCATTACTCAGAAAGGAGGCAAGACAGTGTGGTAAGCTCCATGTGGAACATGAGTGAGTCCTGAGAAATCTACTCAACATTCAGTTCTCACACTGCAGGATTTTTGCATCTTGCCTTTGGAAAGAAAAGCAAACTTATTCTGTGTGGAGTTATCAAAACAGACTGTGATGTTGATTCATTCTGCAACAGCCAAAAATGTAAATGCATGTTTGTTAGGAATTTAGGCTGATATTCTCCTTCCAACAAATTCAGGTTCTCCCGTTTCAGAATAACCTAGGCCAAGCATGAATTTAGCAGACACTAGTCCTCTGACTATTGGAATGTAGTTTAATTATTCACTTGAAACCTTTTCAGTCTTAGTTTGGTTAGCTTTGTCTAAGTCTTTCTGAGACATGTTCAGAGAATGAAGGAAGGAATTGTTCAGGCTGTAGTTGGCAGAAGAGTGCTAGGGCTCAGTAAGATCGCAAGTGATGGTTGGAATGGTTTGGTGATAGATTTTTCCACTGCACAAAGCCAGATGTCTCAGCCAAGCAGCAGAACAGAATACACCATACACCGTGTTAGAGTGGAAACAAGAGTGGTGGTAATTATGAAGCTGGGGGAGTCTGGCTGTGTGCTTAAATTTTGCCTCTTGTACTTTGTTGTGAATAAGACCTGATGGTCCCCCACTACTGCAGCCTGTTATGCTGCTGCACCCCATGGAGAATTCTTTGTCCATCCTTGAATGTTGAGTTCAGAATTTTACACTCAGTGCTTTTGGAACCTCAATTGATACAGATGATGACATTCCTGGTCCTTCCCTGCTCTTCCAATTCAACCCTAGAAACAAAGGCCCTACTTATGGCCTTAAACATGTTCAAGCCTCTCCAGTAGTAGCTCTTTTTATTGTTACTGTGACCATGTGAAACTAGTTCTTTCTTAGACTGACTTGGATAGTTCCTGTTCCTTACTGGACCAACTATCACTCACCAATGTTATGAAGAATGAGAGAAACATTCCTGATCAAGAATAGAACCTATAAATTTTCCAATTCCATAGGACTCTATGGTTAATGTTACTCTTAAGTAAGTATTTTGAGGGAGAGAAGAGCAAAAGTATGTAAATATGTAAATTCCTTCTAACATATTAATATGTTACAGGCTATAATGTTTCAGAAATTAATTCATTCGTGTTAGATCATAGGTCTGTTCCATTAAGACACTGCTAACTCTAAGATGTCAGACTCCATAGCTGAAGAAATCAGCTGACATGCTTCTGTAGATCTCTGTCTAGGACACAGAGTTAAGAAGCCATGCTGTGTGGTGGCCTAACAGCTCTTGATTTACTGTAACTGGCTATCCTAGTTAGCTTTAACAGTTCATTTGACATAGCCTAGAATCATGTATAACACCAGTCTCAATTGTGGGATTGCCTTGATTGGATTGGTCTATAGACATGTCTGTGGGGCATTGTCTTGAATGCTAACAGCTGTAGAAGAGTCCAAAGTACTGTGGGTAGTACCATTCCTGGGTAGGTGGTCGTCTTGGGCTCTATAGAAAAGCTAGGCAGGAACATGTGAACCAGCAAGTGTTACTCCTCCCTCAAGTTCTAGTGTTTCCCTCAAGTTCTTGCCTTGAGTTACTTCCCTGGTTTCCCTCAGTGATAGTCTGTGACCTAGAAATATAAGCCAAATAAATCGTTTTCTCCCTTAAGTTGCTTTTGGTCAGATTGTTTTATTATAGCAAGAAAATGGAACTAGAATACTGACTAGTTTATTGTACCTGGGTCCATCATGCTCTTTGTTGTGTATTCTATTTTGGACTAAATCATGTAGTGTGGAACTTCCCACCATTCCATGAAAAGGATGCAAGAGATAGATGTTTCCTTTAGTTGGAGTATTTCTCTAGAAGGCTCTCCTCAAGCCTCCTCCCCCCACAACCACTGCACTCTATGTATGGTGACTGTTTCCTGGTTCTTTCTGTATAAGCTTCAATCAAATTTATAATTATTTATTAACAGAGATGGGCACACAATAAATAATTAGTAGGGGTTATGTGCATTTTATTTATTCCCATATTCTTTACAAGTAAAAATACTAGCACAGAGCACTAAAGAAGTATCTGCTGACTGTACTAACAAAAATGAATATTGGAGTTAAATCAGTGAGTTTATTCAAATGTAAAATTTTGCTTTGCTTTACTAAGTATCCAAGGGTATTTTTAGCTAAACAAAATAAGTAACAACATAGGAAGCGTCAATAAGATGTGAAAATTCCTGTCTTCTCTAGAGTTCCACCTCATGTTAGTTCCCTCTGAGCTTTTTTGTAAGATGAGGTTTGTCTTACTTTTTTGCCTTCTAGGAACTGATGCTTCCTAAAGCTCCATGAATAGTTAATAACTGATTGAGTGAACAGAATTTATTTAAGTTCTTTTCTATTTTTTCATAGCTAGCCTGAATAGTTCTTAAGTTCAGCAGCTATAGTTTTTGGAAAACAAAAGTGTTACCTAAGGTGTAGGGGTAGGGATGAGGGTCTACATTTTAGAGGCCAGCAATTTAGCATCCCTAAGCACAACCACACAGGACATGACATCCAAGAGCCCTTTGGAACTTAGATTCTTTAAAGTGTCCTCAACCAAGAGTTTACCTAGCCTCTGCTTCAATATTTAGTCACTCAGATTTAGTAGTCTTTGATTCATTTGCCCTGATCATCCCATTGGAAACTGAGATACCATGTGTGAGTGTCTGAGAAATGCCATTTCTTCACTTTTTGAAGATTGCTGCCTCCTATTCAGAGGCCATTGCACATGACCCTGCTGAATGGGGTGTTAATATCTTCATCATGTTTGCCTACCTCTTCTGACTCTTCTCCTCTGGATGACTATACCCAGTGCTAGTCCTAATTTTTCTATGGGAATAATTAATTGGCTAGAAATACTCAACAGTATTTAGTAAAGGCTCAGTGTTAACTGTAATAAAGTTTACAAAGCTTCCTATAGTATTCACTAATACTAGATTGAATGATCTACACCATGGCTCTTATGTTTTCATTCACAGTATGTGACATATGGCATTTATTTACTTCATAGAAGGCTCCAGAAAAGTTTCCTTTTCCTCCAATATATATATTTCTTTCCATATATCTGTGCTTCATACTTACCACCTATTTCATACATAACTTTATCATCTTCTTTTTATGATGATTAATTCTAAAGTAAATATCAGTATTTTCAAAACTTATCTCAATTTCTTAACAGAAATTACATAATCAATTACCACCCCCACTGCCCAAATGACCAAACAGAGTAGCAGTGCAATAGCTGGGTACTGACACTAGGACACCAGGAAATGTCTGTGAAACTCTGTCCTACCTTTGATATGCTTTCAGAAATTAAAATAGTCCACAGCAGTATTTCTAGGAATATGCAAATACAACATAATATTTCCCGATTGCAATATGCACAAGAACTCTTTGATTATTAAAACTACTAAGGAACATGAATATAATAATTAACAATCACACTAATTACCATCATGTAAGTCTCTGTATACTTTAGACTTTTTATTGTTTATATAATATGAGAGGAGGTAACTATAATAATAATATAAATTTCATCAATATTTACTTGAATATTGATTGCTTCTACTTAAATATTGAATTGAGAAGGATAGAATTTATCATTATCAGGGCATGGTCTTTGTTGAACCACATGCCATCATGAGGATCATTATCTTGAACAGCTGAGACTTCCATATGAACAGAAAGCATGCACAGTGAAGGTTGACAACATTGTTTTGCTGAGGTTTTCTGTCTTCTCATCACAAGAAAGCAACTGGGGAGGGTTTTATTGGTTTCTGTACTTTTTCTGTGTAAAAAATAGTATAGATCTATTAATGAAACACTGATGCTTCTGACATAACTTGAAATTGCACTTATTGTGTGTTAAAAATCCCCATCTTGGTAAAATATAAAAGATGCCATGATCAGTCAGGATTTGAAGAGCAAATTTATCAGACCTAAAAGACAAATAAAAGATGTCTGGGCAATGTCAAGCATTGTAAATATTTGGGAAGATTTGCAATGACTATAACCAGTTATTGCATGGTATGGTTTGAATTCCTGGTAGTGATGATTTTCAGTTTGAGTTTCTTTTAGACAATTTCTCTATATTAGCATATAATAAATATGAGAATATAATTGATAGATGAGTTTCGTTTGTGAGATGATAGTAACTATACTTCTAATTTTCTTATTTATTTTTAGTGTGTATATTAAGTGACTGTAAGCTTAATCACATGTGTGCAGTTGTACACAGTGAGCCAAGAGGACAAATCTGAGGAGCTGGTCCTCTCCATCCACCAACTGTTTCCAGTCATCCAACTCTGGTCATTGTTTTAAGCCCTTTGACCCACAGAACTAACTTATCTGCTCATTAATTGCACTTTCTTTTTTTCCTTTTTATTATTTAAATTAGAAACAAGCTTCTTTTACATGTCAATCACAGTTCCCTCTCCTTCCCCTCCTACCATGCCCCCCTCCTACTCCCTACCCTAACCCCTTTCTGCACCCCAGGGAGGGTGAGGCCTTCCATGGGGCAATCTTCAAATCTGTCATATCATTTGGAGCAGGGCCTAGAGCCTCCCCAGTGTGTCTAGGCTGAGAGAGTATCCCTCTCTGTGGAGAAGGCTCCCAAAGTCCATTTATGTTCTAGGGGCAATTACTGATCCACTACCAGTGGCTTCATAGATTGTCCAGACCTCCAAACTGACTTCCTCCTCCAGGGGGTCTGGAACAGTCCTATGCTGGTTTCCCAGATATCAGTCTGGGGTCCATGAGCAACCCCTTGTTCAGGTCAGCTGTTTCTGTGGGTTTCTCCAGCCTTGTCTTGACCCCTTTGCTCATTACTCCTCCCTCTCTGCAGTTGGATTCCAGAGTTCAGCTCCATGTATAGCTGTGGGTGTCTGAGTCTGCTTTCATCAGCTACTGGATGAAGGCACTAGGATGGCATATAATGTAGTCATCAATCTCGTTATCGGAGAAGGGCATTTAAGGTAGCCCCTCCACTATTGCTTAGATTGTTAGTTGGGGTCAACCTTATTGATCTCTGGACATTTCCCTAGGGCCAAAATTCTCTTAATCCTATAATGGCTCTCTCTATGATGGTATCTCTTTTCTTGCTCTCCTCTATTCTTCCACTGACTAAATCTTCCTGTCTCCTCATGTTCTTTTCTCCCCTCCTTTTCTCTCCTTCTCTTTCTTCTAGCTCCCAGATATCAGAAAATTGAAGGATCTCCCATGTGCTTGGATAGGTAGAATCAACATAGTAAAAATGGCAATCTTGCCAAAAGCAATATACAGATTCAGTGTAATCCCAGCACAATTCTTCACAGACCTTGAAAGAATAATTATCAACTGTGTGTGGAAAAACAAAAGACCCAGGACAGCCAAAACAACCCTGTACAATAAAGGAACTCTGGAAGGCATCACCATCCCTGACTTCAAGTTCTATTATAGAGCTATAGTCCTGAAAACAGCTTGGTATTGGCACAGGAATAGCCAGGTAGACCAATGGAATCCAATTGAAAACCCTGATATTAAATCACATACCTACAAACACCTGATTTTTGACAAAGAAGCTAAAATTATACAATGGAAAAAAGAAGGCATCTTCAAAAAATTAAAGCTGGCATAATTGGATGCTGGCATGTATAAGACTGCAGATAGATCCACGTCTATTGCCATGCACAAAACTTAACACCAAATGGATCAAAGACCTCAACATAAATCTAGCCACACTGAACCTCTTAGAAGAAAAGGTAGTTGTTCCCCTCGAACAAATTGGTACAGGAGACTGACTCCTGAACATAATACCAGTCGCACAGACACTGAGATCTACAATTAATAAATGGGACCTCCTGAAACTGAGAAGTTTCTGTAATGAAAAGGACACAGTCAATAAGACAAAATGGCAGCCCATAGAATGGAAAAAGATATTCACTAACCCCACATCTGACAGAGGGCTTATTTCCAAAATATACAAAGAACTCAAGAAGCTAGTCTCCAAAACAGCAACTAATCCAATTAAAAACGGGGGCACAGTACTAATTGCACTTTCTAATAGTTAACTAGAGCTGTGTTGTGAATCTAACCTTCATGGTCTAATAAGAGTTATTTTATCTATGAGGGGTATTCTTCTTTGGCGGTAAGTACAAACAGACATTAAAGGCCAGATAAAATGAAAACTGTAAATAATGATAATATATTAATTCCCAAACATCCAAAACAAGAGAAAAGGTACAATTAAATGTCTACTTCAAGGGATTATTATTGTTAAGCAAGACCCATGGAACTATATTGGAATTACTTTGATTTTCCTACCCTTTTAAAATCAATACTTTGAATTCAACATGAAGTTTTACAACACAGCTAGAAGTAAGTTATGTTTGAAGAGAATATGAACAAATATTAAGATTTCTTAATTACAAATTTTAGCGCTAATATTAATTTGCCAATTAATAATTGATCCATCACTTTTTCAATTCAAATTCCTGAGGACTACTTAAACTGAGTTCCAGAAACCTGTAGCTGTCTTAATGAAGCAAAACCTTTAAGACACCATTTCCGTGTTGTGTTGCTTTATTTTTTAAATTTTTTTCAACTTGACATTAGCAATTTGTGAAGAAGGAACCTCAACAGAGAAAATGTCTCAATAAGATTGTCTGTATGCAAGCTTTTGAGATATTTTCTTGATTAATGTGGGAGGTTCCAGTCCACTGTGAGTGATGCCACCCTTGGGCACAGTGTCCTGGGGGTTATAAGGAAGGAGGCTGAGCAAGCCAGTAGGCAGTATTTCTCTATGGCCTCTGCTGTACTTACTGCTTCCAATTTCCTGTCTTGTGTTCCTCTCCTGGCTTCTCTTCATGATAGAGTGCAAACTATATGATGAAATAAACACTGTCATTCTCAACTGGATTTTGATCATGTTAAGCAATAGAAAGCAAACTAGGATGCTTGTGTCTTGTCAGCTTCCAATGGCTTTCACAGAAAAAGCAGAACAACAACAACAACAAAAAAGCCCCAAAAGTTTGAAGCTTACCTTTTTCTACATTAATGACATCTTGCTATATATTAGGACAATATATTTCTTTTTACACAATAGATACTAATTGTAGTAACTAATATTTGAGGATGAAAAGTTTTTTCGACATTGGGAAATATATTCAGAAATGACCTCAAGTAGATGGAGCCACAAAAAAAGTGTACTCAAAGTCAGCATTTTGTTCAGTTTAAGTGGCTTGTGGCCTTATTAAATAATGAAATATCTTTTAAACTCAATTGTGATTCTACAGCAAAAAAATTAGAACTAAATATTTACCTTTACATTTAGTTCACTAGGATACAAAAGCTAAATTCCCTGCTGACATAAAGTTGACTTGTAGTATTTACTGAACACAGGACTTTGTTAGAATTAGTGCCAATAAACTCAGTACAGTGTCCATTCATAGTTATAGGGACTATCAGTTTTGCTAAAATATATTAAATATGTGCTTTTCTGAGTCAAAAAGAGAAATCAGGGTGTAATATAGTATTGATTTTAATCCCATTGGTAGTTTCAGAGGCTCAAAAAATTTAGTTAATTTCAGTAGCTTTGTTACACAAAATGGTTTATTCTTCTTCTTGAGCACTAATGAAAGTGATATATTCCCATGAAAAACTGAAAAAGAAAAAAACCCAAAACTTCAAGGGACTAATTGACTCTTTGATTCAGAAGGAATTTTCCAAGTGTCCAGTTCAAAATATAACCACATTGGCTTCTGATATCTTTACCATTTCCTGTTAAACTATAATGCAATAGTTTCAGCAAATCTCAAAGATGCTATAATTCTTTTCATACTTAATAAAAATTTACTAGACTCTATGGTAGAAATGTTAGGCAGGGGTTAAAAAGATATGCTTAGTCAGTCAATGAGTGTATAAGGAAAGAGTAAACATCATTGTTTATATACCGATAGTTTTGTTCAGTTTGAGTTTGGAGGAAATCAGAGAAAAGTTGAAAGTCAGTAAACTCAGTTTTATAAAACACGAATGTCTGACGATGGTATGGGGAAGCTAAAATTATTTTGGGTCACAACTGAAATTACTAATATTGATTGATCATCAGACTGTCAAAAGAAGGAAGACTTGAAGAATTGGTGAGCTTGGTAAATAGGCTGCTTCAGTGAACTAAAGAGTATGAGAAATGGATACCAGAAGTTTGAAACGTTGTGCGATTCCACAACAAAACAGCAAATGAAATTTATCTTAAATGCATTTGTCACCAACAGTGACCTTGAATATGATAAGAGTGAGGAATTATGAGCTTGGTGACAGCAAGGCCAGTGGCTACAGCAGTTAAGCAAGCAGATCAGTCTGTGATTATGTTGCTGTTCCCGTAGATGCCCAGAGTGATTGATCACCTGCAGAAATGTGCTTATGAGGCGGGGTTGCTTAGTTTTGTTGTCAAGTCAAAACAGCTATGGGAGTTACTTCCGAGAATCACTGCTCACCACCCCCCTAATCGGCAAGCAAGGCTCTGTGGCACAGGCCTGTGAATCAGCTATAGTCCTTGATACCTAACATACCACCCAAATTTGTTTTTCCTCCTTAAATCCTGCTTGTGTCTTCTCACCCTTTAAATATGAAGGGGTCCTACTTTTGTTACTCCTCCCATCAGACTCCCCCTTTCTATTCCTTTACTTCTACTCTACTCCTTGCTGATCTAATTTGGTGTCTTAGCTTTAGATAGATGTGATAGTCTCCTAAACATCTATCTTTAGCCCAAGCCTCTGCCCTGAACTCGTCCATACTCACAGTTAATGTTTAATGGACATCTCAAACACATCCAAAGCAGGTATTTGTGTGAACACAGCAGCCTGTATCCCAGCCCTGATAAGCTGAGGCAGCAGTAGCATTCCTTGAGCTGAGGAGTCTAAAGTAGCCCAGGAAGCATGTCTGATGCTCACTAGGCACGAGTTAAACAAGGAGAACTACAAGATCACTATCTAAGACCAGGGCTGCTTTCTTCTTTTGTCATCATTGTCAGTCAATCATCCCATTGTCTTAAAAGCAGCTTCATCCAGAAGTCTGCACATTCTCTTTGCTTCTTCCCATTTACCCATTCTTCACATTTCACTCTTTACAAACTTTTGTGATGTATGCTTTGAACTGTGGCCTGCCTCCTCTTCATCACCACATTTACTGCTCCACCCCAGACATCGCATTTCCAATTAGACTGCCCTGATGGGACTCCAGAGCTAGATTCTGCACCTTTGCCTGACTTTACACAAGTCATTTTCCTAATACAAAGTGTCACTGGTAATGATTGAACTATCAAGGATTCATGGCATGGTACAAAGGGGACACTGATGATTTCCCTCTGTCCCTAGAGCTCTGCCAGTCTCCTGACCTTGGCTATCTAAATTGTGACTGGTCTACTGTGAATCCCTCTGGCCACAGAAAGCACCCAGTGTTTGGCTGTGTTGTGTCTGCCCAATGTCTTACTGTTCAGAGCTGTTCTCTTCTTTGTCTAAGTTTCTTAAGTTCATTCCCACTGTCAAACCTTGTACTCACTATGTACATGGCTGGTTATTTCAATTCTTACAATCTTGTTTCATGTACCACTTGATTCAAAGATGCCTATGCTGACCACCTTGTCCTCATTTCTGTGGTCCATGTGTCTCTCCTCCCCCACAGAGATGTCTGGTGTAACACTACTCACAATGCTGTCTGTAACTTCTTCTTGGTATTTACCTATCTGCCAAGGAGCATTTTGACCATATGTTTGCCTACTTTTTGTTGTCTGTCTTCTAGCAAATGCAGGATCTGAAGATCCTGGGCTTCATCAGTCCTTGGCATGCCTCAGACTTCTAGGTCTATAAAAGTAAGCGTTTAGTGAGTGTATATGGAGAGAAAGAAGGAGACTCTGGGGCTCTAGCTTTTCTCTGTATTCTACCCTGAGAAACTTTAGTTTGGTTACCCAGAGAAAGAAAGGCTAACAAAGAACAAATGGCTCATTAGTCATTCTGATATTGTCTTCTGAGAGAGAAGCATGACAAGAGTAATATTTTTTTTAAAAGTCAGCACTCCATATGTTAGCAACTTCTCACTATTTAAATGCAATTTTTGCATGATTTCTTTTTTGTTCTTTAAAGCTGAGTGTCAGAAGAGAATTTGATTTGCAGAAGCTGAATGGCAATGCTTCTAAAGAATACAGTGTGAAGAAAACAATAAAAATGGGTACTGTTCACTTACTGACACAGCATACTTTGTAGTTTGGGGTTAATGTGTGAATAAGCCTTCATGTAAAAATGAAAGATAATGTGATATGCTTTGACTGCATAAATACTCTGCTATTTCACCTATTTACAGATTATACCACTATTTGAAAATATGCTGTCACTGCATTTGTGGGGGTGGGGAGAGAGGTGAAAAGTAAAGAAACAATAACTACACTCCTCAATGAAGAGAAAACGAGGCGTGAGCAATGGGAAGGCTGAGAACAGGAAAGTATCAGAATTAACAAGAACTGGTGTGGCGAATAAACTATATCTGCTGTTTCAAAATTTTCTTTTGCAGTTTTATGTAATTATTACCTGTGTTCCATTCTGTTGATGTTGTAGAGTCTATGTGTGTCATGATCTGACTTCTTGGGATGCACTGGGGACAATTTATGGAGTCTGTGTTGACAGTGCTTACATTCAGAACTTAGCTATAACTCTCATTTGCTGCATGCTTTGGGCACATCACTCATTTTATGTAAGCATGGACATTGTGTTTATTAAAAATCAAGTAAGACAGCTATACTTTGATTTTTATCAGTTTTATTTTCACCTCTACTTTTATATGCTACTACTTGTTATTTTTACCATATCATAGACCCCCAAGTATTATATTAGAATATGACTTTAAAGGAGAATTTATTAATTAATTCATTAATTTGTTGTTGTTTTGACAGCAGTCTAGGATAGGAAAAGGTAATGGTTTGTGTTCAGAACAAACTGATCATGCTTCTACTTGCTTTATAGGAATATTTTATTTGCATTTCCAGCAGCTATATCTACTTTGACTAAATGAAGTGACTTTTGTCCGTAGGGCTACTAAAATGCTGTCTTTTAGTGTCTCTTTGAGTTTCCCTTCCACTAGTGGCTCCATGGTAGTAAGCAGATTGGAAAAGAAACATTGTGCTCTTTCATACAAAAGCACAAGCTGCTTAAAAGCATGCTGTATTGATAAAGAAGGAGGCTTACACATCTGAATGGGAATACACCCTCAGAAATCTAAGGGTTGTGTTTGTTAGCAATACTCTTCTCTCCAACATGAACTGGTACATGATCGTTACATCCTGAGACTACAGTGTTACATATGGGATTTATATAATTTAACCTTATTGGGCAGTCACTGCTATTGTCTCTAACTCTATAGTGGATGAAATTGGGTAAGTTAATAGCTTGCCCAATTCAATAAAATTCATGTTGGAAGGAACACAACTTCACCATGTATTGACTAGTCTTCAAGTCTCTCTTCTACTGACAATAGTAGAACAACAACAGAGCACATAAAAAAATCTAGCTTTATGCTTGCAGTATATTGCAAGTATATTGGAGAAGATTAATCACTGTTATTGAAAATGTTTGGGAACATAAGTGTTTCTAGTTTTTTAGATTTTGGAATATTTGCATAAACAATAATCCATCCTCCATAGTCCTAAAATCTGAGATACATATATCTCCTGAATCGAGGTTTATTGAACATTATATTGGTTCTAAAATTTTCAGAGTTGCAAACTAAGGATGTTCAATTTGGATCAAATGTCCCCAGACTATAGGCATGTATATTTCTATAAATCCTGGTTTTAATTTTTTCTTAGCATAATTGTTCATCACACCTGAATATAGAAACCATCTAAATGTCCATTAACTGATTGCATCTTTAAAAAAATATGATGTAACAGTACAATGGAAAACTAATTCTATAAAGAAACAAATACTGACACATGGTATATAAAAATATTTGCACTAAAAAAAGAAGTCAGACAAAGAGACCATATAACATTGTTATGTCATTCCATCTATATAAACTATCTAGAAAGTAAATCTATGGCATCAGAATTTACATCATCAGTGTTTAAGACTAGTGGTTACAATGTGGTGACAGGGAAAGCCTTTTGAGGTGACGTCACCTTTCTAGAGCTGTCAATGACTGCACCAAATCCACAAATGTATAAAAAGTTATCACCTAGACAAGAACCATGCATGTTTGAGGGATTTTTCCACATTCATATTGTGCACAAATAATGCTGTTAAAGGAGACAACAAACAAACAAACAAACCAACCGCTGGCGGTATGTTTGCTAAACTATAAGAAAGAGGAAGTGAGGATCAAGTAGACGAAAATTAAATTCAAACTTTTTTACTTCACCATGAATTTTAGACTTTATTTGTCTAATGTATTTAATTAGCCTTGTAAAAGGTAAAGGGTTATTTTGGGACTTCTAACATAAAAATACATTAATGATGAACTAGGAAATTCTGTGCTGATGCTCTTTCTGTTGGAAACAACAACACGAATACTGAATTTTGAAAATAAATACCTGAATGTCATTCAGTTTGTCTCCTTAAGTGAAATATTTAACTGGCAAATACATTGTGTTATCAGATTTATGGACAGAAGGCCTTACACACACACACACACACATACACACACACACACACACACACACACACACACACACACACACACACACACACACATTCCTAGTCTGTACCCTGAGGACATAATTAATGCATCCCTTTAAAGTCAGTAACTCAATTTCATTAGGTTCTGTTCTTGATTTTCCACATAATTCTACATAGGTCCATTGGTCATTTCCTTCATTTACAGACTGGGCAAAAGAGACTCATGGGAAACAAGCCTAAATCATGTAGTTTTACAGATTTGAGATATGGACAGTACTTAATCTTTCTTACTACTGGTCATATATGATTCGTCTTTGCAGTCATTAGTTCAAGCAATAGATAGCTGACTAGCATTGCTTAATTCTATCAGTCTGTGGGAGATATAGCTGTGTTCTGAAACACTTACACTGATTCCATCTTATAAGATTCTTTTACTATTGTAGTTGGAACTGCAAGTGATGACATTTTCAAATATGACTCAAGGTGGGTGCATCCTGATATTCTTTGATGTGCATTATCGGACATTTTTTGATAGACAGATGGAGAAAAGGATTATACCTGCACATTATACCTGCTTGAAATAATGCTCCCAAATGGCACCACTGTTCATTCCTTGGCTTCAAATTTTATTAAAAACAGTTAGTAGAGAATATTAGATTGTATAATCATCACACCTCCTGGCCACAGATGAACACGCAATAGAGTCTTACTGCTGTTTTGTTCAGAAAGTGTCACTGGACACTGTTCCAGTGTGCTGTTCCAGGATGCTCTTCCCAGGAATATTCTGAGTCACACTGATGCTTAAAAGCCTTAGGTACAAACCATTGTGCCATTGTGACTTAACAGGCACAAGTCACTGTTCAAAAAAGAGAGATGAACCAAATCAAAAACTCACAAATTTTGAATGAAAGGAATATCACCATCTGTTTCTTGTAAATCAATATATTTTACCTGTCCTTAGCATAATTTTTCATCTCAATTGTATTCTCCCTCTGTTCTCTTTATTCTGATGGTGATTTTTTTCCCTTTAACTGCAATCTGCCCACTACAATCACTTCCTCACTTACTTTGGTTACCTGAATTCATGTTCCTTACATGTGAAGAGAGATTGCTTCCTGGATAGTTGAACACCATGCCTGGATTCTTGGATTTATTTACTTTTTTCACCTGCAGTCTCCCTGTTTTCACTTCATGATGTTTTTTTGGGGGGATCAGAAATTGACATGCTGACAGCGAAGGAACAAAGATGGGTACTTGTTTCTGAAAGGGGTGTGCACAGGAACTATGTAAACATTCTTCTGGTTACATTTATTTGGTTTTGAAGACAGTTGTTTTTAGACATGAGACTGAGTTGGGCAGACTTAATGTAAAGCACATGTACTGGCGGGCCTGCAGACACGCGTTACACTTCTCAGTGCCCATGCTTAACAATAGGTTCTGTTTGTGTTGTGGTTCTCTGCCAAAGCTCTGCAGATTGCTCTCAGAAGCCTGGGAAGCAATGATTTTGGGGGGATTACTTTTCCCTCCTAAGGCTGTGAAAGGAAACAAGAAAAATATGAACAAGCAAGATTAGATTTCCCTCTAATAAAGCAGATATTTATCCTTCATACTGCTAATGTATTTGGATGTCTTCCTAACCTTCCATCATAATCCTGATGGTAAGAACCTTCCATTTTCATACACGAGTTCCTTTAACTTGTGTGAAGTAAACACACATTTACCCCCAGAATCATTCCCTGGGAGAGACTCTCAGGGGGGTTCTGATACAAATAATTATGTGTTTCCAAATTCAAAATTTAACTTTCTCAGTAAGTGGTTCTACATGCCTCTTGACCAGGAAAGACCATTCGAACGTTTTCTTTCTACCCTCTTAGATTTGCCTTGTTTTGTGTGTCATAAAGTAGGCATGGAGGTCCTTATTTTTATGTACTAGTGCACTCAATTAGATTGGATGTGTTGTCCAATTTCTCTCTTTTTTTTTTTTCCCCGAGACAGGGTTTCTCTGTGTAGCTTTGGAACCTATCCTGGGACTCGCTCTGGAGACCAGGCTGGCCTCGAACTCACAGAGATCCTCCTGCCTCTGCCTCCTGAGTGCTGGGATTAAAGGCATGCGCCACCAATGCTCTGCTGTCCAATTTCTTTACTTACCTTTCCTCCACACGTGTAATGGCTCAGATTCTATGTTCTTAATGCAAACCTCTAGGGTTATTCTGCTTGCTTTGTTTTCAGTTAGGATCAGTGAGCAGAAGGTTCCCCTTGCTGTTGTTTCAGATATATTTATATATTGAGCATAGGAAGTGATTTACTATTGTGCATAAGAAGGCAAGCAGTTGTTTCCTCTCAGCACTTTAAAAGTACTAATCTATTATTTTCTGGGCTCTGTCGTTCCTTTTGAGTGATCTGATGATACAGGCTGCCGGCATAAATCCATCCTTTAGCAAGGCATCAGACTTCGTTCTCAGGATTTCTTCTTTTCTTTGGTCATTGGATGTCATGAGTATTCAGGCTGTGGATTTTCTTTCTTTTTCTACTTCACATGTCATTTTTAATCTCTAAAGATGGTCATTTAATTTGGAATATTCTCAGCTTCCTTTCTTTAGATATTAGTTCTCATTTTCCTTATTTTCATTTTCCTCCCTCACTTTCCCTCTTCCTACTTCTATGAAATCTTATTACTTATCATTAGATCATTGTACCTTTGTTATGTTTGGATAGTTGTTTCCTAAGACCCACACGTTAGGGTGTAGCTGACAGTTCCTGTGCCACTGAGATGATGAAGGATCTTTAAGAGGTGGGGCCTAATGGGAGGAAGTTAGGTCAATAGAGGTGTTTCTGAATGGGCTATTGGGACTTTGATCTCATTTGTTTTTGGTTGCCACAAAATAAGTCACTTCCTCTGCTGCCCTAGAGACCCCAACACAATGGAACAATAGTGCATGGACTCAAACACCTCAAGCTATAAATGCAAGTGAACCTCTTCCCTTTCAGACTGATGGTACAGGTGCTTATTGTAGACACAGAAACATGGCCAACACAGTCCCATAACTACATTAACATAATCCCCTTCCTCTGTGTTTCCTCTTACCTGCATTCATGGTTTTCTCCTTTTCAGAGACAACACCTCAGTTTGTAGTTATTTGATTACTTTTTATTTACATCTATGCATAATGTCTTAGTCTTTTGAAAATTAACTCTTTAGTCACTTTGAGAATGCTATTCTGCCATTTATTCACTTGATTATCTTAATTTCTTGAATAATAATTATTTACCATCTCTGTGAACTCACAAGCTCATGAATTGGTTTCCTTATGAATTTGGTCACCTTTAATATAAAGTTCCCTTACACTTTAAAAGTTTTGAATTTTCTCTCTGCCAGGTGCTCCTACACTGTCTACAGCTCACTGATCCTCAAGTTCATAGCTTTCTGGTTTAGACTTGCTAAGATGTATAGGCTTTGTAATTAGAATCCTGAACTGTTTTTAGAGTAGAACAACACACACACACACACACACACACACACACACACACACACACACACACACACACAGAGAGAGAGAGAGAGAGAGAGAGAGAGAGGGGGGGGGAGGTTACATAAATCCTACCCCATTACAGCCAGAGTATTGGAACCCTTGCTTCTATGCCTTCTTTTTCATGCCTTACTTTCCTAGGGCACAGCTGTTGCAGTTCCAGTGTTCCATGCAGGTGTCTCCACCCCCTCAGTGTCTCTGCACCATCTGTTTCCTCTCTGAACAAACCTAGAAACACATCTTGAGATAAGTCCCATCTTCTCTAATCTGTCTAGTCTGGTAAACAGTAAGAAGCAGACGTCTCTCATGCCCCGTTGTTGTTTAGATATGTTTTCTCTAAATATTCAGCACTTACCCAGTAATAAACAGATTCCCAACATTTATAATTGATTCATAGCATAAAACAAGTGACAAGAAAATGAGTAGATAATGAAAGTGTTACAAAGGCACAGAGTTTCAAGAGCATTTGTAGACTTTAAAAACAGATGACCTCATCTTTGTACCAGGAAAATCAAATGTGCAGATGATTTAAAACTGGCGATCTAGGACATAGTCAGAACCCTAGTTATAATTCTAACTAAACAGCATGGCTTAGAATATCCCATTTCTACAGCGCTTATAAGGAAATAAATTGGACAGAAGGTCATTTAGCATTTCAGTATTGCTTCCTTTTTCTTCAGCAGCATCTACTTCCTCTGTGGCTATCTTCCTAGATGCTTCTGCTTTTCAACTCATTCTGCTGCACGTTTTTCAAAAGAACTCTATTAAAAAGGGGCCTGAGTTGGCAGTATCATTGTTGATTTGCTCTGAAAGATGTGTGTCTTGTCCTTGTTTGCATAGAAAATTGTTACTGTCCAAGATGCTGTGCCAGTATCTTTGTGGGAAGTTTATTCAGAGTGGTTGATTCTCCTTGAACCTCCTGCTATTGGTGAACATCAGAGTGACCCTTACAAGTACATGGGTCATCTCATAGGCAGGTTATTTCAACAGCATCATTCATGGGATTAAAAATAGTGTGGTATTTTAAAATGCAAGATTCTCCCAAAGGTTGATAAGTAATGAGTGTGGGTCACCACCATTTAGGATTTGTATAACATCCATAAGATAATAATATTATGAACCACGCACTGCTCTGAAATTTTCTTTGTGTTTACTCACTGAACTTAAAGATGTCCCCGAGATTCAATTATACTCCACCCTAAACACTAGGTTTTATTAAAGGCTTCATTCCTTCTTAATGCCATCCTGAAATTACAGCCAGGCTTTTTGTGGTATGGCTCCAAAGTCCATCTGACCATTTTTCTCTGTTTCTAACTCCTCTCCCCTTCTTTCTCCCTGACTTCCTGACTCTGAACCCTCTCCTCTCTCTTTCTTACATGCACACAAACATATACACATTCACAAAGACATACCCTATGTACATACACACTTCAGTATGCACACACCAATATATGCTCAACATGTGACCTGAGGTGTAGCATTTATCTTAGAAATAGCTTTGCACATATTTTCCTTTCTGCTTATGTGAAAAAGAGTCAAACACTGCCATTCAGTTTATGCTAATGTTTTGAATATAATGGGTTATCTGAGCAGTCTCACTGCTCAGGAAAGATGTGACTTGAGAGCTGTGGAGGCTGGTAGATCATAGATCTGCCATTAGCTTCTAGAAGTTCTAAAATCACTACACTTCATAGTTTTTATTATCAGAAAACAACATATTTCCTTAAACTCCAGTATTTAGTGGTTTAATTGAGCATCTGCGCTTTTCACTAATTCAGAACAAGGAAATAAATGTCCCATTTTTGAGTAAATTACTTTTGGGTATTTAGCCAAATTATACATAATGACTACTTATTAATTAATATTAGATATTTGATGATAATTTTGGATTTAAGTAATGCATTTTGATTGTCTAATATTTGCCTTTCATTTACTATAGGCTTCTAAACCTCTAACTTTTGGACAGAAATAAATGCTTAGTTATAGTCAATTTACTAGCAAGAGGGTTAGGGAAGATGGAAATATTCCAGTAAATAGGACACATTCCATTTCACTTTCATGATGTTTTCATCTGTTTTATGTTGTTTGTAATTTAGCTGATTAGATTAGGCAGAGGAAGCACTCTATGGAAATCACTTCTATCTACTCAAAATCTATTGCCCACCAAATGACAAGCTTCTCTGTTTCTTTCCTGCCTTAAGATATCCCTATGGTCCTTTGCCATCAATGCCACTGCATTTACATCTCTAAAGACTAGACGGATTTTTATGTTATGGACATGAGTGTGCTTAGAGCTGTGTACAGATGACTTTCATAGACACCTGAGAAAGTTTCACACAGAAAACCATCCTCACAGCATAGGGGTAATTAATTGCCATTGAGGTAGCAACCTTTACAAACCCAGTGAAGACAACAAGAGACATTATAATTACCTATGTCAGGGAACTGGGTTTCATTTTGGACTATGGTATGTTTCATGTGATAATGAGTGCAAGTCTAGGTGTGGAGTCAAAATTAGAACATGAATTCACTGATATTTGGTTCACAGGATATTTTCCCAACTCTTTCTGACTTAAGTGAGGGTGGATGAGCTCCTTACTTTTAACATTAAAAAAAGAAATATAAAGGCTGCCATTATAATACACTATAGCAATAAAAATTGCCTAAGTAAAGGCAAAGAAGGAGAAGGGCTAAGCAAATGAGACATGGTTAGTACGATGCACAAAACTCCATCTTGCTTAGGATTAGGCCAAACCAAAGGTAGACTATTGTCTGCTTTCTGAAAACTCCTGTGGCATGGGGGTGGGTTTCTGAACTCACAGAGTCAGCACTGTTATCACTGAAAAATTTCAACCATACTTCACACTGTAGCCATATGGAACAGTTCCTACTTTACAAACCCTCTGAGACACATCCTAGCCATGTCTCAATAATAGTCTAGAGTAGGACCATGAGAGTTGCAACCTATTACCTTCTCATTGCTGAAAGATTTAGCAATATCATCTGTACTTACAAGGTGCACCTCTGTAGTCCTTTACACTGCAGGTTTCTTTCTCTGCACAATCTCACTGTGTTTCTACCATAACTTGTGGTGCATGTTGTTTTACAAATCAGTTTGACCTGGCACTTAGAAAAATATTTCCTTTCATAGAGGAATAGATGGTGCCTGCATTTCTCAGAGCACTGACACAGAGTGTATTTTGTACATCAAAATAATGGAACTGCTTTATATAGACCATGTGACTTATACAATGAGGTCACAAATCACATGGTAATTTAAATAATGAGAAGTGAGAAGGGTGAGGGTAGACATTCTTACCCAACTTTCATTTACAGTACAAAGATTCCTATGTGCAACAACTTTCTTCATCCAGAATCAAATGCTATCAATCCAATATTTAGCCCCATGACTCTCTTTCCAGAATGTGCCTTGCCAATGTTTATATTTTTGTCATCTCTGAGAAGAGAGATATTTTTACAACTCCTCTGATATCTATAATCTCTTAATTTTCAAAACGTCAGATGACTTGCTTCTATTGAGGCCGTATAGCAGAGACAAGATACAAATCCCTTATTTACTACATTATTAACAATTAGACATGAAGTCAATTCCTTTGTTTCTCTCTGTCATCTTAAATGCCCATCATTTGGATTACAGTCTCATAAGGGAATATTTCAAAGAGCAGATACTTTAAGCCCATCTGCAGCCCTATCCTGATTATGATAGAATACTATTTTGTTTCAAGTGCAAATTCAATTTTGACTTTTTCCTAACTATTATTTCTTGAGCATCTATTATGAACAAAACCCATCCCAGATATTATGGAAAGAAGGCAAATTAGTGTTTTCAGCACAAATGAACAAGTTAATGCCATTCATTTCATAAGTACTTTGGTGATATGTATGTATGTGATGTCTGTGAATGAGTATTCCACCATTGTGTTATGGTTGCATTTTACGTTATGCTCGCTATAGTAACAAATTACCCATAGTACTTATAAACATAACATAGTAAATGTCAACGACAACAAGAAAGTAAAAAATATTGGCATAGTCATGTAGTTATGTTTTTTAACATAAAGGACAATTTACCCTTGGAACAGCGCAGCAATCTCCCCTTTTTGCCTCATTATACAGTGTATGAACCATAATAATAAAAACAGATTACATGAGAAGTGATTGATATAGGGTGCTAATCCATAATCCATGAAATGTAAAGCAGAATTGCATATATATATATATATATATATATATATATATATATCATCATCATAGCAGTACTTATAATTGCAAGCTATTATATTTTCAGCTGTTGCCATTATGCTGGACTTTCACAATCTCATGCATAGTGCCTATCTCATTCATTTATGTACCACTCTTTGTTAAATGAAAATTGAAGAATGAATGAGGAGCCTTGTGTAAGATTTTCAGATTCTTCACTAGAGTAGGGCATTCCACATACAGGAGTACCATTAGCAAAGTCATCTTAGGAAATCTCAGATACTTCCTTGGATCTTAGGACAAGTGTAGAAAAAAAAAAATGACACATGCCGGGGTAAGGGAACATCGTTCGAAATCTTTGTGTCAGTCATTAAGGAGAACGGAGTACTGGATGTTTCAGATTAAATGGCAACAGCATAAGAATCATGCTCTAGTATGAACAGCTTTATTACAATGTGTGTCAGAGACATTACAAGGGAAGGAACTTGCCAAAGTCGATATCAGCAGTTGAAAAGATTAAAATAATTCAGGATTAACCGAGGAAAACAAATTGAATAAATAAATAAATCATTACAAATATTATCGATGGTAACTGTGATAACTAATATATAATATCTATTTATTTTATGTGTATATGCTAGAGTGAATGTATGTGCTCCACTTATATGCAAATGACTTAAACGTAAGTAGGAGAGGGATGATTAGCAGCTTTAACACTCAAAGAAATAGGATAACAGAATTACAGGTATTAGTAGCTAGAATTAAATTTGCTTTACATTTTTTCAGGCATATGAGATGTAAAGGCCTTGTTAAATTAAGAAAATGCCATGGTTTTTCCAGATGGTTAGATAATTTCAGAGCCCAGAGTCATAAATGTGAAATACTTTATGCTGGGAATTTTGTAGAATGGACACAAACAGTAGTTAGAATTGTATTAAGTTTACTCTGAAATTACCTAAATCATAAATAGCTTTTCACCCCCTCAAGTGGAATGTAAGATTAAGAATCAGAGTAAAAACATGGCAGAAAGACTACAGAGTGAGAAATTGTACTCTACTTCACTGGCACACTTTAGCCAGTAATTATCTAGCTGTTTCCTGATAAGTCTTGGCTTTCCTGTGTATTTATAGACCAGAAATGTACTTTCTGATGTCATTAAATTTTCCAACTTCCTTTAATGTAGAAGATAAGGTATTTCAGATCCAGATAAATAAAGCTTAATTTTGAAGAATATTTCAAGAATATTTTATACAGCAACACTGTGTGTTTGTTTATACAATATAGGGACCATCAAAAATAGTAATAGCTACTTATCAAGGTATGCTACAGGGGTAGCTGGCAAATGATTTATTACAATGTGTTTTAATTTTAAACTATAATTACATCATTTCCCTCACTCCCGTCCTCTCTCTAATCTCTCCCACACCCTCTGCCTTGATCCCCTTCCATATACCTCTATTTTCTGCCACTCAAATTGATGGTCTCTTTGTATTACACACACATAGATATATATAAATCCAACCTACTGAGTCCTTGTAGGGCTATCCACTTTGTGTTGGATAGTCAATTAGGGCGTTAATCCCTGGAAGAAGTATTCTCCTGTCTCAGAAGTCATTAATTGCCTGTACTACTTCATCTAGGAGAGGGACCCCATGAGATTTTCCTCTTCTGTATTAGTATATCTATTGATATTATCATTGTCAATGTCTTATTTAGGCAGCCATATTATTGGGATATCAGGGGTTCCAGAGAATTTCTGGTCCTCTAGCTCTTAAAGTCTTTCCAGCCCATCTTCTGCAATATTCCCTGAGCATTAGGTACAGGATTTTTGCTCTAAGTATTTCCATTGGAGCTAGCATCCTCAAAGTCCATTGATTTTTACATTATAGCCTGTTGTGGTTTTTCTGTAATGGTCTGTGTTTGTTGTGCAAAGAAACTTCTTTTATGAAGGTTGAGTGATATACTCATCTTCAACTCTTACAATTTTTTTTTGCAGTATTAAAATTTTAATTTAATTTTAAATGTGTTCAGCAAGCTCCCTAGTGTTATGTTTAACCTACAACCTTTACACTATCAGTGTTTGGAGACCAATGAATTGTTCATTTACTGAATTTGAAACATCAAGGAAAATATGAGTTTTAAGGATAAATGCTAAGTATATTTATTTAGCCTCTTTATTTGAAGAATTTTTGAGAGCTCAAACATGCTAATACTCAATGTAAATATATACAAGTAGAGCTAAGAAAAGATTGATCTGCACTGGACTCATTAGGAGATTTTCATTCATAATTCTATTTTCATAATGGTGTCACATTGAAAATCCAGCTACATGCTATAAATAACAATTGATGTTTACTTACTAGTTGTTTCTTCTTTGATATCGCGTTTACTTTTTGTAAAATGCCTTTTTTATAATTAAGAATTATTATTTTATTATCAAGAATTTTGTTCATCTATACAATAAAATGTGACCATATCTACCCCCAGTTCCCCTTCCAACTCCCCCATAATCTTCATATCTTCATAACACATCTTTACAGCTTCATATTGTCTCCTCCTCCTCCTCCTCCTCCTCCTGCTGCTGCTGCTGCTGCTTCTGCTGCTACTAACACTAAGTCCTATTCGTGCTCCTCTCATACAGGGATGGCTATCAGACCATCCACTGAAACATGGGAAATCAACCAATGACTCTATCAACCCAAAAAGGATAATTTTCTCTTAGTAGCTACCAACTGCCAATAGACTCTCAAAAAATACATAAGGTCTAGTTGGCCCATTTCTCATTTACAATAGGCTTTTATGACTTGGTTTCATATAGTTTTTATGCAACTAACCACAGCTGCCATGAGTTCATGTCTGTGACAGCCATGACATTTCTAGAAGACAGAATTTCACAGCACTTCTCATTCTCTGACACTTAAATTCTTTTGTTACCTCTTCCAAAAATGTTTTCAGAGGCTTAGCAATGCACACGGGATAGTGGGGGGTGACTGGCTAACAAATATCCCATTTCAAGCTGAGTTCTATTTAGGACTAAGCACTTATTTCCTTATTCTCAGCACTTTTTACCAGTCATGCACCTATCCATTGATTATTGTCCAATGCTCAAAGAAGTTTCTCTGACTGAATTTGACAGCAGTCTGGTGTATGGATATGAAAATAAATATTTATAAGGCAGTTTGATGGCATGACCATTCAGCAAAATTAAAAGAGAAGGTTTGACTATAGGGCCTAGGATATTCCCAGCCATGGACTTCTCACTGGGATAACAGTTTCAGGCATAAAACTCCTTTGTATTGAAAAGGTATCAGCTCCAATCATAAAGTGGTTAGTTACTTAACAGTCATTTCAATTTTGTACATAGTAGGTTATTAGTGTGATATACAGGGTCCAGCCCTGAGTAAAAGCAACAATGCCTCAAAACAGGTCTGTAGTGTGAGATGTGACCACTTAAAATGTAATGACAATTCAAGTCTTTTATGGGTTTTGTTCCTAGTGTGGAAAGCTGCATTATCAAGATTAAATTCAAATTACTATACTGTGTCTTTGTTCTTCTGTTTTCTGTTATTTTTAGAATTTGTTCTGTGTAATCTTGAAGCTTTCTTTCTGGGAGATAGTTGTATGACAAACAACTATTGGGTATTAAATAACAAGGTGGGAGTTAATATGAGATTGGTCACTGGTAAATGTCTAACAGCTAACATTTAGAACAATACTAATGGGAATGTAGAGCCCTGGCTTATAATATTTGCCTATTTTTATGGTACAAATTTTTATGCTAAAAATACTTTCTGCAGGGCTAATTTAAAGCCATTGACTTGTGTTACCCAAGATGAATTTCAAAGAGACATCCAAGGCTCCAATACTGACACTGTCACAAAATTTATCTTCAATATATGTGTGTCATCAGCAACTTAAAGAAAAGCAAGGAATTAAGAAGTAATGAGTCATATAGTCTTGTCAGTAGGCAAATTGCTAAAGAGGACGCGCCTGAATGGTTAAAAGATCTAAGCCAGCCTAGGTCACACATTACTGGTCATTATGTTTCAGGTCTATATTCCCAAAAGATAGTTGGGTGAGACAAGAGGACTGCTGTGAATTTGAGGTCAGCATTGGGTATTTGCTCAACTCCCTCAAAATTAAAAAAAAAGATATGAATTTTAAATATTGATTAGCAATTGTAATATGAGCACTTGTATTTATAGAATTTAATTTTAATAGCAGCTATAATATTAATATCAAATTGTCAGTCCCAAAAAGTTTAACAACTAGCTCCTTAGATGTAGTATGAAGAGTTTCCAGTACTTGACTGGATTGGAATCAAAGATATAATTTAAGTCACACAGGAAAAAAAATTATGAGGGGAGCGTTAAACTCAGTTATAACACAGTTTCTACTCTCTGAACAGTGTTAGTCTGTGCTTTAAGGTAATGGAACTTTAGAAGTATGGGGTTTTCTACAAAGGTTTTCTAAAAGTCTTGCTGATTTACATTTTCCTCCAGACTTGTGGTGTATGACAGTCAGAGCAGCCTGTGTGATTCATCCTTAGCATAGTGATCAAGAGTTGTTTTTGCTCCAGGGATGAATGAAGATAGCAGAATATGCTTCTGATGATGAGTATCATTTCCACGGTGACTGCCTGCAGAGGTTTTATGAGTTAGCTAGCTCATGTTTACTACAGTTCACACTACTGGAAGGCAACTAATTTTAAGTATAATGTGAACATGCTAACTTTTGTCTGTGATCATTTAGAACGTGGTTTATGGCACTGAATGACCTTTAAAAATGAGAGTGGGTTTTGTAACTTGAAATGTAATATATTGAAAGTATATGCTTCTGGGTTGCTAGATTTAAAAATATTTCACAAAATGAATGACAGAAAGTGACTGAGCATATTTTGTAGTGTACTTACAAATATTTAATTTCTTATGAGTTAAAATGATAGTACTGAATCTCCTTTGTAGACAGTACTGTGTAATACATTAAGTGATATAATCTGTGTAACTGCATGAGACAAGATGTTGTGAGCCTTTGTTTGGGATATCACTCTTTGTATTACACCATACACATTTGTGGATATAGATTTGGGAAATTTGGAATGTAGACCTCGATATTATAGTGAAAAGAAACAATTAAACCATCCAATCTCAGCTCCTCCACTTTCCAACTGAGTTTTCTACTTAAATTATCTCATTCTTTTTAGTTTTTTTCACTTTACTTTGTGTGGTCATAGTGTGCAACTATTTGCATGCATATCAGTTGATATAAATGCCAGTTTATGATAGCCAATTTACATGGTTCTATGGGCAAGTATTTATGGTGGTCTCTGTTTTCTGAATTCATATTATTGTGTGTTGATATATAATATAGTAATTATGGCATTATACTTTGGAGTAATGTAAGTTTGCTGTTTTCCAGTACCTACTACTTTCTTCTAATATTTTTATAGTTACAAATGGGGAAAATTGAATAATTTGACATTGAGGAAGCTAGGTACTAGAAGCTAAATGAATACGGATTACCAAACATAAGCCAAATTAATAATAAGTGTTTTTGATATATGTTGAGAAAACACTTTTACCTCTACAGCCTTTACTTCATCATGTTTCCTTGGTGCAACTCTGAAAAAAACAACTCCCAGCTGAGTGACATCACAGAACAAAACACTAGCTTTGTAATCCTCAATGTTTTCAAGGTTGTGAAAAGCAACCTTGAAATTATACCAACCAAGAAAATTCATGGACCCAGAAGGGTGAATACACACAAAACATATAACATACACAATACACTCTGTCTCTGTCTGTCTGTCTGTCTGTCTGTCTGTCTGTCTGTCTGTCTCTCTCTCTCTCTCTCTCTCTCTCACACACACACACACACACACTTTGTTGTCTTAGATAAGATTTTGGAGTGAGAAAAAGATATTAAGGTAAAAATGAGGAGATACCTAATTTTTGTGGTAGCTCATAATGTCCAAAAATTGGACATTAACAGTATTACATAATGTTGGTTCATTATTTTTTATAAATGTGCCATTACTTTTATAAGATAAATGTGAACATCAGGCATACATAAGCTCAGAGGTATATGTTACAATTCTAAAAATGTCTAGATTAAACACAGAGACAACTCATTTATAAAACAAACAATACTAGATTGAAAAATCAGATGGATCCCAACAGAGTGGTAGCAGGTGACTTAAAGACTCCACTCTCACCAACAGATGCCAACGGACAAAACAAAATAAACTCCTGAGCTAAATGACATAATAAATCCACTGTACCTAATAGTTATCTAAAGATTTTTCAACCCAAGCACTAAAGACTAAACTAGTATCCTTTAGAACTTTCTCTGAAAGTTTCAACAAATTTGGGGAAATTGAAATGACTTCCTACATATTATCTAACCACACAGATTTAAACTAGAGATGAGCAAGAAATGAATGACAGAACAGGACATGTACATATTCATGGAACTTATACAACACACTACCAAATCAAAATTGGGTCAAGGGAGAGATTAAGAAGGAAATTAAAAATTACTAGAATTGAACAAAATGGTGTGCATAAACTGAACAGACTTTAAATAACACTGGTGCTGAGGCGCTCTGCCTCGTTTGTCATGAACAGTCCTAACAAGTGCTTCTCAGTGAAGTGTTCCTGCTTGTTTAGGCCACATCTACACTGACTTTCCCCTCTCCTTCATTCAGCAACAATAATCTTTCTAAATTAAAGACATTACTGGGCATAAATCCTTTCACTAATCCATACAAGATAGACAAATCTAAACTCCTACTTAAAACTGTGAACCAATAGTTAATATTCACTTCCTTTCTCAATAAAAGAGCACTGGGTGTTAACTGGGTGCCTTCCTTCATCAAGCTCTTTACAATAGATATGACCGATGACTTAGGTCAAGCCAATGGCACGTAAGTGCTGGGTACAAGTACAGATATTTTGGAAATGTTTTCAATCTGTTCCATAGAATTAAGACATGAAGGAATAAGGAGACATCTGGGACAACAAACTACAAGGCACACACTGAACCTGCTCTGGATTCCTAATTTTGATGAATAGAAATTTTGCATTTTACTGTTCAAAATCCTCTCATTCTGGCCACTAAATCTAACCTCAAAGTTTCATTTGCATCCCCACTCAGTTTTTGGTTCCTTGCATGTGAAACTGGATGATAGACTCATAATGTGAAAATAAGTCCTACCTGTGTGTTTTTTTTCCTCTCTTTGTCACATGACAAACCACTTGAAATATAACAGTTGATCTAAAAAAAGCTTTATTAAACTTCATTTGGCTTTACTATTTATTACTTCAGGCCAAAACAGAAGTTTGGAGGTATATCTTAAAGCTAAAGATTACCTGTATTCCATTTTTATCACTCAGCAGGGGATACATGGTGGCACATGCATTTAATCCCAACACTTGGTAGACAGAAGGCAGACTTAGGCAGATCTCCGATTTTGAGATCTGCTGGGAATAAATGGCAATTTCTAGTCCATCTGAGACTACAAAATTAACTCTGTCTCCAAAAATTATAATAACAATGTTGCTTTCAACCAAGGATATCTATTATGAATTCCCAGATATTATCAGAAAAAGAAAGAAGTGGAGAAGTATTTATCAAAACTAATACACGAATCTCAACAAAACAAGGGTATTTATAGATTTTGAAGAACACATGTGTTCCTTATCTTCTGAATATCAGTCATAATATTTATCATATAATATATGCCAGATCATTAGCCATTGGAGAAAAAAATAACATAAGATTTCTGAATTCTAGCCTCATCTTATTATTACTTTCTTATTATATTAACTTTGATCTGTATAATGATGTTGGGTAAATAAGGCTTAATAACTATGTATTTCCTTTCTTGATAATGTATATATTGACTCATTGGTATGAAGTACTTTAAATAACCTCAAATGAGATTGATTGATTGATTGATTGATTGATTGATTGATTGATTTATACTGTTAGCCAGGCATGGTGGTCTACACCTATAATATCCATACATGGGAAGTGAAAACAGAAGAATCAGAAATTCAGTGCCATTCTCTGCTACATAATATAGATTTGGAAGACTGAGATTAATAATTGGCTTTCAACCTAAATCAATCTTAGACTTTCAAATAAAAGTGGTTGAATGAGAAAGATAATATGGAAAGAAGGATATAAATCCTTTTAAAGAGTTATGCAGGTAGAGAAAATATTCTCAAAGTCCTAGTATTGATCAGCCCTGATCCCTTGAATAGATATGGAAAAAAAAAAACTGGTTCAGATTAATCAGGAAAGTCTGTGAACCGGTACCACTCTGTGGAAGCCCAACTAGTGCCATAATTTCGTGTTTCCTGTCTTTTTTAAAGCAGAATTAATGGGTGCTACCAGGTGTCCCACATTCTAGCTGGCACTTGGAAAACAAGGCCAGACCCACGAATTTCAAATACTCTCACTGCGTAGTCTTATTTCATTTCTTAAGATTACATTGCCATGAGTACACCAATGACCCTTGGACCTTATATTAGTTACTTTTCTTGTTGCTGTGGCAAAGTACTTGACAAAAGCCAGTTAAGGAAGGAAGGGATCTTAGTTGCTTTCCAGGTATCTGTGATAAAACACTCTGACAAAGCAATTTATGGGAGAAAGGGTTTATGTTGTTGGCCCAGATGTATTTTCCAACATGGTAGGCTATTCCTGGTGGCAAGAGCTTGAGGGAGTTGGTTACATTATGTTTGTAGTCAGTGGGCAGAGGATGTCTATCACTGGTGCTCATCTGGCCTACTTTTTGCACTATCTAATCGCCAAACCCATTGAACTGTGCTACCCAAGTTTAGCATGGTTTTGTCACTTAAATTAGCTTAATCAAAACAATCCTTCATAGACAAAGCCCGGGGCTTGCTTAATCAAGATAATCACTCATACGTATGCCCAGATTTTGGGTCATAGGTGATTCTTTATCCTCCCAAGATGACAAGCAGTATTTTCATGGATTAAATGAATTAATGATAATTCCAAGTCAGCAACAATTCATGCATATCACAATAATGAAAGAAATAAAAGCACTATTCCCTGAAAATCATTTAACCAAGAGCAAGTCTAGATTTGATTTCTCTGCTTCATGCTCTCTCTCTTTTGTCCTGTTTGTCTTCTGTGTCTGCATCTTTGCCTACTTGAAGGATCCTGTCTTATGAATCTGTCCCAATGTCTATAACTGTGTGTGCCCTTTTGTGTCTGTCTGTTATGTGACTGTGTGTCTCTCTATGTCTGTCTGTCTCTGTGTATATGTGTTTCTATATCTGTTCCTCACAAAGGGCTCTTCTCTGTCTTTATTAATACTTTATACTTTATAGATATCTTTGACAGAGTTTTACCAGGGATTAAGTCACTGGCTCCAGGTGATTCCAATAGACTGAGATAAAAAAGTTTTGCAAACATCAACCAATATCCAAATGTTGCTGCAGTGGCCTTTATGGTGGGCACTCATTTTGGAAATTTTGTTTCAACCTCTGTGTTTGCTGCTTTCAGCAAGTGATGCACATACATTGTACTGAGCACATAATTTAAGATTATAACTATGCATTATTTTAGCTTTGAAAAGTTGATTACATAGAAAATCCAATGCAAGTAAGGTTGATTGTTACATCGCTCTCTTAAAAGGTTTAAACTGCAGGCACAGTAGAACATTAGTCTTCAGTTTTAAGTGACTTCAAATTGTCTTATTAATTCTGGCTCTGAGGTCTAGCAAAAGTACCAGTCTTACAATGTAAGAGAAATTTTTATGACAAGGCACACAGATATTAACCATTATAGGAGGCTTTATTAATTAATTAATAATTATAATTATTTATACTTATTTTTGGCCCATGGACTGTTTGACCATATAATCTATCATGGTGGGAATGGCATAGCAACATGAACAGGAGGCAGTTTGTCACATGGAATCCACAATCAGAAACAAAGTGAGTGAATACTGTGCTCAACTTGCTGTCTCCCTTGCAGTCAGTTGGCAATCCAAACCCAGGGAATGGTATACTTATGTTTATGGTGGACCTATCTAATTAAATTATCCCACTCTGGAAACTTTTTTCAGACATGTCCAAATTTTGTCTCTGAAGCGATTGTAGATCCTGTCAAGTTGACTATATTGACACTTGCAGACTCTGCTTACCACATTTTTAATTTGTAATACCTGAAATTCTATAATTATGCTATTACCTGACATCATAGAGGAAGAAGTCAATGGAACAGCCTGATTGTGTCACTAATTTGAATTTGTATCTTTGCTCTCTTTGGCTTTCCTGACTATCCACTTAGTGCTACAATGATCTATAGATGTAAGAAATTAACTAGCCAATATGTGGAGCCATTTTCTCCATCATCTTTCATGTCACATTTTAGTTTAAAAGAAGATAGCTTTCTTTTAGAAAAAATAAGGTTTAAATTGAAATATAGTTACATCTCTTTCCCTTCTCTTTTTCTTCCCTCTAGTCCTTGCCAAGTACCCTCTTTCAAACCCATCCCATGTCCCCTTCACTCAAGTCATTAGCCTCTATATTTTTTTGGGGGGGTTTATTCTTGTAGTGTGTGTGTGTGTGTGTGTGTGTGTGTGTATACCCATGCATTTATGTACACAAATATATAAAAACAACACACTGTTTTGTGTATATGGTCTTACACTGTTCTGGGTACAAATAAAAGGGCTCATCCCTGGGAGACGCTAATTTTCTTTCATGCAGCAGTCACTAGTTGCCCATGGTTCTTTGTTTAAAACCCTACAAAATATTTCCCCTTCATGTTAATAAATCCATGGATACTGCATAGTTCCAGTTTTATTTATGCAGGCATCATTATATAAACTTTCTAATGGTAGCTATCATTCTGAAGGGAAAAATTAATTATGTATCAAAGCCTATCATAACAGAGGAAATCATTGTGGTTATAAATAACAACATCTGAAACCCAATGTAATTATATGTGACTATAAATAATCTTTACAAATGATACATTTCATTTAACTAATTTGCATATGCCTTATCAACACAGCTTCTTACTAATTTTAAAACCATTTCTATATTTTTGTGTTCATAGTAAACACATAAAATCAATTTAAAGAGCTAGAAGTTGGCTTATTATCATATGTAAGTGACATTTTGTGCTAAATTTTTCTATATAAAACTTTTGGGGGAATTATTTTTTTCAACCTGCATTTATTGTGAGATTACTATCTATTTATAGTCCCTCTAGTTGAAGCCTTCAAGGAGAAAATGCATTCAAATGCTCTTGGTAGAAACATTTGAGGTTAGTAAATAATTTAATCATTTTGTCCAGCAAAGCTTTTGACTTAGAAATGCCTGAATTTCTCTTTGAAGTAGCCAAATGATTTTTTAGGACCTAGACTGTTTGACTGGATACTGTAGAGTGTGACATGTTATATAGGTGGAAATGTCTTCATGAGCCATTAAATTAAGCTTCATCAATTCCTTTGCTAAGTGTTTACTGAGGTTTAGTTAATGTTTTAATCACAGAATTGTAAATGCAAACATATGTGGTCCACTTATACTTAGATACCTGATGAAGAAAATTAATTAATTCCCCTCTCTCTGGAAGGTGACTTCAAAGCCATTAAAAATAAACATCTGAGTAAGCAGACTGAAGCTAAGGTAACATCGAAGTTTCTGGTAAGAGGCAAGTTGAGCAATGAATCTCCTGTGCCACTGAACCAACTCACAGAGGCTGTAGGAGTTGATGGATCAGATAGTCCCAACTTGGTGTTCAGTGACATCATCTTGTTGGTATTGTAAACTCTTCCATGGTGGGAGTAATTATACCATGAAAATTAGTAAATGACATAGTCAGAGACTTTGTTCCCTGGGGTTCCAGTTGCTGAACTCAACACAATAGCATGGTTAGAAACTAAATATTGGCTCCCAGGGTTGCTTATTCAGTTCTGCCAAGTGAATGTTGGAAGATTCATTCCTTGAACTTGGAGCTGAGCAAGTATCTTATTCACATAGCTTATTAAAAGAAGGGGGGACAGCAAGACCTTAAATGGAGCTCTTTTGAACCTTGCCAAATGATTTCTTACATGGAAAAGTGAGAGTAAAAAGATACAATGGGACTTTGAAGCAAGCATTATTATTGAGAATTACTTTTCCCTATTCATTGTCTCCACCTTCTACTTTGTGTTCTTTTGCCCACTGTGTTTAATTGTTGGGAACCAAACATCATGAAGGATATGATTCATTTTCCCCTATATGGGAAGGAAATTAACATTCCATTGGACAGCTTCTTTCTACCTACATAAAGCTGGGCATATCTTTGGGCATAATGGCATTCGTTGATGTTTCTAGAGAGGTTTACTGCTTGGACCAATTATATGTAAAGTAATATTAAAATATTTATTTCCAATATTTTGTCAATAGTTTTAGCTCCAGGATTTTCCCTATAGTAATTTCACACATATATACCATCATGTCTCTTTCTCCACTGAGCCAATGCATGCTCTGATAGTACAAGGGGAAAAGGAAACACATAGGACATATGTCTATGTCCTCAACTTCACTATCCCCAGAAGGCAGTGGAAAGTATCCAAACCAATACAATGATTAAATGAATTCTAATGGATATATATATATATATATATATATATATATATAATTTCATATATATATATATATATATATATATATATATATTCCAGTATGAAAATTTAAATGTATGCTTTCTTTCTCATCCCACACTTCTCCTATACCAATACGTTCAAGGGTATCTCCCACTTTATCTTCTAGAAGGTTCAGTGTGGCTAGATTTATGTTGAGATCTTTGATCCATTTGGACTTAAGTTTTGTGCATAGTGACAGATATGGATCTATCTGCAGTCCTCTGCATGTCCGAATCCAGTTGTACCAGCACCATTTGTTGAAGATGCTATCTTTCTTCCATTGTATAGATTTAGCATCTTTTTCGAAAATCAGGTGTTCATAGGTGTGTGGGTTAATATAAGAGTTTTCAATTTGATTCCATTGGTCTATCTATTTTTGTGCCAATACCAAGTTGTTTTCAGGTCTATATCTCTATAATAGAGCTTGAAGTCAGGGATGGTGATGCCTCCAGAGGTTCCTTTATTGTACGGGGTTGTTTTGGCTATCCTGGTTTTTTTGTTTATCCATATAAAGTTGAATATTGTTCTTTCAAGGTCTGTTAAGAACTGTGTTGGGATTTTGATGGGGATTGAGTTGAATCTGTAGAGTGCTTTGGCAAGATTGCCATTTTTACTATGTTGATTCTACCTATCCAAGAGCATGGGACATCTTTCCATTTTCTGTTATCTTCTTTAATTTCTTTCTTTAAAGACTCAAAGTTCTTACTGTACAGGTCTTTCACTTTTGTGGCTAGCATTACCCCAAGATATTTTATGTTGTTTGTCTATATTGTGAAGTGTGATGTTTCTCTGATTTCTTTCTCATTGCATTTATCATCTGTATATATTAGGGCTACTCATTTTTTGAGCTAATTTTGTATCCTGCTATTTTTCTGAAGGTGTTTATCAGCTGTAGGAGTTCCATGATAGAGTTTTTCGGGTCACTTATGTAGACTATCATATCATCTGCAAATAGTGAAACTTTGATTTCTTCCTTTCCAATTTGTATACCCTTGATCTCCTTTTGTTGTCTTATTGCTCTAGCTAGGACTTCAAATACAATATTGAAGATATAAGGAGAGAGTGGACAGCCTTATCTTGTTCCTGATTTTAGAGGAATAGCTTTGAGTTACTCTCCATTTAGATTGATGTTGGCTGTTGGTTTGCTATGTATTGTTTTTTATCATATTTAGATATGTTCCTGTTATTCCTCTTATTTCCAAGATCTTTTTTCATGAAAGGATGCTAGATTTTATCAAAGGCTTTTTCAGCATCTAGTGAAATGATCATGTGGCTTTCCTTTTTCAGTTTGTTTATATGGTGGATTACATTGATGGATTTTGTATGTTGAACCATCCTGGCATCCCTGGTCATCCCACATTTCTAATCACATTGTATAAGGGAATCTTAAAAACTCAGTCAACATGAAAAAGTAAGATACTTTACTAGCATGCATGCACATAGAAATACAATATGCAATGATGCAAAATGCATTATTAAAATAATAAATGACACCAGTAAGATGGAACCACATTTATCTGTTTTTAACTATTTAATAATAAGGCTATTATTTCAAAATTGCATTTTTCTTTTATTTGAGTGAAATTGTCCTGTTCATTTTTTATAGATTTTATTTATTTATTATGTATACAGCATACTGCTTCCATGAATATCTGCAATGCCAGATCTCATAACGGATGTTTGTGAGCCACCATGTGATTGCTGGGAATTGAACTCAAGTTCTCTGGAAGAGCAGTCGGTGCTCTTAACCTCTGAGCCATCTCTCCAGCCTGTCCTTTTCATTTTTATATTAAAGTTTTTAAAACATTTTAGGAACAAGGGTTACTATCCTTTATTTAAAATCTACAAATGTAGTCTGTAATCAAATCATTCCACATATTAATCTAAAGGTCTGAATTAATTGTGATACTGCCAGGGTCTTACATTCCTCTCTCTGACCAGAATTAATATCAGTTGGACAGTTTATCATAGCTCATTAATTCTCATGTTCTCCTAATCTCCCCCACCTCTTTCTCTCCTCCCTTCATCCCTTCCTTTCTGTTTTTCATCCTCTCTCATTCTCTCCTTCTATCCTTCCTTTCCGTCCTCTTTCCTTCTCTGTCCCAAATGCCCAAGCCTTCATAACCAACTCAGAAGCTCAATATGAATTATATATGCTTGGCCCACAGCTCAGGCTTATTACTAACTAGCTCTTAGAACTTTAATTAACCCACTTCTATTAATCTATATATTGTCATGTGGTTCTTGGCTTTACCTGTCCATTAGCATGTCTTGCTTCCTAGGCTGGCATTTCCTCTCTTGGCCCTCCTTCTTACTATCATTCTCAGTTTGACATTCCCACCCGACTTCCTGCCCAGCTCCTGACCTATCAGCTTCCTATTAACCAATGAGAGTAATAAATATTCATAATGTAGAAAAGGACTGTCCCACAGCATTTCTCCTCTGTCTCCCATAAGTGAGAAATTCTTCTACAGTTTTAGATGTTATATTAGTTTAGTACAAAATCTTTCATGAGTCATAATATTTTAAGATCCTAAAGAATTAAGTACATACACACATGGAATGGAGGAGAGGGAGAGGAAGAGAGAGAAAGAGAGAGAGAGAGAGAGAGAGAGAGAGAGAGAGAGAGAGAGAGAAAGTGAGGGAGGGAGAGAGAGAATATTCCCTTTTTACAGAAAATAAAATCTGTAAGTGAGCCAGTGTGATTCCAGGACTTGGTACAGCTGTTCTTCAATACCAGTGATTATTTGATTTTATTATCTTTGTAGGTTAAATTTTATTATCCAGTGGGTTATTTAAAAATAATATTTAATGATTATTAGACTGGATTTTCTTGGTTCTTTGAAGGTTTCTGTCACTTGTTTCTATAGCTGATGGATAAATGGCAATATTAAAATATCCTGGTAATACATGCTATTTGGCAGAATATGTAGCCTTTCCTGTACAATATCAGTCTAAGCTTTGAAGCACTGTTTTCCTTTCATCTTATGGTTTGTGAGTTATAATGTTTGTTATAGACTTGGATGAGGGCATGTCTCTTATATTCATATTCCAACAGCAACTTTACTGGCATAATAATTCCTTTCCTACCCTTAAGACCAAATACTTTGTGAGAAACAGCATATGGGAAGAAATATTTATTTTGGCTCATAATTCAAGGTGCTTCAGTCCCTCATACTATAGAAAACATGGCAACAGGATGAGGTTTGTGCTGTGCAGCAGGAAATTTCTTTGCATCCCAGAAAAGCAAGAAGCAGAAATGGGGCACAAAGCTCATCCAAGCTATGAATTTCAAAAAAGTTCCAGCCAGATCCAATTTGCTCAAAGTTCACACCAAAACCTGGGGACCAAGAGTTCAAACACATTATTTTATAGGAACATTTTACATCAAAATCAAACAAGATATCTATGTCATATCCCCTCCACACATGACACAGGGGTAAAGAGTTTGTAAGGACCAGATCTGTGGAGAACTACTGCAAAGAAATACTTTCCAGATATGATGGGGCATTACACTCTGGAGCTCAGTGGCTGTGGGTATACAAAATACACAAGGTCAAGACAGTCAAAAATCTAACAGAGATAGGAGAGGTCCTCACAACAAAGGGCTACCTGAGGAGCATTGGCAATTGATGTCTGCTGGATAAGGAAACTCAATTTTCTTTAAGGAAGTAAGCCCTTGATAGGTTGATCCAATGAATGATTGTACACTCTAACACTGCAAGGGCTCAGTGGATTCTGAAAATTTGACATGAAATTGGGAATGTAATGTGGCAGATGAAAAGTTTGAGCAGAGTTAGATGGAGAATGGGAAGTTAATATGATCAAAATACATTGTGTGTATGAAATTCTCAAATATATCTATATCTATATCTATCTATCTATATATGTATATATACACACACATATATATATATATAGATAGATAGATATAATTTAAAAGTAACAAATGGTTTAATATTCATAGGTCAAAGATAATGATAATGGAGGGAAGGATGGTTTAGCTTGCAAATGTTTGAGAAAAGGCCACTGATACAGATAACTTGAACGTTATTGGTTTTTTGAGAGAGGTTCTTACTGTGTAACACAGGCTTCCTCAAACTTGTGGTACACTTGTCTCTGCATCCCAAGTGACAGGATTATAGATGGATATAGCCATACCTAACTCACTGCTTTTTTGTTTTTTTTTAAGAGCTGGTAGATATCATAGAAGAAATTCCTTTTCATCCTGTCTATTGAGCTGCCTTTTTTGTGTTACAATTTTTTTGTGTTTTTATTAATTTATTATGTATACAACATTCTGCTTCCATATATATCCGCACACCAGAAGAAAGCACCAGATCTCATAACGGATGGTTGTGAGCCACCATGTAGTTGCTGGGAATTGAACTCAGGACCTCTGGAAGAGCAGTCAGTGCTCTTAACTGCTGAGCCATCTCTCCAGCCCCTTGAGCTGCCTTTTTTAATCTGAAAAGGCATAAACTTCCTCTGAATAGAGCATCGGGGCTTCTGTATGCACATGGGTTACCTCTAGTATTCTTATGTGCTCTCCTTGTCTTTGCTTGCTTCCTCAGATTCAGTAGAGCCTCGGACAGATGGCTGTTTCATTACTAAACTCATTCTAAATTTATGAAGCTAGCATAAAGATAGAATGCATCCATGTTTTACATAAAACAAGTAATTTATTAAATATATAAATGTTCTATCTCTGGTCACCAAACAAAATTATTATACTTATTATTGCATTTGAAATTGTGTTTCTCATAAACAGTTTGTGTTATTATCATTCCATTTCAAATAAAGTTATATCAATGGCAGCACATTTTTAAATGATTACTTTCTCTTTGACAGACATCACTGCAAAGAACTTTGAATCACGGTGCCTTTTCTGTTTGTTTCCTTAATAGAGAAGTTGCATTTGAATAACTTTGCATATTTCACACTTAAAATGCTCAAAGGTTTTACTTTGTCAATAAAGGGAATGCATTCTTTAGGATTTATATTTTTAACATATTTAATTGTGAATATTTTAAGCCTATAGGATTTCACAGAAAGTATAAGAGGCAGTGAGCCACATTTAGCTATGTTCTCCTTCAACACATTTGCCTAGGGACTTTCCTTTCCTAATTAAGCCATGCAAATTAAGCTAAGCTCTTCATC
Source organism: Cricetulus griseus (assembly GCF_003668045.3). Classification (NCBI taxonomy): domain Eukaryota; kingdom Metazoa; phylum Chordata; class Mammalia; order Rodentia; family Cricetidae; genus Cricetulus; species Cricetulus griseus. The sequence goes on along the minus strand of NC_048595.1, from coordinate 187,199,371 downwards.
TTCTGGACCTCAGCCTGATCTCTTCCATCTCCTTCAGTTGCTTCTCACCCTTTCCATTGCTTTGAACCCTGCTGCTAAGATGTTCATGAAAACATACTTGCTTTTGGAGTTTGCATAATCACCATAATGTCTGAATTTATTTTAAATTCTGCTGTTACTTTTCATTGATTAAAAGAAAATAGATTCGAAATCCTTTTCCATGTATAATGTGATCCAATGCCACCCAAGCATATTGTTGAGTACTTTCTATTTGTGTTCCTGTCTAGAGGAATGTTCAAAAGGCTTTGTACTCTGTATGTTTTTTGTCCCTTGAGAAATACTGTTAGTCAGTCATTTCCATACTTGAAGGAGGCATCAGTTTTAAATTGTCTGAAACAATACAACATCCAAACAATGTATACTTTTGGACATTGAATCTCTCTCTCTCTCTCTCTCTCTCTCTCTCTCTCTCTCTCTCTCATATCATATCTTTCCCTTTCATCTTCTGGGTTGGTAAATTTAGAACTTGATGTCTTTTCTTGTAACTTGCATCTTCAACACTGCTATGCCTTATCTTTTTGTACTTCATAGCATCTTTGCTGAACAGAACATCCTTGGGTCACACTTTCTCTGAGAGCTTTGTGTTCACTGTTGTTTGTCCTTTGTTATTTGATGTTGCCCTGGGAAAGTTTGAAAGGAGCCTCACATTTCAGTTGCATGCTTAACTCTTTCTGCTTCGATAACTATTGTTGAAGTATTTCTTAGTGTCAATCATACCCTAACAAACTCTGTTGAAGCACAATTTGTAACTCAAATAGCCAACTGCAGGAGACTCCTTCTTTTAGAGAAATTCCTCTCTTGAATGTATTTCATCCTGCATCATTGAAGTAAACATTATAAGACATCGTATACACTATGATGCTATTACTCTATCTGGTGTCTGTAATTTGCACTAACTTTAAACCTAAGCAAGAAGTCAGCTTTGGGCATTGTGCTAAAGATTGCCTCTTGATTCACCTTCTGGTTGCAGTGTGAAGCCAAGTGGCCATACCTATCTTGAATGTTACTCTTCCTTGAGAACATACTATTGCAACTGAGATCCTAAATTCCTCAGCTATTGATTTCAACCATTTCCAAGTCTTGTGGTGTATTTTTGTTACAAATTTAATTTCTTAAAACACATTGCGATGGAGCTGGAAAGATGACTCAGCCAATAGGAGGACTGGATTTTCTTTTAGAGGACTCTGGTTCAATTCCCAGCACCCTCATGAAATCTAACCATCATCTGTAACTCCAGTTTGAGAAGGAATTTAATGCCTTCTTCTGGAGTCTGTGAGCACTGCACACACATGTTTACAGTGCATACAAGTAAATGCACTGTAATGCATACAAGTAAAATCCCACACATATAAGAGATTAGATCAAATCCTGCAAGAATTCCATTAAGTCTATGGAATGACCAACTGATGCTTGCAGGAAATCTGGACACAGCTTGAAAGTACACAAGTATGTTTGAGTCTTCCATACTGTGGTGCAGAGCTAGGGTGAGAGAAGGTCATGAGCAATCGCCAGGACTTGGTGGCTAGGCCTTTGTTCATTGACACACTCTGGCATGTATTGCATGTATTGCTCTGATGTCCACAAATTCATGATCAAAACTGACGAAGATTTCTTTTACCATTTATTCGAAAACAAAAATCTGTGCACAAAACAGAATTCCTATAACATAAAACTTGTGTTGCATGACTGTGTGTGTTTTGTTTTTTTTAATAAAGCTGTATTTTCAGGCAAGACATAGATAATGAGGACATTTTCAATTAGCAGATTTGCCTAAAGTGTACTTAATCTTTAAATGTATCATAATTCACTATGAGACCAGGCTCTGAAAGTGTTAAGGGCAGACATTTCTAAAAGCTCTGATTTTCCTTCTGTGGTCAGTGATTATATCCAGTCCCCCTTTTATGTCAGTAATTGAATTTCAGATTGTGTTGATTCTCTTTTCTGCTGCTGTTATTTTATTTGTTAGTTTGAAATTGTGGAGTTTTTAAGACTCAGTACCGTTCTTTGCTTCCTCAATCCCATTTGTTTTCCTTTCTTCTTGTCTTGTATATGTTATTAATATTTCTGTATCACAAACCCCCTCAGGAATTCTTTTTGCTTTTTCTTCCAAACTGAACTCTTCACCCACCCAATGCAGACTTTACTTCATTCCTTTTCTTTTTTGTTTGCTACAGTTGTGGTGGTTCAGTCATTTTCCCCATTGTTTTCTTTCTCCTTGTTCATAAGGTGAACAGCTCCACTGTAAACATATGCGAGCTATGGGAGCATTTTTACTTAGCACATTCCTTTCACCTGTAAGACTGACACCAAGGTGAACACAACCTTCTTTCTCATTGCCACATTTGTGTAACTTAAGAGCCTGGGGTATGTCAGGTGGTGGAAGGGTCCCTGGTAAATCAGGGAAATGTGGCCTTCCAGGTCTTGCTTCTACCACACAGGGAATATGATGGGCTGCAGGGTGATGTGGCTCCATGTAGTCCCCAGAAGTGGTGTTGTTTCTCTGCATTGTAGTCTTTCACTAGCCTCTCTTTTTTCCAGTATGCTTATTTGCAGTTCATATTTCATTGTTCACACTCAATGTTTTTCATAAGAAATAGGCAGGCTTTGTTTTCTCACTAATGCCATGACATCCAAGAATCATTTAGTATCTGTACCAAAATGAGAGAGACCCACTTTTCATTGGTAAGTGTCTCAAATCTGAGATATCCAGTAGTACCTCTTTTATCTTTGTACTTTTGAAATTAAATTTTGGTCCTACTTCTGATTTTGTTTCTAAGAAAGAAAATTCTAGTGTACTCCATCACCTAATCCTAAAATTTTCAATGTCATCATCCCTTACATGTGAAAATAATGAATGAATGTCATTGGAAGGCTGAAGAGGTTTGAAAGGTACAAGTGAAAAGACATAAAAATAATGGCCTTGCCAGTCCCCTTTAGGGCCCACTTCCTACTATGACTTCTAGTATTGTTGTCCTGTTGTCTTTTATCGTGGGCCTGAGGGATTCTAGTCCTCATCATGCTCTTTTAAGTAGGGTTTGTTCTTTGGCTAGGTCTCATGCCAAAACACTTGAAGTTTAGGAAACATGGGCTGAGGAAGAAGAACTTTAATTAGAAAACCAGGTCTTCTGTTCTCTTACCACTGAACTTTACTTCTCCCTTTCAACTCTCCTGCCTGAGAGGCACACATTCCTGTTGCTGCCATGCAGTGCCTGTGGCATATGTTGTTGAAAACTTGATTATTCTCTAGTTTTTGACAGCTGAGTCTCAGCAATCTCTCAGCATTTTCTCATTCTGTGCTAGGAATTCTCTCCAACAGTTATAATGAAGAGTCTCTCAGTAATTTTCTTTTGTTCTCTGTTTGTTCCAATCTATTGAGATGGGCAGAAAGTTAATTTTCTTTTGACTAACAGATTTGATAATTAGTCAAATTTTAATTTATATTATTGTTTATTAAATGATTAAAATTAATTATGCTCAGTGATATATACTCACTGGTATGTAAATTAGAAAATGTATCAAGAATTACAAAATTCTTAACTGTCACAAATCACTCGATTCCGAAGATAGAGAAAAATGGCTGCATCGTTTCCTCCTGCATAGGATGATCATGAAAAGACAGAGATCTCTTAGAAGATCAAGTGGATGTGGCAGCCCACTTATAATTCAAGCCCCAGAAAGCAGAGTTCACCAGGACAGGCTAGGCATATCAGGGTTCATTGAGAGACCCTGTCTCAGTGACTAGTGGGAAGAGTAATCAACGATGACTCCAACATGAATCTCAGACCTTCACAGGCATACATAAACAAATATGTACCAGGCACACATGTGTACATATATATGTGAGCTCACACATATGCAAAAGTACAAATGCACACACTCTCACAGCATACATGCTCATGAAAAAAAATAAGTAAACAGACCCACTTGCAAATGATACTCAGTGGATTAACTTACTGCGTGAGGAAGACTGGGGGGAGGTATATTTTGATTTTAAATTGTATTCAAGCATTTTTAATGTAGCAAAAGAGGATAATTATATAGTGACTTCGTGTCATTAGTCTTGTCCATTTAGTCATATGTGTCAGAATGGTAGCCTCTTTGGTTAACTCCAGCATAAAACTTAGCTCCACCTGCCCACTCACTTATTCTAACGGCATAGTTTTATTAAAACTTAAATTTCAAAATAAGCCTCTCTACCTTCTCTTAAAATCGTTCCAGAAGACCATGAAATGACCTCATCTCAAGTTCTCACTGCCCAGCTGAATGCTTGGCTATGCCATTACTTCCTCTCAGTATATTCACACACTTCCACTTTTTGATGTTGTTGGTTCTCCTTTTTGAAGGATTAGAAAATGCTTTATCAGCTTTATACTAACTACACACACACACACACACACACACACACACACACACACACACACACACTGTGTAAATGTATAATTACCCTGAGCCTTCTAAAAAACAATGTCATTGAATAGATATTAGCACTAACCTATATTTTTAACACATTACATAATTCTGGTTTTTCTCTCATATGCACTAAGAACCATGTATCTAATTGTCTATATATTACATTTTTGAAATTTAAAGCACTTTTGCAATATTACACAATTTTATGATTTCCTTTTCAGTATTGGTATTATCTTAAGTGCCATGCCTGTCTATTTTCTTTTAAATTAGACCTTGTTGTTGTTTTTCCTAAGCTAGCTTTGTTTGAAAAGATAAATATCATTGTATTCTATGTTAGCAGCATGATCATATGTTAACTAATTTAAAGAATAAATACTTAGGTAAATCACAGTGGGTTGTTTATATTGTTGGACTCTAGGAGGCTTTGACTTTTATAAATAATTGGAAGTGTGATTATAAAAAAAGCATTTACACAGCTGTTGAAGGCTAAGTGTAAAACTGAGGGCCTTCAGTAACATTATAGTTAATAAAATGCACCACAGTTAAATAGGCTTATGTAGTTTGTGTGGGAATGTGGTGCTTACTACTTTAATATGTGGAAAGGAAGATACAATGTGGATTTACAAATAAGGAATACTTTAGATATTTTTTGTATATTAGCTGTATTAATGTTTGAAAGAAGTTGCAAAACATTAAACATCTTTCTTCATTGCTTTCTGGAGACTAGGTGAATTTATAATTATTTCCAACACAGTTTTGTTAAAGCAAAACAAGTGTAGGGTTTACTATAAAAACTACGCTCTCCTGGGGGGAAAATGGTGCATGTTGAAGTCTTTCAGGGATTTAGCCACAGAATAGTATTCATGAAATATTAATTCTCAAAACCCTTGAGCAGATTTAAATGGCTCTTCACTCCCTGTGATGAAGACGGTCATTGTTTTTCAAATTATGTTTTATTTATTTTTATAAACTGTATCTCGGGTCCCCTGAGAGTGAAGACAGATGCCTGGAAAGCTAACTTTATAAGAGTTCACATTTTAAACTTCCTCTTTCTCTTTCATCTCATATATTCTGGTTCATTAAATTCAGAATGAAGTTATACTTTAAAATGAAACTGCCAATTCTCCATTAAGAATCCTAGAATTTAAGCACAGAACAGGTTGTCACAATGCTTGCATGTCCTTATTAATCAAGGATAATGTTCCCCTATGCCTTCTCACTAAGCATACTCCCATCATATTCGAGTGAAAGCAGGTACTTTCAGGTTGAGAAAGATATTCCAAAGATGAATGTTAGAGGTTCTCAAATGTTCTCACTAATGCAAGAATAAATACAATGAACCCTTCCTGATGGCATCTTTTCCCATTATTTTCAATGCTTTTGCTTATCACATCTGTAATGAATTGCTTTATGGAAACTTCTTTTCTCTTCCTCCAGGTTCTAGAAAATCCTAGATGATCACGTCACTTGTGCATACATCTTTAATGTTGTCCTGTTACCTCTGGCAAAGGCTAAACCCTATAGTGTTGTGTGAAGGTATCTTCCTACCTGTGTGTTGTTATCATCTTGTCTCTATCTTTTTGTCTTTATATGGTTCTTCATTTTTCTTTGTGGTCCCTTTTATTAACTAAACATTCCCCCAAATGAACATGTACATCCACACTATCCCAGCTACACTCTACCACATTAGGTGAGTTTCTACTTCTGGAACTCTCATTTGCTTAGGCAAAATGCCTTGTTTTATTCTGTTCTGTTCTGCTCTTCTTCCCCCTCCCCCTCCCTCTCCTCCTTCTCTCTCTCTCTCCTCTCTCTCTCTCTCTCTCTCTGTGTGTGTGTGTGTGTGTGTGTGTGTGTGTGTGTGTGTGTGTGTGTAAGGAGTAAGGAGTATATTTTAAGAAATCTCTAGTGCAAAGAAACAGGTTGAATGGAAACAGTTGATTAGATGATTAGATCCAAAAGATACCTTACTGCTGATGTTTGCAGAACTTTTTTTGGTTTTGTTTTGTTTTGTTTTGTTTTCGAGACAGGGTTTCTCTGGATCTTTGGAGCCTATCCTGGCACTCGCATTGGAGACCAGGATGGCCTCAAACTCACAGAGATCCACTTGCCTCTGCCTCCTGAGTGCTGGGATTAAAGGCGTGTGCCACCAACTCCCGGCCAATATCACCCACTGGGGTGATATTGATATTTATTGGCCAAATACTGGCAACTTAGTTCATTTTTTTCATTTTCACATTTATAAATGCAAAATGATAGAGACTGGTGGCTACAAGATGATGTTTACAAGTTACAGGTCTATTATGGCATGATACAGCCTACCCTTGAACATGATTGAAATGATACTTGCCTGAGTGTACACTCAGAAAACACAAGTAGATGAAAATTTGCATTCATCAGGCTGGTGAAGTAAAAGAATATTTCTTTCCCCACACTTTACATGAAAAGTAGGAGAAGTTTGCTACTCATTAAAAGAACAAGAAATATTATTAAAACAGAAATGAGTTAGTTTAGGGCATATTAGTCATGATCTGTGGGTGATGTTTGTTCAAGAGAAAAATAAAATGGAAATGGTTCCCTTATTAAAGACAAGTAAATCTCAGACTTATATGACTGTATCTGGTAGTACACTTTAACTCTGGGAGTCAGTTTAAGCTTTAAAATAAGCTTTATAATAAAACTTGTGAATAAAATATCACACCCCAAAATTAACCAGAAGCAATATCTCTATATTTCAGTGAACTTCTGTACAGTTATAGTAGCCATTCAGTATGAAAGCTGTGGAGATTCAGGTTGCATTTTACACTTTCACTATCAAATATATTTTAATGCACTTATGCACTACCAAAAATGAAAATTCCATGACAGAGTTAAAATCCTCTCATATTATTCTGTTACATGTGTAGAGAAATGGCAGACAGGAAAAAAATAGCCTGATATTTCTTATAAGTCTGTATCAGTGAGCTTGTAGTAAACCAATCCTTTCTTATAAAAATATATTAAGCAAAGTTTTATATGTAGACTAAGCTGTGTTTTCATGTCATTTTCTCCTTTAGCGCTACTTTTGTGTTGCCTCATAATGAATAGAAATCTGCTTGATAGATGACAGACACCATGTTAATTCACAAACCATGTTTGTATCACACATGTTAATTACCACCATGAACATGAGTAATAATATAGGAGATTTCAACCATTTTAAAAGCAACTAAAATGTTTATAATCAGATTCAAAAGCACTTAGGATAAGTTTTCAGATTATATCCCAGGATTGAGTCATAAGGAATAGAGGATGTGAGACATATCTGGGTGTCATTTTATGTCATTTTAGGGTACTCGATTTTACTATGTGAGAGGTGAGATTCTGTGTCACTACACTGGCTTGACATAGAGCTAAGCTGGGATGTCCCCCAAGAATAGGTATCTCTGAACTTAAGGAAGTAAGACCAGCTTGACATGGAACCAAAACCCAGTTAGGACTATTAACTAACTGAAATTGGCCACAAATTCCATGTGAGGAAAAGGAGAGCTCAGGATCCCAGAGAAACTGAAAACCTGGCTATCATAGAACTCTCAGATCAGGAAGTCCAACCATGAAGAAAAACTGAACACCCAAAACCCCCTAGCCACGAAACCTACTCTCTCAGCTCTAGTGGAAAGAGGGAGAGCAATGAGGGTTCCTCACATGATATTTATGCTCTCTTTAGATGAGCTGAGCTGTTGTCTTTGTGCCTCACATGAAGATTTCGAGACTGTCCTCAAAGGTAGAATATAGCCTTTTCCTTGTACAAAGAACCAAAGGGAACACCTTAGTTCATAGGGCTGCTTGGCTGAACACCACAAGCACTGGGACACAGAGGGCCAGGGGCAGCAAATTATTCCCAGGTTATGATATCAAAATGTCTCCCCTGGAATGCAGTTAATTTACTTCTGACTAGAATTGATACAAAAGTTTTAATAATTAATGCAGAAATTTGCAGTTGGCCAAAGCTCAGAGAATGTGTCAGTGTGTGCTCAGCCACAGTGAACAACCTATTTATTACTTCCCTCCCTTATTCAGGGCTCTCTAAAGGAAGGTAACTGGTAGGATGTATGTATTATGTTGAAAAAAGGGATTCATAAGAATGACTTGTTGGCTCAGGCAATCCAACAATAACTGACTCACAACCTCAAGGCTGCTATCCTGTATTGTTAAGTTCTTGAGGCTGCATGTCTCAGCATATATACTGTGGTGAAGGCCTGAGAGATTTGTGGAGAGCTTCTGGTCTTCAGAATGTGTTGGAATCCCAAAACATTGGTTTGAAACTGGGGGTGGGGGAGATGTCACAGCTACAGGACAGTTGAACTTGCCAGTGAATGGAGGACAAACACACAGGCAGTAAATGTTCCTTTATCAATGTCCTTTTATCTCAGCTTCCACCGGGAAGCACCACCCATGTGTAGGGCTGGTCTTCCTGCTTCACATAATCTTTTCAAGAGAGATCACCCAGCATCTTGAGTTCTAGTTGGTGCACAGATACAGTGATATTGACTGCCTAGATTAGCCATCAAACACTCCAACAGTCAACGTACCCCGTGATAGATCAAAGAAAGCATCTGAGAGTCAGTGTTGGGCACTTCTGGACATGACAGCATGAGTTCACTCATAAACTATAGAAGCTGTGGCCATTTTCCCAAGAGCCAGGAAATAAACATCCTTGCATAGAAGAGTGAAAATCATGAATCCCCACCCTAAACTGAGGAGCAATGAACAATTGATGGCTTAGGAGGAATTGAAGTAAGTTTGTTTTAACCATGTGACTCCTGGTAAGTGAACCCAATTCCAGTGAACCCTCATTGGACCCTCCATGCAGAAGTAAATGGGTAGTGCAAATTGGATTCAATAGATTATTATTAAAACCATTTAGAAAAGATCACACAAAGTGTAGGAAGTAAGGAGTAGGGAATGGATTTGGAAGGAGCTAGTGGGAAGAGTAGGAAATACGATGAAAATACATTGACTAAAACATGGTGTAGTGGTGCATACCTTTAATCCTAGTACTCTGGAAACTGAGGCAGGTGGATTTCTGTGAGTTTGAGGCCACACTGGTCTAAACAGTGAGTTCCAGGCAAGTTGTTATTATATCATGATAAATAAAGACATATTCTATATAGAATATATATACATATATATGTTTCCATAATCTATATGCTTTGTTATGTCAAATATGGGAAATAAGGAAGTGTATAAAAATTATGTAACATAAGTTTATTAGTAAGAAAATAAGGTGTTTTACACTGTAAAAGAGACACACTCTGTTGTTGTGGACAATAAAGACATATCTCAGTGGAAATAGCTCACTGACTGATTGGCCTGTGTAACTAACAGTGGGATTGTTAGGGAAATATTCATTGCTCTAAAAATCTGGGTAGCCTAGTTGTCTTGTAGAACCACTTCAGCATCTATCCCATCCTTGTAACTGAGCTTTTTCAGAGACCATGAGAGAGAGGCCCAAATCATCCTTTCCTTTTTAATGTCTTACAGATCCTTTCACATAAATAAATTTAGAAGCTAGACCAAATTGTGGAATAAATTAAATGTTTCCATTTGCTACATTTTTCTAAGATAAGTACAATTTAGTGTAATTTGACCAGTCACACTATAATTACAGGGTTTGCTCATGCATACAAATCCACATGCCCTTTCTCAAACATGCTGTCATTTAGCTGCAGAATGCAAAACTGTGATGAAAAACTATTTCCTTTAATCCCTGCACTAGATCATTTGGGCAAACATAAAAATGGAGCATGTGAGTTATGACTATAAATGGAAGGCAGATTTGCTCTTCGTTTTAGTGATGGAACAGAACACACTCAAGGCTGCCTCTTTCTTGCTTCTTCCTCTTTAGGCTTAAGTTCCATCCATCACAGGTTGAAGAAAGTGCTGTGTCAGTCAGCGTTTGCATTCAGCTAGTGAATGTGTACCTATCATAATGGAAATTCGCATTCTTACCTAGGCTTCTCTTAGTAATGCTTCCTTTGACTCATTCATTTTTCCTTTTAGTTTTTTGCTACAGACACCAACAATTTCAGGTAGATGTTTTCATAGATCTACCCTAAATATTTCAGAATCAATAAATCTGCTGGCAAAATTCTCAACTGGAGATAAACTCTTTTTCACTGTTGAATTTTGTAGTCAAAGTTTTGAGGTTGAGAATTGTTGATAAGTGGCCCCAGAGAAAGATTCATGCAGATTATTGAACTCCATGTTATAGGATTTTAATTAACTAAGGTGAGTAGCACTTACAAAAAGTCTAGATATAGTTAGAGTTGTATTTAAAGACAAATGTGTGCTTCAATTCTCTCTGTCTTCCAGGAGTTGGACTGGAAGAAATTTTATCATCTGTTTCAGAGGCAAATCTGTGCTTCTGTGAACAGGGAGAGAATCCTCCATGTCTCATCAAACCTTCTTGCCTTCTCTTCCCTCCTATTCCACATCTCTCTTTCTGAGCTATATGTATTAGCGGATCTGATGGCCTTAAAAATGAGACATAATCCCTGAAACCATGACACAGAGAGAAATAAAGGCAAGCAATCACTTAAGTCTTAGTCTCTATTCCATTCCTTCACTTAGTAAATTGTCATTTAATACATCAATTCAAAGTTACTGCACTGTGCCTTGAACAGCAGAAAGTTAGCCTGAAGTGAGCACAGAGAGAGAGCTACAGTGCATGAGCCAACCACATAGCATAGGGGCAGGACACCATTGGAAGGAAAGGAATCCCTGAATTTCACATTTGGGGTTTATCTAGTTTTACTGGATTGGACTTCAGTGACATACATTAAGGTCTTTTTTTGTCCTTGCAATTTAATAGTTCTACAAGTAATATATACAGAGTATCTTTCCGTTTTTATTGATATGGTATGCCTGGTCATATATTTCAGAAAGATGATTGCTCTCTTTGTATCATGTACTATATCATTCACATACACACTTATATATCTGTGCACAGTCAAATATCAGAGTGAAAGACACATTTGTCTTTATGAATCTGACTTATTTTGCTTAATGTAGTGATGCCCTCTGAAAAAAAAATTAGAAAAGAGTATGATTTTGTTTTCCATTAACTGAATGAGGCTCAATTTTGAATATACAGCAGTTTTTCTTTATCCATTCATCTGCTGATGGGTGTTCTCAGAAAAGGCTGATCTCAGAAAAGGATTTTTGCAAAGAGCTCGGGATAAGCATGGCTATGTAATATCTCTGTAGTATGTTGACTCAGAGTCCTAGGAAATACACCCAGAAGTGGTATAGCTGCAGCATATGGTGTATATCTAGTTTCAGTGTAGTTTTTACTTTCATCTCCATAATGACAAAAGATTCTCAGTACATATTTGTGTTTCTCTGAGAAGTGACTTTTCTGATCATTTTTCTGCCTTTAGTTGGATTACTTGATCTTATTATTTCTTTTTCTTTTTATGTTGTGCATATCAATTCTCTGACTAACTGGTCAATATTTCTCCCCTTTGATAAGGGCTCTTCTCTTTGTTGAGTGATATTATTTTATTTTGTTACACAGAAGTTTTGTAAACCGGATGCAATCCCATGTCAATTATTAATTTAATTTCCTGAGCTATTAGAAACTGATTAGCAAGTCATTGCTTCTGCCAATATCTTGTCCTGTTTCCCTTGTGTTTATCACCAAATTTTTCAGTTTCTGGCCATATTACACTCTTCAATCTATTTTGAGTTGATTTTTTCCAAAGGGTGGGATATAAATGTCTACTTTTAAACATCTACATATGAATATTCAGTTTTCTTAGAACCAACGTGATTTAAAGGTTGTATTTCTTCAAAGTACGTTTTGGCATCTTTAAAAATATTGTTATTATTGTTGTTGTTGTTGTTATTACATCCTGACTGGAGTTTCCTCTCCCTCTTCTCCTCCTAGTCATTCCAACCCTCACCTTCCCTATGTCCCTCCTCATCCACTCCTCCTCCATTTCTATTCAGCCAAGGGCAGGTCTCCAATGGATGTCAACCTCACATGGCAAATCAAGTTGTGGTAAGACATAGGCACCTTTCCTTGTATTAAGATTGAACAAGGCAACCCAATATGAGGAATAAGGTCCCAAAAGCTGGCAAAAGAGTTAGCAATAGCTCCTGCCTGTTCCCACTGTTAGAATTCCCACAAGAAGATCAAGCTACAGAGCTGTAATATATATGCAGAGTGTCTTGGTCAGTCTCAAGCAAGCTCCCTCCTTGTTTGTTCAGTCTCTGCGAACCCATTTGAGCCCAGTTTAGTGTGTGTGTGTGTGTGTGTGTGTGTGTGTGTGTGTGTGTGTGTGTGTGTGTGTGTGTGTTCCTGAACCTTCTGGAAATTGCAGAATTTCCCAAGCTCTTATTGATGTTTGGCTTGTGGAACTCTGCATCTATTTCCATCAGTTCTGGATCAAGCCTCTCTGGTAACAATTGGGCACCAATCTATGAGTATAGCAGGGTATCTTTAGGGGTAGGAGGCTTGTTTATGGTATCTTTTGTGAAGAACAAATGTACAGATTTATGTGTGAGTATGTATTATTATTTGTGTGGAAGCCAAAGGTCAATATCAGGTGTCTCCACAATTACTCTTTGTCTTATTTCTTGAGCTAGTGTCTCTCATATAATTCAACTAGAGTGGATGGACAGATTTTATATGTGGGTGGGTTTCTGACGGCTTGAATTCAGAACATGATACTTGTGTAAGAAACATCCTCCACCCTTCCAATCACACCTATATTGGTTCGCAGAGGTCATTCTCACTTTCTTAGAATTTGATGTTTTCTTTGTTACCCTGAGTCCTCTTACACCCAGCTTCTTACAAAGAGTAATTCTTTTCTGCAATCTTGCTAGCTTCCCTTAGTGAATTCATTTATTCTACTCTATATTTACCTCATCAGTCACTTAGTAATGGACATTTAGGCTATCACTAATCTTTTTATTTGTATTTATTTGCATATTCAACTATAAAAAGACAAAAGAAACAAACAAAAATTTGCAAAGAAAACCATTATTGGTTTCCATATCAATAAACATGTTAGTTTTCTTGGAGCAGGCTGAAGTTGGTTCATAAAAGAGCTGTACCAAGGATCTGTACCTTACCTAGTTTGTAAGATATTTATAACAATCTTGTAAAGTGATTTTATATCTGTATTTGCAATATACAAATTTCTCATTCACTCAAATCACAACCAACACTTTACATTAAAAACTGTATTCTTGAGCTACTCCTGCCCCTCATCAACGGCAGCACTCTGGGGAGTGGCACCTGCTCCTCTCCCAAGCAACACAGTAGAGCTGGCCCTGAAGGTATAGATGTGGAAGAACCATCTCCATGACAAGCAGGAGAACTGAACCCACCCCTTGCTCATCTCCTCATGGCTGAAAGGAGTGAACTAGCTAGGGCAATGCTGGCGGTAAGAACAGGGGAGAACAGGTAGGCTAAAGAATCTGAAACTACGGGGCCCAGAACTAGGGTTCTGGTTGGCCCACCCCAATATCCATCATCTTCTCTATCATCTGTTGGAGTATGGGAAAGGAGAGAGGGTTAGTATCAGTTCTGTGGACCCAAGACTGCAACATCTCCAAGACAGGCAGCAAAGGGCTGTCCAGGATGAGTCCCAGTGAGGACCCAGCATGGACGGTGAGACAAAGACCAATGATTCTTTGTGATGAACGTCTACATGTAAAAACGTATGGGTAAAGCGGTTTGCTTGGTGACTCACTGTGTCACATTGCAGCTTCCATGATGAGATTTTCCCCTTCTCCTCCACCCCCCGTTTTTCTCTTCAATTTTATCTTGTTTTATTTAGGGGGCAAATGGAATCAGAAGGCATGATGTGAAAGACACAAGGAATAAGTAAATAAATATAAATAAGAGCAAAAAACTGTATTCTCCCTTACTTAGCAATTGACATTAAAGTCTATATCTTTTATCTTTAGTTTATATATTTTTAATTTTTATTAAGATTGAGGGTTTATATTTTTAATAATTCAAGTGTGCATCTTATGTAAATTATTCACTTATAAGCTTCCATCCCCCTATTTCCTTATGTTTGTGGGTGTTCTTTAATGGATGTGAACTTTGAATTGTTTCATTCATTTAATTACCTAAGTTTGTATTGAGGACATGATTTTTCTCTCTTTATGAAAGACTTGAGTAAGTATGCTATTAGTATAAATAACAGCCTTATCAGTGTAATCTCTCACTCTTCAGTAAAGCGTCCACTTCTCTCAGCTTAATATTTATTTAAACTAAAATAAAATTCCAGTTGTTTTCATTCAATATGACATACATTTCTAAATTGTCTTGAGGCAATTGTAATTTGGGTAAATATCTGATGTTTTCCTATTTATAATTTATTAATTTTAATATGCAAAACAATAGATTTCATTATACTTTCAAATTTCAAATACATTTCATTATACTTTTTCTATCAGGTACTCTTTATTTCTATCTCTTATTCCTTTCTCTCTTACAGGGTCTCCCGCTCTCCACAAATCGACCTTTCATGCTAATTTTTTTTAATTTTTGATGTTCTATAATACTTAATGCCTTTTTGTTGCGCTAAATATTTTGTAATTCTTTTTCTTTGTCCTGTACTTTCACTGTGGTATGTTCCTCTTTGAAACTCTATGTAATTTAGCTAGAATGCTATAAAAATATATATTAGCACATTGTCTCTTTGAATCCTGCTTCTCTCACTTCTGGAGCTGATTTTGAAACATGTAGCACTTTATTGCAACACTCTCACAGTGTAGCTGCTAGCTCGCTCTCTACCTCCTGTCTCATAGTGAGTCCTTCAGCCTTAAGGTCTCCTTTAGAGCTCCTATAGCCTGTTCTTTTTATCAGCTCTTTCTGAAGGCATGCTTGAACCATTGCTCATCTGCCAAATAGATCTGTCTCATGTCTCAGGAGGGCTGCCCCCACTTATCTCAAGGGGTCTCAGTCCTCTTGTAACATCTAACATGCTGTTGAGCACTTGGAAGAAATGCTTCCACTGTTCCTTGTCTAGGATCTCTAAGATCATGCTGATATCAGCTAATCCCACTAGGTTGCTTGCTCTATTCTATGAAAGCAGTGTTGTTTTCTGCATTTTATTATCTTTGCATTAATAGACATGCAAGAAATGAGATTGTAGATTTAAAGAAAAGTCAGGAATTATCAAACCTTCAGGCTTGTACCATTAATTTTCCATCAGCTTCATGTTTTTCATAGTAGATAAGGTTTTACTTTGCTGTGGAAATTTAATAGACTAAAGGCTAAGAGTAGTTACCTCCCCAAGGAAAATAGACCACACCCATAATGAGTCAAGATAGTTTCCTCAACACTTGTATCTATTAGCCATCCCATAACTGCAATTTCTACATATCGGACTAAGAACTAGAGAACATGTCAGTAGCCATGTGGTCCTTTATGAGTCAGTTTCTTCTAGAATATTTCTCTTAGAGTCATTGATCAAGTTCTAAAATTCTGCCACATGTAGCAATCAGAGGGAAAAATGCTTTTGCACACATTTTACCTAAAGAAACAATCCTCAAAGCATTTAGTAACAAATATTTTCTTAGCCCCCATAAGTACTATTCACTATTTAGAATAGAAGAATTATGAAAGACTTGCACAGACATTGAGAATATGCAGGGTCTACATGGAAAATAGTATTTCAGTACTGACATTGCTACTCAACATGTAATTCAAAATTATGTGAATCCTTCAAGTGAAAGAAATACTATTATTTGTGAGTATTTAATAAATTAACGTGACATACAGTTACAGAAAATTAACAATTAACTCCTGAACTGTTTTTTTTTTTTTTTTTTGATTTGTGGGCATTGATTTGACCAAGAGGTGGGGGTGGTGGCATTTCATGAAGAACTAGTACTGTGTACAAATGTTCTGTAGCAGGAAATGAATTGATAATTATGAGAGTTTAAAAAAAGACCTAAAAGATTTGGTTTAAGGAAATAAAAAGAGAAAATATTTGGAGTTCAGGATCAGAAGATTTTTTTTTAAGTTACAATTGAATTTGTAGGCTAAACCTGTTTGAATCCCAACAATAAATGTCATCTACAAAGAACTTCATGATGAAGTAAGAAAAACAAATCACAAAAAGCACAAAATGTTTTATGTGAGCTTAAGATTTTATGCTGAGCCTCATTTGGCTGTCCTTAATATGTTTGGGGGTCTGTCTTAGTTATGGTTTATATTGCTTTGAAGGGACACCATGACCATGACAACTCTTATAAAGGAAACAATTGGGTCTGGCTTACAGTTTAGAGGTTTAGTCCATTATTATCATGACAGGAAGCATGGCGGCACTCAGGTGGATGTGGTGCTTGGTAGGTAGCAGGAGTTCTACATCTGCCTCTGAGGGCAGCAGGAAGAGAAAGAGACACTGAGCCTGGCATGAGCATCTGAGACCTCAAAGCTACCCAGTGACACACTTTCTCCAACAAATCCATATGTACTTCAACAAGGACACACCTCCTAATAGTTCCACTCTCTATGGGCTTATGGAGGTTATTTTCATTCAAACCACCTCTGGGGCTAAGAAATGAGAGTTACTTTATTAAAAGCCCATACACTGTCCAAATTATTTTGCAGCATGGAAGTGATGCTTTGGAACTTTCTAAATGCTAAATCAGATATGAAGTTTCACCTTTTTATTTTCAAATATTGGTCATATTTTTGCATCTGAATTCTACCTTGGGTGGTGATAGCAGAGCCAAGAAGTAACATAGCATATCAGGCTCTAGGTTTATGAGATTTTGATATCAAACAGTTGGTACTTTTTGTGATGGTTACTATCTATAAATCTGTTGACTAAAATCTTTAGGTAGCATTGGAGTTACCAGTTCAAGACCAGACAGGGCTTAAGTAAAGCGTCAAAGCTGGCCAGAAAAGAATAGTTTTATGTGTGTTGTGCTTCCGGTTGCTCTTCAACACCATTACCTTGTGCTTTCCACCAGGTGGTTGACCAGATTGATACCTTGACTTCTGACCTACAGCTGGAGGATGAGATGACTGACAGCTCCAAAACAGACACTCTGAACAGTAGCTCCAGTGGCACAACAGCTTCCAGCATAGAGAAGATCAAAGTCCAGGCCAATGCCCCACTCATTAAACCTCCAGCCCACCCATCTGCTATCCTCACAGTTCTGAGAAAGCCAAACCCGCCACCACCTCCTCCAAGGTTGACACCAGTGAGGTGTGAAGAGCCTCAAAGAGTGGTGCCAGCCATCAATCCTGTAAAGACCAATGGCACCCTTCTACGGAACGGAGGCTTACCAGGCAGAACCAACAAAATTCCAAATGGAGACATCTGCTGCATACCCAATAGTAACTTGGACAAGGCTCCAGTGCAGTCTCTGATGCACAGACCTGAAAAGGACAGGAGTCCCCAAGCAGGGCCTCGGGAGCGAGTACGGTTCAATGAAAAAGTACAATACCATGGCTATTGTCCTGACTGTGAGACCCGGTATAACATAAAGAATAGGGAGATCCATCTGCACAGTGAACCGGTCCATCCACCTGGAAAGCTCCCTCACCAAGGTCCTTCCTTCCCTCCTCCACCTCATCTCCCCACTTTCCCATTAGAAAATGGGGGGCCGGGAATAAGCCACAGTAACAGCTTCCCCCCTCCCACGCCTGCAGCTGTGCCTCCTCCCACTGCACCAAAACCACAGAAGACCATCTTGAGAAAATCCACCACTACCACAGTGTGATGTCTGCCATTTAAGGAAACTTTTTGTTTGTTTTTAATTTTCTATATGATAAACGTAAAATGATAAGTAATGAGCACTTTCTACTCAAGCAATAAAAAGCCCAAATATATTAATCTGCATTCAACAAAGTGGCATAAAAATCACCTGGTAAGTATGCAGAGTGCTGCTTCTGTACTGGGTGTACATTGTTTTACATGTTCCATCATCAGAAACTGGCAAATAATGAGGAAGTATGAATGCATTTTATGTTTTGCAATTACCTATGACAAACTGTGACCTCCAGATTCCAAGTATTTTGATTTATTATAAGAGATGGGCTGTGAAATATTTTGATTTGTTGATAAAGCCAGGGCAATTCATTTCATTCATGCCTAACTCATCTATGCATTGATGATGTCATAACCCTCCCTTTGATCTAATGTTTTCTAATAAGAATTTTAATACCGAAGGACTATTTTATTATTTTTCTAAAGATGTTTGTCAACAATTTTGCATCATGAAATGCTGAGGACAATACCAAAAAGTTTATTTTCTATACTATACAATTATGACACATGTGTTCAAATATATATGTAATAAAATATTTTGAGCGTTGGAATTATGTCAATAAATAATAGTAAATAATGAGAAAGCCTAATGTTCCTGAGGACTAAAATGAAACAGGGGTTCCTTTAACCCCATGTTATCAATTATGGAAATGGGAAGCAAATCCCAAGAGTTTGGACAAGATGACACTGACTGGACATCAGAATTTCTAGACAAACTCGCATAACCCATTTGGTAAGTACGTCCTTCCAACAGTTTCATATTGTACACCTCCATTATGGTACATCTAGAACCATCTGTTGAAAGCCTTGGATGTTGTCAAGCCTTTTTTCAGGACACATTGTAGAGCAGAACATTGAAAGGTTGGGAATTTTGCCTCCTGCCCACTTGAGCAAGCTCAATGTTCCTGAAAAGACATACATTAATAGGAGGGAAAATGGTGGTGTCTCTGGTCACAGGATATGTTCAGCAATGGCCTTTTCCCTTTTCTCTTCTGAGTTAAAGATGCCAGGTTTTGTTTGGGTTTGTTTTGTTGCTGATGTCCCACATAAGAATCTTTTTCTCCTACCATCAAATACAAGTCTTTCTCCTCACTAGTATTTGTCAACTTAAGAAATTTACCAAATCATGCCTCAGTCAGTTCCCAGCTGCACTGATTTGAACTGATGTGATGTTTTGCTTTGGAGCTAAAACTTATTTATCTACCACAAAATCATTGTGAGGATTGTGCCAAGGCTGGGGAGGTCTTTTAAGAGGTAACAGTGAAGAGAAACATGTTGATGGGAATTATTACATCAAGTGATCTGAAAAGTGTAGTGACATTTTTAAATATTTGCCTTTTAATTTCAAAAGTGTGCTGCTAAAGGGAGGTAGTTTTATGATTTGGAATACCCTTTTAAACAGCTTTCTATTGAAATATGACAATGTATTTTTGGGAAGAATATAGAAAAATAGCATTTATTATTTAAATGAATGATCGAATGAACAAAATAAATGAGGAACAGATAATGTCCTGTTAAAAATTTACTCAGTGTGCTATTTTATCTTTTTTTGTGTGTGTGTTGTACATGAGGGTGATTTAAGCTTAATAAACAAATATTTCAGAAAGATATAAAACAATAATGAAGAAAGACAATGGTCTGGTATTTATTAACTCTATGATCAGTGTATTTAAAAGACACCACCTAGGTAAATAAATAATTGACTTGCTGAAAACCAAATAATGTGTTCTTAGCTTTTTACACCATGATTTGTCTTGAAATAAAAATTATTGTAGTTACATCACCATTTTAGATTTAATATATCAGTGACTTTTACACTCCAAACTAGTGTTAGCTCCTGAATTTTATTTTCTTCCTTTAGTACATCTTCTTTTCAACGAGTTACTAAGAGCTAACAACCACCATATGCATTCAGATTTTGACCCATGTCAATGTCTGGGAACCATGTTATGTCTCAAGGTATCACAAAAATTCACAGAACTTTAACATGAATGATAAAAACCCAGAGACAGATATGGGAGTACAAGCTTCAAGCTGAAGATCTGAGATGCAAAGCAGCCAAACCAGTAGATCTTATCTCTACTGAGCTGAAATGGTAATCCTGTCTCCAGGAATAATCAGATGCAAAAAGCTCTGAGTTCCTGTCTCCTCCTCCTTATATTTCTTTTTCCACCCAGCCATAACACTCCTGTCTTCACCTCTCTAGTGCTGGGATTAAAGGCCTGTGATCCCAAGTGCTAGGATCAAAGGCTTGAGCTCTGTTACTCTTTACTCTTGTTTAGGCCAGAGTGACCTTGAATTCAGAGAGATCCATCTGCCTGTCTGCTGAGTCCTGGGATTAAAGGTGTGTGCCACCACTGCCTGGATCTACGGCTTGCTAGTATGGCTGCTGGGATTAAAGCTGTGTCTCACCATTGCCTGACCTCTATGGCTTGTGGTTAGCTTTTCATCCTGAACCCTCAGGCAGGTTTTAATAAATCATAAATAATCTAACACCACACAGAATAGAAAACTTTCTTCTAGTAAACTAAATTGAATAAGCTGGATCATTGAAATTACTTGAATAAGGACATTAGCTTATATCCACAGGAAATACCTTAGAGATCCTAATCCATCTCTCTTCGTCAAAATATAGAAAAGTTTCCCCATAAAAGATCATACATAGTCTTCTGTTTAATTGGCGACTGCATCTGTTCCTAAATCAAAATAGTTATAACTAAATACTTGCTAGAAAGCTGAGTCAAATTTCACCTAAAAACTTAAAACTTTATGGTCCTTGACTTATAACACACACACACACACACACACACACACACACACACACACACACAATTTTAAAAAATAATTTATTAACCAACATAAACAGTAAAGTGCCATCAAGACTTTGAGTATATTTTAAATCCGTGTTTTTTTTCTTTAACATATAATACACTGTACCAATATGAGTTTTGCAGAAATGATAAATTTGTCACATCTACTGGAACCTGTACTTTGAACCCATAGAAATCAGTAAACTATGTAACTAAATTAATGTAGAGCATCATAATATCTCCCTGGAGACATATAATTAAAATGTCACTAATGCAGAGCAGTTTTTGTAACCAGTTAACATTGCTTGCCAAATTGAAACATGGGCATGTATACTCTGCTTACCATGGATCAGAGCATTAGGAAATATAATAATCATTCTTCTTTCTAAAAAGAAACACACAGATAGGAATGCTTTATTTTCTTTTAAGCAGCTACTTGTTAGGATATGCATTGTGAACTTCTATTTACATAGAATTTTCTGTAAGGGAAGCTGTAGCCACGCCTACTTAGGGGCTGGCTACAGGTGTACCTGACCACACTTGTGAGGGCATGGTCAAGGTGACATAGTGTGACTGCTTTGCTCTTTCGGTTTCACTTTGGTACTTGCTGTACAGACTGCTGCCACGACGGCTGGCTAGGCCGCTCTGTAAGTAAGGCTTTTCCCTATTAAATACCCTTATATTTTTACCTGACTCCTTATTTGTAATTTCCCACTATAGTTTTCTATAGAGTTTATGGCTCTTCTCCATTGAAGGTGTGGTTCCTGCTGAGTGTAGCATAGCAGACACTGCCTATGATAACAGCCCTTCGTGGTGCAGTGCCAAAATATATTTCCATAGATGTTGTAGCTATTAATTAAAGCAGAGTGTGAATTGCTCTGCTTTTTCAGTATAGACAAGTATTTTCAAAATTTAAAAGCTACTTAATAATAACAAAAAAATAGAAAAACTCTTTTTAACTCCCAATATTTGTAACAATTTTATAAAGGAGTCAGTTTATGACTTTTAGATGATTTCTTCGTATGAAACCAGGTTTCTCTGTGTAGCTTTGGCTGTCCTGGAACTTGCTCTGTAGATCAGTTTGGCCTTGAACTCACAGAGATCTGCCTTCCTCTGTCTCCTGAGTGCTGGGACTAACGGCATGCAGCACCATGCTCAGCTAGAACATTCTTAAGCTAAGTAATATACTTTCAGAAAAATACAAAAATATATAAAACTATAGAAACTTCCCCTCCCCCAATTTGTTATCATTTTTTTATGTTTCCTCATTACTTTACTAATGCTGGGAAGAAATTAATTTGTTTGCAAAGGTAGCTTAATTTATCTATTGGAGGCACTTAGATTGGAAGCATAGCTTCATTGCTGTTGTTCAAAGAGTAGAGCAAGAAGACAGTTTTTTATGGCTTTCTTCGGACAGATCAGTATTTGCTTTTAACATGATCAAGGCATCACCTATGGGGCATAAGATGCTATTCAGAGCCTTTTATCTGTGGGGTTCAGTTATGGCTTTTTTTTTTTTTTGGAGTTCTGAGAACAAATCCTGAGTAATGGCATTCTTAGTTGTATGTAATCAAGTCAGGAGACATTTCTTGCCTGGATTCTACATGGCTGAGATTCATAATGATCCTGAGACTTCTGGGTTTTTTCTTTCTCTCTCTCCCCTTATTCTTTCTGGTTAACATATTTTTTCTATAATGTACTATTAAAGCTGAAGCAAAATATTGTGCTACAATTTTCTTCACTAAAATACTGATGATTTCAAAGTGAGGAAATGATTTATGAGCAACAGAGTATTTTTTTTTTCTAAGTCACATCACATAATTAGGTAAAGTGCTTGGGCTATGACAATTACCAGGCATTATCATAAAATTGCATGGCATTTTCTGGGTCACTGTGTAGCTTTGGCACTACAATTAAGTTCTCAGAGTAAACACCTCAGTGTTTTAGAGTCACCCAACTTTGATGACTCTGGAATAATGACAGGCATGATGCAATTGTTAAGGCATGTGGCTGTGATGAACATACATTGCAGTTAGCTTCACCTTCGTGAAACAACGAATATGTGGGTGGTGTTCCATTAACTTAAATTCATCTTTCCTGACTCTTATGGAAGGAGTATATTTATTTCTGGGCATTATTTTTTGTTGGCAAGACTCCTCATGCCTTTTTCATCCCCAAACATCAACATTTAATTTTGCTCTTCACAGCCCTGAAATCTGCACAACTGTTCTTTATTCTGAATAGCTATTTTGATGCTTGGAAAGGGTTTATCTAATGTTGTTTTGACATTCTTAATGTGTCTGATCTTTACAGGATATAAATGGGGATTTCAGATAATTTAGCCACCATCTGAACATCTGAACGGAATGAATCCCTGAATAATGCAAGCCTCATTTTCTCATGTATAATAATATCAGTGTCAGTCGTCAGTTCTTTCTCTAAATTCAAACACTCTTATTATGAGTCTTTCTTCGAAAAGGTCTGATTCTATAGTATTTATGCTGTCACCCCTAGGTGTGTTATTTTGTTCACTAGTGTTTCATTTGTGAATTTCATCTCTTGAACACTGACCCCAAGAATTAAAATAGCTCTGCTTCACAGTGGGACCTTTAAGGAACCAGTATGATACAACCCTCTCTAATCAGAGTTACCATTCTTTTGTTATGAGACAATAGATGCAATTCCCTTCAATCTTAAAATATAACTGTTAATTTTAATAACATCAAAGGCAATTTTGGACCAGATATGTGTAGGGCGAGTGGGTGCAGGTTCATGGCAGCAAGACATGTGATACCAGCTATGTCAAGGAGGCTTACTTTCTGCTGACTACTCCTCAAAATGTTTTGTGTATATTAATTTTCATTTTTCACACCATTTCTTCTCCATAACATCTTGAAATCTTAGACATGTTATTACCTAAATTTTACAAATGAGCAAGCTGATATTGAAAACCCTGTGCCTAAGATCTTAGTCTTTCATGCCAAAATGTTAAAATTGAAAGTCAGGTACATGTCCTTCACAACTCACTTTCACAACTACCTCTAGATTGGCCAAGCATTGCTTACAGATAATCTGTTGAAACAAAGTTAATCATTTTCTAGAATTCCTATGGAAAGTTATTTCTTCCTAGATAGTGAAGAAAACAGCAGATTTTTGCATTAGTCAGGAGTACCTAAGTCCCCATGCTACCAGAGCAAATAACTCTAGTATCTGTGCCTTCCTAGACCCACCGTAGCCATTTAGAAAATAGGATATGAAGATCCAAATTCATCTTCTAGGGTCACAAAAGCCAAAGTAGGTGGAACTGAAGACACTATGGCAGGCCTGACTTCGTTGTTAGTGACATTAGACAGCTGAACCCATCATTCTTACTACCATTTCCAAAGACTGGTGGATTTACAGTGTCAATAACCTGGTCATATTAAAGGTGGTCAAAGAGTCCCCTCCTTTTTATATTATGTTATGTTACTGGGTAGCCTGGGTTGACTTTGGACTTTCAGTCCTCCTGCTTCAGCCTCTGAAGTGCTGGGATAAAGTGAGCCAGTTTAAAATTTATAGATAAAGAATTGTTTAGTAATTAGGTTACTATGTGCATACTTTACTTCAAACGATACATAAACCTAATTTGATCACATATACTCATAATATAAAATAGAGATACATGCAATCCTACTCCAGAAATATATGTTACTGGTCATATACATTGTGACATTTGTGTTCTTTAATATGATTCAGAATGATAATGCATTCTTATAAAACATCAAATTGAAACCAGATTGTCTAGATCTTAGTCACACTCCTTTCTCAATAATTAAGAGTGTTTTGGATCAAATCATTTAACCAGATCTGAGGCTTTATTTAAAATGAAGATATACAAGGCTGGTGATATAGCTCATTGGAGCTTTCCCACCACATATAGGACCCTTTTCAATCTTGAGTAATAAACACCCAAGAAAATAAATAAATAAATAGAATGAAACTAATGGTGCTACTTTTTATTATTAACCTCGATTATTCATCTAATCATGTATTATAAGTCAAAGGGAGTGATGGCAGCACAAGGAAGCTGTAATTGTATCAACACACGCTAAGGTACAAGCTTCATTGGGACTGAAATGAAAAGTTGTGAAGCAGCTTCAAGGCTCAGCAAGGCTAGAAACTTTAGAGCTGTTGAATACAGAGGATCGACAAATTACTCCTTCTCCATATATGTGAGAAACATCTCCCAAACTCTTATTTGTTTGTTTGTTTGGTTTTTGAAGAAATGGGATTTGAAAGAAGTCTTAGAAATGAAACCTGGGCCTTGAGCATGCTAAAAGGTTCTAACCCTGAGGGACACCCCTGTCACACCCCAAGCTTTAATAGCATCCTCTAGATTAGAGCTAGCTAGACTATGGATGGCATCACAGCTAACCACTATCTACTTCTACTCTGCAGTTTTTCAAACAGGGTTATGTCAATTTGGCTAGAATGAAAGCTCTTGTGCTGGTAGAAGTGAGATACATGCACCGCTCTGCTCAGACATACCCTCTGTTTTCCTTATTTGCACAGCCCCCATTCTTTTCCAGCTTATGTCTGTCTTGTGGTCACACCACAGAAGAGACATCTATTCTCTTGCTTTGTATATCCCTACCCAGCACTTTGGCACTCCACTTGTTCCCTGTGTTATATCCTTTCATAATTTTATTTCTTATATTATAAATACTTAGAAATCATTCATTCTCCACCATTACTTTATGCCTTAACAATTTCTCCTGCATTCTTCATTTGAATGTGCCACCTGCTAACATGTTGATATTAGGCCCTAATGATTTAACATGTATAAGAGCACTTTAGCAGGTGTAAAACAACAAATAAAAACTAAGCCTTGTCATTAATCTGTGATACTTGTCAAATTACTTATGTTCCTTGCTAATCTGGTAAATTAATTATATTTACTAAGGTAGAGGCTAATGACATTTTATCTCATTTATGAAGTGATTATTTTACTGAAACACTTTTCTAGTTGTTGTTATTACTAAGTAGCCCTGGTTATTTTCTTTAAACATTGACAGATCATATATAGAGGTCTAATTTTTACTTTATTACATTTTGTGTATTTGCAAGTCAGAAAACAAACATGATAGGAATATGAGGAGAATTCAACCATAAATTATAACTTGTTTAACAAGAGTGCCTTAGTTTTCATTGCTTATGATTATATGCAATAGAAGCATGAGTTGACATATTTAGTATAGAGCATTCAAAGCAACTAAAGCCTAATGCCAGATGGCATTTGTATATCTTCTGAAAAAGTTTGTTCAAATAAGAGGTAAACCGTAGAGTCGTTGTTTAGAAGAAACAGTCTATGTTTGTGCTAAAATAATTATTATTGGTTACATATATAAGTCTGAGATGACAAAGTGTTAGCGTGTTTGGTCATAGTTCCTAATAAACATGAATTAATATTCCAGTGACATACTTTCCATAATGTATGGGAAAAATGCCAAAATAGGCCACAATGTCATCTCACACTGTGATCATCTATTTCCTCCTAATTCAAATCACTCTTCATGATAAAGACAGAGTATTTTCAACTTCAACTTATGTTGCATTTTTAAAACTTCAGAGTTGTATCACATGATGACTCTATTTTGCTTAATGTCTAAAATACACAAAAGAAGCCCTCTTGGGGGTTGACGCAGGTAAAGATTCTGTAGACCAGGCTGGCCTCCAGCTTGCAGTCCTCCGACTTCTGTTTTTCCATTGCTGGGATAACAGGCATACCCCACTGACCATGCCTGCCTTAGAAGGTCTATAGTTTTAGTACATTGTTTTTTTATTATTATTATTTCTTAGGTAATAATCTGATCATCCCCATTTCTCATTATGGCTTCATTTGGCCATTCCATCCTTGCCATTTGATGTATCCAAGTCATTTTAATTCTCCCTGAGTTTTTTTTTTTTTTTTTTTTTTTTTTTTTGTACAGTCACAATGTAACTAACTCACTAAGATGACTCTTCCTTGAATCCTTTCCCTTCTGAGCATTACCGTCACCACCTCCTTGCATACTGATCTCTTGTCCATGTTTCTGCTCCATTCTGTCAACACCCGAGAGGGAATTTTTTCATCATCTATTCATTATACTGAAATGTTTATGGTTTAGGAGTATCTGCTTTTTAAAATTCTTCACTCGGTTGGCTATATCCAATAGAAACCTTCCTAGGCCTACTTTTTGTTTGTTTGAGAATTTCATACTTGCATTTAATGAAGTCCACCAACTATTCCCTCACTTTCCATTTCTTCCCTATCTCTAATTCCATGTACTCTTAAAAAATCCTCAGTGAATCCACTTAATGATGCAAGTATATGTACAGGTGACATAAACGAACAGTCTCTCAGGACCCATATCCTTGAAAATAGTTGATATTCTCAATGTCCTAGTAGTCACCATTTGTCGATAGTTCCTAAGGTAGGGTTGGTACTTCCTGTTCACCTCCATCCTAAGTACCATGCTGGTACTTTTTTTGTTTGATTTATGCATGTCTTGTACTTGCTGTAATGATTTATGTGCATTAATATGTGTTTCTTGCCTGCTGCATCCAGAATTAATTGTTTGCTGTATTCAAACACTGGCTCTTGTTCTTATATTTCTACCCCTCTTCCATAATGATCCTTGACCTTTAGAGAAAGGAGTGCAATCTAGATGTCCTTTTAGGGCTGAAACTGCAGTCTCTTTTTCTTTTCGTGTGGGTTCTCTAATCACAAAATTCTGCAAAAAAGAATTGTCTGTGATGATAGCATGAAGATGCATTTATATATGGGCTTAAGGGTAAGTCATCAGGAGTTGGCTTAATACTATGCACACTTAGCAGAATAAGTGTTTCTTTAAGGATTATACCTACCTGGCCACTGGTTCTTGGTCCTGTTAACAGTGCTGAGTCTTGTGGAGATGGCCCTAAATCCAATCCAAAAGTGATTGTTTGGTCCCATAATGCTAATGTCGCTGTTGCACAAGTAGACAAATATTACTAAGCCAGACATTATTTTAATTTGAAGGGTTCCCACCATGGTAAGACTGACAATGACTTTTGTCCTCTGGTAGAGTACAAAGCATCTTTCAGAAGTAGGAAAGCCAGACAATAGGGATGAAGCTTCCTGGTCAGAAAAAAAACCTGATTTCTCCAAATGTTCTGACTTAAGTATGTGGTGTCTTCTTCAAGGTTCAACCAGGTTCTGGAAAGCAAGCGAGAGCAATAGCAATAGGCTGTGATTTTTGAGTAGAAGCTGAAAACCTAATTATGAACAATTCCAAAAAAGTAACATTTATCTGGCATTAGGATTTGTGTTTGATACCCTGTGATGTTTAGGAGGGACATTATCCCCTTGATATAAGATAACTTCTTTTAAACCCTTCTTGTGTATGTACATGTGTTTTTTAAAGCTCTATATTGGTATGATTCATATGACTTTTTCAAAGGACTTTATAATGTTATTTATTCCTCTCATACACAGTGTAGAAGCTCCCAAAAAAATCTAGAAATATATCTACCACCTGACCCAGCTATACCACTCTTGGGAATGTCCTCAAAGAACTCTATACACTACAAGAGATACCTGTATATCCATGTTCATCCCACTCTATTCTTAGTGGTGAGGAATTGTAAACAGCCTAGATTTCCATCAAATGATGACTCAATAATGAAAATGTGGTGCATTTTGGTTAAAAAACCAAAATTGTAAAATCTGTGGCTAAGTAGATGGGACTAGAAATACTTACTTCTGAGTGAGGTAACCCAGACTCAACAATAAAATGTCAAATATTATACATTCTCCCTCTTATGTGGATATTAGCTTTGAATCTTTAGACACGTGTATCTGAATTGGAGTACTCATAGAAGTCAGAAAACCAGTAAATTCATGGATAGGGGAAGGCTATGAAAAAAAGACATATAGAACCTGGGTGATACAAAAAGGAAATTGGAGATATTAGAGAAACGGAGCATAAGTATAGTGGGTGATACTGATATTTTTCCATTGAGAAGTTTAATTACTCTCTCCTCTCTCATACCTTACCCTTTTCCCATTGTGGCATTTTCCTTTGCCATGTGGCCCCAGCAAAAAGATGATGCTCTTGTTTTATAGTTCATGCTCTGTATAATTTCAACACTGATTTTGATCTCTTACTCACTTAAAAACAACAGAAAAGCAAAGGCTACCAAAATGGATATATAACAGGTAAAATTTTACACACACACACACATGCAAAAACTCAATATAAAAATACTTATATTAAAGGGCCAAGAAACATGGCCCAGCAGTTAAGATCACTGGCTGCTCTTCCAGAGGGTTCAATTCTCAGCACTCACATGTAGCTCACAGACATCTATGATTTTAGTACCAAGGGATCCTGTACCATCTTCTGGCCTCCATCTGTAGCAGACACACACACATGATACACAGGCATACATGCAGACAAAATACTCATCTTCATGATATAATAAAGAAATAAAATTTATAAAAATATCTGGAAAAGATGGTTTGTCTGAAAAACTTTTTCTTGGTCTGGCAAGATGGTGTGCTAGTTTCCTTCTCTGTTGCCATGATGAATACTCTGACAAAACTAAGGTTTATGTTAGCTCACAATTCCAGGTTAGAGTCCATCAGAGCTAAGAAGGCACAGTGACATGAGCTTGGTATGGTTAGTCATGATACATCTGTAGTCAGGTCAGAGACAAAAAAATTAACATATGCATGCATGCTATTGATCAGCTCACTTTCTACATTTTAAAAAATCATTATTTGGTCATATATGTACATTTATGTCACATATTTCCTGCCCTAGGAATGATGCTACCCAGAATGGGTAGGTCTTCTCACTTTGATTAACATAGTTTAAGATAATCTCACAATATGTGTCACGGGGCAATCAATTGCACACAAATTCTCCTTTATATCCTTTCCTCATGTGACTCTAAATTACATCATGTCACCAAAACTAAGGTAAAGACGCTTACCTCCAAGCCAGAGGACTTGAGTTACATCTCCCAGGACCACATTATTGAAAATACAAACAAACAAACAAAAATCATGACTCCCTCAAATTGTCCTCTATCATATGAATGCCATTACCAACACATGTGAGTGTTTGTGCATATAAATGCAGGTTTATGCTTGCATGTACATGAATACACACACACACACACACACACACACACACACACACACACACACACCAATAAATGAAGGTTTTAAAAAGTATTTCTTCTCTTGTTAGAGATGTTAATAAAGACATTTATTATAGGGAGTTGTATTTCAATGTTAAGAAAGACAACATTTATTATAGGGAGTTGGAGTTCTAGGAACTAAAGAATGATTAAATCCAATAATTTCAGTAAATAGTTTGTAATTTGACCTTCACATAGGCTAAAATAACGTGTTCAAATTCATGTTCTAAAATTATATATTTTTCATTTGATATGAAACATGACTCCTTAAAACCAGTAGCTCAGATGGCAAAACAGCAACAGACTGATGAGTTAGAAACAAAATCTTTGCTGAAAAAATAAAGAACAAAATTTGAGTTAATAATGTAAAGTGTGCCCATTTATATAGAAAGTGTTTAACAATATTGAGGGAAGTTATAATAATCATTTAAAAGACCAAATGTCAGTAAAACATCATACAAATTATGTGAGGTAAGGCATCTAGTAGCTAGATACAATTATCCATTCTTCACATAATATTCCAAAATACATAAGCTATAGCTGTCATAATACATAAGATGTAGCTGTCAATTTAAAAGATGAATAAAGGCTGCAGAGATGGCTCAGCAGTTAAAAGTGCATAATGATCTTCTAGAGAACCTATGTTCCTCCACCAGCATCCATGTAGGAACTGACAACTGCTTCTCACTCCCATCCCAGGGGATCTGACAACCACTTCTGGCCTCCAGAGGTTCCTCCATGCACATGTGCATACTTCCACAGAGACACATGCATAGCTACTAAAATAAATATTTTTAAGTACTCAACCATATAAAAAAAGCAATCCCTGAAATTATATGCAAACAAGTAACACTAAATTGGACTGAGAAGGTTGAATTTATATATTTAGTCATAAATACATAGCAATTAAAGAACAAGAGGCCATGAATGTGAGAGGAAGCAAGGTGGGTATATGGGAAGAGTCGAGGAAGAAAAGTAAATGGGGGAAGGATGATGTAATAATGTGTTCATTAAAAATATATTTTGAAATTGAAATAAATGCACTAAAAGTTGTCATTAACACAATGTAATAAATGGAAGAGTCTCACATTAAGCCTGTGGTTTGACCATACTTTTACTACTGAAATTTACACTCAAGCACACTTCATCCTGTTTAACATTTTGAGGATTTGTTTTACTCTACTTTGACTGAATTAATGTAGATTTCCAAGGGATGAATTTATGTGATAGGAAAGATTATTGAAAGACACTCTGTTCCGTAAACAAAGCTTTCAGTTAGGCTTATATTGATCAATTTTCATTGCATGAATTTGAGGCCTGTCTTATCCTTAGCCTGTCTGCGCCTCTATGCTAATGATGATAGAACCAGAAGCAATACTCTTAGTGTCAAATTCAAGCATATTATAAAATATGTAAATACAATTTAAAACTGGAATTGTACCAATGGTATTCTTAAATCATGCTAAACACATTCACTTATTGAAATAAACCATACAAAGCTATATGAGTTTTCTCCTTTCTGAGAAAAACGTGTTGATTTTGCACAGTTATAATCAGCATTTTTATCATGTTCAGTTTTTAAACCTAGTAACCTGAAGCCTTATGTTTTGTTTCCAATACAGTGCAAATCATGTTCTCCAGGGCACTGAATCCAAGACCTCCTTTCTATTATTATTTTCGATGAATCACTTTGCTGAGGATTTAGAAATATATATATATATATATATATATATATATATATATATATATATTTGTTGACTGAATTCATAAAATGAACAATCAGGTGTAAAATAATTTATCGATTTCTGTTTCCTGTTCTCTTGTCTTTTTTTTTTTTTTGCTCTATTTAATATATTGTTCCTTGCAACATTTAGGGAGACTGAGTATAATTTTGGAAGTCTTTTGTTTCTCAGGCTTCATGCATGAAAGTTTTCCTTTTAATAGTTTAAAGGTGTGACATTTACTTAGCTTGAAGTCATAAAGGTTAGTTCTCTTACATTTCCTAATCCAAGCAATAAGGGAAGATTGTTTTGGATTTCTGGTAAGCCAAGGTAGATACAAAATAGTGACTGATGGCTTGATACACAGTAATCCTTTAAAGAACAGGGAGATGGGATTGGATTTTTGTGATACTCTCCACAGGTATTTGAGGGCTTTTCTAAAATGAGTTGGGTCCCCTTGATGCAGGGAGCTTAGGGAAGCAAATAGAAGTGAATGTGTTTCTCCTTATCCCTGTCATAATTCAAACACAGAAGCCAACTAATATGCAAAGTGTTTCTCTTAAGAGGATATAGGGTCCCAAAGTCCTCTCTGTACTCCAGAGGGAAAACAGCTTCATACAGACACACACAAAAAAATGCATTAAAGACAGTGGGAAAAGATAAGGCCACTGTTTGACTCAGCAGGTAGTGCTGTGGGCAGTGGAATTCCTCAGGAATGTTGGATCTTAGAAATATACAATAATGGAAGAGCTCAGGGCTTCTGGATATAGGAAAACAGATGGTATTAGTCATTTGAAAGATTCAATGTTCGTATAAAATTCATGCTAATTGGAAGAAAGAGAACATGATTTTATTTTCCTCATAAAAAGATCAGAAAAACTGAGAAAAATCTGAAAATACTGCAAATTATATGGTAGACATCAGGGAATCTATACTCAAGAATAGTTTGTCTCTCCTGTACCTCATGTCTTTGTTTTCCTTAAATACAAGTGTGGCTCTCATTCTTGCCTAAACATCTGATTTGCTTAGCTCTATTAAATCAATTAAACCAAATAAATCATATTATCTTTAAAGCAGGCCTGGACATCAGTATGCCTAAAATTCATCAGATGATACTTGTATGTGGGTAGCTTATGCATAGTACACAAAGATGAGTGAGCATGATAGGATTCTATCCGAATTGCAACAGCACAACACCAATATATACAAAGCCTGTGTGTAGTTTATTTCATTGTACATACAAGACATGAAAACAACTTAAGAATCTATGTTTTCAAAAGTTGAAGTGTTGAATAAATCATTTTTAATTTAGTGCCAAATAAGTACCTGAGTTAAAAAAATAAACAATATACAACTTCTAGATATGACATTAATACTCTGATTTCTGGTTCAGTTTTGATTCCCAAAATCAGAGAGTAAAATTTAATATTATGTGATTATGAAGAGCAAATTTGAATTCTATACTTTTCAGGAATGTTGTCTAGATATCAACAATATACCTCTACATTTTTTTCCTATTTTTTATTTAAATTAAAAACAAGCTTGTTTTACATGTCAATCCTAGTTCTTCTCTCTCCCCCTTCTTTACCCCCAATAACACCCTACCCCATCCCCTTTTTGCGCCACAGGGAGGGTAAGGCCTTCCATGGGGGAATCATCAAAGGCCGTTACATCCTTTGGAGCAGGGCCAAGGCCCTCCCCTGTGTGTCTACACTGAGAGAGTATCCCTCTATGTGGAATGGTTCCCAAAGTCTATTCGTATACTAGGGATAATTACTGATCCACTACCAAAGGCCCCACCCCTACATTTCTAATTCTAAACAATGTTATTCTAATTCTATGAAAATCCATGTACATTTATGTTTTTGGTTTTTGTTTTGGTTTTTTTGGAGGCAAGAGCCCCTCTGCATCCATGACTAACTTGGGACTTGTCAGGTAGACCAGGATAGCCTGGCACTTGAAGTCATCTTCTTGTTTCTGCCTCTAAGTTTGAGAATTACAGGCATGCACCACCACATCTGCCATCATTAATGGTTATGCTCACTTTTGCTAATGTTGTCACTAAAATATCAAGTATAATATCTTGACATTGTTTGAAATCTGACCTTCTCTATGACCTCCTGAGATGAAATAGTCCTTTAGAAGTGGCTTATTTGTAATAAGTTTATATACCTTTTTGTTCTTGAAGTGACTAAAAAAATTAACTATTGACTTATCTTTTTCATTTTTTATCCTGAGACAGATGAAATACTTTTCCCTGTATAGGAAAATATTACATTTTTCTTGGCAATTTCTAAATGACAATTTTTTTCTACTAATTATGCTCTCTTGTGATTCCTTGGTTTTTCCACACTGCCATTAAAAAACTTCAAACTTTTCACTGTTCCTTATTTTTTATGCTCTAAGGCAGTTAAGGTCATATTTGGATGATCCTGAGAAAGAAACTACTAAGAACATGAAGATCATTTAAAATATTCAAATTGGATATTAAACACGAAAGATAACTATACAATGCAAACAATGGGCAGTGCTCTCACCTGACATGGTGATAATTGTTTCTCTGACATGTTATTCCAGTGCTGAAGAAGAAATCCAGCTTATTCCAGATAAGCACCTACCATTGTGCTATTTCCTTAGCACATAATTAATCTTCTCCTTACCAATGAGATACTTCCAGATAGTAAATGTGTGCAGCTAGAACAGGATATTGTGAACTGAGAAAGCAGCATAGCACACTATAATTTAAAAACATACTTTCCAAAAGATGCCGGTGTCCCATTGATTACTTACTACACAGGAGAAAGTGTCACCTGAGGACAAGGCTCCTTAGATAAAATTCACATTTTTCTTTCACCACTCTTCTTTAACAGTTATGGAGAAAAGTTCAGAGAAATGTACTCTAATTAAAATGAGCATAGAAACGCAGCCAAGTGCCCTTACAAAGGATCACAGCAAGAATAAAAAAGGAAGACAGTATTTTTATATTCATTACTTTTTTATTCATGATATGGAAAGGACAATCACTTGCATTTTATCCTTTTGTACTGAGAGACCCACATGTCCTAGGATTATTGGTTTCACTACAGGGAACACTTAGACTACAATGAGGTGGAAGATTTTACATTTGATGCTCGCAGGGAATGGCATTTCTATGCCTCCTGATGTGATGACATTCAGAGTGTCTTACTTCACAATTTCATTGGATTCAGGAGGACCCTACAGTTTTGCCTTGGGGAAACAGTCTTTGCACTGTCTGTGTGGGGTGTGTGCTGGTAACTGCATATTTAAGACTGTGGACTTCAGGAGTCTGGTCAGGATGTGCTTAGTAAAGGACGGCACTGTGACTGAGTGGCACATAGACCACTCAAGCCAGCTCAGCAGATACCAGAAGTAGACTTTATTATAATGTTCCTTGTTTCTGTCTTTCCTTCAAATATACA
This sequence comes from Cricetulus griseus, assembly GCF_003668045.3. Lineage (NCBI taxonomy): Eukaryota > Metazoa > Chordata > Mammalia > Rodentia > Cricetidae > Cricetulus > Cricetulus griseus. The sequence goes on along the minus strand of NC_048595.1, from coordinate 187,163,957 downwards.
ACCAAACAATGGGCAAATCATAAAGGATTTTATAAAATGCCACACCAGACCACAAAACCTGACCATTGAAAAGAGATACTGACCAACATCAGGTCTTGTAATGTGGAAAAGACTTGTGTGCTTTGATAGGGGAGTGAAGAAAAGTTCTGCTTTCTTAAGATATTGGTATATGCTGAGTTGAGTATTTCCCATGGTAACACTACAGTTTATGACAATTTTCTCAAGTTATACTTTGAACTGTCCAAGGGAGACTTTATGTGTGATAAAGGCATAGGATAATATTATTGCAGTAAGGAAGAAAGATTAAATCATCTCTGCTAAAGTCAAAGGCCTGGGGGTTTTGAGCCTCTAGGCAAGCTGGTGGAAAGGCTACAGGCACAAGTCAGTCAGGATGCTTAGGCCATCTTTGCTGACTAACTGCTTATTAGCCTTTAGGTGCCTAACTTATAGAGAAACTGAGAAATGAACACTGATTTTTGAATACTACATTTGGGGAAAAACAGGCCCCTAAGGTGAGAAAGAAAATATATATATCCATGGACCAGTAGTTTACACATGAAGTTTGCTAAAGTGTGCAAGTAAAGTGGATCAGATCTATGCCAGGCAGTGGTGGCTCACACTTTTAATCCCAGAACTCAGGAGGCAGAGACAGGCAGATTTCTGTGAGTTTGAGGCCAGCCTGGTCTACTGAGTAAGTTCCAGGACAGGGTCCTGAAAGGGTACAAAACTGCAGAGAGAAATTTTGTCTCAAAAAACCAAAAAGAAAAATAAAGGAAAAAGAAAAGAAAGAAAGGAAAGGCTGGGCCAAATGTGGAAGAATTTCTTGTAATTTGTAAGAGTTTAAAGGGATTCTAACATCCTGTTGATCACCCTAAGGTAGAGTGTCATTCCCCTTGCTACTTCCTAAGGAGCTGGGCCTGGAATGTTTAAGGCAGCTTACCATACTTTTTCCAGCAACTGAAGGATAGAGTCAGAATTTAAATTTTCATCCAATGCAAAACCCATGCCTTTCCCACTGAACTTCAGTTTTACAAAAAAACATCCCAGACAAGAATAGACTGGTGGTTCATAAAAGAGAGGTTCCTGCTCGTTTGAGAAGAGAAGACTCTTGTGGTGCACTTATTTTGCCCAGGTCAGCCATCTTACCGACCTTAAAGCAGACATAGCTTTAGAACAGAAAGAACCATCTAACCTGCCTATCTGTTTGTTCACTTTCTTATTTGTACTAAATGTTTATTAAGAACACAAAAACTGACCTGGAGAGATGGTTCAGCTGTTCAGAACACTTTCTGCTTTTACAGGGGACTCAAATTATGTTCCCAGCACTCACATGGCTTGACCCTGTCTCTCAGTCAAGTTCTAGGGGGAGCAGGTGTCTCCTAACTTGACAACCTCAGGCATGAATGTGGTTTACTACACAAGTGGGCAAAACACACATACTTATAAAATAAAAATAATTTATTTTAAAAACGAGAAATGCAAAAGTTTATCATAGTATTTTTGTGAAATAGCTCTGTGGTATTTGTGATAGAAGAGAAGAACAGGGAAAAAGATAAAGACTAGATAATGACTAGAAAATAAAGATGATGACTAGAAAAGACAGTTCTGTCTTTATTTAAGCTGGAAGGGAAATGAGGTATAAAAGATCTGCCTGGGAATCTAAAGGAAAAGGAGGTAGCCCTGACTATGGAGGGTAGATTCATGGTGACTGTGATAGATTTGAACTGTTTCAGCTCCCAGAGGGAGGCTGTCAGGAGTGGCTTGGGAACCTGGCACAGAAATCAGTGTCCATCAGACATTTGATTGTTGTCATTGTTGCCTTTGTTTTTCACTTTATTAGTGTCTTGATTTTTCAATTATCAAGTAACTATCATTCATTACTTGATGTTTTTGATGACAGTAAAGATAATATAGAACTCATGAATTTTTTTTTTTTACTTAGTAACCACCTTGTTCATAGCTTTAACTTTCCCATTCCACCTTTTACTATAAATTATTTCTAGTGGAGTTATTCATTATTTCTTGCCTTTGATCTTCAAATACATGAAAGAAAAAAATGAATGAACAACAGACAAAAAAGCCCCAAACTCTTTTTTGACAAAAGTTTAGAGAATTCCAATCAAGAGCTTTAGATATATGTATGTATCTCAACTTTTCAAAAGAATGCTGCTTGCTTGTCTTTTTGACTGATGGGGTTTCTCCCTTTAGAATAGTTGTAACACAATGAACTCTTAGTTGGATTTTAATTGTCAGGAAACGGTTTCCTTTGGATAGTTAACAGGAAGTTATTTTAAAGAATCATTACTTGAAAATGTCAATGTTCTGGTAAACTTCAGTTAGAAAAAGCTGAAAATCTCCTTATTTTTGAGGAAATAAAAGGGAAATTCAATGAAGATGTCTGTGAGTTAATGAAGAGAGAGGACCTAGCACTATAGGCAATATGAGAAGTGTAGTTGTTTGCATTATATTAAACCTACCTGTTTCAAAGCTCTACCCTAGATAAAAAAACAAAAAAAGTTTAGGCGCAAACAAAATGTGCATGGCAGAAATAAACTTTAAGAAGCTGAGGAAATTGAAGAAGTAAGCTGTCTGAATATTAGTGAGCACACTTGTTTTAAACTGGCATTTAATTAAAATACACCCATCCCTCCACACACAACTATTCTGAGTATATCACCTGTCAATTATTGCAGGAATTCCACAGAGATTTTGGAGAGCAGCAACTTATCTTTACATGGTCACATCTCCTGAATTGACTTTTACTTTTGGTTACATTAAAAAAAAAATCCTTAAAGTTTCATGTAGTCTTATATGTAATGATTTCTTTCTAAGAAGAGTATACTAAACCAAAACTACTCATTTGTTATAACATAAGGAAAAATGAGAAATCTCTGATTTTAGCGTGTGTGTGTGTGTGTGTGTGTGTGTGTGTGTGTGTGTGTGTGTGTGTAAGTCTGCTTCAGGATTCTGTTACATATTTACGTACATAAAGTCTTTCACTCATAAAGCATTTGAACTTGTTTTTTCAACTTTTTTTGGATTAGAAACAGGATTGTTTTACATGACAATCCCAGTTCCCTTCTCCCCCCCACCCCCTGCATCCCCCGTCCTCCCCTACCTCCCCCTACTAAAACCCTATCTATCACATATCCCTTCTGCTCCCCCTGGATGGCCTTCCATAGGGTGTCATCAGAGTCTATTGTATCCTTTGGGATAGGGCCTAGGCCCAACCCCGTGTGTCTTCCCAGGGAGTATTCCTCTATATGGAATGGGCTGCCAAAGTCCACCCCTATGCTAGGGATAAGTACCGAACTACTACAGGAGGTCCTGTAGATTTCCGAGGTTTCCTTACAGAAACCCATCTTCCTGAGGTCTGGATCAGTCCCATGCTGGTGTCTCAGCTATCAGTCTGGGGAGCAAGAGTTCCCTGATGTCAGCTGTTTCTGTGGGTTTCTTTCACCAGCCTGGTCTGGACCTCTTTGCTTTTCAATCGTCCTTCTCTGGGAATGGATTCCAATTCAGTTCAGTGATTAGTTGTGGGTGTCTGCTTCTACTTTCACCAGCTGTTGGATGAAGGCTATAGGATAGCATATAAGACAGTCATCAATCTCATTATCAGGGGAGGGCATTTAAGGTAGCCTCTCCTCTGTTGCTTAGATTATGAGTCGGCGTCATCTTTGTAGCTCTCCAGACCTTTCCCTAGTGCCTGATTTCTCAGGAAACCTAAAATGTCTCCCTCTATTATGGTATCTCCTTTCTTGTTTTCTTCTACTCTTCCCCCAACTCAACCTTTCTGCTCCCTCATGTCCTCTGCATCCCTCCTTAGTTACAGTTCCACTTTAGTATAGAGCGTCTGTCTTGAGTGCTGTTTCCCCTGAGGCCCTGGAGCCTGCATTGCAGCTGTCTCCATATCTAGTGACACAGACTCTGTCTTTCTGCTAATGGTTCTTTCAATTTCATTCTTGAAAATAAGGCTTCCTGTTGTGCTTTCCTATTCATCATCATTTTTTTCAGGTGTCTCCTGTAATGGACAATACACACTCTCACCTTCGTGGGATCTTCTCATTTGACATAGAGCAGAATGTAAGAATATTTTCATGCCCTGTATTAAATAGAATTGGTTTCTAGTTACAATCTTAGAGAAGATTTTGTTTTATATTTAGAATAAGGATACCTCATTATTATATTGGAATCTTTTAAAAGCTCAGGATCAATTGAAAAGTATCTTTTTCATTCACATAGATACTGAAAATCCCTAAAGTCCCTAAAATTAAATTATTTTTCTGTTTCTTACTAGTTTTATATTAACTTGTATGGCTACATTGGAACAAATCTCTACAAAATGCTAACAGTTACAAAACCTTCATCTTTATGCTTATTCGTTAAATGTAGAAAATTAGAGAAAATATATGAAAAACCATGATCTCATATTTCAGACAAAATTTCGCTTATGTAGAAAACAAATAATCTTTTAATAAATAATAATGAAGTAAAATTTGATAAGATGAAGCAATAACAAAACACCAGAATAGGACAAAATAAACAGAATGAAAGAGCCCAAGAAAAGTCATAAGAAACAGATATAGACACAGAGTTCCTCTTATTTGCACATGCATGTATCCCATAAAAACACTGAACTGGAAGCCATAATATATACATAAAGAACTTGAGGAGTAAAAACAAAAGAGAAAAAAAAGAATTTTATAAAGATAAAATTTAAAACAGAAAAAGCCCTGCCATGGCATTATAAATCAAGGATCCTCTAAAGCTGCTGTTGAATTCCTTTCCTGTTGACCATCTACTGCTGGGCATGCACCCTACCCTTAAGAGTAAGAGTCCCTTTCCCCAGTGAGACACTTTTGAGGAAACTGAACTTCCCTTTGCAAATGGTTGTTTACTGGAGATAGCGTCTGTTTAAGGGACAGGGGCACGTGTGTGTTGGCTGACAAGCAAGGAAGGGAATCTCTGTGTTACTGTTGATTACCAGACTAATTTAGAGGCTCTAATTATTCTGCCAAAATACCCAGTGTAAAATGTAGTGATGATGAGGCATGTGGACATCAAGTGACATGAGTCACCTAAAAGCAGCAGATTAAAAATGTTAAAACTCCCAGACACCTTTCTTGATCTGTGTGCTTGGTAGTTTGCCCAGCTTATGACAAACATATTGCATCCTATTAAAATCATTTGGTTTCATGAGGTTTATCACTACTGTAATCTGTTGTTGCCATTGCAAAATTTTTAGAGTTAACGGCATGAAGCAACCTGAATGTATTGCCTTTTGGCTGTAGTACAAAGGAGTCTAAAGTGACTAACCACACTATAATCAGAGCCGTGAGAGGCTTCAAATGGCAATCTTCTCCCTTGCTTTCTTCTAACATCCAAAGACAGACACATTAACTAGTCTCTTGGCTCCTTCTTACATTCAAAGTCAGTAATACCTAAGAGAGTCTATGTATATTGCATCAATCCCAATTTGCCTTTTCTGCCTCCCTGTCAATATCAAATGGATTCTTATGATCACAATGGATCTGTAAGGATAATCCAGAACACTTTATATATTTCCAAGTAGGTAGTTAGCATTGCTTTCACATTCATAATCTAAATTCCTACTTACTATATGAAAGGTCATTGACAGCTTCCGAGGATAAAGATGTGGACATCTTTGAAAAGCCATAATTCTGTCTTTTAAAACTACAGATAATTTAATTATTTTCTTGACATATTTTTGTATAGATAAATAAAGGACCATAATTGTTTCTATCTTTTTTATTTGTTATTGAAGAACTATTGGTGGGATGTGAACTAAATACATGATTTTGTATCTAAAATGTTGTTTGGTATGGCTTTTAGCTCCCAATTATATATTCCTCTATATTGATTATGTTGAGAACAATTTGAAGTTTATGCAAAAGTCAAATGAAAGGCTGTCAATATGCTAGCTTAAAGGGAGTGGGGGCTGTGTAGAAATTGTAATTATGTAGAGCTGTATGTACAGCACACAAGGATACCAGGTATGAAGCAAGCTGAAGTCGGACACAGCCTACTCAAATTGCTTATTATATGATACACACATACATACACACAAACATTTATGGATTAATGTCTAAAATACATTAACATATCACAAAAATCCATAAATGAAATATAAAAAACCAGCAAGTATCCTGATTTAAAACTGGAAAAATATTAGTAGATATTTTTCTAAGGATAACCTAAAATGGAAAAAATTAAAATATTCAGAATAACTAGCTATCATTAAATTAGCAGAAATGCAAATGAAAACTACAGAAAACTACAAATTCACACCTATTAGGATGTTACTGTCAGGACATCAACTGATAAGTGTTGGTGAGGGCACCGAGAAAATGAGCACTTGCAAAGTGTTGATGGAAATGTAAATTGGTACAGATATTCTGGGAAGCAGTACAGTTGTTCTACGAAAGTTAAAAATAGTGTAACGGGTACATCCCACCTCATTCTACCATTAGCTCAGAAGTGACAATAGCCTGTGTTGGTGAATGGGTAAGGACATTATAAAATATAGAACACATTCACTTATGTATATATAAAGGGAGGGAATGAAAGAAAAGGAAGATATATTATTCACTTTAAAATATAATATTCTCCAGTCTATGACAACATGAGTGGAATTAGAGAACACTGCAGTAGTTGAATTGATCTAGACACAGAAAAAAAAAACTCTCCATGATTGTTTAGTTGTACATTCTATTTTAAGACTCTTTAAAATTTATTTTTGCAACCTTGATATGTCAATGCAGCATGCATGTCTATATTTAGTATATTCCCAAGTTTTAGCATTTGTTTCACAGATCAGAAAAGAAAAATATGCTCAATAATCTGGAATTTATTTGTTCTAATATAAATAAGAAATATTAAAAGTAAAATAAGTGTCATTTTGATGACCTTAATATTTACCCCCCCCTTTTTTTTCAAAAAGATAAAACTCAGTACTCTGTGGGAGAAATATAAATTAAACAACTTAGATGGTTTATTGAAGATTTGGTACTAATGGATATGTAATTAAACCATTCATATTATGACTGAGGGATCTGAATACACAAGAGTAAACAGCTTGTCTGAGAACCTGTATTTCTAAGGTGACTCAGAGTCAGATCCCTTCAACTATTTCTGTACCATTGTGCATCCTTTCCTTACGTAATAAAATTGTGAAATAGATCATGTAAATTGATCGATCCTATGAAGATGTACCATTTTCCTGTTAAATGATCTGTTAAATGATAAGATGAAGGCTTGCTATGAAAAGGTCTGAGATCACGTGACTTAATAACAAACCTTTTTCACAGCATTCCTCAAGTACAAAAGCCCAGGTTATTTGAGTAACCTATTCTCTGTACATGCTTTTGACACATTATAAAATATGATCTTGTGAGCCTATGTTGACACAAATGGTATTTTAGGTTTAGATAACAATTATAAGTAAAAATCCTTTCACTTGTCTTAACATTTTTTTTTTTACTTTGGTAAAGAATTTCTTCCTTACCCACATGGTGGTGGCACATGCCTTTAATCCCAGCACTTGGGAGGCAGAGGCAGGCAGATCTCTGTGAGATCAAGCCAGCCTGGTCTACAGAGAGTTCTAGGACATCTAGTGCTACACAGAGAAATACTGTCTCAAAAAACAAAACAAAAAATTCTTCCTTGAGCTCTAGATAGGATTTGTATTAAAATCAAATATAGAGTTTGGTGGTGGCGCATGCCTATAATCCTAGCACTTGAGAGGCAAAGGAAGGAGGAACTCTTGAGTTTGAGGCAAGTCTGGTCTACAGAGTGAGTTGCAGGACAGCCAGAGATACACAGAGAAGTACTGTCTCAAACTAAATAAATAAATAAATAAATACAAACAAACAAAAAACAAAAACACACAAAACAAAAAAGAAAAAAATCAAATATAGAAGTACTTTATGTGAGATATATATGATTGCACTCTAAGAATGTTTTCAAAATTACTTTATATAATTACTTTATGTTTTCACATTATATTTTTGGCCTAGAAGAAGGTCATGGAAACTGTTTTGAGGTCAGTGTTTCATGTTTGTATTGATTTCTACTACATAAAATAAAGGAAAATTCACCCATAGGCAAACTACTCAAGGCATAATTAAGTGCCATGTAAACTGTAAACATTCTCGGATGCAATAAGAAACTTTGATTAAATTAGAATATATTTATGTTAATTCCTCACACAATGTGTTCATGTTACACTTTGGAAAACTGTCTACTCACAAATCTCTTATTAATATGAACTGCAGTTTCATGTCTAAGCTATCACCAAGCCCTAACCATGTTAAAAGCTCATCGAAGAGAAGCAGGAGTTACAATAGTGGTGTGTATGAAATCAAAGGAGCAAGTGCCTGATGTGTTTTCTTTTGTCCCTCTGTGTTTGAAAATCTCAGAAAACACCTTGCCATTTGAAGTTTGGCTCCTGTACCCTCCTCTAATCCTTTTCAGCAAGAGGAACACAGAACATTGTTTCAAAAGGCTGCCAATTCATCTGTGCAGTTCTTCTCTCCAGGGAGTAGAGGCTGAGGTCATCTCCTCTGCTCTCTTCCAGATGGCTGTGCACCATCAGGCCTTCTCCTGCATGGGATTCTGACTAGTTTTAGGATATCAGTAGCAAGAAGAGTCTCAACTAGAATATGCCTCTTTGTATGTTCACCACAAATTTTAAATAAATCCTAATAGTCTATTTAAAAGCATCTGCAGAAATATTTCAGTGAGAGAAAAATGTAGATGTAAAAAAGAAAGACTAACATTATTGTCCAGCTTCTCTTTCATCTTTCATGCATCAAAAAGTCCTCCTTCTTTGCTCAGCCCTTTCCCAATTCCTTCATCCACCTTCACTTTGTGACAGCTGGAGATCTGTCTTCTCACCTGTTTGACTATTTTCCCATTAGTGTAAGTGCTTTCTTCATTTTTAAAAATGTAATCAATTCCAATTTTCTTTATTTAGTTCTGTTTATCTTCAGTATATTTCCCATGGTAGCATGCCACTGTTTGTATCTACTCAATCACTGTTAGATATCTGTAGAACATCTGGGCTTCGTCATCCTAAGTGTGTGCTTTTTGTCCTTCCTTATATCACAAAGCGAATTGCCTATAGATGCTCCTGCAATTACAATTGTGTTTTCTTCCTTCTGTCCTGTCAGTGGTTAGCATAATACTTGAATGGGTGAAAGCTTAATGAGCAGTTGAATGAGTAAAGAGACTTCACAAATGATTGAAATTTGTTAAGCATTTATTCTATCAGGTAGTACAGACAGCTGGCAGAAAGAAAGGGTGACAGAGATGCACAATTTACTCATAATGTTCACTCTAACAATAATTGTAATAGCCATTTTACCTATTATTTGATGATTATTTTAAGTGAAAAGGTTGTGTTATATTTTCACAAACATGTTTATCACAAGAGTTTCCTGTAGTAATAATTGAGACTACCAGTCCAGACATAAAATTAATGATCCAAAATACTTCAATTATTTATTGGCTCCTTCAAGTTTCTTATAAAATCAGGAGCTGAAACTAATGACAGCTACACACACACACACACACACACACACACACACACACACACACACACACACACAAACAGAAAAGATTCTGGATTGAAATATTGTAGTTACACATATCTTATTTCTGTTGAAGCCATTCTTCCTAATTTTTTCTGGTTATCCATATCTATTTTGAAAACTGCTGAGGAAACTCATAAACATTCCATTAAAAATGGTGATTGATTTAACAAATGCTCTAGAGAAATTTAGGAGAAATCATAAAACTGTCTCTTAAGTGTGTCTATTTTTAAATTCTTATTTTTCTATTAGCTACAAACAAAATTTCAAGACTACTTGTCACACATATATGCTCTATTTTCCATCCTGTTAACAATCAAGAGAGATGATAATATTTGACTTACAAAGAAAGTGGCCTGATGTGAACATTGTGGAATATTTCTCCTGTGATGAGATCAGTCTGATATCCACCTGGTACCCTCTGTTCTTTATAAACCAGTGTTCAGAAATGAACCATAGTGGCCAGAACCAAGATTATTAATTAAAGCTCAACATCAGAAAAGACCTCTATGAACAACTTTGAGTCTGTATCATTTAATATCCAAATCAAAAGAACTGTATTAGGTTTTCTTTGTGCATCAAACTGTGTTTTCCATACAGTAGTTCAAGTTTAAAATAACTGTGGGATAATATGCTTTTATTACTTTTCTGTCTAGAAGAACATTCTTCATGAAACAAAGAATAAATCATTTGTGGAACGTACCCATTGTCTTTGAAATACACTCACTTCACTTGTTTGAGTTTTGGTTATTGGACATTTACTTCATAGATTTTATTTCACATCCTATGTGTTCCCCTGGTGCATAAGTGCTGTATTTACCAAATATTCTTGTCTAATATTCACATTCTACAGTGAAACTCAATTTTATTGTTAATTTAATGTATTTTAAGTCTAGTCTACTTGATATAGTATAAAAAACCTATGCTTTTGGGATACATATGACTTCAGACATCAGAAAGCCCTAACAAATTAGACTTAATTATAAAGGTGTCAATCCTCATTCATACCCCAAAGGCACAGGGATTCAGCAGCTAATTCAAAGAATAAGGCAGCTTCTCTTTCTATGCTTAGTTAGAGTGGGAAATTGCCAAAACAGATTCAGGTAGAAACATAAGGGTATTTAATAAGGAAAAGCCTTACAGAGCAACCTAGCCAGCCGGTGTGGCAGCAGTCTGTCCAGCAAGTACAAAAGTGAAACCGAAAGAGAAAACGCAGTCCCCTGAAAGTCTCACTCTACATCACCCTGACCACATCCTCGAAAGCATGGTCAGGCACACCTGTAGCCAGCCCCTAAGTAGGCGTGGCTACAGCTTCTCCTACAATTCCCCTTTTAGTCTAAAAGAGGATTAAAATTTAACAGTGTAAAGTATCCAAAATTAACAATCATAAAGGTGAAATATAAGAAGACACAACAATCTGCTTATGTCACATCCTAACTATCTATTGTAACTAAACCTTAAAGTCATCTGAAAGAGGTGTCCAAGTCTGAACACCTCTTTCCAATCCCAACCATAAACAATAGGAAGCTATCCCTAACTAGGTATATACACTATCCTAAGTGACAACAATTGGGGAAAGGGGGCATAGCATCCTCCAAGTTACTTCCTGCTGAAATGGGATGATGACATCCTTGTGGGGTCCTGGAGGAAGAAGATGTTAGTATAGTAAAAGTCTTGAATGAATTGTATCCAGTCCATGTTAGATGGGATTCGCTTGATTGAAGATCTCAATTGAAATCCTCAACTTGATTGAAGTCAGTACCCGAACCTCTGGCTGGAGTGTCAGTTGAAATGGAGCAAGTTGGATCCAGTGCAGTCAGGGAGGTTTGGCCCATTTTCTTTCCAGGGTGTCCAGGGATTGCTGTCAGGCAGGTATTCATTGGCTGTGTGGGACTCAAACATAAACAGCAGAGAAATGTTTGCTTGTATGTACACATGCTGGGAAATGCAACCATGAAAGCATAACAACTATGAAAGGGTGTACACCTTGAGAGAAAGATCCAAGAAAAGACAAAGACAGTCCCCAAATTCTTCTTTTATTCTGTATTACATCAATTGGCTTCTTGATACAATACAGAAACACTAAAGTTTAGTTAAATAATGTGCTTGGATTTTAGAGGAGGAAAGCCAAATCCACCTCTAAATCCAGCATTGGTTTAATTGAATAGGGACTAGGAAATAAAGAGAAATAGAGTTCTCTGAGAGACAGCTGTAAAGTTTACCATATGGCACATTCCTTTTGTTTGATGGTTATAGCTACCTTTTCTTCTTAAGCATCTACCCATGCAGTGTCCTTTGCCTTCTGGAGATGAGTTTTCCTGTGAAGATAAAAGCAAAACACTTCCCTTTCCTTTGGGGGGTTTCTATTTAGTTTATGAGATATACCTTAGTAGAATACCTGTCATTTGTCCTCGTTGAGAGTTTTTTCCTTTTCCACTCGAATCTTGATCAACTTTGATGATATCCAAAGTTTTTCTTCTCCTGTAGAATCCAATGCAAAACCCCGACCCCAACGTAACACATGTCCTGGTTTCCATTCAGAGATTAGTACATCTTTGAAGTATACCGGCTGATTCAGTTCAGCAGTTTTTTTCTGTAGTCCAGTGTCTTTCTGCAGCTGTTTGTCCTTTTTCATTGGCATTAAGAAAGTTTGGTGTCAATAAAGCATTATGCAACCTATATTGGGGGGTTTTTGTTTCCCCAGTCTGTTTATGGAGCATCTCCTTTAGTGTTCTATTAGATCTCTCAACCCCTGCCTGTCCTGTAGGATTGTGTGGTATGCCGGTCACATGCTTTATGTTACAATATATGAAAAACTGTTCCAATTTGCTGGAGACATTTTCTGGAGCATTGACAGGTTTTTATTTGTACAGGTATACCCATAATGGCCATTACCTCTAATATGTGTCATAACAGAATCAGCCTTTTCAGAGCTAAGAGCAGTGGCCATTGAAACTCTGAGAATGTGTCTGTAGTATAGTGTATATATTTTAAATTTCCAAATTCTAGAAAGTGAACACATCCATTTGCCAAATTTCATTTCTATGTATACCCTTGGGATTACTGCCCGCTGGTAATGGAACTTGATTATAGAATGAACAGGTAGGGGAGATTTTACTATTTCCTTGACTTGTTGCCATGTGATAGAAAAATCCGTTTTTAAACCTTTGCTATTTACATGGTGTTTTTAATGAAATTCTGAGGCTTCTAGCATGCTGATTATAAAGGGTTTCCTTGTATGTCTCTGGTTGATCTACATTCATTGGTTCAGTGTCTGCCATTACCACATCTACATAATCCCAAGGTGGTAGCCTTTTGTATGAGGCATTGTTAGAATTGCCATGTCTACAATTTCTCTTTATATGTCCCATTCTGCCACAGCTGAAAGATCTAGGTTCCTGATGCTTTCATGGTCTTCTGGAGTGGGCTCTTCCTACATGAGGTCCTGGTTCATAGTAGTGATGAACCCTGGCCTCTTGGTACCTATATCGATCCCTGTAAGGTGTTTCTCCTTCCCAAGCCCTTCTGTCATCATCTCTGGAACTCTTAATCTCCTGCTGCCTTTTGAAACTTCTTGGGATAGCTTCTCCTGCCCAGACTCCAGCATCTTGGACATTATAGTCAATGTGGGCTGGATGCAAAACCCATTCTTTTAGCGGAGCTGATCTGATTTTTAAAGGCAAAAGTATTCTTTTGCATATTGGGTTTGCAATGTCATAAGCTATTGTATACACAATCGAATGTCTTGCTGCTGGATCTGTTACTTGTAATTCTACTGCCCTGGTCAACAGGTCTAAGAAGTCCTGGAATAGTTCTGTTGTTCCCTGTTCTATTTTGGTATAAGCTTCCAATCGTTCCCCTGTCTCACAAACCTTATCCCAGGCATTTAGTGCTGCTTTCTTGCATAGGCACAGTATATGGTCATCATATTCAGCCTGAACCTGTGGGTCAGCATAAATAGCCTCACCCAGAATCTTCTCCAGAGGAGCGTCATAACCTTCCTTAATGGCCTGACGTTCAAGAAACTTCCCTTCCTCCCTTATTAGTGACTTCCACTGGATTTGACAAGAATTCTCAAGTACAGCTGAAACCAGTGTTACCCAATCTGTGGGTGTCACCCTGTTAAAGGTTGCCCATGAGTGTAATAGCTGTTTTACGTATGGACTATGAAGACCATATGAGACAACAGATTCTTTAATATGCTTAAGATCCTTCAGCTGTATAGGTTGCCATACATAAGCCACCTGTCCCTGGGGGTGCTTTTTAGTTGGTGGCTTTTCTACCATTGTTGGTGGGTAGACCAATGGTGTTCGCATAACAACTTTAGAATGATCAATATACCTGGGTGGAGTAGGTGCCTTGGATTGGAGTGATTCTGTCTCCGAATCCTCCCAATGATCCTTGAGTCTAGTAATGATATCCTCACAAAAAATTTCAAGCATGTTAATCATAAAAACATGGTGTTTTTAATGTTAATCATAAAAGATTCCAAGCATGTTAGTGAATCTCTAAATTGCTCTAACTGCTCCTCTACATGTTTTTCTAGGTCTTTAATACAGTCGTCCTTAGGCAGCATCTGGATGGTATGGAAACTGCCTTCTAGGTATTGGAGTCTAGATACAAGGTCATGATTTGCTGATTTTGAGTCCTTAGCAATCGACCTTATGGACCTATGTAATCTGTCAGCCCTGTACTGTAAATTATCTTCCAAACGTTCAAATCTAGACTCAAATTTGTGATCTGCTACCTTGGATGCTTCAATAATTGATTGAATGGCATTGTACAATTCTTCAAACCTATCCTGGGTATCTTGCACCTTTGCATATAATTTCTGGGTAACATTGCCTATATGAGTTTCTAGCTGGCTACAGATATTCTTTAGCTCATCACGGTCTTCTGACAGCCTAGCTCCAAGGCCTCAGACATGGCATAAATACACTGCATCTCATCTTGGGTAACAGACAGCTCTGTCTTTAGCGTATTGGACACAGAGCCAAGCTTATCATACAATTTCTGTTCCACTTGCTGCACAATTGTGGTCTGACCTAATCTGTTCTCCAAAACCTCACTGTGTAAAGCTGTTATTTCCTGCAAGCAGGTGGTGAGGTTATCTCTGTCCCTGTTCCTGAGACCTCTGGCTAATAGTATTATTTGTACCAGCAAGCTAACTGCCATTACGGCATATAGGCCAGTAATTGGCAAATTAGCATCCTCCTCAAACAGTGAATTCACGTTAATATGCAAAAATATTACCAATTTTAGCAAATGATAAATAATCCACCATAATTTTACCTGATTTCTACTCCAGATGCCATAACTATCTTTGACCAGTGGTTGGCACAGGTGTTCAGTTAGTCCCCTGCGTTTGGCAGTGGTGGGTGGAAGCTGTGGAGAGAGGTCACAAAAGCGGCTGCACTTATCATAGAGAGTATACGACCTTGTGGCTGCGACCACTGAATGAGGTGCAGCTTTAAGGCCACTGCATGGACCCTGCTGAAAGCTGAGACCTACTCCAACTCAGTTCAAGGGCTGGAGGCTTCCAGGTGCAGGTAGGCAGCAGTCCGAGCTGGTCCCGAGCACATGGAAAACTGTAGGATGTCTGTGTGAGTCTCCAAACTGGGAGCAGCTCAGTGACAATGGGTCCGCTAGGAGCCAGGAACACCTGAAGAGAGGGACCTTTCCCCGCCAAGGCGCAGGCCCGGTAGGACCCATAGCCTGTTCCAAATGGGGTGTAGGATTCCAATATCCTGCTCCTGACAACCAGGTATAGTGGGAAATTACCAATACGGAGTCAGGTAGAAATATAAGGGTATTTAATAGGGAAAAGCCTTACTTACAGAGCAACCTAGCCAGCCAGCATGGCAGCAGTCTGTCCAGCAAGTACAAAAGTGAAACCGAAAGAGAAAACACAGTCCCCTGAAAGTCTCACTCTACTTCACCCTGACCACACCCTTGCAAGCGTGGTCAGGCACACCTGTAGCCAGCCCCTAAGTAGGTGTGGCTACAGCTTCCCCTACACTTAGTATCTTCAAGAAATCTCCCACATGGTTGCAGAATTTTTGTCACACTGTGGGTCTATATATGGAGATTCCAACGTCTTGAAAGGAAGAGAGTGGTCATCCCTTTCAGAGTCTTATTTTCTAGGACTTAATAGACAATACAGTCGTCACCCTAAATGCTTCCTCTGGTTTCTTCTTGGGAAGTATTGTATCTAACACTTATGCCTAAGCCAAGTGTGTGAATAGAAAGAAATGTTGATGTAACTATAATCCATGTTTGATCTGGAGCAAGGGAGAAGCCTGTTTTTCCATGATTGCATGGTACATGGGGGAGGGATGGACTCTCTACCAAGTAATCATGGATACAGCTTTTGCTAGGCAACAAGTTTTACCTAAAGAACAAAGCATAACTTTGAATGATTTTATAGTAGCACATGGAAATAGATAAGACAATTAAGGACTGTAAATAGTAGTAAAATGTATAGCACTAAGGGACATGGATTTAGGATTGTTTATTGGGATTCTGACAGTGATCCCTAAGAATGAGCATCAAATTTGAGGTGAAAGGTACCCCAGACACTGGAGAGAGCAAATATTATCACATATGATAATGTTTATTATTTAGTGTTGTGATATATTATTTATGATTTAGTAATGATAGCTTGATGTATCAAAATGCAAAGACAATCATACTATTTAGCTATACAAGGCAGTAGTGGTACACACCTTTAATGTCCGTATTCAGGAGACAGAGGTAATCGGATCTCTGTTAGTTCCAGGCCACACTAAGCTACATGAAATTGATCCAGTCTAAAACAAAAACAACACACAACGAAGATCTCAATACTTGATATGCCAGGCTTTTAATCCTAGGATTTGAGAGTTATAAAAGGAAGAAGAAAAGGGTCTCATTAGAGACTTTGTCTCCTGTCACATGGGGAAGAGAGGCAGCAGTCTGGGATTGCAGTCTGAGGTTTGTTAGAGACAGGATTGCAGTCTGAGGTTTGGTGGAGAGTATTGTCTCCGAGCATTCATGGAGACAGGATTGCCATTTCAGCCTGAGGTAGATATCAAAGCTACTGGCTTGGTTGTTTTGCTTTTTTGGTCTTCAGATTTGAACCCCAATATCAGTCTCTGAGTCTTTTATTATTCTTGTTACATTTTAGGAAATTTATCATTTCAATTTTGATAAAATTAGATAGGATATCATAAATTCACATGATTTAATTTTTGAAGTGACATGATGTTATCTCTCTGTTTAAGATATACATTTAAATAAAGTTAAAATTCTAAAGGTCCAAAATGGTAATTTTAGAATTAATAAGTTTGATATATCGGGATTTATTGCATTGATAGCACAGTCACAATATTACAGACAAATGTCACCATGATTTTCATTTGATTGTGTGTGATGTTACATTCTAGCATGTATTTTACTCTGAGCCTTTGTAGCAAAATACCAAACATCATTATCTGTTAAGTTAATTCCATCAAGGTAATTTTCAGTTCTATTGTTAGAAAATAGGTTGTCATTTTTTTTTTCTGTTTTAATCACAAAAGAAGGGAGGCATTTTCTATTTCTAGCTGATAGGAAAATTTTCATGCTCATTAATTCCATTCTTAAGTAGCATTAGGATTTGAATCATATTTCATAAATACCACATAAAGCCAGTTTTTTTTTCTTATGAAATTGTGACCCAATCCCTGGTGAAGCTAAGGAAGTAGCATGGCAAATATAAGAGATGAAATATCAAAGGTCCATTTGTAAAAATATTCCAGTAATGGGTGGGAAAGATGGTTTAGTGGTTAAGAGTACTTGTTTTTGCAGAAGACATGGGCTTGATTCCCAACACACACATGACTGCTTCCAAGTCTCCATAACTCAACTTCCAGGGAATCTGGTGCCTTTTCTGAACTCCTGAGCACCAGGTATGCACAAATTGCACAGACACACAAGTGAGCAAAACACTCATGCACATAAAATGAAATTTAAAAAGCTCTAAAAAACAAGACTAGACACAAACAGTAAAAACAAGAAATACTCTAGCAACAAATTAAGGAGGCAGCTTTAATGAATCTTGTCTTCAGCATACTTACATTCAGTTAAATTCATGTAAGACTTTCTTGATCTTCCGTGGAAAGTGAAATGTCCTATATGTCGAAGTGAAAAGATGATAATACTCTCTAATTGGATTTAAATGGCTATAAACTCATGTAGAATACAAGATTTGGCAAATTTCCTTTTTATTTGGTATAAATTATAAACTAAAAGAACTTCTATAATACCCTATAATACATATTGGGGAAAACATTTATTATATATTTTATTTTATCTTAGTGGTATTACATTTGTCAATTGCTCCTAAAAATAATTATCATAGCTTTAAAAATAAGACCCTTTAGTAAATTTTCTGTTCCTTAGTCTTCTGGCATGAGCTTCTGAGGTTTCCATAATAGACTCAGGATTCAGCATGGCCTCCTGCAATTTTTCTTTTCAGGTTTTTTGTGTTCTCTCTTCTCTTTGGTTCCTTGACCATTTTTCTTTTCTTTATCTTTATTCTACAGCTTTCTTGCTGAATATATATATATATATATATATATATATATATATATATATAATTTCTTTGATCTTTTGCCTTTGTTTATTCTAGATGAAAGCACACACAATCTTCTACACACGGCGGAAATCAATTCCTTCCCAATCCCCTTTTATTATTTATTCATGGTAGAGTAATTTACATCTTACACCTAGATAGTTTGGCAATTGTTGTAGCACTCATATAACTCGTCTCAGTTTATGCCAAATTGTCTTCTAGATTTAACCATCCATCTACAGCAGAAATATTTTGAGTGTTCTTGTTATCTTTTTCATTTATATGATTTATGTTTGGCTGGGGATTTATCAAACAATGGAAACTAAGAACAAAAATTGAAATAATTGACTTCAAATGACAGGATTTTGCTTCTGCTGAATTTTATCATATTTTATGCTTGTTCTTTCACATTAAATGCAAGTGGTTCCTCAAATGATGCCTTGAACAGTTATGTGATTGATTTAGAAAGTTTTGCTTTATCATTTTTAATTTAAATGATCCATAGGTAGCCTTTTATTGTATAAAAGATGGAATAGTCAAATACCTTATTTTTAAAAATATTATGACCTGATCTTAATTAGAACTGACGTATTCACTATAATATGGAAACACTGTGGTCTGGACACATACTATATCAACTCCTTGTCTATAGTATATATGTAAAATGATTTCAGGTAAATAGTAGTATAATTAGAATGCTTGGAATTATGTTTCTACACACTTAAGTGACTTGTCTGAGTGACTAGGAGGGATTGCAGGCAGTTTTTCAGACACTAAGGGACATAGTAATAAAGAGTAGAGATTGATAACATTAATAAATATTTTTATCCCAGAGGGGCAACTGATGTAATTATAGAGTAAGCATAATAAATTATGCTTCATGTTGGAAGATAACATGTATGGAGATGTAGCTCTACAACTCATGAGGCTGTATCTTCAATTCCAAGTACCATAAACAAAAGCTGATAAATGAGTGAAGAAGTTGTATTCAACATTATTCAAATCTAGATTGTCACATGAAGAAGTGAGATTGGGTTTGTAATTTTAAAGAAAGCTAACAGGTTTAACCTCAGCAAGAGGACATTTTAAAGTCAAAATGGAAACATAAAGGAGAAACTAAGCCAAGATGTTATGTACTTTAAGAGCTTTTGAATTAAATGGCAAAAGAGCAAGGATTTCTGAACTGAAAGCTTGCCTGAGCCTTAAGGAAGAAACAGCTCAGGAAGACTGACACCATAAACTCAAGGAGTGAAATCAGCCTGATGATAATGGGACTTTCTCAGCTCTTGTGAGCAGAACACTGATGTAGACCTACTTGTATTTCATAGTTATTGCCCTCACTAATGTGTTCAGAATGTGCTTTCAGTATAAGAACATGAGACAGAAGAGCAGTTAGATGGTTGTCATCGTAGTTCAGACAAGAGAAAACAGTAGCACATGGATCAAGTGATGGCTTTGGAGGAGATCAAGACTATACTATTTTTGTAGAGTCAGGAATCCTAAGTTCCAAAAATAAAAGTCTCTGATAAGACTGTTTTATAGGAGATGGATAAGCATTCTTTTTCAGCAAAATGGGGGTTCAGAGTGTGCTAAGCCTATAGCAAGGTACATTACATTAGGTTTCTTTGCTTTCTCTTTAAAATACCTTTCATACATGCATATCATGAATGTAGCTGTTCTTCACCCTCTTGCCTTCTCTTACTCCCCTCTTATTGAAACTCTTTCTATCCAACAAGTCCTCATCCTATTTTCATGATTTCTTTTCATGTGTGACCCACTGAGTTAAGTAAAAGTTGCTTGCCTAATTCTAGACAGAAGGCTACTTGCTGAAGAGAAGGCAACTTACCTGTAACTATACCAAGAACAAAAACAGCTTTCCTCCTAAGTAACCATTCACTGACAACAGTTCCTAAGTGAAGATGGGGCCTCATGAGGTCCTTTTCTATCAGTAACGAAATACTGACTAGTCTAATCTTGTGAAGCTCTTGTGGGAATAACTACACCTAAACTGAGTTCATGAGTGTATGGCCAATGTCATTTGGCCAATGTCATGTGGTGTAGACTGTCATGATAAGTGAAGAAGATGATGGAGACAGGAAGATCAAGAGTTTAAGACAAGCTTTGGTTACATTGGCTTCTAATGTGAGACAGTTTAGTGTAAAACACTCAGTAGTTATAGGGACACTAATTGTACTTGCTGAATATTTATTAATGTTGAAGCTTTCTAAGAAATAGTCTTTCAGTTTTTTTTTAAGTATTTGAGGATTCCATTTTAAAAAATATAATCCAATGAAGAATTTAAAGCAACATAAATCCCATAACATTCTTATAAATCAGTTAAAGTAATGTCCATACAGCAAGTGCTTAGACATTTTAAATGTTTATTGAGACATGGCAGCATTTTAGGATGGTTAATATCATTTACTCTTTGTAAAATATCATCTTTTCACACATGTCTGTACTACATAGTCAGAACCTGAATAAGTATGACACTATTCTTACAGGATGTGAATAAATGACTATTCACCCCAGATAGAGACCAATAACAACAGACCAAAATAAATATAGCACTAGAGCCCAACTTGGTGACACACCTGTGAGTTTTATTGGGGTTACTTACAGAAATATGGGTAAAAAAATTTTACAAAGGCAGAAAACAGCTGAATCATAAAATGCATGAATGAGTGCTTGAGAGATCTAGATACCTGGATAGCAACAAACAGCCAACCAGCAGGTTAACAAGTTGGACCGTAGTTTAATTAGTCTAAACCTTTCTTAGGCACTCAGATTTTCTAAGCATGTCTCTTAGAAGTCTTTGCTGCTTGTATATTCTTGAGGAAGGTGGGGCCTGGTGAATCTTGCCAGTTCCAGAGACTTCTTGAATCCTTTGAGTTGTTTACTTCCTTAGGGTAATGAGCTTTTCTGCAGGGTGGAATATTTCAGTTCACCTTAGAACATCATGCCATCTTACATGCTTGTAAACATCCTGTCTTATACTTCCCAGGTGTTTTTCTTCTTCTTCTTCTTCTTCTTCTTCTTCTTCTTCTTCTTCTTCTTCTTCTTCTTCTTCTTCTTCTTCTTCTTCTTCTTCTTTTTCTTCTTCTTCTTCTTTCATTTCCTTGCCTTAATGAGCTGTAGCCTGAGATGGAAGGTTTTCATCTCAGAGGAAACTGCTATACAATAATTAATTACATGCCCATTCTTTCTGTTCTCCCTTTCTTATCCACAGTAGTGGGTACTGACAGTACTTAAAATTTCAAAATTTTCATTTTTAGTGGCTATTTCAACAAATACAGACACTCTAAGAAACAGTATGTATGGCTGTTTTCTATGTGTATATGTGTATATCTAGGGACATAAGTGTTTATATGTTCATACATATATTCTTTCTATACTTATATGTACATGCATATAGTGTATATTCTTTGTAACACATTTATGTGAATATAAGCACACATACACACACACACACACACACACACACACACACACACACACATATATATGTGTGTGTGTGTGTGTGTGTGTGCCTGTATCACTAAGAATAGTACTTAACATACAAAACTGATAGTTTTTATCAGCTATAAAAATTTTACTAAAAGTGATATTAAAGCATTAAAATAATGTGATTGAATTTAATGTTTTACCTGAAACCCTTGCATTGTCACTTTATTCTTGTAACTGTACCATTATTGTAGTTCAACCTACACAAATTCACATAGAGTAATATCTAAGACTATAAATCTAAAAATAATCTATATATTCAAAGAAACAGGATGTTTTAACTTAAGAGTAAGAGAATTTCAGTATCTGGTTAAACCTAGCACATATCTCAATTTCCTAGAATATGGTAGATGCTAGATTTTTCTTGTTTTCCTCTGAGTAACCTCATTATACCTTGAAATGCAAAATGACAGCCGTCAACCAGTTTATGAAGTATAAATCAGATTAATTTCTGTCAATTGTTAGTAAATACAGCAAGTAAAATATGGAGAAAATTGATGTATTCTCTAAGTGATTTCTTAATTTGTTTAATAATGCAATATTACTTTAAAGAATATAATTTCACAAGTAAATAATTTCATAACACCAGTGGCATAATTACTAAGAATTACATACTGAGTGTAAATTGTGTTATATACAGCAAAGTCAACACAACAGTACTTATAGCAGTCATTACAAGTCATTTCTACTAATACATATGTCAGTAGATATAAGGCTCTTGATATGAACTGAACCTTGGAATTCATACTCTTTGTTAATGATGCTATTAGCAAGATTAATTTCGAAATTAGGAACAAGCTTTAAAATCAATCTGCATGTGATTCAAGATGAAAATAAAGTTATAAATGAAAGAGGAATCTGACAAGAGATCTATAAGCACAGAGGAACTAATAGTACTTTCTAGAAAGGCAGATCGTGACTACAAAGAGAAAGGAGTCCTTTGGCACCTGTGTTCCTGCTAAAGGACTCTATGACTGTGTAACTAGTCCTTGACAAGGACATTAAAAGAAGGAAATAAAATTCTATACTTTTGGAATAATGCCATTTACTGTTAGTTTCTTGTGTATCTAACTTGTACAACAAGTTAAAATAACACATAGGAAAAAAAACTTGTAGTACATTATGCTGCCATCCATGGCCTACTGTATAATGACTTAGCTATAAGATGCTTCATTAAATATCTAATATATAAAAATTTTTATATATCAGCTCATTTTATTAAATACATGTTTATAGTGAAATGTCTTTTCACATAAACGTGAATAGAATTAATGGTTATCTATGTTATTTTGTCTGTGAGACAAGATAATACCAAAGTCCCAAAGTAAACTCAAAGGTTATTGTTCCAACAATAACAAGTCTTTTAAAAATTGAGTTGAGTCATTATGTATTAATAAAGTAAAGTCAAGATTCCAATGTATTGTTATCTATTTTTAAAGATATGTCAAAATGACTAAGTGTTTTTGTGTGGCTGTAGAGGGTGATTTTCCTCAGCAACTCCTACTAACACATCACTTGGTTCCCCAGGCTTCCTTAATATCTATAATGGACATTTTGGACTTATTCTGACTGGTTTGTTAAGTAAATCTCTCATATTGTGTCAAATGACTCCCTTTGGGGTATTTGTCTAAACTTCAAGGTAATCTCACCAACAATATGATGTTCTGGTTTTTGGTTCTATAGCTTTCAAAAGAAAATGAGTTGTGCTGCTCAAATTATCAAGGCCATCGTTTTTTATTAGCTTCATTTACCTCGTGCATATATATTACACCTCATTCCTAAAGACATAATAGTTAGATGTTGGTCCTCTACCATTTAACAAAAGCAATTATACAGCATGCAGGAAAGTAATTATCTATACAAACACTGGGCATTTAATTGCCCGAAACTTTTACTCATTCTATCTATCCCATGAGTTTTAACGCAGGAATTAATTAGATTAGCTTAAAAATCTACCTACTTCATACATTGTAATACTAAATTCATATTTATGCCAATTTATTTTGTTATCTTCCTTGATCTCTTCATATAGGTGTAAGTGTAGATGATGGCATGTAGACAATTGTTCCTCATTGATCTATAGAATGTCAGCTGCTGCAATTTGTGGCTTTAGGGAAAGTTTCTTTTTTAAATGTTTCATTGTTTGACTGGACTTTTTACCTCAATGGCAGAAAGGTATATGGTTAATTAAAAAATATTCCATGACACTAGTTGGAAGAATAATATGTCCATGCTGCCCCTCAGGCTGCAGTGCAGAATCTCTTCCATATTGTTGGGAACCCATTCTATGTGGCACTCACTAGGCCCCAGCACATACTTCAGTTCTTTGCTGTGGCATTCACAGGCTGCTGTTAATCCCCAGCACTGACACACTTTTCCCTTCAGCATTGGGAACACCTGCAGTGCAGAAATTTCCTTTCTTTTCTTTTCTTTTCTTTTCTTTTCATTCTTAATCCTCAAGGTCTTCAGGAATAAACACTGGATAACATTGATTTTCAGTGTATTTCTTGAAATGATATTTCTCTGATTACAATGCAGAGAAATCCTTATTATCTGCGGGAGGAAGTCAATAAACTATACCTGAAGCGCAAATCATAAACCATCCTTTGTGAGACACTCTCTGTTGATAAAATTTAGTAGTGCCAGCAATTTGGGTCTGTCTTAAGAGGAGGAGATTATTATGCTGAACGTTTCTTTGTACTTAGTAGTTAAGTTTGTTCAAATGTATGCAACTAAAGTTATGTTTGCACAGTTGAGAATTAAGTGCAAATAATAAGAAAATGCTATGAGGTTAGAGTGACTTGGGTAGTTCTGCTGTTTTAAATAAAGAAAACACAGTTGTAAATAAGGTATTTTTTGCTAAATAAAAGAAAGCTAGAACAATGGAACATCGTGTTCAGATTCAAAAGTGGTCATGGTAATTATATGTGGATGTGAGAAGTCATCATAGTACTTTTTCTTTCTAATCCTTCTGCGACAGTGCAGCTGGAGCTCACTATCAGGACTGCACTGCTTAACGGTCATGTGTCTGGGATGGGTGAAAAAGGGATGCCTAGATGAATTTACTTGGTGCCTTCCAATGTGTTTTCTTTTGTAAAGCAAATACAGATGTTAGGAAACATGTTAGGAAACTGAACACTGCTCAAACCCACAACGATCCCACTGCTTTCTTCCAGCTCTTGGCAAACAGAAAAAGCATGCAAATTGAAAAGTGCTGCTGTCATCATTACAATTTACCCTACTGATTCACATAGGTGTTAGTATCTTTTAGTTTGATATTTTTTTGGTTGTTGTTTTTGTTTGTTTGTTTGTTTGTTTGTTTTTGAGGAGCACATCATTTAAGAAATCTAATCATTGACAGTGCCTCTCAGAAAGGGCAGCAAAAGAAAACTTGCTAATGGTTTTATCGCTTTGGAATGAGCAGTTGTGTTGTTGCTTTTTCTCATGGTGAATCTACTGTGATAGTGGTGAGAACATCCTGTATCAAGCTTCCGTGTACTTAATCAGAACCCAGGACTGTAGATACCGAAGAAGTCTATTTGGGTATCTCTAAGAATGGGCTAAGGCTCCAATCACCTAGTCAGGAGACTGGTTACTATAGTCTACAAGAGCAAAGCAAAGTATCTTTCCTACTTGCCACATTCATCTTCTCTGTCAGTTATTCCTATTATGTCAGATAGATAGCCTTCAACCCACTAAAGTTTCCCTTGAGACTGAAAGCATCATGAAAACCTCCCTTAAGCAAAATCCCAATAGCAACCATATTCCCAAATGACTGATGACCTATCGCTCAAATTGCCTCCATTCTTGATTTCCAACTTTCCATTCAAATATTCTTTTATCTGTTTTCCTTTGTACTTTGGGTTTTCTTTCTTCTTCTTGCCAAATGCATCTTCCTGCCAGAACTCAGTGCATGGTGCCTTTTTTTTTACAGGCTGAAAACTTTACTGAGGCAATCACTTTCAGTTCCCTGATCTCACACCCATTTGTAACGAGACAACTCTAAAGTCAATATCATCAAAAGAGCATTTGCCTCCAACTTACAGATCTGTGCACTCAGCACATTGCCTATCATGCAAGCCCATTTTTCTGAAGGCAGTCTATATCAACCCAGTACTCTCAGGACAGAAGTCAGTCTCCCCTCCACAAACATGCTCCCTTTTCCTATGACATCTGGTCCTGCAGCACCCTTATCTAAATAGTAAATTCTAAATAATAAATTCTAAACTAATATTTCTAAAATATTAATCTTAACTTGTCTGTGAAATTAACATGAATAATACTTGTCTTGCAAAATTGCTCTGAAGTATTTAATTAAAATTTTTTAATTTGAAACACATGATTGTTACCTCTTTTGTGGATCTACAAAAAACTAGGTCAACACACATCTTTTTGGTTAAACTTTGAGAATATGAAGATGAGGAAAGATTTATTTTCCCTTTGAACAACCTTTGTAATCTCATTTTTATGATGATGATGATGATGAAAAACCTTAAAATAGAGAGACATCTGGCCCCAGGGATCTGCTCACCAGATCAGAACTCTGAAGCGGGCCCCAACACACCCAGACACTCCAGAGGCCCAGGTAACAGTTCCACCTCCATCCCAGGTAGGCCAGGGGCTATTTCCAGTTCCACTTTGGTAGCCCTGCTCAGAATTGTCTGATGCCAGGTATCTGCTCAACAGATCTGAACTCTGCAGCAGGATCCAACACACCCAGACACTCCCGAGACCCCAGTAACAGGGCCGACTCCATCCACAAGAAGAGGACAGACATCAGAGTATTGGATCTGTTTGCATCTACCTGAAGGGAACCTTGGTACCATACCCACCAGGAGAGGAAGAGACTCCTGCTACACCCACCAGAAGAAAGGCTGATAAGAGGACAATGTAAAAGCACATTCAACAACAGAAAACTAAATATGACACCACCAGAGACTGTGTAGGTGTCATATATAGGAACCATACACCAGCAAGACCTGAACATCACAATGCAGATGAACCAGAAGACAATGACCTTAAATGCATCTTCATGAAAATGATAGAGGACCTCAAAGAGGACATGAGAAAATCCCTTAAAAAATGGAAGAAAATATAAACCAAAAATACACGATATCAACAACTCTCTCAAGGAAACAGTTCAAGACCTAAAAACTGAAATAGAGACAATGAAGAAAGCACAGTCTGAGGGAATGCAGGAAATAGAAAAGCTGGGTAAATGATCAGGAACTAGAGAAGTAATCATAATCAACAGTATACAAGAGATGGAAGAGAGAATCTCAGGAGTTGAAGACACACTAGCAGAAATAGACTCATCAACCAAAGAAAATCTTAAGTTCAACAAATCCCTAACACAAAATATCCAGGAAATATGGCATACCATGAAAAGACCAAACCTAAGAATAATAGGTATAGAAGAAGGTGAAGAAATCCAACTCAAAGGGGCAGAAAACATATTCAACAAAATCATAGAAGAAAACATTCCCAGCCAATGTAAATACAAGAAGCCTACAGAACACCAAATAGACTGGACGAGAAAAAGGTATCCTTGCCACATAATAACCAAAACACCAACATACAAAATAAAGAGAAAATATCAAGAGCAGGAAAGGAAAATGGTCAAGCAACTTATAAAGGCACACCTATCAGAATTACAACTGACTTTTCCATGGAAACTCTGAAAGCCAGAAGGTCCTGGATAGATATTTTACCTACACTAAAAGACCATGGTTGCCATCCCAGACTACTATACCCAGAAAAGCTTTCAATCAATATAGATGGAGAAAACAAGATATTACATGACAAAACCAGATTCAAGCAATACATATCCACCAATCCAGCACTACAGAAAGTTCTGGAAGGAAAACTGCAACCAAAGAAGTTAACTACAACCAGAAAAATATAGGCAATAGATAATCCCACTTTACCAACAGCCAAAAGGAAAAATGGATAGAATCCCACACATAATTTCCCCACCATCACCAAATCAAAAACAAACAAGAATGAACAGTCAATGTTCATTAATATCCATCAACATTAATGGTCTTAACTGGCCTATAAAAAGACACAGATTATCAGAATGATTAAGAAGACAGAATCCATCCTTCCATTGCATACAAAAAACATACCTCAACTTGAAAGACAGATGGTACCTAAGAATTAAATGTTGGGGGAAGATTTTGCAATCAAATGGACCCAAGAAAAAAGCGAGGGTAGCAATCCTAATATCCAACAAATTGGACTTTAAACTAAAATCAATCAAAAGAGATGAAAGAGGTCACTTCCTACTCATCACAGAAGAAATCCATCAGGATGAAGTCTCAATTCTGAACATTTATGACCCAAATACAAAGGCATCCACGTTTGTAAAAGAAACATTACTGAAACTCACATCACACAACCACACACACTTGTAGTGGGAGACTTCAACACCCCACTCTCACCACTGGACAGGAATACCAGAAAGAAATTTAACAAAGAAACAAAGGAACTTTGTTATGGTGCAATTGGACTTAATAGATATTTATAGAACATTCCATCTAAATACAAAACAATTTACCTTCTTTGCAGTGCCATATGTAACTTTCTCTAAAATCTACCATATACTTGGCAACATAGTAAACCTCAACAGGTACAAAAAATTGAAATAACCCCCTGTATCTTATCAGACCATCATGCTTTAAAGTTAGAATTCAACAACAACATGAATTACAGAAAACTTACAACTCATGGAAATTTAGTAATACCCAATTGCAGAATTCCTGGGTCAAGGAAGAAATTAAAGATTTCCTAGAATTCAATGAGAATGCGGACACAACATACATAAACCTATGGGACACTTTGAAAGCAGTGCTAAGAGGGAAGTTCATAGCGCTAAGTGCCCACATGAAGAAACAGGAGAATAATCACAATAAAGAATTAAAAGCACAACTGAAAGCTTTAGAACATAAAGAAGCAAATACATCCCAGAGGAGCAGGTGCCAGGAAATAATCAAATTGAAGGATGAAATCAATAAAATGGAAACTAGGAGAACAATACAAAGAATCAATATAACGAACAGTTGCTTCTTTGAGAAAATCAACAAGATAGGCAAAACTTTACCCAAACTTACCAAACAGCAGAGAGTGAACATGCAAGTTAATAAAATCAGGACTGAAAAGGGAGACAAAACAACAGACGCAGAGGAAATCCAGACAATCATCAGGTCATACTTGAAAATCTATATTCCAAAAATTCAAAAATCTAAAGGAAATGGACAATTTTCTGGACAGATTTCACTTACCAAAATTAAATCAAGAACAGATAAGCAACTTAAATAGACCTATAGCCCCTAGTGAAATAGAAGCAGGCATTAGAAGTCTCCCAACAACAAAAAAAAAGCCCAGGGCCAGATGGCTTCAGTGGAGAATTCTACCAGAAATTCAAGGAATAGCTAATACCAATTCTCCTCAAATTAGTCCACACAATAGAAGCAGAAGGGACATTGCCAAACTCTTTTTAAGAGACTTCAATAATATTGATACTCAAGTCACACAAAGACACAACTAGAAACAGAACTACAGATCAATATCCCTCATAAACATTGATATAAAAATTCTCAGTAAAATACTGGCAAATCAAATCCCGGAACACATCAGAAAAATCATCCACCATGATTAAGTAGGCTTCATCCTGAGGAGGCAAGCATGGTTCAACATATGAAAATCCATCAATGTAATCCACCATATAAACAGACTGAGGAAAAAAAAAAAGATCATCTCACCAGATAACGAAAAAGCCTTTGACAAAATCTAACACCCCTTCATGATAAAGGTCTTGGAGAAATCAGGGATAACAGGAACGTACCTCAACATAATAAAAGCAATATACAGAAAGCCAAGAGCCAACATCAAATTAAATGGAGAGAAACTAAATGCAATTCCTCTAGAATTGCAAGACAAGGCTGTCTACTCTCTCAATACCTCTTTAATATAGTCCTTGAAGTTCTAGCTAGAGCAATAGGACAACAAAAGGAGATCAAGGGAATACAAATCAGAAAGGAAGAAGTCAAACTTTCACTATTTGTAGATGATATGATAGTGTAAATAAGTGACCCGAAAAACTCTACCAGGGAACACCTACAGCTGATAAACGCCTTAAGCAAAGTGGCAGGACACAAGATTAACTCAAAAAAATCTGTAGCCCTACTACACTGATGAGACATTGGTAGAGAAAGAAATCAGAGAAACATCACCCTTTACAAGTATCACAAACAAAAAAAATACTTTGGGGTAACAGTGACCAAAAAAGTGAAACACCCGTACTGTAAGAATCTCGACTCTCTAAAGAAAGAAATTAAAGAAGATACCAGAAAATGGAAAGATCTCCCATGCTCTTGGATAGGTAGGATCAACATATTAAAAATGGCAATCTAGCCAAAAGCAGCCTACGGATTGAATGCAATCCCCATCAAAATCCCAACACAATTCTTCACAGACCTGAAAGAACAATTCTCAACTTTATATAGTGAAACAAAAGACCCAGGATAGCCAAAACAACCCAGTACAATAAAGGAACTTCTGGAGGCATCACCATCCCTGACTTCAAGCCCTATTACAGAGGTATAGTCCTGAAAACAGCTTAATATTGGCACAAAAATAGACAGGTAGACCAATGGAATAGTGTTGAAAACCCTGATATTAACCTACACACCTACGAACACCTGATTTTTGACAATCAATCCAAATTTATATTCTGGAACAAAGAGAACATCTTCAACAAATGGTGCTGGCATAACTGGATGCAGACATGTAGAAGACTACATATAGACCCAAGTCTTTCCCCCTGCCAAACATAAGTCAAAATGGATCAAAGACCTCAACATAAATTCAGCCACACTGAACCTACTAGAAGATAAAGTGGGAAATACCCTTGAATTAATTGGTACAGGAGACCACTTCCTGAACATAATACCAGTAGCACAGACACTGAGATCAATAATTAATAAATGGGACCTCATGAAACTGAGAAGCATCTGTAAGGCAAAGGACATAGTCAGCAAGACAAAACAACAGCCCACAGACTGGGAAAAGATATTCACCAACCCCACATCTGACAGAGGGCTGATCTCCAAAATATACAATGAACTCAAGAAGCTAATCTCCAAAACACCAATTTAATTGGATATAACAATCCAATTAAAAAGTAGGCTACAGAACTAAATAGACAATTTTCAATAGAGCAATCTAACATGGCTGAAAGACACATAAGAAAGTGTTCATCATC
The DNA here is from genome assembly GCF_003668045.3 of Cricetulus griseus. NCBI lineage: Eukaryota > Metazoa > Chordata > Mammalia > Rodentia > Cricetidae > Cricetulus > Cricetulus griseus. The sequence continues at coordinate 187,132,984 of NC_048595.1, read as the reverse complement.
CTTAGCCATCAGGGAAATGCAAATCAAAACAACCTTGAGATACCATCTTACTCCTGTCAGAATGGCCAAAATAAAAAACACCAATGACAGTTTATGCTGGAGAGGATGTGGAGAAAGGGGAACACTTCTCTTCTGCTGGTGGGAGTGCCAACTTGTACAGCCACTTTGGAAATAAGTATTGCAACTCCTCAGGAAAATGGGAATGAGTCTACCACAAGATCCAGCAATTCCATTCTTAGGCATATACCCAAAAGAAGCACATTCATACAACAAGGTCATCTGTTCAACAATGTTCATAGCAGCACTATTTCTAAAAGCCAGAAACTGGAAGCAGCCTAGATGCCCTTCTACCGAAGAATGGATAGAGAAAATGTGGTACATTAGCAAAATGGAGTGCTACTCAGAAAAAACAAAAACCAAAAACCAAAAAACAACAGCAACAACAACAAAAAAAAACAAAAAAACAATGGAATCTTGAAATTTGCAGGAAAAATAGATGGATCTAGAAGAAACTATTCTGAGTGAGGTAACCCAATCACAAAGAGACAAACATGATATGTACTCACTCATATGTGGATTTTAGACATAGAGTAAAGGATTACCAGCCTACAATCCATACTGCCAGAGAAGCTAATAAACAAGGAGGTCCCTAAGAGACATATACATGGTCCCCTGTAGAAAGGGAAAGGGACAAGATCTCCTGAGCAAATTGGGAGCATGGGAAGAGGGGGGAGGGAGCTAGGAGAATGAGAAGAAAAGAAGACAAGGGATGCAGAGGACATAAGGGAGCAGAAAGTTTGAGTCAGGGGAAGAACAGAAGATAACAAGAATGGAGATACCATAATAGAGGGAGACATTTTGTTTACAGAGAAATCAGGCACTAGGGAAATGTCTGAAGATCTACAAAGATGACATCAGCTAACAATCTAAGTAACAGAGGAGAGGCTACCTTAAATGCCCTCCCCTGATAATGAGATTGATGACTGACTTATATGCCACCTGATAGCCCTCATCCAGCAGCTGATGGAAGTAGAAGCAGACACCCACAACTTACCACTAAACTGAACTAGAATCCAGATGCAGAAGAGGAAGAGTGAAGAGCAAAGGGATCCAGACCTGGCTGGTGAAACCCACAGAAAAAACTGACCTGAACAACGGGGAACTCTTGCTCCCCTGACTGATAGCTGGGATAACAGCATGGGACTGATCCAGACACCAGGAACATGGATTTCATTGAGAAAACCTCGGAAATCTACACGACCTCCTATATTAGTTCAGTATTTATCCCTAGCATAGGTGTGGACTTTGGGAGCCCAATCCACATAGCGGGATACTCCCCGAGCCAAGACACACAGGGATGGGCCCAGGCCCTATCCCAAAGGATATGATAGACTCTGATGACACCCTGTGGAAGGCCTCGCCATCCAGGGGGAGCAGAAAGGATATGTGATAGGTAGGTTTTAGTTGGGGGCGTGGTAGGTGATGACGGGAGGGAGAAGGGAACTGGGATAGTCATGTAAAACAATCTTGTTTCTAATTCAAATAAAAAACCTGAAAAAAAAAACAATGCCATTTCTTTGGCCATTTGTGGTACTTTGTGCATCCATATAGAAATCTGGATTGTTTTGTCTAGTTCTTTGAAAAAAAGTCACTGGCAACTGAACTGATTCTGAACATCCATTCTGGAACTATATCCATGTTCATAATAAATTATGCCTATCCATGAACATGAGTGACAGTCCATTTCCTAACCTTCCTTGGTTCTTTTAAACTTTTTTATTGTGGAGTTCTTTTGCCTTCTTGGTTGGGTTTAAACCTAGATGGTTTGTCTGTAACTGCTTGATTTTGATGCTTCTGTAAATGTGATCCCCCCCCCTACCCCGATACCAACTTCATTATTGGTATGTATAGAAAAAATTACATTTGTAAGTAAATTTGTATCCTGCTACTTTGTTAAAAATGTTTATTAGGTCTAAGAATTTTCTGATAAATTTGGATCTTAAAAATAAAAAAAAAGTTAAAATACATAATGTTTCTAAATCAGGTAAACAAAAGTTATAATATAGTAGAAATTTCAGTTTATATATAATTATGTAGAAGCAAAATTGGGTAATTCCATGATATCAATTGGGCAGAATATTAGCTATTAAAATGATTCAGAAATAATAAAATTTTCATGCAGAAACTATGATGTAGAATTATATGTATGCAGGTTAAATTATTTAAAACAAAAAAATCTAAAATACATATTTCCAGAAATTAACTTTTTCAATATTCATTCTTAAAAGTTAGACTATCACATTATACCATTAAAGCAATGTTTTGTTAAATACAAATTTTATATAGAATCATGAAATCATTTTGCATAGTAGGACAAATAAATATTCCAAACCGAAAACAAAACTCCAAGATATAATTATCCTCTGTTTTCCAATAAAGTGCCATTTTTTTAATTCATTAACTTTAAAAGAAATTAGAAATGATTTTAAGTTATTTCTCTTCTGATTTCATATCATTCCTACCTCAATCATGCTAAATTTCCTCTTGTCTTTCTTAGTTCTTCCATGAGTTAAAGCAGCTGATTGGGAATCCAAATACCAGCTGAGCAGTGATGGTTTTGTTTTTTTCCTGGGGATTTATGTTGGTAGCTTCAAGGAGAGCATTTATTTGGACTCTATGGAGAAATGATTTTTTTTTGTCTGTCAAAATAGATGGAGTGTTTTCTGCATCTGGGCAGCTACAACCTGCAGTCCCAGCTCTCAAAGACCCAGGGTTTGATGTTGTTTATGCTATTTATTCTCACTCTATTCTTGTAACCACCACATATGCCTAGGAAAGCATGTGTTAGTGATTATATTTGAAGCTTGCATCTATCATTTGAGACTCTTACTGTAAAGCTGGAAGCATTTTCAAAATGAATACCTGAAGCCTTAATGTGATGCTTAAACAGAAACAAAGGCCTTCAACACCAAGTACTCTGGGAACCATTCAAGCTCTCCCCAAACATCTTCTGCCATTTTATTGTAACACATGCTGTTGGATACTATTCCTTTCCATTGCTCATACCAACCGAGATCTGAGGGTTTGTTTTCTGATTCACTACTCCTCATTGAGTCCTGTGAATATATATATATATATATATATATATATATATATATATATATCCTCAAAGCTTGCCAGTTTAGTTGAATCAAGTTAGACTAAGTATTTAACTAAGTGAATTGAATTCAAATCCACCCCATTTCTTTTCTCTACCTCATGAGAGCTCAGATGATTGATATGTGCTACCATGCCCAGCCTACAAAATGCTTTTTACCTCAAATGCAACATCATTATAAACAAACGTGACTGATTCTGGAAACTCGAAGTTTCTGGGTTTGTATTTAGGTTAAACTCTCCATTTGTGTAGTTACTGGCAAATTTTCTCTTGAGCTTTGTATCCTTGGGTGCAAAGGAGGCAGACTTGCATTGTTTATCTATTACATAGTTTCATTTATTAAAATGAGCAAATGCACAGAAGCACATGACACTGTCAAATTATTTGTGTCCACTACATGTCCAACATGGCACTAAGAGATGAGTTAGACTATTTCCCTTTTTACTAGGATTTGTGCATTTGTTTACTTACTGTCTGATTCCCCTAAGAACATATGCTCCATGAGAGCAATCATGTTATTGATTTTGTTCAAACACAGATGTTTTAATAAGTGCTACTGATTTTACGGGAGAAGTGGTTCTGAGCCGGGAGACTTAAAGATGTTTTGCACAAGGAAGAACCATTTCCAAAGGACAGGGAATAAATTGCAACAACAAGTCTAAGGAAATGGCAAATCACTTCATTTTTCTGGCATTAGAGAGTAAATTGGGAAGTATGTCGTGAAGGTCTTGCCATGCCGAGCAGTGAATTTAATCACAGAGTTAAACAGTTTCATATTTGTTACATAGATTAAGTAGCTCTAATGTGCTTCTCAGGGTACCTCAAAATATCAAGGCCATTGATAAGCTTCATTCTATAATCTCTAATTCTTCACCACCATTTCAGGACAATAACCAAGAGAAGCTTTATTTCTTTCACTTACTTTGAATCATGATTCTACACCTTTAAGTACAATTTCATTGTTAGGAATTATTTTATCACTAAAAAATATGCAAACATACTGTGTTAATAACAATAACAGATTTTTAGGGTGGAAGTATGATGGGACACTTTCAGTAGACAATTCTGGGAGCTCCCTGTAGTACAAATTCTTGCTTTCTGTTCTTACAGAGGACCCACCTTCAATTCCCTGGATCCACAACAGAAGGCTCAGAATTTCCTACAAGCCCAGCTCCAGGGAGCCCATCTCCTTCTGATATTTGTCACTGCCTGGAATTGCATTCCAAACCCAAACACACACACACACACACACACACACACACACACACACACACACACACACACACACACACTTTCAGAGAAATAGAAGTAATTTTTAAGAAATTTAATCATTGTGAAATTGTTGTAGCAATAGAAAGAGACACAAATCAATCTTAGTCTGAAGATATCCAGTCTTTATAGATCAAAGTTGAACTTGCATAACATGAAGAATTTCCAGCAGTTTTCATCTACATTGGTTACTTTCCTCATTGGTATGATGAAATACCAGCCATGAAGCATCCTAAAGGAAGGTTTATTTAAGTTTACAGTTCAAGGGAATACTGTCCCTCATAGTGGTCAGAGCTCAAGGCCATGGTTCACAAACTATCTGCAGTTGGAAAGCAGAAAATGATGAATCCTGGCACTCATTTGGCTTTTGCATTTTATTTAGTCTCGGATTTCAAATACATGAAATGGTATTGAACACATTTAGGGTGGGTCTTACTGTCTTAATTAACTCAATCTAGAAACTCTCACAGATGTGCCCACAGGCTTATTTCCATAGTGCTTCTAAATCTCATCAGGTTACAATCATGATTAACTATCAGCTTGTCAAACTAAAACTTCTATAAATACATCTGAGGCATTAGGAAATTTCCCAGTTGAAGTCATGGGTTTGTGTATTCTCTACAAAGAGGTCAAACTATAATAATACATTAATTTTATATGTAAAGTGTTACTAGGAGAAGAGCATTAAAAGACCCTTGAGAATCTTTGGCTTTGAAAGACCACTATCATATAAGAAACCCAGAAAGGTGATAAAGAAGAAAATGACTCAAAGAAAACTAGGATAGTTTAGGAACTAGGGACCTTTATAAAGCGTGGGCATACTTAGGTTAAGAAGAGCCATGGGGAAGCTAGTGAGATGATACAGAAGGTAAAAAAAAGAACACTTGCCACCAAGAGTGACATGAGTTTGATCCCTGAGACCAACATTTAGGCGTGAACTGACTCCCATAAATTGTACTCTGTCCTTTATACAAATATACTATGACACTTATGTATACACAAACACACAACATTAAATTCTATATATTTTTCATAAAAGAATGGAGGAGGGAATGTATGAAATATATGCCGATTGCATCTATGTAATATAGTTAAAATTATACTTCATACAAATAAGAAATAAGAATACTATTTGCAGTGCTACTACATAACTTAAGTAATACTTCTTATCCCATTTATCTGAGGATACTTAGCTGTTTTAATTGCCTCCACACTTACTTATCCATGCCTTATTCAGTCTGAAATTTGTTCACATGAGAATCATATTTAATGCTTATATTTTTAGTGAGGACTTGGAAGCATGATTAAAAATAAATTATATACAAAATAGTACGACCTTGAATATGGGAAATTTGACTGTATATTTAACATGTTTCACAGTGTTTGCAAGGTTTAACTGAAATACATTCTTTGTGGGTATCTGAACATAACAAGAAATCATGGTTGTGAATCTGATAGAATATTTCCTTTCAAAATATTGAAGTGTCAGCTAGATAAAGTGGTATATATCTGTAATCTCAGAGCTGGTGATATGAAGGCAGAGGATTGAGGGTTCAAGGCCAATCAGGACCTTGTCAGAGAGAAAGGAAGAAAAGGAGAAAGGGAGAGTGGAAGTGAAGGGGGAAGGAGAAGATACACACAGTTTTTTTTTTATTTAAAAAAAACCACTAGAGGTATTTAAAAGTTTTCAATATGTATCTAAAAATCTGTATCTAAAAATGACAGCGTGGTGTGTCAGTGATTTTCATGGTTCTTCCAATGTTTCTGTGTTACAGAAGAGACCTTGAAAATGAGGAGCTCATTTCAATTACAATAATATTTATCAAAAAGATGGGAATACTCAAAACATTATAGGGTAAAGACACATTTATGGCCTTCGTTGTGGTGCTGGGTTCATGTCAGGATTAGTATGTCAACATTTGTTTGTATTGTGTATTAAATATATGCACTGATTATATTCCAGTTCAGTAGAAATAATAAAGATGAAAAACTAAACTTAGTATTAGATAGTATTCTAGCACTGTGCAGTATCCTGTTGAATCATCTCACACATACAATTTTATTCAAATCAAACTCAGTGTGTTCATGTATCTTGCCATCAGATATGGTGGGAATATTTACAACCATGAAATCTGTTGAAGGCTGCAAGTGTTTGTCTGTTTGTTTCATTTTCCCCTTTCACAGTTAGTTTTAACATACCAGTGCAGTCCTGGAGTTGCAACACAGGCAACAGAGATAGGCAAGAGCAAACTCTGTTTATCTGCTTGTTTCGGAGGCACCTCTGTGCCCTGGTGCTTTGAGACACAATCTTCATTTCCATGGTAGGGTAAGGCTGGGAATCAAGACACATCACAGTGTAAGTAGCTGGATCCCACTCTTCTCTGGTGCCCTCCTTCATAAACACCGCATACCAGCAACATAATTCACAGGCAAATATGCTTCAGCTGTTCTATGCACTCTTTTCACTAAAAGCTATGCTAAACACCTGCCTGTACTGCTGAAAATGGTAGCAGTCTCTCAAGCAGCAGCTTGAGAAGGTTGTAATCATGAACATTAGCCCTGCGCATAGCTCACTCCCAATTATCTCCTGGGGAACCTTGTTATTGTGCAACTGAGAGGCATATGAGCTTTCAACTATAATCACTCATAGAACCCTTCCAAACAGGCTGTCATCCAGAAATCCCAGTTTGCTTCAGCTAGCTAAAAGGAGCACTGTGAAGTAAGTTTTTCTGTGCCCTTCTTTTTTTTTTTAACTTTTCATTGTTTTCAATATATTTCCTATAAAGGTGTTATTGATCATTTTCTCACATAAAACACTCTTCTGAACTTATATTAAGCATTATCTATCATTAGTTTATGTAGAGAGTAAAAACTAATAATTTATGAATAAACCTACATCTTTGAAGTCCCTTAGTCTTAATTTTTCATGTTCTTTTTTTTTTTGGTGCATTTTTGTGTGAACCTCAGTGCTAATGTGTAGCCTTAATCTATCTTTAAATATTAATTCAAATAATTTATTTTCATTCCTAAGTATATTCTTAAAACTAATTGTTAAGTGGCATGGGTTTATTGCACATAGCAATATTTTGGAATATATTAACAAGTTATAACAGAGTTTTACCACTTATAAATTATGATCAGTGACAATAACTTTATATTAGCTGTTTGTGAAGGTCAGATGAGTGGTATGCACCATACTGTGTGTGTTGAGAATAACATGGCTATTTTCTATACTAATTAGTACATGAATTTTTGATACTGAGATAATTGAATGCTTAAAAGTAAGCATGAAGGGTTCTAGATGTCTAAAAGCATGACAATAATGTGCTGAACAATTACTATTACTTATAAATAGCACACTAAGGTTGGAGTTTAATAGCTTCAATATAGTTGCCTCTTCTTTTTATTTTAGGGAATTGCAAAAATGGTGATTTTTAAATTCAGGGGCTCAAGATGTAGATCAGATATAGGAAAATATTAATTTAACACATACAACACTCTGGATTCAATTTTCAACATCACACTATATACACAGACTAAAGGTAAAGACACTCCTGTGGAGGAGTTAATTTTTACCTTAATCCATTCCTCTTCCTCTTCCTTCTTCCCTTCCATTCTCTTTCTTTCTCTTCTCTTCTTCCCTTCCCTTTTCAGCTTTTCCCCATCCCCTCCCTTTTCCTTAGTCTGTATCTCTTGCCTTCATTTCACCACCATAATGTTTTTAATATTCTATCTCTGTTTCTGTGTGTGTCTCTCTCTCTCTCCTTTCTTTCATTACAAGAATGTTTTTACTGCTACAACTCTGTAATATGTGTTAAAACAAGAAATATGAGAGTTCCAATTTTATTCTTTTATTTTAAAGATTATTTGAGCTAATTGGCATTTTTGTTATTTTTTGTTTTATTTGAAATTGAATGTGAAACTTATGACTGTCTCCTAAAAAGGGTGCCATTAGTATTTGATTTTGAGAGCCATTGTATTACATCTGTAGTTTACTTTAGATAGTAAAGACATATTAGTAGTCATTTGTAGGAACAGAGAGATGGCTCAACAGTTAAGAACACTGGCTTGCCTTCTAGAGGACCTGGGATCAGTTCCCAACACAACCATTTGTGACTCCAGTTTCAGAAAAACCTGACACCTCTTCTGACCTCTGTGGGCATTGCATGCATGTAGGACACAAACATACATGTAGGCAAAACATTAATATACATAAAACATAATACATCTTACAATATTATTTTAGTATACAATCACATTTTTGAGAGAAGTTGAGCTGGCATGGCAGTATAAGTCTATAATCCCAGCACTTGCAGAAAGAATCAGGGAGGACCAGGAGTTCAAGGTTAGGTTGGGGTGCATGACTCTCTGCCTTAAAATAAAAATAAAAGTAAAAAAGAATGAACTTGGGCTCTTAGTCTCTGTGGTTTATAGGGAAGTACAGAAGCCTTTACCACATTTCAGAAACTGCTTTCTTACACATAATTGACTCTCTCCTTTCTAGTCATAACAATGATGTCAAACTTATCAAGTGACTAAACCATGGCGGAGTTGCACCAGTTTTAAGACCCAGAGCAAAAGGGTGATTTTGAACATATTACAAAGTTATTCCAAGCTAGTTGTGACCCGTTATAACTTACTGTAAACCAAAGCTCCTTAAAATATACAGGGTCACGGCTGATTTCACCTTCCATGTCTTAAGCACAGAGCTCAATATGTGGTGTTTGCTTTTAGTAGCTCCATCTGTGCTCCAGCCTGATTTGATCTCATCAGAGAATGACTGACTGAGTGATCTGTGTTCAGTGTTGGTAATTATAGATTTGAGCAGACACTTCCTTCTGCAGTTGGCTCCTCAGCAAATAGCAGTTACTAAGAGGCAGGGCCACCTACTGTGATGAGCCAAGATTAAGCAAAAGGCCCACACTGGGTCAAATACTACCTTGTCCTCCAAGGGAAGCTGTTTCCTTGAATTATTTCTAACTTTACTTATCCTTACATATAAAGCTGTTGTCTAGGTACTAGACTGAATACACTCTTCTGGCACTGACAAAAATCAGAAAATTAACAAACAATAAAAATAGAAATAAATAGAGGTAAGAAATAGCTAACAGTATGATAAGGCAAATGAAGGTTTGGAGTGGTTACTTCACAGACAAATTAGAAAAGCTGAAGTACCTACCTTGATTACACAGAAGAGAAATACTTCACAAGAACTTTTATCTCAAGTATACCTCCTATGCCAGGTTATATTATACAACTTTTTAAAAACTGTTGTGCTGAAATGTAAATAGAAGTTGGATCTCACCAAGTGGTTTGTGTACCTAGACATAGATAATTAACTAATATGTAGAATTTTAAATACTGACTAAAAAGAAAACTAAAAACAGAATGTGGTAGGTATTCTAGTACAGGCACGAAGTTCCTAAGTTTAAGGCCTGCTTGGGCTGCGCTATGCCTTCCAAGCTATTCTGTGCTATATAGCAATACTCGAAAGTGTGGTGATATATTATTTATGATCTAGTAAAGCCACTGAAGATAAGAATGCAAAACTAGCCACAGCCATAGAAGCTGGGCAGAGGTGGCACACACCTTTAATCTTAGGACTCAGGAGACAGAGGCAGATGGATCTCTGTGAGCTCAAGGCCACCCAGGGCTACATGAGAATGAATCAGTCTAAAAGAGAAGCAGAATTCTCACCTTTAATTCCAGCACTAGAGAGGTATATAAGATAGGAGCGGGGAATTTAGGATTTCCTCTGGGAATTAGTCTCCAGTCACAATGAGGACAGGATATCTACCTCAGCCTTGGTAGAGAAAGAGCTCTCTGGTGGTTTGGCTGCTTTGCTTCTCTGATCTTCCATTTGAGCTTCAATGGCCACATATTGCTTGGCAGTTCAGTACTGAATTATGCATGGTCCATATCTGGGTAAATGTAATCTTAGTTAGGGTTTCTATTGCTGTGATGAAACTCCATGACAAAAAGCAAGTTCGGGAGAAAAAGTTTTTTTTGGCTTACACTTCACTATTGCTGTTCATCACTGAAGGCAGGAGGGCAGGAGGCTGGAGGCAGGAGCACATGCACAGACCATGCACAGAGAAACTACTTATTGGCTTGATTCCCATGGCCTGCTCAGCCTGTTTTCTTATAGAGCCCAGGACCACCAGCCCAAGGATGGCACCACCCACCATTTGAGAAAATGCCTTACAGCTGGATTTCATTGAGGCATTTCCTCAACTGAGACTCCTTTCTCTGATAATGCAATCCTCAGTTTTGGTTGACCCTGCCCTATACTGTTTAAACTTTCCCAGGCCTCATTTATCATGTGACATGCACTATTATGTCACCTTTGTCATGATCAATAATCATAAGTGTCTGCATCAGCAGTGGCATTTAGTTTTTAAAATGGATTAAAACAATGTACTTAATGACATTTTTTTCAAAATTTCTGGAAAATAATACACTTATATTGAAATTGTATTAATTTGTTTTTCTTTTCTTTCTTATATATATATATATATATATATATATATATATATATATATATATATGGGTTTCTTTTGTTGTTTTTCCACTGTACACCAGGTTAGGTGAGCCATGACCTGCCGGTTTCCTATCCCTGATAACCAATAAAAGCACTTAGCCACAGATTTTCCCTCTATGCCTTTGACTTTTGTGTGAGTTCTTGTCATCCACACTCAGGTCCTCATTTTCTTAACGCAGTTGTTTTTACCTGCTGAGCCAAATCCCAGCTTCTGTGTTAGTTTCCTGATTCAGCTGTAACAAATTACCATAAATTTAGTGGCTTAAAACAGCATAGAGTTACTGTGCTAGGGCTCTTAACTCTATTAATTCCACCCTTTCCTTGACCTAAATTCAAAATGTAAGAATCATTCTGTCTTCACCTTGGAAGAAATTCTACTGCACAGCCTTTGTGGCTTCTACAAATTGCCTACATCATTCTTAGGCTCATAGGCGACATCTCGATCAATGCACTCTTTCAACTGTTGCCACCAATATTTCTACTCCTATCTGGCTTTTGTCTGACAAGAGTCCTGATGATTACATTGACCCCATCTCTGAAAGTCTCCTTGTGCCAAAGCCCTTAAGTCATCCATATGCAGTCTCCGTTCTGCCTGATGTCTAGCAATGAAACACCGTCAAAGGCTCCTAAGATTAGCACTTAAATACCTTTGATGTCATTATTCTACCTGCCACATTCAACCCCTCTTTCTCTTCCTTTCACATGTTTTATGAGGTTTATTTTTAGACATTTACTACTTATAATCCTATTCCCTAACTAGTCCATTTTATTCAAATTTAAGTAAATCCAGAGATGCGAATGTATCTTGATTAGAGCAGCAACTCTATTTTGAAAAGATTTTGCCAATTATTTTCCCCAAGTACACCTCCCTAGGGCACTGTTGCTCAGGTTTGTTTATGAGTATGTTCAGTGTACTGCTGGTTATGCTTTTATGTGTGAGGATGATTTAAAGCTCATTTTGCAAATGTCTATTTAGTTGTATTAATAACTGTGCTAGGTCAAACACACTTTCTCTCCATACTGTTGTGTTATTGCTTTAATGACTTCTATGTTCCAATATTGTAAGAGAGCTCTCCGAAGACAGCCTGACATTTTCTCAATGTCTGTACTCTTGAACTTTAATTACTTATTCAAAATTTTTCATTGCTGATGACTTCACATGCATTCATGCTTATTATTATCACTTTGTATGTGTCTGAAATTGTTTTTCATGTCTCTATGAACATATACATTGCATTACTTGTATTTGTGTTTTTCAGGACTCTAATTATCCATAGTTTGATCAGCTATTCTCAACTTCCATACTCATTTTCCTTGTGTATTTCAAGTACTTTGTTTTCTTCTTCACCCTTGCTTTAAGGATAGTGTTTTTCTTACTTGTCTAAAAGTCATTTCTCACTGGCTTATCCCCATCAAATGTATTTACTAATTCATTAACAGTAGAATATTGGTTCTCGATTTTATTCATTGCTGTTCAATTTCCCTGCTCATTTTTAGCTGTTGCTTTGTGATTTCATCTTTAAAATGCAACTGTATTGGAATCATATTTTCAGTATAAATTACATATTCATCTTCTTGCAAAAATAATGTCTAATGATGATTTCTGCCTGGCATACTCTTAATAGGGACACAGTAGCTCAACATTTCTGTTTGAAATATTATTATTTCCTTATCTTTACCATGCATGCTTGCTTTCTCCCATAATGTGGCATATACATGTCTTTCCTTCAAAGTTTCAGCATGACTCTTTGTATGATTTCTATGTGTTTGAATAGAGATTGCCAATGGTGAGTGGAGTAGGAATTTTATGGGGTTGAGCATAAGCCCAGTTATAAAATATTATTTTTTCCTTTACTTACAAATATCCCACAAACAAACATTCATCTTAATCCATTCTGCAATATGCTGATGCTACAAATGGCATCTATGATTTTGATTGAGTCCATAGGGTCTAGGCACTCATTACAAGTTACTCCCTTTCTGAACTGTTTGAATCTTGAAATTCTTTTGTCTGCATCTATGCTGTCTTATCCTGCTATTTTTATCCAGATGTTTTTAATTTGAAATTTTCAAGATGTCTCTGTAATCATGTCTCTCCCCACATGCTTACAACTGATTTATTAGGAAATGTGTGGAGATAAATCCTTGTGTGTAAGACTTTTGTTTGGTTATTGGCTTTGTTTTATTCTCAACAGATTTCCATGTATGTATAGGCAGTAGACACTTGAATTTTGACACAGCTGTGTTATTTTTAAAGATTTCAATATATCTCTGTGTATATGTGTAATATATATTAAATTTTATTATATATGATGTATATATAACTTATAATCAATATACATAAATATTCCATTTTTATTCCAAAATATTTTCCCCCAGATAATTAAGTTTGTCTCTGACCATTTCCACAATATAATTGGTATAGAAATATGTTAATGTGTGTGTCTCCATGGTTCAGGTATGACAAAACCTTTGGCAAACCTGAGAGAGAGAGAGAGAGAGAGAGAGAGAGAGAGAGAGAGAGAGAGAGAGAGAGCACTCAAATTACATGAAATTAGATATGGAAAAAGAGACATTACAGTGAAATTTAGAAAATCCTTAGGATATATTTTTAAAACTAAAATTCTCCAAGTTGGAAATTCTACAAGAAATAGATGAATTTTTACATTCATATAGCCTAACAAGACTAGAGCAAGATAATATAAATAATTACAATGTGTAATTAGATTAAAGCAGTAATAGCAGATAGCTCCCAACTGGAACAAGTCTAAGTGCAGGTCCCTTCACTGTTGAATTCTGATGGACCTTTAATAAAGTCATCACAATGTTCCTCAAACTAGTCCACAAACAGAAAGGGAAGAAAGTCTGTTTAATGCCTTCTGTGAAGTGCATGTTCCCAGATACTAATGATAAAGACACAAGAACAAAGTGAAGACCAATCTCTCTGATGTACATACTTACAAGAATTCATAGTAAAATACCTTCAAAAACAGCATTCACCATGATCATCCAGATTCAGGTCAGAGAGACATGGATGGGCTCAAAATATGCTATCTGGAAATGTAATTCAAGTACCTGTAGCTTTGCCCACAGATGGGAACGGTGAGGCAAAGGAATCTAATTTCATTTTCTGGCCCTGTGCTTTGTTGAAGGATAACCCCTATTTGGTAGTCAGACATCCTTCAAAGTTACAATGGCTTTCGGAAATATACTTTCTAATGTGAAGTAAGTAACAAGAACTTCACTAATACAGTATGTTGCTATAGTATTTTTATATGATAAATTCTTGATGATTTGAAAGTTACAACTAGAATGATCATAACTTTTCTGTGTCTTTAAATTGTGCTTATCTTTGACTATGTTTTTGGAAAGCACTAGTTTTCAGCCATCATTGTGCATTATAATTTCTTGGATATAATAAATGCAATAGTTGACTATCTCTTAACTCTAGAGATTTCTTACAAAATATTAATTTAAGATGTGTTACATTCATTTACACTGTGGGATATTTGCTTAATGATGAAAAGATCTGTAGAATTCTTTTATGCCACATTTGTTTGACTCTGTGAAGCCATGTTACATTCCAAATCCAAATACAAATCCAAGATAACTTTGCAAAGTCTCTCTGACCTCCTTGTAGTGAAGTTACAGGTACATAATTGAATATATGGTCTACAAGCTGGTCAATAACTGGTTGGACTGTTTGAAATTGCCTTCAGATGTGTGTTTTAAAATACTTGCTTGATCTAAAAAAGAGCTGAATGGCCAGTAGTTGGGCCGAAGTATAGGTGGGGCTGCCAGGCAGGGAGAATAAATAGGAGGAGAAAAATAAAGGAAGAGGGAGAGAAGAAAAGAGGAGGACATTAGGGGCCAGTCACCCAGTTATACAGCAAGCTATGGAGTAAGTAAAGAAAGGTATAGAGAAAGTGAAAAACCTCCTCTCTTTTCTGCTGCTCCTCTGAGGAAACAGGTGGGTCTTTGTGCCAGCACCCTCTCTTCCTCTCTTCCCTCCCTTTCCTCACCTCCTTCCCTTCCACCAATATAACTTTCCATGTTTAACAAAAGGCAAAAGCCCAGAGGCAAAAGACAGACAGAATAATTTAAGTTAAGAAAAACTGACCAGAAATGTATCAAAATAATCTGGGCATTTTTAAGTAAGAATAAGACTTTGTGTGATTATTTGTGAGCCAGGTGGTGGACTCCCCAATGAGTAAAAAGATAAAAAAATTCAAGTACAAAAATTTGCTTTGTAATTTTTACAGGCATTTGTCTGAGATGCTGACTCTAATAGCTCCTGTTTATTACGCAGCTGAATTAAGAAACACCATAATAAAAAAAATCAAGCAGGAGGATTGAACATTTTCAGGAGAAGTGGGTGGTTAAGTTTAACTTGACACCTAAACAGGAATTGAAACTTGCATTAAAATGCATGCAAAATATTATTATATAAATGATTAATGGAAACCAAATTAGAAAAGAAAACAGTGAGCACTAGCACCTGGAATGGATCGTGAGGAAAGTTGTATTCATTACAATCCTGTCTGAACACTCCAAGAGCAATACAAATCCAAGATAACTTTGCAAAGTCTCTCTGACCTCCTTGTAGTGAAGTTACAGGTACATAATTGAATATATGGTCTACAAGCTGATCAATAACTGGTTGGACTGTTTGAAATTGCCTTCAGATGTGTGTTATGGAAGTGTATGTGGGGTGTATTGATTTAAAGAATACCATAGGGGAGAATTCAAAGTGGAAGATGAAAGCTATAAGGAAAAAACACAGCTCAATTTAAGACCAACACACTATGGAACTACCCAGCCATGAAATAGAAGACCTTGGGAGGCCACAGACTCCCTAGTGTGGTTGTCTGAGTAGTATGGATTTGCCCTTTTCATGAAATGATGGAGAGTGCAGCATGGATAGCAGCAGTTTTTTTGCCTGCCCACCATTCATCTGTCCACGTATTTGTCTCAGGAGTCAAGCTTTGTTTTGAGAAATTAGTCCAGCTGAACTGGTCCATGAGGGCAGTTAATGCAATCTCCTCTCAGGGCCAAGTTGGAAACTTAGTTCAAATTAATCAGAATCTCATTTCCAGGAAATTGAAATGCAGAAGGTGGGAAGTCATTTATTCCTGGAGAGACAAACCCAGTCCAGAAGGAGGCTAGGTCCTACAACTGGAATTCAATGTTGCTTAATTTCTGACCTCATTGGAGTATGGAGTTTCAGCATTTACCCTAAGACATACTCCTTTTTCTAATTAGTTTACCTATTTATAATGCTATGTAACTAACCAGATATAATTTCTGGTATTTAAAACCTTTGGAGTATGATTTATACAGACATACCAGTCTGTATGTAAGTGATTAAACAGATTCATTGTGGAAATAAACATCCAGATTACACGTGGATTTTGTTCTTAGAAAGATTTTTCCTGCTTTTGTTTTGCTTTGTTTTGTTGCCTCTTTGGGAAAGGCTTTCCCTGTGTATCCAGGCTATCCTGGAACTCACCACCCACTGCTTTAGCCTCTAGAATGCCACCCCTCTATCTTGCCACTTCTGTTTTACAATTTCTTGCTTTTTTGCTTGTTTGCTTATTTTATTTTGTGCATGTGTATAGCATGGTGCCATGGTGTATTTGTGGAGGTTAAAACAAACTTCAGGGAGTATGTTTTGTCCTTCCACCATGTAGTTCTTGGGAATCAAACTCAGATCAAGAGAATAGGTGTCTCATGCCTTTACCCATTGAACCATCCCCTGATTGCCTCTTGCACTTTTAAAGTAGGTAAATAATGAAGACAAATAAGAGAGCTGGAATTTTTGTGAACAGTAAAAGAAAGTTACAGTTTTGGGGAATGTAGGAGTTTATAGAATTCATCAGGGTTTGCCTGCCACAAGTTATTGAGCTGTGGGCTCAGCTGCCTCTTCTCCTTTCACTCTGGTTTCTCTGCTTGTTCTTGATTGGGTCTGTGATATTGTGATATACAGAAATGACCAAATCATCTAGGGGAGTCATCTGGTGGAATCTGACATTACCAGTACCACTGTTTACTTCAGTGAATAAACAGTCAGGGTTGAACTACCAGCCACCAGAAAGGCATTACTCTGGATTGCTCTCTCAGATCATATAGTGGAGGTGAACAACTTAAAAGGTTGAGCTCTCCCCTTTTTGAGTGATATGATTGTTTTTAATGTATTTAAATATGGCATCCTGGTGATTATTGGACATATGCAAATATCATGAATTACAGAAAAAGCTTAGCATTTCCTTTCTGTCCCCATTTACATCAGAACCCTGTTTATTCTCTCCGGTATGTTCCATGGTGGACCTTTGCAATTATTGCATACATTCAGTGATCTAACCTCACTCATCTGGATCACTCCCATTTCTTCTTGTCTCCATGTAACTGATTATCTATGTTCTTTGTCATAGTAGAACAATAATCATCTTTTTTTTATTCTTCCATGCTAATTTAATTATGCCAGTTTCAAGATGTAATGAATTTCAATTTTTGGAATATATGCACATATTCCTATCATGTGCAAATACTGTTTATTTTCTGAAGGTTTTAAGTTCAGTTTTGAGGATACATGTAACTTAATCTTTCCAAAATGAAGATAATTCCCTTTCTTATTCTATGTCTCAATTTTCTGTTTTACACAAATACATTTGGAAATACCCCTATGTTTTATTGGTGTTTATAAAGAAACAATGAATAATTGAATTCAAATATCTCTCTGTGTGTGTATATGAGAGAGATTATCAATTTTATTATCTGGAATGCTTTTATTTGTTAATTCTCTATTTTAAGCTTCTTATAATTTAATTACCTTTTTTTACAATGAGTTTTGGCTCAATTATTTTTGTTCTTTAAATTATAGATGCTCATGACCATAGTTGTTCATGAAGTCACAGTCATTATAGGTTCATATGTGCTATGACCTTGTCATGTTCAGCAAATATTATTTCATTGCAGATGCCCACCCCTCTTCAGCAATAATCCTGAGTCTTGGAGTTGGGGTGTGATATCAATGTTCAATTAGATGCTAGGAATTCAAATGTCAAAAGTAAAGATAAATAATTTTTTTAGATAAAGAGGCTGAAGAGTTGGCTCAGCAGTTAAGAGTGATTGCTGCTTGTGTAGAGAACTTAGGTTCAGTACCTAGAAACCTCATAGTAACTCTAAAACACTTGCAACTCTGGTTCAGGGGTCCAAAACTCTCTGGTTTTGTCAATTAGCACCAAACATGCATGTTGTGTACATGTATACATACCAGCAAACACACACACACACACACACACACACACACACACACACACACACACACACACACACAGAGAGAGAGAGAGAGAGAGAGAGAGAGAGGGCAATATCTCAAAAAGTTTTTTTAAGCTAAGTACTCTCTGCATGTTGACCATTTGGGGGTCTCTATATTAACTGTTTGTACTGCAAAAAGAATCCTCTCTATTGAGGTTCTAGGAGTACCATACACTATCTGTATGAAGATAAGAATTTAACAGGAAGTTTAATACTATTATTAGCTGAATAATAGCATCAGGTTCTCCTCTAGGGACTGTGACCTAAAAGTACCAGGAATAGATTATGTCTTTA
Organism: Cricetulus griseus; assembly: GCF_003668045.3. Lineage (NCBI taxonomy): Eukaryota > Metazoa > Chordata > Mammalia > Rodentia > Cricetidae > Cricetulus > Cricetulus griseus. Next base: position 187,114,406 of record NC_048595.1, on the reverse strand, counting down.
AAACCATTCAAAAAGTTATTGATTACTGTTGCAACAGTTATTCCACTATGGCACCAGTGGACATATCTTGCCAGAAAAGTGATTAATTTAGCTCACAAGACACAACAAATGAATAGGAATATTGGTTATTTTTCTCCCCAGGATAGCATGTCTAGAACCATCCCACATTATGAAAGAAAGCCAACGGGGAATAAGATGTAATAATGTTACCAGCTTGAATTCTCCATGTCCTATGACCCAAACACGTAGTATTTTCCACTATTGTGTCTAATCATCAAGTTACAAAAGGCAATGAAGATCAGTGGTAACACTTTGTAGTGTTTGGCATATCTTTGGGATTTCACCGACAAACAGCTTAAAAAGAGGTAGCCTATATCTAACACTGGACTTTTATTTGATAGTTTATGATGTCTGGGACAGGCATTGCATATTCTCCCCAATTATAGAGTAACATCATTTGAACTCTTTTTATATATGGTGTATGCATTTCAAGAAAATTCTTCAGTAGTGTTTCTACACAGGTTTTTCAATGGTCTTTTTTATTATATATTTTTATTATTTAAAGCAATTTTTAAATTTAAATATAATGAAAGTTCTTTAGTGGTAGTTATGGCTTCCCAATATCCCTCCTCTATCCTTCCTCCCATCTCCCACCTTACTTAACATTCCTGTTCTATTATTCAGCTTCCTCCTTCTTACCACTTGCATTCTATTATTCTTGCTTAATCTCCTTCATGACACTGTCTTAGTTTTATGACTTGTAATGGTATTCCAATTTGAGCACACTAATCCAAATATTCAATATCCACATATGAGAAAGAACATGTGGCATTTTTCTTTCTCGGTCTGGGTCAAATCAATAAGAATGATTATTTCCAGGCCCATGCAAATTTCATTTATTTTTCTTTTTATTACATTTGGAGCTGAATATTATTATCAGTAATATATTAATGATAATAATAAACACTTCATCATGTGAATATACTACATTTTCATTATTCTTTTTTCAGTTATGGACATTTAGGCTGTTTCCATTTCCTGGCTACTGTGACTAGAGTAGCAATGACCATGTATGATGAAGTACTTTTGTACTAGGTTATAGAATTCTTTGGGAATATGGCCATAAATGGTATAGCTATATAATACGATAGATGTATTTCTAGCTTTCTGAGTAAACCCCACACTGATTTCCATAGTAACTGCATGAGTTTACACTCCCACAAATAGTGAATAACTGTTTCCTTTGCCTCACATCTGTGCCAGCATTTATTGTCATTTCACATCCAATCTTAGCCATTTTAACTGGTGTAAGAAAAACCTCAAAGCAGTTTAGAATTGCATTTCCAGGATGGCCAAGAATAACATTTAAAACAAAGTAAAAAGTAACATAAAATGAAAAAAAGCAAAACAAAGGTTTTAGCTCTCTATTTAGTTTCTCATCCAAATTTTAATTGAATTGTTTATTTTCTTAGCAAAGTTTAGATTTTGGAGTTTTGTGCATTTGTACTAGAGTACCTATTGCTGTGATAAAAGACCCCGACCAAATGCAACTTGGGAAGAAAAGAATTTATTTCAGGTCGTCTTCCATAAGTTAGGGATGTTACAGAGCTGGAAGTCGGGGAATGGAGTAGATGCCATGGAGGACCGCTGATTACTGGCTTGTTCTGCACTGCTTGCTCAGGCATTTGTTCAGGCACTTTTATACAATCTGGAACAACTGCCCAGGCTTGGCAGTACACATGATGATCTTGGTCATCTCACATCATCGTTAATCAAGAAAATCAAGGGCTGGAGAGATGGCTCAACAATTAAGAGCATGGGCTGCTCTTCCAGAGGGCCTAGGTTCAATTCTCAACATCTACAAGGCTGATAACAACCATCTGTTAGTCTAGTCCCAGGGAATCCAATACTCTTGTCTTGTCTCTACAGGCACTGCATGAACATGGTTCATAGATATACATGCAGGAAAAAATGTGTATACACTTAATAATAATCAATAGTGATAAGAAAATATCTAAAAAAGAAAAAGGAATTTCCCCATAGACTTACATAGAGGCTATCTGGATGGAGACATTTTCCCAATTAAGATTACCTCTTCCTAGATATGTCTATGTTTGTGTCACATTGATAAAAATCAACCAGGACAATATTCTAGACAGCAAAGCTCTGTGATACACAGCTTGTGAGATTTTTTTTTCTTTTTATGTAGGCTGCTTCTCCACTTGAATGAATGATGGTATCCTTTGCTGTACAGAATTTTTAGTTTCAAGAGATTCCATTTAGACAATTATTTGGCCTAATAATTGTTCTTCTGGAATCTGGTCCTGAAAGCTTTTCCTGTATTAATAATTTTAGGTGTATTCCCTGGTTTCTTCTATAACAGACTTAAGGTCCTCTGTCCTTTTAGAATTAGTTTTTATGCAGAATGAGAGATAAGACTCTGATCTCATTCTTTTACATGTGGTTATCCAGTCAGATCAGCAGCATTTGTTGATGATGTTTTCTTTTCTCTAATGTGTATTTTGTGCCTCTTTTCTAAAACTCAGGTGTGTGTTTGTTGTGGGTATGTATAGGCATGCCACAGTATTGTAAGTTGATTCAATTCTTCCACTATGTGGAGTTTGGTAATAAAACTTTGGTCATCATGGCTTAGCTGGCAACACACCATTACTCCCCAAGCCATCTCATTGGTCCTAGTCGTACATTTTGAAATTGATTTTCACACTGGTATGTTTTCAGATGGCTTGTTTCTTGTAAGAATACATACAGGAATGAAATTAAAGTAGTGCATGTTCACATCAGGTACAAACATGCCATTTCTTTATCACTTTGTATTTTCATGAAATTTTTTTTTTAAATAGCCAGATAGTATATGGGTAGAAATAAATTGGTCTCTTTCATTAACACATATTCATATTTTTAGTTTACTCATATAATAATGAAATTAATAACTCCTCTCATCTTACCTTGGGGGTGGGTAACTCAAATATTTCCCCTTCATCTTCTAAATAACAATAACAGGGAGACCAACCATTTTTTGAGGAAGCTTAGGGCATTTTATTGTGCTTCTTTAAACACATTTGGATATGAACGCCAGCTCTTTAACATTATAGGATATTACTCATTATTGCACTCATTTATCATTTGGAAGTCTGTTATTATGGGAAGAATGCTAATCTATTCCAAAGAGGGAATGGATCATGTTTGTGAATAACTCCCTGTTCCAAAGGGAAACACATTGCAAACATTTTTGCTTTTGCTATTACATAACATAAGGCCCATTTCAAGTAAGCTACAAATGTATTAATTCCAGATTCAATCTGGAAAGATGAGAAGGGATATGGAGCAGATGGCAAAGGAGATAACAATCTCTGGAGATCCCAGAATGGAAGGAAATCTGGCTTTATAACCTGTCTTGCTACTGATGGAGCACCAGGAGGTTGTTAACATTTGTACATCGGGAAAAATATGAATTAAGATTTCCTTAAAACTCCCTACAGGAAGTGGTATCTATTTATAAGACCAGAAATTAGAAAGTTCTAGATACCCAGACTTTGTTTCAAGTAAGATAGACTAAGTGAGCTAGCCACCCAGTGGTGACAGGGTGTCATCATTACATCCAGTCCAAAAGGTTAATGAGTGGTGTTCCATCACAAGATTCTTTTTATTTGTGACTTGGCTGTAAATGTATTCCTCATAATGAAATTATTCATATAAATACTAAGCTTAACTCAAAATTGCCAGTCAGAAGCAGTAAAAAAGGAAGAGGGGTAAAGTAAAATGCGAGTTCCAACAACTAGTGGTGATTTTTCTTTCAAGAGAGAACAAATAAAATGTTGGTACAAAGAACAAGCCATGTAAAACTAATGTCTTTCCTTCAAAACATGTTGCAAAGATAAAGGAAGATGAGGTTCTCACAAAAGTGGAATGCTAGACTGTGGCCTTTAAAAAATTCTTCCCCATGAATAAATGAAGAAGTATTACAGCTTTCAGCTAAGAAGTAATTTGTTAAAGGTACATTCCTAAGAGTTGAGTCTCCTGTGCAACGTAGGTTTGAAAGAGATAAAACCCAAGCAGATTAAGAGAAAAATACTGTCAAATGAATGAGATGAACTGAAGTGGCTTAGAAGCACAGGGAATAAGAAATGGCCTTTCATCTCTCAATTAATAATTCATCCAGGAAAATACAATGTCTACATGTTTACAGTTGGAAATAATTCTATATGAGATTGAAATTTTCTCTCATAGTTCTGATGTCATACATTAGCATAAAGTTAAGTGTAAGATTCTAAGTCGCCAACAGAGCAAGAATGTCCTCATGTGTTGGGGTAAACCAGATGGACATTGGTTTTACTTATAGTTGCTTTATTAAGCTGTGGGTTGAGAAATAATGAATAAAGATCACTGGGTAGTATTTTAAACACACACACACACACACACACACACACACACACATATTTATAAATGTATATAATACTTAAAAACCAAATCCACATTTTCTGGAGTCTTGAGTAGACTGTACATGGTGTTGCTGATGGCAATGAATGAATGAATTAAAACTGGACAGCACTCTTTGCCTTTGAGTGTCCTACTCACTGTGCTGAGGACATTCACATGAATTACCTTGTCTGATCCTCAGACTACCATCTCTGATGTATTTTATTGCTGTTCTCATTATCCAAGTTTTATAGAAAATTTAGTCATATACATTCTATATAATTATATACTAGGAAGTTTATGTTCATTCCAAAGCCAACTACATACTGGAAGCCTTCGTCTCTTCTAATTTTGGAAGCTGAAAAGAAGTAATGTATCCCAAAAATAATTAGGCAGATTTTTTTATAATATCATGTGTTTCAATTTCCTCACAGTTAATTACACTAACAGTAAAAATGAAAAAAATGGCTGTTAGATGAAAACTAGATTTTTGCTAGATTTTTATTTTTCCTTCTTTTTCTGAATAGTAAAAAAAGGGTGTTTAAACCAACAACCTTTTATTGTTTTCTTAGTCATTCTTGTGAAAAAAATCACATAAATTGTTTATTATGAATATTATTATGATATAATGCCATGATATTTCTTGTTTAAGATTAAATGGCAAAATTATAATTATAAAATAATGACTAATACAAACCTTTTTTCCAAGTTGCTTTTACAAAAATATTTTATTACAGGAACAGAAATAAATTAGGACGTTTCTAAACTTAAAATGAGAAGCTGTATCTTTTATACATTAATTTATTTTGTGTGTAGTGACTGAAGATTGACTGCACTTATGCATAAACCTAAGTTGGGTCTTTCCTACCATGTGAGTCCTGAGGGTCAACGTCCACTCCTCAGGCATGGCAGCATGCTACTTTCCTTGTTGAGCCACTCGAAAAGCACCCTGAAAATATTTTAATGTAGCCTCACTACTAGTAAATTTATCATTAATGGAAATATTGCTGACATTATACTCTAGTACCTTTTTTTTACTATGGGCAATTGTAATTGTTCATATTAATATTTATTATAAAATGTAAAATACAATAGTCTATAATCTCAAATGACATTGTTTTCTCATTGAGATTTATTTCAGTAATAAACTAAAATAATTATTATTCATCAAGGCTACTACAGCTAGGCTTTTTGTCAAGGCATCATTTGCATTAGCTCTTTGCTATTATTTAATTTTTATCACCTTTACCTAAACCTCTTTGGAAACACAGAATGCTACTTACTCCTCTTACACAAATCCTATAACCACAATCTGGCTTCGAGACACAAACTTGATAAATGTTAGTAGTGGGACATCCTAACAATGTCAAACCATGAGTATATAGACAGGAAAGATTAACAAAAAAGATAGTTGGGGATGCAGCACAGACAAGTCACATAGGATGTATGAGGTCCAGAGTTCCACACTCAACAATGAAAACAATGCATGAAGTGTCTGTGCTCTCAGAGCTATAAGCATAGGGAGAAGACAAAGTGATTAAGTTCAATATGTGTTCCTGAGCAAAAAAATAGGGATACATTAGGAAGTAAAGGTTATGGAATCATATATGATTCACAAACAGGGATATTTGGACTTTCACCTTTGGGACTTTCATGTTCCTTTCTCTAACTTCCCTAACCAAGGTATCCTCTGTTCTATGAATAAAGAGTCAATATGCTTGTCTTCCTCCACATCTTAGAGGAAATGGTTTCGTTTCTTTCCCATCCAGTTGATGCTGACTATGATTTTGTATATACACTCATTTTTATGTTTATGGGTGATTCTATTGTTGTGTAATTTTTTGAGTGCTTATTTTTCTTTTTGGCCATAAGAGGATATTTAATTTTTCAAATGTTTTCTCTGTCCATTGAATAACACACAACTTTTAAACCTATAATGGCTCCCTCTATTGTATCTTTTCTTGCTCTCCTCTATTCTTCCCCTGACTAGATCCTCTTCTCCCTCATGTCCTCTCTCCTCCTCTTCACCCCTTCTCTTTTTTGTAGCTCCCTCTCTCCTCCCACCATGCTCCGAATTAGCTTAAGAGATCTTCTCCCTTTCCCCTTCTCTGGAGGTCCATGTCTCTCTCTTAGGGTCCTCCTTGTTTCCTAGCTTCTCTAGTGTTGTAGGTTGTAGGCAGCTACTTCATTGCTGTAGATCTAAAAATCCATATTTGAGTGAGTACCTACCATTTTTGTCTTTTTGTGACTGGGTTACCTCACACAGGATGTTTTCTTTTAGTTTCATCCATTTCTTCATTCTGTTGCTATAATGGATCTGGTATCAATGGGCAGAAAAATGAAATGTATACTGTCTTATAGTTTGTACAGTGATGTATTGAAAATATACTAAAAGTCTAAAATAAAGCCTGAAACTGATTAAAAAAAAACACAGGCAAAATTCCCTATGCAGTGAATGCAAAAGCATAGAATTTCAAAGGGAGTTTTCTTCCATGCTTATATTTAATGATTGTCTTTTCTCTATGCTGAACTTTGTAGACAGACTGAACTTATGTCAAATGTTTCTACAATACAGAGGTTACAGACATTCCCTTCAGGGGTCTAGAATAGAAATAACCCCAAGGGCATTGTTTCCATAATCATTGGTTTAGGAAAAGAATAATATGTGACATTTAAGCAAAGAAATATCCTTCTATATTCCTTCCCCAGAGCCAGCACCAATTACTGGGTAACTGTGAAACTTCCTAACCAGAACACTGGCGATCCTTCCACCTGGGCTGCCATATACAGAAAGCTTTACTACATCACATCCAATTTCCTGAGCAATCTAAGTGGATTTTAGTGTGTGTAGATTCTTTTTTATTGAGAATATATTTCTGGTCTGTATTAATATTTTTTTCACCTTTTGTCTCATGGGTTATTTGCTTTAAAGCTTGAGTAAAAACCCTTAATGAGATAAATCCCATTTTTATTTTTATAGTCTTCTTTTCTAAAATCTATTTTCTCTTGAGTACATAGAAAAATACTAGTAGGAAAAGTAAGTACTATTAAAAGATTAAAAGTGATTGCCTTCTGCTGAGTTGTGTATGAGTATATCACATGAGTTTGTTTCTGATCATGAACATAAAAGTCATATCTGTTCCTAGGACTTTTCATATCAGATCCATGGGAAAGAGGCAGAAATCCAAAGCAATAAGACAATATTGTTGGAATAGCCATCACAGAGCTCTAGCAATGCACTTGATGCTTGGATGTCCAGTGCATGTGACTCATTACATTCATTCATTATGATTTTGATACCTTGCTTATATAAAATATAGCTTTTCTTTTTCAGGATATTAATTGATTTAGGTTAGTCATTCTACAACTCAACATTCACAAAATCTGATTGAATGTGCATGGTCTCCAGGCATACAGAATTTCAATATTTTGATAGTATTCTTGGTTTTATGGGAGGAAAAGGGAGCTATCTATCTATACTGTGTTGCATATTCTAATTTTTAAAATGTTTTACTTTGGTACTAAATATACTATATAACAAATAAACTTATATAATTTATATTTACTTGCATTATATTCTTTTCAAACCTCACAGGACAAGGCTTAGACTTACACTGAAGCTGTACCTTGACTTTTACCAATGAAATTCATCTTTTAAATTTTGCTGTTTTGGGAATGGGTTTCTTTGTTCTGTTTTAATTTTTTCACTTGGTTTATGGTCTTCTGTGCATTAAGTGGTGATTTCCAGGATAGTCAGATGACTTGCCAGATGAAGTTGCTTGCTGCCAAGCTTGAAGGTCTGAGTTTGAATCCTAGGGTCCACATGGGAGGAGAGAATTCACATCTACTAGGTGTCTTCTGACATCTACATGTTTGATTTGGCATGTGTGCACACACATGTATACATGTCACATACATACAAAACAAATGGTAATTGTACTAATCTCAAAATAACTTCAGCTGTTCAATTTTCAAGATTAATATCTTCTATACTTTGATTTTTTTGTTGTTTTTGAAGACAGAAACTACAGTGTTGTGACTCTGGGACAGGAAAGAAAATATAGGCACACACATACTACCCATCAGGAGGGGAGGATTTCTGGCATGTGTACTTCCAGGGATGCTATGAAGACAGACAGTGTAACAACAGAGGTAATCATTTAGGGTGTGACTGACGACTGGAGTAGGGTAAATTAAATGCATTTCGTGGTCAACAAACTACTGCATAAGGATAACACACTTGGTTAGATATAAAAATGTAAAAATTCACGTGAGGTATATATATTTTGTCTATGTATTCTTAGAGAGATGGGGCTTTAGATGACACAGGAATGTTTTAAGTCTTTTTATGTTTTATCTTTAATATTCCCTCAGATTGTTTCACTTCCAGGATCCTAGGTTTCTCAGGTATGTGGGAAAATAAACACTGAGGCTTTGTCTCTAGCACATCAGTTTTCTTGTTCAGCTATATTCTATTTAACAATCTTTACAATCTTTAAAATAGTACTGTTACAAGCCCAGCAATTGCATAAAATTTTTCCATTATATTTTCAAATATATGTGAAATGGAAAGATGTCATATACTTCATATTCCTATTACTATTAGTTTTATCTGTACTTGAGTATACTCTCATACCTTCCCAAAATATTTAAGCCCTTCCCAGACAGCATTTCATGTTATCTGTAAGTTTTTGGTTACGTATCTCTTAAGCTTGGTATACTTTGGCTCTCACAATGATCACAAACTACTGTTCAATGATCTGAACAGCACAATGGGGTGGCTTGTGGAGCCTGCTGTGTATCTCCTTGGTTTTTATTTCTGAGACTCTTGTTTCATCACGTAAAACTTTTTATGATGATTTTTTTTTCTGACCACGGGATCACACTTGAATGGTGTACAAAACACAGCAGAAGTGTGGAGAGGATAAAATCTCCTTGCCTTATGTCACTACCTCTCTTGCCTATCAACATCCTGTAACCACTTCTGGTATAAACTGGAGCCTTAGAACTCTTCTTTTAAAATATACATTAAATGGAGAAAAAAAGACACTCTGAAAAAACTAATGATAATTTACTAATGAAATCATATATGTGTTGGTTTTTGTAATTGTCTTAACATTTGAGTGGACTATTATTTAATTATATATTTCAAATCAGAACTTAATATTCAATATTCTCCCATGTCTGTTGTTTAAAATGTGTTTGAAGTTTTCTAAAATAAGCATATATATGTACATATATATATATATATATATATATATATATATGTTCATTCCATATATCCTTTTATCTCCTTAACTTATTTATTATTAGAACTGTTTAAACAGGGTCATTTTCCATGTTATTTTACTGATTACACCTCAAGTCACACTTCAATAATATCTTATCACTGATTAATTAGTATTTAGAAATAGAAACTTGATTTAGATCAGATTTTATTTTTTTATTTTCCTGGAAAAACACCTCAGAGTGTGTTTCATAGTCTGCATTTATCAAGAGGCATGTAATTAAAATATCTATTTCTAATTTTTGTGCTGTTAGTAGTTGTGAATAAGGACTTGGATCCATTAGTTACTTAGGAATTGCAAAATATTGATAATGTGACATAGTGGTTCACTTTTCTTAACTTGAATAGTATAACAAAATAAACATTAGTTTCTGTATTATTCTTTAAGTTCTTTAAGTGTAGAGTTCATGTGCAACCTGCATAAAATCTTGATTACTTCCTTTGCTAACCACTTTCTAAAAGTACTTTGTGCTTAGTTCCCTCCGTAGTAACTGTCAATTATGTTTCATAGCAAATGGATTTTGCTGGTTCTCCATACATATGAAGTGCATTATGCACTTTTTCTTATTGATGGCCCAGTTGCTTGATCATGTTTCACTTGCAGATTTCCATGTAGTGTGTCATTTTAACATAATTCGAGTGTTAGTTTATATATAGTTTCATTGATATCTGCTATGACAAGATGTCCTGGGATCACTTGGTACATTTCTGTATCATATCTAGAATCATCCATTATCCAGGGAACTTGGGATTCATTTAATGATAGTATTTGAAAGGGAAAGTCTGTCAATTAAGGTGCAGTTCACTACTGGTTTTGATACTGATCTTAGTTCTTTTTAATTTTTAACTTGGTAAGTCTAGGATGTTTTGCTTTGAGGAAATAAAAGGCTGAACTCTGCAATATTTTTATGGTGTTTTTGTATGTAATATATATTTCAATAGACAAACTCCTAGATAACTGTGCTAGCACCACTAGAATATGTTATTTTGATATTTATTTTAAGGAGTTGCTAATTCATATATTTTAGCATACTGTAAAAATAGAAGTCCAAATTCTGTTTTGAAATTAACAAAACAAAAATTTTTAACACTATTTTATTCTTAATTTTTACTAACAATTGCTTTTCCAATGCTGAATTTGATACTTTGACTTTTAAAGCTATTTTACATTTTTATTATATATGTTATATGTATACATTATAAATTATATATTTCTTATACATTAAATATATGTTTCATATATTTCCTTTTCCTCCCAGAAATTCTTCTCTGCCTTTATCTTTCCAAGTAAATATTTCCACTCTTGTGAAATATTTTTTGCACGTTTCATCACTCTTAATTTTATCTTGGTAGTGTTCCGAATGTATGGTACTGTTTGTTAATAGATAAATGACTGCCTATCTCCTGTGGCTCCATTTTTCTGATTACATTGTTTGAAATTTCTATTTTAAAATGATTACCTAAGAGGAGTGAGTATTCCCATTGTCATTATTGAAAATCTTTTAGTGTTTTCTTGTTACACTGCTGCTGACTTTTGAGTAACCACATGAGGCATAAATTATCTATTTTTTTTTTAAGAAAAGAATCATGGACCAGGCAGTGGTAGCTCAAACCTTTAATCCCAGAACTTGGAAGGCAGAGGCAGGCTGATATCAGTGAGTTCCAGGAAATCCAGGACTTTTATACTGAGAAACCCTGTCTTGAAAAGTAGAAAAAAAAAAGAAAGAAGAGAGAGAGAGAGAGAGAGAGAGAGAGAGAGAGAGAGAGAGAGAGAGAGAGAGAAAGGAAAGAAAGAAAGAAAGAAAGAAAGAAAGAAAGAAAGAAAGAAAGAAAGAAAGAAAGAAGAATTACTATGTCAGATTCCATTTCTGCACCTATGGAGATACCAGAGATTTGCTTTGCTCTATCAGTGTGTAAATTACATGAGTGAATATTAAAACATGTCTGAAAATTATTACACTTTTAAAAGTATTTGTTCTTAAGACTAGTTTACTGAAGTTCAAATGTATAATATATCTTTTTTCCTTTTGAATGAATTTTGTTGAATACTAAGGCTAGTTTTGGTTGTCAATTGACAACACATCTTGGAAAAGGCTACATCTGCTTGTATTCTGAAATATTTCCAATAAATTACTTTTCAAAGCCATATGTTTTATAAGTTAGACTTCTGTCATAATCTATATATTCCTTACTTTTGAACTATTCTTGTTTCAAATTTCTTTTTAATTCTCAGATTTTCATCTTTTAAGATATATTTTCTTTTGCATTAAACATTTGTGATTCTTCATTCTTTTATATTAAATTTTCAGATGAAATTACAGTTTCTTCTCAGTTCCTATACATCCTTTCAAACATATATACTTCTATGTGGGGATTATTCATCACTTTGTTATTTTGTTAGACATTGTCATGTTTGAATAGACTGGAATTTAGTTTTCATCTCTAGTATAGCTTTCTATATTGGGATTTTATTCCAAGATATAATTTTATGTCTTATTATTTTTTCATAATAACTTTGATTTGAGTTTTCTCTTTTGTTGGGAAATTAGTTTCATTGAACTTTTACAAGAAAATGGAATGCAGAAAATTTTAAACCCATGTGGTTCCTGGTGGAATTTTAAAAGCAGATTGCATTGTAACTATGAAATCTTCCAGACTAATTTTTCTAATTCACTTTAAACTGTGCTTTCTCTTCTCCAAGTTCCTGTTGTCCCTACTCTATGAAACTTGGGTATTTTTATTTTATTCTTTACATTTCCTTGCCACTAAAAGATTCTGTCCTGGGAAAGAATTTCAACTTATTATCTATGAATAGCCTGATCTTCTAAAGTATGATTCTTCACTTTCAAATAAGTTTCATTTTCAGAAGGTTATTTTTTTAAGCTGAGTGTAGAAGTGGCCTACTCTATTTTTTTATTTAAATTAGAAACAAGCTTGTTTTACATGTCAATCCCAGTTCCCTCTCTCTCCCCTCCTCCCCTGACCCTCACCAACCCCCTATCCCATCCCCTTTCTGCTCCCCAGAGAGGGTGAGGCCTCCTATGGAGGATATCCAAAGTCTGTCATATCATTTGTAGCAGGGCCTAAAACCTCCTCTGTGTGTCTAAGCTGAGAGATTATCCCTCTATGTGGAATGGGCTCCCAAAGTCCATTCCTATGCTAGGGATAAATACTGATATACTATGAGAGGCCCCAAAGATTGCCCAGGCCTCCTCACTGACACCCATGTACAGGGGGTCTGGATCAGTCCTATGCTTGTTTCCCAGCTATATGTTTTTGGTCTATGAGCTCCCCCTTTTTCAGGTCAGCTGTTTCTGTGGGTTTCACCATCCTGTTCTTGACCCCTTCGCTCATCACTTCTCCCTCTCTGCAACTAGATTCCAGGAGTTCGGCTCAGTGTTCAGTTGTGGGTATCTGCTTTTGTTTACTTCAGCTACTGGATGAAGACTCTAGGATGGCATATAAGGTAGTCATCAATCTGGGGAAGGGCATTTAACGTAGCCTCTCCACTATTGCTTAGATTGTTAGTTGGGATCAACCTTGTAGATTTCCCTAGTGCAAGACTTCTCTTTAAACCTATAAGGGCTCCGTTATTATGGTATCTTTTTTGTTGGTCTCCTCTATTCTTCCCCCAACTCAATCTTCCTGCTCCCTCATGTCTTCCTCTCCTCTCCTCTTCTCTCCTCTTTCTCCTAAGTTCGTCTCCCCTCCCCCATTCTCCCAATTTGCTCAGGAGATCTTGCCCCTTTCACCTTTGCTGGGGGACCATGTATGTCTCTCTTAGGGTCCTCCTTGTTTCCTAGCTTCTCTGGTGGTATGGATTGTAGGCTGGTAATCCTTTGCTCTATGTCTAAAATCCATATCTGAGTGCGTACATACCATGTTTGTCTTTTTGTGAATGGGTTACCTCACTCAGGATGGTTTCTTCTAGTTCCATCCTTTTGCTGGCGAATTTCAAGATCCCATTTTTTTTTTCTGTTGAGTAGTACTCCATTGTGTAAATGTACCACATTTTCTCTATCCAATCTTCAATTGAGGTTCATCTAGGTTGTTTTCACGTCCTGGCTATTACATATAATGCTTCGATGAAAATAGTTGAACAGATGTCCTTGTTGTATGAATGCCTGACCCACTATATGTAAAATAAAACACTATTCTTGGTTAATGTTATTGATTAATCAAGTAAAATTTAGATCTATCTCAATTTTGAAAATACAAGAATGTAAAAATCCATTATGTTAGTTACTTTCTGTTGGTACAATAAATCTCCATGGCCAAAGGTATTCACAGAAGGACACATTCATTTTGCCTTATGGTTACAGGAAGTTAGAGTTCATAATAGCAGTGTGGCAGTAGTAGGCAAGCATGCCCTATGGACCAGGATATTGAGTGCTCTCATCTTGTACTGTAAGCATAAATCAAGGTGAGGAGGACAGACAGAGAGATGTAGAGACATAGCAGACATAGAGATACTGGATGTGGTACTAGGTTTTAAAACTTCACCCCAGTGATGCGTTTCCCCCAGCAAGGCCACACTTCCTAAATCACTCTAAATAGTGCAACCTACTGACAATCAATTTGCAAAATGTCACAGCCTATGGGGATATTTCTTATTCAATTCACTACAGATATGTATTTTAGAAACATCAAATTAAATATTTCTTACTTCTCAAAATCAACATCAATTGACTATCAAAATTTCCCCTTTTCTTATTAACAACAACAAATGAAATCACTAATATTTAATATTCCCCTTGCCACCCACAAACATTTAAAATTCTCCCTTGAATTTTAATTTCTTCCATTCATTGACTGACTAAATAAAACTTCCAATCAATTTGGTGTCATCTTCTCCTTTATAAGCAATGACACTGACTCTGCCATACTGTAGGCTGTACACTCTAATTTTTCCCTTGCCTGTGGTATTTGAATGATATTTTGTGTTTTATGAAATTCAGTGTATTTTGATGCAGAATGTAGACATAGCTAGTCATGGAACTGTAAGCTCCATGAGAGAGTCAAATGTGTATCTGGGTGTATCTGAGGGGCTCCTAACAGTAAGAGTAGTATCTATCCCTGGTGCATGAGTTAGCTTGTTGGAGTCCATTCTCTATAACTGTATGCCTTTCTCAGCCTTAATGCAGGGGAGAGGGCTGTGGTCCTGCCTCAACTTAATGGACAGGTTTGTTGACTCCGCATTGGGAGCCCTTACCTTTGGGAGGAATAGAATGAGGTGGGTGGGCAGGATGCAGGATGTGGGAGGGGTGGGAGGGAGATCTGTGATTGGAATATAAATACATAACAAGATAGATAGATAGATAGATAGATAGATAGATAGATAGATAGATAGGAAGAGACATAATAGAAGAGAAATAATTGAATGAAACCGAAATGAAACAAGAGGATTTTGCAACCCAGACTGATCACTGGGAAACCAGCATTGAACTGATCCAGACCACATAAATGTGGATGTCAGTGAGGAGACCTTGGAAATCTATGGGGCCGATTATAGTAGATCAGTACTTATTCCTAGCATAGGAATGGACTTTGGGATCCCATTTCACATAGAGGGATACTCCTTCAGTCTAGACACACGGAAGAAGGCCTAGGACCTATCCCAAAGGATATGACAGACTCTGAAGACCCCCCCTCATGGAAGGCCTCACTCTTCCTGGGGAGCAGAAATGGTATTGGATAGGTAGGGTGTTAGTTGGGGGCAGGGGAGGAGGGGAGGGAGAAGAAACAGGGGTTGACATGTAAAGCAATCTTGTTTCTAATTTAAATAAAAAGAACTAAAAAAAAAACACCTCAACTTCAAAGACAGACATTACTTCAGAGGTAAGGGTTGGGAAAAGATTTTCAGGAAAAAAAAAGAAAAATACAGATTTTGCTGCAGACCCTCATAGAACTTAAGCAAACATGTTATGAATTGTTTTCTCTTAGATGTCTCACAGGGACTCTGCTGCTGCCCCAAGAGTGGAAATGTAGCCACACAGTAGTAAACAAAACTGAGCACATCTTAATCTGCTTTGATGCTTGAAGCATATCCTGGAAAAGACTCACAAGCATGAATAAGAGTTGTTGATTTTGGACTGTTGTAGTGTGGAAGCTGTTTGGAGTAGATTAGCCTGAACAAATTGCATTATATAAACTGTGAAGAAAAAAATCCAACTTGAGTTTTTAAAGTTATGCATTTCACTTTTTAATTTTACACACAAAACAAGGTTTTATGGAAGGAAATATTTATTGTAAAAAGTAACCTTCCGTGAATAAATTAATTCTTTATCCTTTTTCTATAGATCTGACTTTTACCATTTTTATAAATCTTTCTTCAATTTCTGTATGCATACTTCATGGTTCAGCTGTCATCCATTTATAGGATGAATTTTCTTCAAACATTCTGTGGAGTTGGTGCTGGTATCCAAAGATGGATTTTACTAGCACCTCCACAGCTTCCATCTGCTTCCTTTGACTCTTAAACTTCCACTCTCAAGGTAACTCTTCCCTGGATTCCAATGACAAGGACAAGTGGTGTCTGCTTTATACTTTATAAATGTGGGGAGAGAAATACTTAATCATTCATAACTCACATCTATCCATTGATGCATTTGCCATCTCAACCACATCATTGCATGCTGTTTGTTATTGCTACTCTTATTGCTGTGCATTATCGACACAAATAAGTCAGAATATGTTTACTCATTCCAATGTTCCTTGGCATTGTGAATAGTGGAGTTTCTACTCTGAACTCACTATTTAAAAGAGGGAAGCCATAAACAATTTATTGCCTGTATTTTGTTGAATCCATCTACTTGAACAACGCCTAAAAGTACAATAAATGTGTATTGTATGCCTATAGACATGCAAAAGATTTTTTTTTGAGTTGTTGACCTAGGCTTTTGTTTACGCAGGCAACATGAATGTTCTTGTGTATCACATCCTTTAACACCTTAAATTTGCCTTCCTGTGCTTTCATATACTTAGGAATGTTGGGCTCATTTCACCCATGTGTATTTGCATTTTACTAATGCTTAGAGAAGTTGAATGTTTTAAAAATCATGACTATTGATTATTAGGATTTTTTCTTTGGGAATTATGTACATTTTATTACTGACACAAAAACCTTTTGAGTCTTAGTGTGATAGATGCATTCAAATGTCTCCTCTGTGTGTGGATGACAACATCATTATTTAAGTGATGACTTTTATTTTTAACCACATTTAATAATCGCTTAAATTCTTCCCTTTCATAAATTTTTCTTTAAACTAATTAATCCACAGCAAACTGTCCTGAATACCAATGATAATCCTCAAAATAACACAATTTTTCCTAAACAAAACATTAAGCAAAGCTGGGTGTTGGTGGTGCACACCTTTAATCCCAGCACTCGGGAGGCAAAGGCAGGTGGATCTCTGTGAGTTCAAGGCCAGCCTGGTCTCCAGAGAGAGTGCCAGGATAGGCTCCAAAGCTACACAGAGAAACCCTGTCTCCCCCCCAAAAAAAAATAAGCAGAAGTTTATAAAGTTGACTATATTGTAGATGCTAATTGTGAAAACACAAATGTTTTTGAAGTCACTGATTCAAGTGACAGTTGCCAAATAGTGCCTTTGCTTTAAGAAATTCCAACAGTATATTTTAAAAACATGTTTAATATAATTAATAGTAAGCTACGGCAAGTAGAATGTTTGAGTTTATCCCAAAGAGTTTGTATTTCTGACAAATATCAGGGTTTCTTTATTCTATAGAGAAAAATATTAAGACCAAGTAAAAGTTTTTAAATGTAATATAAAAACATCAATAAAATAAAAATATCTATGATTCTTTGCTCAGGCTACTCAGATCACATTTACTTAAATTTTGTCAGTAAACTATCAGAAGTGGATGACAATAGTTTGATGTGAACACAAAATTAACAGTAAGCCATTTAAAATAGTTAAAAAAAAACAGTGTTTGTTCATATTAGATTTGGGAGTAGTAGTAACAGATCAAACATCTCAGTTCATACTACAAACTCTTTAGAATGTGAAGTTTTATGAGGATGCCATAGTGCATTATGGGACTAAGTAATCAGTGTCTTGTCTAATGCCCAGGTCACAGAGTAGATGTTCATCTTACTCTATGCTAATTATACTCTCCAGTGCAATGGCATCTCTACAAGACCTTCCCACATGCCATCAGTTCACATATCACATCACTAAAAAAGAACACCAGAAATGAGATTGGGAGGGCTTAAATTCCAATTTGAAGGCTTGAATATGTTTGCTATCGAAGCTCTGAACTCACCAGTTTTACCTGGCTGAAAATCCAGAAACTACTTCAATTTCATAAAGTTGGACATGCCATTTTACTACAACCAGAACCTAAAGGATGCTGAAAGTAGCTGTAAAATGTTAACATCACAGTATGAAATCAGCCATGAAAATGATATCATTTACAAAAGACAGCCACTAAATAGTTAATAGTAACATATCAGGAAATTGAAATAGTTTGGTATTGCTCATCCTGGATCCACGGTGTACCTGGTTTGCCTTAATGTCTTTTCCAGTTATTGTAATAAAATGTACCTGATAAAAGGTACATAAGGAAGAGTTTATTTTGTCTTACTGTGGCAGGGCCATTAAACTGTGGTGGTGGGGAAGACACAGGGATGGCTTTAGAAGCCATGACATTATGGGAAGGAGGCTGGATGATGACATTGTGTCTGGACTCCTGAGAAAGAATGGAAACAGAGAAAGAATGGAAAATGGGGCCAGCCTCCAGAGTCTCAAAGACAGCTCACAGTGATTCATTTCTTCTAACAAGTCGGTACCCACAAGGGTTACACAATTTGGACAAACAGTATCACCAATTGTGAACCAAGTGTTCCTAGTTCCATGAGCTTTGTGCGACATTTCAATTTTTTTGTTGTTGTTTTTCGAGACAGGGTTTCTCTGTGTAGCTTTGGAGCCTATCCTGGCACTCGCTCTGGAGATCCGGCTGGCCTCGAACTCACAGAGAGCCGACTGCCTCTGCCTCCCGAGGGCTGGGATTAAAGACGTGTGCCACCAGCGCCCGGCTGCGACATTTCAACTTTAAACATCAATGTATTCTAAATACTTTTTTTAACATAAAAATCATAACATAAAGTGATTGAGTTCTTGCCACACAATTTTTATAAACACTTTAAACCATTAAAATTTTAGCATGTGTGAATCATATTTTAATGGTTTAAAGTAAAGTGTTTTTTTAAGTTTCTCAAATTATGTAAAAAGCACAACTGTCCAATTTTAAAACATATTTATCACTCTAACTAGAAACCCATACCAATTAGAAGTCAGTTCCCATCCTCTTACTTGTAGACTGAGTGATCTTATAATTTGCTTTTTGTCTCTATGGATTTGCCTTAAATAATCATTTAATATAAATGAAAATATACAATATAAAGTTTCCATTCAACCTTAAAGCAATTAATTCCCCTGATGTTTTCCCAGTAAGCAAGGGTGTCTCTGTAGAATTGTATAATCTCATTATACAATTCTAGGAAATGTAAAAAATAAGTCAGAATTATTTATTATAATTTGTTAACACTTTTCTTAGTATTTATATTATACATATTAATCTTTCATGTTATCATTGTGTTAGGGTACAGTTTTCTTCTGGGCTCACTCCTTACAGAGTCAACTACTGTATAATAGAATAAATCGAATTTACTATCTTTATGGCTTTGACTCCAACTCAAAAAGCGGCAGAGTTGAAATGAAAACTTACCTTAAAAGCACATAATCTTGGCCCAATAATTAGTACATAAAGAAAAAAAGAATTTTTGTTGAGGACTTGCAAACAGAATATTTCAAACAATTAGTTATTTTGAAGTAATAAAGTATTGCCTATCAATGCATTGTTGCTCTCATGTAGTTTATCCCAGGTTGAGAGCAGTAAGTCATCATGCTATCCTGTCTTGAGACTGCCACTGCCAAATAAGTGAGTCCATTTTTTTCATTAATTCGGCCTTACTCAAGCTATGAAGTCATTGGCAGGGGCAGCAAATCCAATGTCCAAATGTCATATGAATGGCTTCTCCATCAATTCTTGGTAGAGTCCTTATTCCCCTTTGGAGTCTCACAAGTCAGACTTCCACAGTCTGTCTTTCACAGTATTCTATTATTTAGATTTTCCACCAGGGTGGCCTTACATTAAGCTATTTCCAGCATTCTAAGGCTTCCTTAGCATGAAATTCCAAATGCTTATTCCTTCTCCTGAAAACCAAATGCCTAAAAACAGATCCTTTGCATATGTACCCAGGAGTGGTACAGAAGAATCACCTGATGTTTCCATTTGGTTTTCTGAGGAACCTACGTAGTGATTGACAGCTTTCCATTCCCATTGGTAGTGTATAAGGACTATCTTTTCTCCACATCCTCTCCAGTAGTTTCCATTTTCTAGATATATTTCAATCTGACTGGTTTGAGACTGTAACTCAGTACACTTTTTGCTTTGCATTTTCCCAGTGACTGAGGATATGGCACACTTATTCATAATTTGTTGGACAGTCTTGCTTTATTTGATAGCTGTTTATAGGGCATGGTTTATGTTCCTTTTCTTTTAAATATTTCCTGTGTTTTGGAAATGAGTCTCCAGTAGAATGAAGACCTGAGAAAACTTTTTTGTCAGCTGTAGGTTGAGTTCTTTCTGTTAAATGTCTCCTCTGCCATGAGAAAGCTTTGAAATTTCCTACAATCCCATTTGTCCAATCTTACTGTTACTTTCAAAGCTACTTAAAGTACTATATATAGATGTGTCTATTCTATGTTTTCTTTCAGTGGTTTGAAGTCTTATATTAATTTTGTGCAGGATAAGAACTGGAGTTTTAATGTAATTTTTTTATGTGTGGGTATATAGTTTCCTTAGCATCAATTTGTTGAAAAGATTCAATGTGTGTTTTTGAACCTTTGCCAAAATCATATTGCTGTAACTATGTACTTGTTTCTGGGTCCTCTATCCTCTTCATAGATGTGTTGTTTTTACTCTAGTGATTTAACATTTATTGCTGTGAGTCTTCAGGATGATTTGAATAAGGAATTGTAATACCTCTAGAATTGCTACTTTCGCTCACTTTCTCTAAAGCTTAAGTTTAACTATTTAAGGTTACCTAAGTTATATTATTGGCTTACTAACTTTCTGATTCTGTTCTGTTAATTGTCCTCATGTTTTTTCTCAGCAAGATAATCCCTAAATTTATTCTTGAAGTTTTTAAAATTTTAAAATTGTCCATATCAGTGCTTCTCATGTGGAATAATCATAACTCTGGGGGAAAGTAGGCATTTTTCTTGATATTATTTATTGTTACAAATAAAAATAGCTAATGCAAAGTTAACTCTTCTACATTAACAGGTCAGCTTTCCTACACCAATTACACACATAATCACACAACCTATCATCTTGTTTTAACATCAAGGTTTTTGTAAAACCTTGGTTTGTGTGGCTTTATTTGGAAGAGAAAATGTTTATCAGTAGTCCTAAATAACTACTAAAATTCTATATTTTGATTTTTTTAAATGACAATTTTCTATGGCTAAGCCTACCGAATTCTAAGTCAACTTTTAATCTGATGCTGCAAAGGTATCTGTGGATAGCCATATTGAAATCCTAGGTAAAATATTTTACACATGAAAATCTGTATAAAAGGTCGGGTCAGTAGCAATTAATTCTTTTTTTTTAGATGTATTTATTTGTTTGTTTGTTTACTTCCTCTCCCTCCTCTTCTCGAAGTTCTTTCCCCTAGACTCCCTCTCTGCCCCCTCCCACCAACTCCTCCTCCTTTCTTTTCAGAAAAGTGGAGACCTCCCATGTTTATCAGCCATAGCATATTGAGATGCATTGAGACAAGGCACTTCCTCCCCTAATAAGGCTGGATGAGGAGGAAACCCAGTAGTAAAATATGGTCAGAGATAGCTCCTGTTCCCATTGTTAGGAGCCCCACAGGAAGACCAAGCTACACAACTACAACATATGGCAGAGGGTCTAGTTCATTTCCTTTCAAGGTTTCTGGTTGGAGCCCCTATGACCCCAATTTAGATGATTCTGTGGTTTTTCTTGTGGTGACCCTCACCCCTATGGCTCCCATAATCCTTCTTCCTCCTCTTCCTCGGGATTTCCTGAGGTCCACCTAATGTTTGTCTGAGGATCTCTTTCCATCTGTTTCCATAAATTGCTGGATGAAGCCTCTCTGATAACAACTGGGCTAGGCAATGATCTGAGTGTAGCAGAATATCATTATCAATCATTTTGTTGACTTTTTTGCCATTCATATTTGGTTCTAATGTAGGTTTCCGGGCTATTAAGCATCTGGGTCCCGACGCTTCATGAAGTTTCAGGGGTGGGCTCCCTCACATGGCATGAGTCTCAAGCTGGACCATTCATTGGTTGGCCATTCTCATAATTACTGTGCCACCTTTACCCCAGTCTATCTTGTAGGCAGGGCAAATTATAGGTCAAAACTCATGTGGGTGGACTAATTCTATAGCAGATTTATGACCTAACAATGACAACCACTGAATTTATTTGAACCCTCACCACACTTAATCAAGAGTTATGTTCCTTTCAGTGATCTAACCTGTCCTTCCAAGGATTATTTCCCTGCATATTCTCTGACTTTAATTAGAAAAGTGTGTCATTTCTTAAAAAAAATAACTAAGTTTAAAGATTCTCAACTGATTCATCTTTTATTAATAATGACAAGTAGAAGTTGTTTTGGAGACATAATGATATACGATGTCAAATTTCCTGCTTTAATTAATACTTCTATTGTTTACATTTGAATATGTTAAATATTCATTTTGATACATGTTGCTTAGGTGTCATAATATACTGCATAGCTGTCAATGTATTTCTTCAAAATCTCCTCACTATCTTCTTCTCTTATCTATAGAGAGAAATGTCATTACTATACATCTAGTCAGGGCACAAAAAAGACAAAAAATAGAAAATTTCCCACTCCTTTGTTCTTAACTAGAATTGGTTTTTTTATACTATGAATTCCTCTCAGTGCTGTCCTACTGCCACCTGCTCAGCTCTTTCTTACAGTCAGTTGCTTTCCCTGCACAGCTTCCTGCCTGGTCCCTCACAAGCCACTCCTTTGTGCTCTTTACAGCCCTGCAGCCATTTTTCTAAACTGCAGATCTGAACAGTTCCCTTTCCAAGTAAACACACTGAAATCCATCCTCTCCGTACACACTGGGTGACACTAAAACTCAAGTGAGGCAGACTGGATGTCATAAATGCCTCTCATGCTCCTTGTCTATTGTGGGTACTATTCTCCTGGAGGTTGGGCTTGGACAGCTCTAGCTGGCTGCAGGTCCTGCATGAGTGCTCTTTTTCCTCTTTCTCTGCTTGGCTTTAATGACATACCTGGTTAATGAAACACTATTCTGTATTCATAAAGAAGCAGGTCTTAGAGGTTTTCTTTTTTTCCTTTTTTTTCTTTTTTCTATTTTTATTTAAATTAGAAACAAGCTTGTTTTACATGTCAATCCCAGTTCCCTCTGCCTCTCACTAACCCCTGTCCCATCCTCATTGTGCTTCCCAGGGAGCGTGAGGCCTTCCATGGGGGATCATCAAAGTCTGTCATATCATTTGGAGCAGGGCCTAAAACCTCCTCTCTATGTCTAGGCTGAGAGAGTATCCCTCTATGTGGAATGGGCTCCCAAAGTCCATTCCTATCCTAGGGATAAATATTGATATACTATGAGAGGCCTCAAAGATTGCCCATGCCTCCTCACTGACACCCATGTCCAGGGGATCTGGATCAGTCCTATGCTAGTTTCCCAGCTATCTGTTTGTGGTCCATGAGCTCCCCCTTCTTCAGGTCAGCTGTTTCTGTGGGTTTCACCAGGCTGTTTTTGACCCCTTTGCCCATCACTCCTCCCTTTCTGCAACTTGATTCCAGGAGTTCAGTTCATTGTTTAGCTGTGGGTATCTGCTTCTGCTTCATCAGCTACTGGATGAAGGCTCTGGGATGGCATATAAGGTAGTCATCAATCTTATTATTGGGGAAGGGAATTTAAGGTAGCCTCTCCACTATTGCTTAGATTGTTAATTGGTGCCATCCTTGTAGATGTCTGGATATTTCTCTAGCGCCAGATTTCCCTTTAAACCTATAATGGCTCCCTCTATCATGGTATCTCTTTCTTGCTCTCCTCTATTCTTCCCCTGATTTGATATTCCTGTTCTCTTCAGTCCTCCTCTCCCCTCCTCTTCTCCCCATCTCTTTTTCTAACTCCCTTGGCTCTCCCCCATGCTCCCTATTAGATCAGGAGATCTTGTCCCTTTCCCCTTCTCAGAGAGACCATGTCCTCCTTGTTTCCTAGCTTCTCTGGCAGTGTGGTTTGTAGGCTGGTAATCTTTGCTCTGTGGCTAAAATCCATATATAAGTGAGGACATACCATGTTTGCCTTTCTGTGACTGGATTACCCCATTCAGAATGGTTTCTTCTAGTTCCATCCATTTGCCTGTTAATTTCATGATTCCATTGATTTCTTCCACTGAGTAGTACTCCATTGTGTAAATGTACCATATTTTCTTTATCCATTCTTCATTTGAAGGGCATCTAGGTTGCTTTCAGGTTCTGTCTATTACAAATTATGCTGCTATGAACATGGTTGAACAGATGTCCTTGTTGTATGAATGTGCTTCTTTTGGGTATATACCTAAGAGTGGAATTGCTGCATCTTGTAGTAGACTGATTCCCATTTTCTTGAGGAGTCCCCATACTGATTTCCAAAGTGGTTGTACAAGTTGGCACTCCCACCAGCAGTGGAGGAGTGTTCCCCTTTCTCCACATCCTCTCCAGCATAAACTGTCATTGGTGTTTTTGATTTTAGCCATTCTGACAGGAGTGAGATGACATGTCAGAGTTGATTTGATTTGCATTTCCCTGATGGCTAAGAATGTTGAGCACTTTCTTAAGTGTCTATCAGCCATTTTAGACTCCTCTATTGAGATTTCCCTATTTAGTTCTGTACTCCACTTTTTAATTTTGTGTTTTGGAAACTAGATTCTTGAGTTCTTTGTAAATTTCAGAGATCAGCCCTCTGTCAGATGTGGAATTGGTGAATATCTTTTCCCAGTCTGTGGGCTACCGTTTTATCTTGCTGACTGTGTCCTTACAAAAGCTTCTCAGTTTCAGGAGGTGCCATTTATTAATTGTCAATCTCAGTGTCTGTGCTACTAGTGTTAGGCTTCCAGTAAGTGGTCTCCTGTACCAATTTGTTGGAGTGTACCTCCCAATTTTTCTTCGGAGAGGTTCAGTATGGCTGGATTTATGTTGAGGCCTTTGGTCCATTTCGACTTAAGTTTTGTTTTACTTTCCTCCCCAACTTCCCAACGTTTTACTTTGTCCCTTCCTCCTCCCCCTCCTTTCTTTTCTTCTACTGTTTGTGATTATTTGCACATTTTGTGAAGATGCAGGAAGCTGGCAAAATATGCTCATCTGTATGTGTGTACTTGTAGAAGCCAGAGGTCAACCTCAAATGTCTTCTTATTGTTCCACACCGGACGTTTTACAGAGAGGCACCCATTCAACATCAAAATTACTAATGAGCTAGAATGATGGGCTAACAGGTACCCAGGACCATCTTATCACTAGCTCCCATCACATGTTTTCTGGGGCTGTGAACTCAGGTCTTTATTTATGCACAGCAAATACTAAACCCACTGAATCATCTCCCCAGCCCAGTTTTAGAGTCTTGTCCAATTCTAGGAGACAGAGCTCATTGCTCTCATATTTTTGCTCTAAAATTATTAGGTACTGGAATACCTTAGTATGTTTTCTACATGCATTAAGTAGTTTATAACATATTTGTTTATTTTCAGAAAAATATTCCTAAAACCGAGAACAATGCAAATTAAAAATTTCCTTAATTTTGTTCATGACAAACTGTGTGCATAAACCAGGCTAATTAATAGAAACCATGAATTCCTAGAAAGGAAGAAGTGAAAATGTTTATTATGAGATCTAAGCTTGCAACTTTTGTTTAGTAAGTTAATGCTGTTGAAAGCATAAATTAATAGGATTCTAAAATAACTTGATAGGATCACACAATTCTTCATTATACACACAGAATAATATGCTGTCAGCTTTTCTGTTTTAAAATACCTCAAGACTTGGAAATAAGAGATAAGGTGCTAATTCTTCATGGCATACTTATACTTCTCTATTATATTTCAAAAATTTCTTATGTAAAAATATCAAAACAGAAGGCACCGAGATGGCTTAGAGGATAAAGGTGACTCTTGTTAAGCTTAACCACATTGATTTAATCCCTTGGACCTATATAGTAGAAGAAGAGAACTGACTCTCAACAATTGTTCTCTGACCTAAAAATGTATGTCATGACATGCACATGCACTCCCATAAGCACATAAAATAAAATTTTAAAGATGTAATAATATATTATCAGTACTCTGAAAACATTGCAGTCATATCAAGTTATTATTGAAAGGTTTATGTAATAGCAGTATTAAAGATAGTTGCAGAGGGCCAGTGTTTTGTCATCTTAAGTCAAAAAAATAAATGAATACTGCCACCCAAAAGATTTTATTTTATGACATTAAATTTCCTTATTTTGATTCAGAAAATAAAGGATATTTGCTATAAATCATGGATTAAAGCAAAGTACTTCAGTTTTTAATCAGTAGCAATCATTTCTTGCAATGAACTTTTACAAATAGCCAGTCACTAGTTCATATTTACTAGATGCATTTATTGAATGCTGTATGTTAAATACTGCCCACATTTATAAAAACAATACAATTTAAAGAGATCTTGCTTTTTATTTAAGGTACAGAACTAAAATTTGATGTTTTAAACAATTATTACCAAATAGGCAAGACCAATTTATTTGTTATCCGTTTCTCTCCAGACTACTTGTTATCATGGAATGTATCTCTATTTAAAGGGTGAGATTCTGAGAATAAGAAAGGTTCAATAATTATAATAGGCATGATTAGAAAATAAAAATAAAGAATAGAAAACAGACTTTCTGACATCTTTCTATAACCCACTCTAGATTAAGTATTCTTTTCACAAGAATCAATATCCAGAGAACACTGAACTCTGGCTTCTAACACAGTCAGAAGTCCATTTATGAAGTAACATTTAAATAAAGCGATCATAGATGATAGTTGTAGTATATTGCCCTAAGAGTAAGCAGGAACCAAGCTGCATATGGTGGCACATATGTACAATCCCAGCACAAGGGTGGCCCAAATAGGTGGATTGTTCCAAGCTTGAGTCCAGCCTGGGTTACCTTGTAGGCACTAGATCAGCCAGAGCTACAGTGAGAGAGCCTGTAAATATGCCAATATAAAGAAGAGTCATTAGAATGTATTGGAATTCATTTTGGGGTAAAAGTTGTTTTAAAAGCTAAACAAAGCATCATCAGCATCTTCAGCGTTGGAATCATTTAGTTATGGATATGGTATCAGCACTTTAGTGATGCAATTAATTGACTTCTTCTGTAATCAAAGTGCTGTGTCAATGGATTACATTGTAGAAGCATCCTGGCAAATGTGAGAATACAGAGGCCTACAGTTACTGCAAGTGTCATAATCACAAAGTCGGCTCACACTTTGTTACTCAGTTGACTTACATGAGAATCTATTTTTTTTCACAATATAGGCATAAATTTTCTAATTCCCAGTGGTGGCAAGATTTAAGGATGGTCAACCCTGACAGGTTGAGTGTAAATGATCTTACAACTGTACCAAGTAAACCTGTAGTTGTACATCTCATACTTCCAGGGGAGAGGAGCCAACTTACAAGCTTTGTATTTCTTTTCACAAGAGCTTTTCCAGGAAGTCTGCTAGAGTAGAAGCAGGTCTCTTTCTTATCCAGATGCTCACATGACTCAGAAATGTGTGCTGAGGAATTAATAGTTTTCAATGAAGAAAAGTAAAATGAATTGCAATGTATTTTATTTTGACTGTATTCTAATCCTTTTCAATTTCATTCATTTTAAAAATAAATGGTGACTAGACATTGGGCAAAGACAAATAGATTAGTTTTTCTTAATCTTTCAGCTACAGATACCTTAGTAATACAAGAAATCCCATTATTCCTTTACAGACTAACATAACTTTATTTAGCAGATAATCATGGCTA
Source organism: Cricetulus griseus (assembly GCF_003668045.3). NCBI lineage: Eukaryota > Metazoa > Chordata > Mammalia > Rodentia > Cricetidae > Cricetulus > Cricetulus griseus. The sequence goes on along the minus strand of NC_048595.1, from coordinate 187,086,543 downwards.
GAATAATTGTAGTTGACTTTTGCTCTTGTCTATGCTGAAAGTGGTAGGCAAAGCATTTGACTGTAATATGATAATGAATTGACAACTCATTAGATCCAGATTTCTATTCTCCCAAGCCATCTTTCTGTACCTTCTACATTCTATTTGAAAGCCAGAGGGGAGGGATATCTTTCATAAAGATGAAAGCAAACAACATTTAATTTCTTTATCTAACATTGTTAACGGTTGGAAAACATGAGTGGACATTACATTGTGGTTATCATCTGTATCATGTAATAATTAAAAAGAAAAGTGGGTGAGTTCTGACATAAATGATTAGCTAAGGAGAGCAGAGTATGACTAGAATTTTAACTTTGTTTTGATCGAAGACACTCTCCATCAGGAAATAACACCATTCTTTTGGCATGTCATATTTAATTCCAAGGGAATTTAGTTTAACACTCACATGCTAACATCAGATTTACCAGGATTTAATTCAGCTTCACAGTGTTTTGCCAAAAGGAAAAATATACAGCCATCCATTTCACAGAGCTAATCAGGTTGCAACTGTTTCCTCTAAGAAACACATGATTGAATAAAATGGATATGAAATAGTGGGGCAGAAAAGCGGAATTTACAAAAATGTTTGTTGCTTTTGGGAAAAATTTACAACATGAGTGAAATTCTTGTTCCTTGTATGTTAACAAAAACACTCAGAAAGCAAGGCTTTCTCAGATAAAAACGAAACACAAGCATGCGCCCTTGGAGCCCACTAGGAAATCAGAGGAAATGCTCACATTTCTATAGCCAACTCTTTCACTTCTTCTGATGATGAAGTAAAGGTTTCTCATTAAGTGTCTTTTCTGTCATCATAGGGTATTTAGGTGATGGACTTTCATTCAGTTCCTTGAGCCTTTTCCACGCTGTATTCTGTAAACTTATTAAATAGTAGAGAGTACTTATTATTGATTGCAAGGATAGAGAACATGTTGATAATGTTTCATGCCATTCAAAGAAAGATGCAGATCTGCTCTTATAGCTTGCAGGACTCCTACAAAAGAGGCAAGACAGCCCCTTTGGGGGAAGCAAGGGATCCTTATACAATGCTCCATACTCCATTAGTTTGGATCCTAACACCCACGTCTAATGGCTCATAACTACCTATAACTCTAGTTCCAGGATGATAGAATGGCTCTGGCTTCCACAGGCACCTGCACATACATGCATTATAATTTTAGAAGAAACAAAATGATAGACACATAGAAATAATGGACAAGAAATGGATGATATCTTGAGAAGTGATTGTAGAATAATAAACTTACTACTGTAAATGGCAACTTTCATAAAACAAAATTTCTCATCATATCGCAAACATGTCTCCACACTAATTTCACCTAAATTAAATCTACTGTCACAATAACTGATAAGCATTTATTTTTCAAATTGATATTCTTTCTATAGGGCATATTTCAAAAGGGTGAAACTATTTTTCCTTGATCTTCTCATTAGTTCCGGGCTCAGACTTCTATAACAAATGGAATAACAAGGAAAAAAGTGTTTATGTGTACTTGATATATGTAACATAGAAAAGTACATAAGGTAATAGAGACATGGGTTAACCTCTACATTTATGTAGAATGAAGAAGTGGATAGCACTGTAGTATGAATAGATAAACCAATATGATACAATGTGGATAAACTTGAGAGATTCAGGAGCTGTTTGCTCAAAATCCTCCGTCGTTGGAGGAAAAAAATGTCTTTTTTTCCTCAGAGCCTAGCAGGACACTGCTCACAGGGAACAGTTCTGAACTACTATAGCAGAGGAGACACTAAAGAGGGGAATGGCTCTCTGAAGTACCTTTCTGTTGCTTTAATTTCAAATTTTTTCACATTAAAATACTTAGTGGCCAAGATTCGATGATTCAGGGGAGCCATGGTATTCCTAGCTCCAGTAACAAACATATGTTTAAAAGAAACTGCTTCATATACTAATAAAAGTAATAGGATGTTTTCCATAGATTACACAGCTTCTATAACTTCCTTTATAGCTTATGCCCAAAACTAATCTTCTCAAGACATTTTGTGAATGCTTTCATGTTTTTTAGCTATTTAAATGTTAAACACAGACAACTCTCATTTGTAAGATAGATGCTATTTTAATTTGTGAACTTTTCAGTGTGTGATCATTTTAACATTACATAAGAAATGAGAGAAAATTATGTGATGTACAATATGCTGAGAAGTCCTTAGACTTATCATATATGTTGTTTTCTATAGCTTAGGTGTGAATGGAAAACTATACAGAATAATAATAAGCTACAATAGGATTTGATGTTACATTTGAATTCAAAGCAAAGACTTGAGGTGGGAAAGATAAAATAATCCACTTGACTGCACTTGCAAGGTCAGCTCACATGCATCCACACACGCATGAGACCACCATCTCAGAGGCTCGTGTCCGTCAAAGTCTGTTTTGCTTTGCCTCCGGCATTTGAAATTGAAAATTCTATTTGTTGTCTCAATGTGTTTAATAATTTTATCTTTGTGTTTCTGTTTCCCGTGAAGACAGATGACACAACTGGAAAGTCACTGAGAGAAGTGTGCCTCTCCTGGGCATGATTTCTGTTCTCCTGCTTCTCTAACAAAGTCCTGGGCTTGCCCTTTCCACACATCCTTGCCAACATTTCTCAGCAGTTGTTTTGTTCATCTTAACTATTCTGACTAGGGTGAGATGAAATCTCAAAGTAGTTTGAATCTGTGTTTCTCTAATTGCTAAGGCTGATGATCACTTTTTGAGAGATTGTCTGTCTTGAAAAATCTCCAACTTCTCATTTTCACCAGCGTTTCCAAATTTTGTAGTTTCTTCTGCTGTTTGGAAATAATGTTCTTTTTTATTTTTAAAATATATTTCCCTTTGTGGGAAACAGATTCCCCCACACACACATATTATATTCCCTCCTATCTGGATCCACCCCGTTTCTGTCTCTCATCAGAAATAAACAGGCTTCTTATGTATAATTATAAAAGAAAATAAGATAAAACAAAAACTGACACATTGCAATAGGATAAAACAAGCAAACAAAAGAAAATAGAAGGAAAAGAGCCCAAGAAACAGCACAAGAAAGTGATGGACAGTCAGAGACCCACTGTTTCTCACACTCAGGTTCCTCAAAAAAAAAAAAAGATATATATATTCTCACAAACCACAAACACAAAGGGCCTATAAAGTAAAAAGAGAGAAATATGTATAAATATATATATTGCATTTTATATATTTATATATGATACATATATATCATATATATATATATATAGTTTGTTATATATAATAAAATTTAAAAATAAGACAATAAAAAACCCTGACAAGCCTGGAGGTGGTGGCACACACTTTTAATCCCAGAACTCGGGAGGCAGAGGCAGGTGAATCTCTGTGAGTTTGAGGCCATCCTGGTCTACAAGAGCTAGTTCCAGGACAGCCTCCAAAAGCCACAGAGAAATCCTGTCTTGAAAAACCAACCAACCAACCAACCAACCAAACAAACAAACAAACAAACAAACAAACTAACCCTGACAAGACATAATGAGACAAGGAACCTCCAAAGATGCCATTTTCTGCTCCTCATCTACTCTTCTGGGCATGCAGCCTACTCTTGCAAGCAGTTTGTTTCCCCAGTGAGACTCCCTTGAAGAAAACACAGTTTTCATTTGCAAGTGATTATCAAGTTAGAGATTGTATCTAGATTAGGGATGGGGACTTGTGTCCAATTCTTTCAGCTCTAGGTTCCCATTTGGTGCAGACCCGTGCAAGCCCTGTGTATGCTGCCTCTGTCTGTATGAGTTCATATGTGCATTCATCATGGTTATTTAGAAGGCCTTGTTTTCTTGGTGTATTCCATTTCCTCTGGTTCTTATACACTTTAGTCTAGCACACAGTTCCCTGTGCCCTAAGGTGAAGGGATGTTTTGGAGACATCCTGTTCAGGGCTGAACAGGCTACACACACACACACACACACACACACACACACACACACACACACACACACACACACACACACACACGTATTACAGTAGTATTTGGTTTTACCCTATGTCTCTGAGCTATCTATTCTCAAGCTCTCAGTCTCCAAACAGTGTTGGGAATTTGTTCCATCTTATGGAGTGGGCTTAATCAAATCAGATATTGGTTGGTTACTCCTACATGCTTTGTGCTATGGCTGCACTAGAATATCTTGCAGGCAGGACACCATTGTAGATAAAAGTGTTTGTGGTTGAATTGATCTGTACATTTCTCCTTTGGATGCATGCTGAGTACCTCCTGTACCAATGACGTTAGTGGAAGCACTATGTTCTCAAATCTTGCTGTCTGCCTTCTAAATCTGAGAAAAAGGGAAATTTTAAGAATCATAGAATTTCAGGATCTTATACATTTTTTTCTTTCGAAAATGGCCATCTAATCTTAAAGCCTTAAACATGCCTTTAAACTTGTATTTTGTTGCTTAATACATCAAACACTAACCCAGAGTTCATTAGCTTGACTTGCTAATGCATGAGGCATCCTAAGGTAATACCAGCATTGCTCTGGGAGCAAGAAAGCAAAGTGGTTATCAGAGCATCTCATGTTATTTAAATGACACTGTTAATTCATGAGAAGAAATTACTTGTGTCAACTAAGAACATGGTGCTAGAATTTGCAGTGTGATCTTGTTCAATTTAAAGTCAATATTTTAAGGAGTTTTTCTCAGACTCCTTGTGTGTGAAGCATGAAATGAAATGATTTTCTAAAGTAAAAGTTTCACATAAATGAAATACTATAGAGAAGACCACTCAAATGATATTTCTAATTTATTGATATTTGAGATACAATATGTAATATATGTATCCACATAATAGCCAAAGAAAACTTAATTTGGTACAGAACAGGAGAGCCCTAAGGGCAAAATATAGAACATAAAAAAAGATGTCAAGGCAAATGGAATATAATGTATAATAATTGTACCTGGATCCTTTTATTTCTTTATCTAAAATTCTCAACTATATGCTTTTTTGCTTATCAACTGGTGATATATTTCCTACCTTTAACTATCAGATAAAACATTTTTATCATAGAGAGATTTGAGGTGAGCTCTGCAATCAAGCAGGTCGGCCTAATTCCCACTGCCAGAGGTTTACATATTTTTGTTAATTCTTCCTAAATGGTTTCATTGAGATAATTACTCTAACTTCTCTCTCCTATCAACCTTCCTTATTTCAGTCAAGGTTAAGTAATAGAGTAGAATCAGTGGCAGCACCCTGAAACACACTGATGCTATAGTTGTGCTGTAAAGCTATTTATTTCATGCTCCTCTTGAAAGTAACCCTTGTACCTAGCAATATAAACACCAAACATTTGCAGAAATGTATGAATTTTAAGAGGTCAGAATGTGTGAGACCCATTCCCGGTAGATATATGTGTTCAAATGAATGATCAAGTTCAAGCACATTAAAAGTACTACAGTTTACAATGACTGTATTTTGTTAGGAAAATGTATTTTGTTAGGAAACACAGACAAAGTGTGTGAGTAAACATATTGGGACTTCTATGATCAAATGCTATAACTCTCTTCCAGGCTAGAGAATCTGTAGCTTTATAGATCAACTAATAGAAGAAATGGAAGCCATGTGTAATTTTGAGTTTCATTGGCTTATATTCTCCAATACCAATAGGAGTTGATGTTATTATAAAAACCCACAGTCAATGAACATTACCAGTTATTGTGTACTGTGTCAGTACTGTGTTCAAGAAAGGTCATCAAAATTTGTGGTCATCCAGAGTCTTCCCTGAAACATTGATCTTGCAAATCGGTATTTAGTTTTACTCTATGAGTTGTTGCTTGAGTAAATCATACTTATCAAGCTTCTATGGAAATTAGCTTGAAAATGAAGTCAAAGTCATTTCTTTTCCTCAAAAAAAGATAGTGTGTGTGTATGTGTGTGTGTGTGTGTGTGTGTGAGAGAGAGAGAGAGAGAGAGAGAGAGAGAGAGAGAGAGAGAAAGAGAGAGAGAGAGAAAACTAATATTCACTCTTTTTCAGTAATCATTAATCTCCCATCTATTGGTGTTGTCATGTTTAGGTTCTGTTTAGGCAATCATATTACAGAGATTTCCTGAGTGTAGGCTCCTTGTCATATATAAAAGACACTTGTCCTTGTCCTCTGACTCTTACAAACTCAGCCTCTTTCACAATATTACCTAAGCTTTAGGTGTAGGAGTTGTGTTGTAGATGCATTGACTTCGACTGGTCATTCCATAGTCAGTTGTTCTGTGCATTTTGATCATATATGGATTTCTGTAATGGCTTCAATCTATCAGGAAAACAAACAGCTCAATTTTAAAAATAGACTGGATCTGGAAAAAGAGTTATCAAAAGAAGAAATGGAAAACACTAAGTAACATCTCATAATGAGAACATGAACTCTGTGATTAATTGTACTTATTAAATAGGTACAAAATAAAAAATACACCCACACTAAATGATGAGGCTGCAAAGCTGCTGCTCCTCTTGTTCCCAAGGAAGATGGGAGATCCGGGAAAGATCACCAAGATACCACTGCCAACTAATCCTCCACAGTCCAAGAGACAGAGAGAGAGCCCTTCGCCCTGCACTGGCCTTATTTTTAGGGTATTGAGGTCACGTAACCCCAGAGAAGACCATGCCCATTGGGCCAAGCTCCCCAAATAAGATTGGCTGTGAGATCGAATTTCCACAACAGTCTCAAATCATAATGGCTACAGTAAACAAAACAGCTGACAGTAAATGCTAGCAGTGATGCAAGGGGCTTACTTTCAAACCAATAGTTTGAAAACATGTCTCTGATATCTGGCACTGAGGGTTTTGTTAGATATTTTCTGGCTCTTAAGTGGAAATTTTCACCCCCAAATACTGTAGCTTCACTCAAACTATATATAAGATACATAGATACATAGATACATAGATACATAGATACATAGATAGATATCAGTACATCTCTATATGTCATTTACTTTCATGTCATTATCTTCTTGCGGATGGTGTGCACAGAAATTCTTTTGCCATATCCGTGGTTCCTAATTCAGTATCCTGTGTTAGTGGATGAAAATAAATATTATGAATGAGTGAACAAATGAAGAATAGATTGACTTAATTATTTGAGAAATTAATAATGAGTAATTCTAAAATGTTTTAAACTCTTCTAAATTATAGTCCTATGAAAACATAATGGGAATATTAAATACATGATTTTCAAAACACATGAATTGTAAATCCATATTTTTAGAGAAGTTCAACTTTGAGCATGCTTCATACTGTTTTAACTTCAGAGAAAATCAAACTATTAATTATTGTGAAACTGTTACTTATGTATTTTAACAGCTAATGTTGGTTTTCTTTGGATACACAGAAGCTCTAATTCCCAGGTGATATAAAAGTGAAACAGATAGATTCCCATGATATTCAAGAGTGTTTTTCTCTCTTAGACAGATATACTCATGTTCTCTGAAGCAGCTCCATGATTAACCTATCTTCTTCATGCCTTTTGTTCCCTGATTAGGAAATCTTTAACGAGGACCCTGAGCAAAGTTGCCTCACACTGTCAGATCATATTTGCTGATTTCTGAAATTTAATCTTAAGGTTGGAAGAAAAGATTATTTAGGATTTTTCTTTTTTCTTTTTATGAACTTAAATTTCAAAGACATTGTTCTCACAGTAGAACAATATCAAGGAATTACCAATATAACAGAATAGTAAATACCTTGGAATGGAAGGGCAAATAATTCCATCTGTTTGTGTGCATACACTGGAGTGCTCAATACATTCTGGAGTTACTCTACTTTCCAATGAAATGGGTTTAAAGTGAGGACTTCCCAGATGGGTTCAAAGGATGTAAAATACACTTGATTGGGTGGTGTGTTACTTTTCTGTTGCTATGACCATTTCCAAGAAAAACTAGAAGACAGCATATTGGGCATTTACAGTTTCATAGGGTGAAGCCATGGCCATCATGATGTGTACCATATATGTTGCTGGGGCAGTCGCTAAAAGCTCACATATTGATCCACATATAAGATAGAGAGAGCTAACTGGGAATGGTGTTAGATTTTCAAACCTTGAAGACTCACTCCCAGTGATGCACTCCTTGAACAAGCCAAAACCTCCTAATCCTTTCCAAACAGTTCTACCAACTGGAGACAGAGTATTCAAATATATGAACCGGATGGCGGACAAGCTCATTCAAATGGCCACAGGTGGGAAGGAAGGTAGGAGAGTCTGGAAGGAGTTGGGGAGAGGGGGTGGGCCCATTATGTGAAGTTCTCAAAGAATAAACAGAAACATTATTTTTTTTTTGATTCAACTTGAAAACAGTGCCTCAGCTCTACTAAAATCAAAGAATCAATAGTGACACAATTTTTAACACTTTTTTTTCTGGACCTAATATTGCAAGTATTGTCTACTATGTCATTACTATGACAGAAGACCTCAGACCTGAAACATCAAGTAATGTTAAAAGTTCTGGAGGTTGAGAACTATGACCATGCTTCATTTACTTTTGATCTTCTACTAACATACTCATCAATTAAAAATATGGATGCAAATTCTTTTAAGATGCTTGGTTTTAAGTAGTGTAGATACCTGTGAAGAAAAACAAAGCTAGTTCTTAAGCAGTTCTGCTCCACAGAAGCAGATGGTGTATACTTTGGATACTCTGATGATATTTTTAAAGTACACAGATTAAAATCAAATATTGCATTATTTTATATCACTAAGAGTTTTGAAAGTACAATTTTGATAATTTTTTCAAAGTACAATATCAGCATTAATTAAGAGTTATTTTTAAATATTTTAAGGCAATATATTTAAAAAGTTTGTCTTCGGGGACTTTAATAAATATATTGAGATTGTGAACATTTATAAGAGGGTAAAATTACATGAAGTTAAAAAAATGAGAGGAGTAAGGAATCTTTCGCTTCAAAAGTTCAGTTGAAGAAAGGGCGGAGGGATCATATGAACAACAGGGGCCAATATCAAGATTGGCAAAACCACAGAGACAGCTGACCTGAGCTACTGGGAGCTCAAGGACTATGGACTAATAGCTGGGGAACCTGCATGGGACTGAACTGGGCCCTCTGAAAGTGGGTGACAGTTATGTGGATTGATCTGTTTTGGGGGGGCCTGGCAGTGTGACCAGGGCCTATTCCAGGTGCATGAACTGGCTTTTTGGAGCCCATTCCCTATGGTGGGATACCTTGCTCAGCCTTGATACAGAGGGGAGATGCTTGGTACTGTTGCAACTTGATATGCTAGACTTCACTGACTTCCCAAGGAAGGCTTTAACCCCTATGAGGAGTGGATGGGGAGTGGGAAATGGGGGAGGTGGAGGAGTGGTAGCAGAGGGAGGGGGAATTAGGGTTGGTAGGTAAAATGAAAAAAAAAAATTAAATAAAAAGAAAAAGAAGCATTATAGTATTAAGACTTGATAATTAAGTTATAAAATTCTTTTATATGGTAATTTTAATGTATGTAGTATTTAAACAAATGGTTGATAACTCAAAGAATTTAAAATAGAAATTATATAGTATATTAAATTAATACATATTTCTGTTCCTAATATTTATAATGTCTTTTTCTTAAATTATATTTACTGTTTGAACTGATTTTGCAATGATATATGTCTTTTGTTTTCTTCTTTCTAACAGCTTTATCAAGTTGAAAGGAATACTTTTATTTAGAAGCATGTGGATTCACTTTTCTTACTTCAAATTGATCCTTGACCTCTTGAGGCCAGATCTAATTTCAGTGTAACCAGGAGCCTGACCCTGTCATAGAAGCTAACCCTTCTTTTGGAGCACAAATGACCAATGAGATGATCTCCATAAAGTCATCTGCCTCCAGCTTGACAGCCATGCTCAAGCCAGGGGGCAAAAAAATGCCACAGCCTTAAAATATCTTCACTCATGAATTAACAAGAAGATACAACACACAGATGAAAAGGACTAAGTTTTTAAGGAGCCAACAGGTAAACAAAATCAAACAATCTTATTTCACAAAGGGAAATCAATGTTCTTGGATATCAGCCTTCCCAGAAAAAAAAATACAATTCATCAATGAAGTTATTAAATTATACATTGACTTATCATTTTAAAAGGTGGAAATTTAAGGACAAGAAGTATTTCAAGACAGAATTAATCCTCATTTCAACATACTTAGACAAAACCAAAACTGAACCAGCCAGAACATTGCATGAATTCCGGGATTAGGAGGAATGCTGCTGTTTGCAGAGATGGGCATGTCCACAGTATATACACCCTCAAAGCCATAATGGATAGCAGCATTGGCACCAATTCCTTGAAAAGTACCAGTGTTACATCCTCGACCTCATATTGGTTGAGAGAGGAAGTCAGTTTGCACTGATTACTTCTCCATGCACTTCTGATATTTGCACAGTTGCTTCCATTCAGGGTAATGAAGTGTTTTGTTATTTGCACAGATGATGCCACCAGTGTTGAGATCACAAGAAGCAGCTTCTTGCAGGCATCCAAAAGGATTACATGAGAATTCTCAAGATAATGAGTTCTCTTTTTTTTTCTGGTTAACAAAAGTTACTTAATTAAAGAAATGAATTTGTTTCTGAACCAAACTGTAGAATTATAAAGAAAACATCATTGTTGTCAAATGAATGAGAATGAGATAAAAAAGGTTTTTTTATATCATTAATATTAAGAAGTTGAACACGGTAAACTGTGTATTAAACAGTGATATTTAATTCTGTTTGTTCTGTTAATTCAAAAAGTCATTTGTAATTTGTATTTGACATGTAACAATTTTATAATCATTTCTCTCTATGTTTCCTGAGAAAATGTATCAGACAAACAGCATTTTTTTCAGTTTATTTTTCTAAATAAATGTGTTGTTTGTAGAAGCTGTGGTTGTTTATTTAATTTAGTTTTTGTTACCTGACAGTTCCTCCTTTTGTTTGGCTAAGAGCCTTTTTGCATAATTCAGAATTAAAGATAGGCTGAGGTTTCAAATCAGTTTATAGTATAAAATTATGCTCTGGTTTCTAAAACCTAAGAAGATGATACATTTTTTTACACCATGACTTTCTTGTAAAGGACTATTTAATGTCATTGTAGCAGGATCAAGCATTTCTATTCATACAACAATGTTTCTGGAAAACAAAGTTCAGACCTTATAACAGGAAAGATTTTTCTTGTCCTCTTCCTGGAGAATAAAATTGTATTTAAACAGTTAGATCATTAATCATAGCTAATGAGCCCTCATTACCCTCCCCACAGAGATCTGTTTACAACATCCATAATTATGCTTAAAACTGACTAAGCAATCAGACTAGAGGAAACATGAACCTCTCAATCAACAAAGGTTTATTGAATGCTCACAAAATGCTCATCCACAGGTATGGGTTCTAGGCTGACAAGGGTTGGTGAATGCTGCTGCCAGCAGTAAGTTGTGTGATCTGATGTTCAACTATATTATTTAACAATTGAAAGAATGATTCTTGAATTTATTTATTTTTTATTTATTTATTTTGCTTTTTCAGGACAGGGTTTCTCTGTGTAGCTTTTGGAGCCTATCCTGGCACTTGCTCTGGAGACCAGGCTGGCTTCAAACTCACAGAGATCTGCCTGCCTCTGCCTCCTGAGTGCTAGGATTAAAGGCATGTGCCACCAGCACCTGGCTGAATTTATTCTTAAACTTTAGTCTGATACTAAAGTCCTGTCATATTTTCTACATACAAAAACTGGCTGATTTTCTGTGGTCTATTTTGGTTCTTGCAGTAACCTGTAACATAATAAAACATTGTTTGCAATGCAACATTTGAGCCCCTGAAAATTAAGACACTATACCTGAAAATTAATACAACTGGAAATCAAATTGTTATTCCTGTGGGTTGCTGAACACTAATGTATAAGTGTCTGGATTCATTCAGATTCTTTAAAATCACAGTGATTGCTTCAAACGGCAAAATATTTGAAATTATATACGGGAAGTCAGCTTTCCACATCTAACAGTAAATTTCATCAATAATGAATACTTGAACATAGCTCTTCATTTTGCAAACATGATCTGCCATTAGCAGCACTGTGTATAATGTACACTCTAGAAACTCCTGAAAGATTTGCAAAGATGTGAAATGATAATTTTGCTCTTCAACAGAGTTATTCTCATAGGAATTTATAATGTATGTTACAGTGAGGTAGGATGTAGGTGGCCAAACCAGGGGAAATGTCTAAAATTCTTTCTTTCAGTTTTTCTCTTTGGATGTTTTATTTATTTTCTAGTCTACTTTAATCATCTATCAATCTCTTTCTCTTTGTGTTAAAATTTTAAATTCTTCACAGTTTAATTCACAATTCTGTATGTCATTAATAAGATCTATGATGCTGTCCTCAGTGTCCACTTAGAAGTATTAATAACAGATTCTTTTCAAGTCAAAAAGGACTATATAGGTAATATTCACCAACATTTTTTCTTCAGCCTTGCTCTTAGGGACAAGCACATAGAACAAAATTCCCCAATGTGCTGGCTCAAATCCAGCTCTTGGTGGAAGACTACTCTTCATTTGCTGGGTGCTCATTATATGTGCTGTATTTAGGTATAAGAAAAAGAAGATGAGGAGAAAAATACAGAAATCTTATTTTGATAGAATTGTACATGTTGGAGAGAATTATATCAAAACTTTAGCTTCAGTAGTTAACAAAAAAAATTAAAACTGTGTGAACTTCCATGACAGATGTCTATGTTATACAAGGACAATGCATCCAGTAAGAGAAGTGAATACTGAGCTGAGATGAGGAAGATGAATTTAAGTCAAAATGCAAACAATCAGGCATCCAGCAATGTAAGGGGAAAGAACATAGTTGTCAGAAGATCTGAAATGGACTAAATACAGCGGAGCACAGGGAACATGAAACAGCACAAAGAAATCTAGTTGGGGGAGCCACACCCTACCTTTCTATATTTTCAGTAAAAACAGAACAAAGGATGCTTTATGAAGACCATATAGTCTATTACAGAAATCCCTAAATGATAGCAAGTTGCTGAAACAACAATTGTAGGCAATTTTACCCCTCAAAGAAGACAAATTTCCCTCTCTTTACCTCCCACCCACATGCACAAAGGCTTTACTTGATTGCCAAAACAGGTAGAGCTGATAGTTATTCATCAGGAGGATAAGATACCTGAATGAATGCATGCCACAGAAAAGGAGACTCAAAAGGAAGGCAGGTGGGCAACCTTTTCAACTAAAGCATTAGAAATGGCTTTGGGAATATTTTCATCCTACAATTACTAATGAAGATATGAAAACTCATTCAGTAGACATGGATCATAGAGACATGAAAAACTACAGGTAGACAGATGATAAACACGTAGAAAAACACGTAAAGCCAATATTTCTTTATCTATATTTGCCTAAGGGGATCAGAAAAAACAAAACAAAAAACAACCTGGTGTTACTCTGTTTAGTTCTAGCATATAATTCCTAAGTTTATTAGGATTTGGAATTCAGTTGCAGAGAAGGACAAGTGAAAAGCAAAGAGGCCCAAACCAGGCTGGTGAAACACACAGAAACAGCTGACCTGAACATCAGGGAACTCTTGCTCCCCAGACTGATAGATGGAATACCAGCATGGTACTGATCCAGACCCCAGGAACATGGGTTTCTGTGAGGAAACCTCGGAACTCTACAGGACCTCCCGTAGTAGTTCAGTACTTATTCCTAGCATAGGTGTGGACTTTGGGAGCCCATTCCACATAGAGGAATACTCCCTGAGCCAAGACACACGGGGGCAGGGGCTAGGCCCTTTCCCAAGGGATACAGTAGACTCTGATGACACCCTATGGAAGACCTCACCATCCAGGGGGAGCAAAAAGGATATGTGATAGATAGGGTTTAGTTGGGGCGGGGGTAGGAGAGGACGGGAGGGAGAAGGGAACTGGATTGTCATGTAAAGCAATCCAGTTTGTAATTCAAATAAAAAAGTTGAAAAAAAAGAAAAGAAAAGAAAAAATATGAACTCTTAAAAAATCTTTCCTCATTGTACAAAAGTTTCTAGAACCCAATATCCTACATAAATGCACCAAGCCATAGGGTGTGAAGAGAATTTACTCTTTCTTTTTAATGAATCAATGTAAAATATTCAGATAATACTTTGCTGTGTTAACATCATTCAAACTGGACTGGAATTAGGGGTAGTAGAGAATAGCATTTGGGGACTAGGGTATGATTCATACCCTAGGGTAGGACACAAAGTAATGCAGGTATTCCAGAAGTTTTGATTAAAGAACTGAATACAATGCAAATTTAAGGAAAACGGTAGGAAAGGGTAGGACACTTTCCTAGCAACTGTATTCAACATTTGACATGGAAAACAATAGGCTCTTGGGAACAGAAATACAATGAATAAACTTCAAATTCTGGGCACCAAAGAGGATATAATGAACGATGACATACACAATGATCTAAATTTCTATATTCCAACTGTTTTTATGAGAGAAATATTATGGTCAGATGGTGTTCATGAAAAATCTTGGTGAATTCTTTGGACTCACACCTTCGTTCAACAAATCTTTCGGTCATCTCTAAGATGGTTAGTTATGGGCTTTCAATTCCACCACTTTGACATTTTCACTTATCAGCAAATTCAAGAGATTAGTCAATGATTTGTATACACATGAGTTAACTGTTTTATCAATTCTACTTTCTTTCACCTTTTTATTATTTTGTATTTTTGATGAGTATTTTGATACAGGGTCTAATTGTATTACCCTGCATGTTCTAGAGATCCCTATACCAAACCAACTGACCTCAAACTTAGAGAAAGTGAGAGAGCCCGAACTGTCTAATCTTTCTTTTTTAACAATAGACACTTAAAGTTCAAGAAACATTATGTGATTGGTCTCCAAATGCCTCAGTCACCCAGACTGGGCACCACTAAAGAGAAGCTTGTGGGGTGGCAAAGTAATGCAGGTATTCCAGAAGTTTTGATTAAAGAACTGAATACAATGCAAATTTAAGGAAAACAGTAAATTAGGCATGGGGTGGAGAGGTTAAAGCTGGCTCTCAAGAGCCCAGTGGTCAGCTACTCTAGCTGATTAGTGAGCATTAGGATAGTGGGAAACCCTGTCCATAGAAGTGAATGAGAAAGGCACACAATGAGGACTTTGTTTTCCAGAGGATCACAACAGAGAATGACACATTCTCTCTCTCTCTCTCTCTCTCTCTCTCTCTCTCTCTCTCTCTCCTCTCTCTCTCTCTCTGCTCTACCTCCCTGTCTCTGTTTGTGTTTGTGAGAGAAATGCAGACAGAGACAGAAAGTGTTAACACATGTATCCAAAGCATGAACACATGTGCACACATACACACACACTCACACACACACACACACACACACACACACACACACACACACACACACACACACAGAGACATGATGGAGAATCACAGGATTCTATCAAATTTCCTCCAGAATTACAAGCACATTTCATTTTTTAAAACTTGGCTCAGTAGATGTTTATTATTATTATTATTATTATTATTATTATTATTATTATTATTATTATTCTAATTACTCATAAAAGCAAATTTTAACTATGACTTTCTTACTGCTGTGCCATTTGCAGGTTCCCATAGGCAAATCTAAATGAGTTTGGAATTATCTGTGATTTAGAGAGCAGTGATAGAATATAGTCCAAAGAATTCAAAACATTGTCCCACTACATAAAACAAAATTATCCTTGAAAGCATAGCCCACTGTTAAGGTGAAAGCAAGCTCCCAAAGCATGGGACTCATATTGTGAATCCCCACTTCAGAGGATCCTGATTCTGTCAAACATAAGTGGTAAGATGCTTAAACATACCAGAAATATTTGTCTTTTGTATTGCAATATGCAAATTAAAACCACAATTTGCTGACATGCAAATTTTTCTAAATGATTTCTGTTTGGGTAGTTGTAGGCAAATAAAATATAAACTTCTGAAACCAAACTGAGACTGCAAAAGTAAATAACAATATTAACAATACATCAACATTACTTCCTTTAGCCCAGTGGTTCTCAACCTTCTCAATGCTATGACCTTTTAACATGGTTTCTCATGTTGTCAGAAGCATAACCATAAAATTATTTTGTTGCTACTTCATAACTGGGATTTTGCTACTGTTATGAATTGTAATGTAAGGATCCAATATGCAAATCCTGAGGAGGATGTGACCCACATGTTGAGAACTGCTGCTTTAGATGATGAGTAATAGGGAATTGTGCAGTATTTTACTATGACCAAAAGAAAAGCTCAAATGTCTTCAATGGAAATATCTAGAAATTTCTAGAAAGAAACTTGGGACAGGAAAGATAACTCAACAGCTAAAAACACTTGTTCTTGCAGGGGAGCTGATTAGATTCCTATGGTAGCTCATAATCATCCAAAATTCCAAATCCAGGGAAGACAAGCAGCTTTTTTCTGACTTCTATCAGCCCCAGACATACATGTAGTGCATAGATATATATTCAGGCAAAAAGTAAAAATAAAATATGAGAGTTGTTTGCTACCCAAGGCACACAAAAACCCAACTAAGAAAGAGAACTACAGACCAATATCTCTCATGAACATTGATGAAAAAATAATTAATAAAATACTGGAAAATCAAATCAAGAACACATCAGAGAAATCATCCATCATGATCAAGTAGGCTTCATCCCAGAGGTGGTTCAACATATGAAAATCTATCAATGTAATCCACCACATAAACAAACTGAAAAAGAAAAACCACATGATCATCTCACTAGCTGCTGAAAAAAGCCTTTGAAAAAATCCAACACCCCATCGTGATAAAGGTATTGGAGATATCAGGGATAACAAGAACATAAATAAACATAATAACAGCAATATAAGGTAAACCAACAGACAACATCAAACTAAATGGAGAGAAACACAACCCAATTCCTCTAAAATCAGGAACAAGACAAGGCTGTCCATTCTCTCCATATCTCTCTAATATTGTACTTGAAGATTTAGCTATAGCAATATGACAACAAAAGGAGATTGGGGAAACAAATTAGAAATGAAGAAATAAAACTTTCACTATTTGCAGATGATATGATTGTTTACATGAATGACCCCCCCCCAAAAAAACCCTACCAGGGAACTCCTACACCTGATAAACACCTTGAAAAAAGTGGCAGGATACAAGATTAAGATTAACTCAAAAAAATCAGTAGCCCTGTTATATACAGATGATAAATGGGCTGAGAAAGAATTCAGAGAAACATCACCCTTTACAATTGCCACAAACAACATAAGATACCTCGGAGTAACACTAAACAAACAAGTGAAAGCCTTGTATAGCAAGAACTTTGAGTCTTTAAAGAAATTAATCAAAGAAGATAACAGAAAATGGAAAGATCTCCCATGCTATTAGATAGATAGGAACAACACAGTAAAAAGGGCAATCTTGCCAAAAGCAATCTACAGATTCAATGCAGTCCCTGTCAAAATCCCAGAACAAATCTTCGCAGAACTTGAAAGAGCAATACTCAACTATATATGGAAAAACAAAAGACTTAGGGTAGCCAAAACCACTCTGTACAATAAAGAAACTTCCAGAGGCAACACCATCCCTGATTTCAAGCTCTATTATAGAGCTATAGTCCTGAAAACTGCTTGGTATTGGCACAAAAATAGACAGGTAGACCAATGGAATTGAATTGAAAACCGTGATATGAACACACACACACACCTAAGAACACCTGATTTTTGAAAAAGAAGCCAAAATTATACAATGGAAAAAAGAAATCATCTTCAATAAATGGTAACGGTATAACTGGATGCTGATGTGTAGAAGAATGCATGGAGATCCATATCTATTGCCATGCACAAAACTTAAGTCCAAATGTATCAAAGACCTCAAGATAAATCCAGCCACACTGGACCTCTTAGAAGAAAGTGGGAAGTACCCTTGAACGCATTGGTACAGGAGACTGCTTCCTGAAAATAACAACAGTAGCACAGACACTGAGATAGACAATTAATAAATGGTACCTTCTGAAACTGACAAGCTTCTGTAAGGCAAAGGACATTATCAACAAGCAAGATTGCAGCCACAGAATGGGAAAAGATATTCACCAAACCCACATTTGACAGAGTGCTGATTTCCAAAATATACAAATAACTCAAGAAGCTAGTGACCAAAACACCAAACAATCCAATTAGAAAATGGAGTGCAGAACTAAGTAGACAATTCTCAATAGAGAAATCTGAAATGGCTGAGAGATACTTAAGAAAGTGCTTAACATCCTTAGCCATCAGGGAAATGCAAATCAAAACAACTCTGAGATACCATCTTACTCCTGTCAGAATGGCTAAAATCAAAAACACCAAGGACAATTTATGCTGGAGAGGATGTGGAGAAAGAGGAACACTCCTCCACTGCTGGTGGGAGTGCCAACTTGTACAGACACTTTGGAAATCACTATGGTGGATCCTCAGGAAAATAGGATTCAGTCTACCACATGATCCAGCGATTCCATTCTTAGGCATATACCTAAAAGATGCACATTCATACAAGGATATCTGTTCAACTATGTTCATAGCAGCATTATTTGTTATAGCCAGAACCTGAAAGCAACCTAGATGCCCTTCAAATGAAGAATGGATAAAGAAATTGTGGTACATTTACACAATGGAATACTACTCAGCAGGAAAAAAAATGGAATATTGAAATTTGCAGGTAAAAGAATGGAACTAGAAGAAACCATCCTGAATGAGGTAAGCCAGTCACAAAAAGACAAACATGGTATGGATTCACTTATATATGGATTTTAGACATAGAGCAAAGGATTACCAGCCTACAAGCCACACCACCAGAGAAGTTAGTAAACAAGGAGTACCCTAAGAGAGTTGTACATGGTCCCCAGGAGAAGGAGAAAGGGATAAAATCCCCTGAGCAAATTGGGAGCGTGGGGGAGGGGAAGGGGAGTTAGCAGAAAGAGAAGGGAAGGAGAGGAGGGGAGAGGACATGAGGGAGCAGGAAGTTTGTTTGGGTGGAAGAATAGAGGAGAGCAAAATATACCATAAAAGAGGGAGCAATTATACGTTTAAAGAGAAATCTGGCACTAGGGAAATGTTCAGATATCTGCAAGTTTGACCCCAACAAACAATCTAAGCAATAGTGGAGTGGCTACCTTAAATTCCCTTCCCCTATTTTGAGATTGATGACTACCTTATATGCCATTCCATAGCCTTCATCTAGTAGCTGATGGAAGCAGAAGCAGACACCCACAGCTAAACACTAAGCTGATCTCCTGGAATCCAGTTGCAGAAAGGGAGGAGTGATGGTAAAGGGGTCAAGACAGGCTTTAGAAACCCACAGAAACAGCTGACCTGAACAAGGGGAAGCTCATAGACCCCAGACTGATTTCTGGGAAACAAGCACAGGACTGACCCAGCCCCTTGAATGTGGGTTTCAGTTAGGAGGCCTGGGCAATCTATGAGGCCTCAGGTAGTGCATCAGTACTTATCCCTAATGTATGAATGGATATTGGGAGCCCATTCCACATAGAGGGTTACTCTCTCAGCCTATAAACATGGGGGAGGGCCTAGGCCCTGCTCTATATGATGTGACAGACTTTGAAGATCCCCCATGGAAGGTGTTACCTTCCCTGGGGGTAGAAAAGGGATTAATGGGGGGCAGTGGAGGAGGGGAGGAAGAGGAAAGTTGGATTGACATGTAAAACAAGCTTGTTTCTAATTTAAATAAAAATATGATCGTTGTATTCATGCTTTTCATTAATATTTGCATTTTGTATAGAAAATATTTTTAAGATTTTCACTATTAAGTATATATAATGGGTGGGTGTGTATGTGTGAGTTCACTTGCCTTTGGGGGCCAGAGTTGTAGGATCTCCCTGGACCTTGGGGTTATAGGCAGTTGTAAGCCATCTGCCATATGTACTCCAGTCCTTTTGAAAAGCAGAAAGTTCATTTAGTAGCCATCCCTTTTTAAAAACATTAATCATTTGAAAATACAACTGATACACACAAGATCAAAGCCTCCATTTATCACCCAATAGATCATCATCCTCTCTATAGAAAGCCATTTTATTGTTTGGCCTTTATATAGAGACCAATGATAACAGTGCTAACATACATGTGTTCTTGGCTATATAATATACATTGCTTCACTATTATCTCCTTAACTTAAGGAGCATTTCAGACAGAAGGAAGAATCTCTGTAATAAAGTGTTCATCTAGTTTGCACAAGGCTCTGGGCCCTGAGAATCATATGCATATAGGAAACCTTATTATCCTATGTCCTCTTTAAGAGAGACCAATTAAAGACTTTAGCTACATGTTTTCTCCTTGCTTTTATGGTTGTAAGCACACTGTGATAGTTTTATTCTGACTCTTGCCGGGTTTGTCTTCTGACCATGTTACAAATTTTGGAAATAGCATTGAGAAATTGTCTATAGTCTTGTCAATTTAATTTTCTATTTTACCTATAATATTGGTGCATACTTTTGAGGTATAATACGCTGTGTTGATTCATTGCACATTGGGTCATGATTGTAACAGGGTAATTAGCTTGCCCATCACTGAAAACTCATAATTTTAATGTGGTATGTGTAAATCCTGTTCTTTCTGTGAAATATACAATAGGCTATTGTTAATCATAGTCACCCAACTGTATCACAGGGCACCAGAACTTATTGCTATGGCAACATATAATATAGACTTATGAGCCTGGTTCTGCCTTGTCACTCTGTACACTTTCTAGCCTCTGGAAATCACGTTTGCCACAAAACTTCTACAATGAACCCTTTCAGGTTTCGCATGAGAGTGCTTGTACATGTTTTGTGGGGAGGGGGGCATTCATATGATAATCTTACTACAGGAATTTGGTGTTTGAAAGCAGGTATTTCTACATTCATCTGCTTACTTTTACAGGTCTGTCTGTCTACCTATCTATCTTTCTATTTCTATTTATCTATGATCTATACATATAGCTATCATCTTTTGTATTATCTATCAGTCAATAATCTACATGACTCTAGAATTGATTTCTAAAGGTATTTCCTTTATCTGTATATTTTTTCTATCAAAGTATTGAGCAACCATAAATGTAGAAATATGTAGTTTTTCTCACTATCTTTCTTATTGTCATTTCAACTCCTGATTATACTCTTTTAGAGTCTAATAACTCAAATAGCTAGGAATTGGGGTACTTTTTTCCTCTTGCAGTTGATTCCATATGGCCCATGGGTGTACATTTCCCATACAGAGCATGCATTCAGTATGGAAGCTGAGGTTAGCTACTCCTTTAAAATTACATGTGGCTATTTTTACATCATTTACAAATGCTTCAGATTTAAAATATTTGTTTCTGTTATTTGTTAGTAATGAAATTCTATATGAAAAGTCTTTCTTATGAGAACATTCTACTTAGAACTTGGAAACAAATTTAAAAACCAAAAAGGCCTGTGTTAGAGACTAGCATAAGACTTCCCCAATAAACAGGGATACATAAATCATGATTTGCTCAAAGCTCAGATTTAGGCATTAGTCTAGGAAACATGAGGAAGGAAGATAATTATGTTAATAGTTTAATAACAAGACATGCTCTTTAAATATGCTTATTGGCCTTTAGAAATTACAATGTTTTCAAATAACACTTGGTTGTGATTTTGGCTGATGGTGAACCTTGCTTTTACAGAAGCTATTAAAATTCTCTGTCCCTGGGATGAGATCATGCTTTTGAGAGCAAACAGTTGTTCAACTAAGGTCTAAAACATGAGCTCTCTTCTTCCATGTGACAGTTTATAACCTACTGTGGTTCAGCCACAAAATTGTCTCCCTTAGAAAGCAACATAATAATTAATAGAGCACAGATAGTAATTCCTGCTCAAGGAGCCTGGCAAACAAGATAAGGAAAACACTATTTGAATTGATTTCTAAATATCAGAAGACTCAGATTACATGTTCCCAATGTAAATAGCCTCATAAGTAGTTACCACATATTTATACATGAAAATTATAGTATCACAATTAAATAACAAATGCTAAGAAATTAAAATCCTTTCTCTCAAACATAAATCTATGGTAGCCTTTATCCAAAATGAAGAGAGTCCACACAGATCCTATTAGCAGAATGCTACTTGTCAATAAGCCGAGGGGTGCTAATAAATAATAAATTTTCTCTTAGAATCTTTATGTAAATCAGAGCACTCATACACTTCCTGAATAAGCTTACATTAAGAAAATTAGGTAGATCTAGTTTAGGTGATTTTTTTTTTGGTGGTGGTTGCTTTGTTTTGTTTCTAGAAAACTCTACATTTATTTCTACAGAAGTTGTATCAGTTTATAATCCAGCAGTGAATAAAGATTTCTTCCTCCCCCATATCCTCACCAGTATTTATTGTCATTTGTTTTCTTGATAATAGCTATTCAGTCCTGGGTGATATGAAAACTCATAGCAACACTAATTTGACTCACTTATTTCATCCTAGGCCAGACAACTCCAAATCCTACTACCAAGATCCTTGCTTATCCATGTTTATTTCTACTTTATTCACAAGAATAAGAAAATGGAGTCAACCCAGATACCCACTAACTGATGAATGAATAAGGAAATATACACAATGGAAATTCATTCAACCACTGGAAAAATAAAATTATGAAAATTTCAGGAAAATGGTTAGGTATGGGAACTATTTATTAAGTGAGGTAATGCAGATTCAGAAAGTCAAATACCCCATCTTCTCTCATGTAAGTCTGCTCTGGATTTCAATTTAGATATACACACTCTGTTTCTGAGTGGGTAGGTGGGTTTATGTGTAGTTATAGATCATCAATCTTAATAGGAGACAGTGAGAAGAGAAAACAACTTCAAGGAAGAATGAAGTCTAGTAAAACACATGCAACATGAAAATGAAAGGAGAAATAGAATGAATGGCAGAGGACAATGGGCTAGGAGAATGAAGAAGAATGTTAGGGGATAGGAACAAAAGAAGAGTTATGTATGAAAACATTATAATGATGCCTATTATATACATTACATACTAATTTAAAAATAAATAAAACCAGAAAGAAATCTTGGATGACTGTATCAAAAAATTAGCAAGAGGGAAAACAAAGAATTACTTCTTTTAGTTTGTATGTCTGTGCTTGTGTGGTACTAAAGGCTGAACCTGGGGTCATGCTCATGTTAGGCATGAACCACTGAACTGCAACCTTGTTCAGCCCCTTCTAAGGATATTTTAGGGAAAAACAGCCTCCCTTTTAGGTGAGTAGGCACTTTTAGACCTATAATATTCAAATCAAAAAGATTTGTCAATGCTACCTACTCAGAATGCTGGCTGAGAGAACTGGGATATTAACTAACCAGAGTAAGAATGGAGATGTGTTCTTGATATCTTTGGAAAGCATCTGGTTCCAAACTAAAGAAAGTTCAACTTTTGAAAGCTTCTCCATTCAGTCTAAGATTCATGTAGACAGACATACTCCTGGAAACTCATAACTAAATGTTTAGGACAGATGTTTGGTAATCTTCCTCTTGACTCTTTCATTTGACAAATAGTAAGAAAGCTGTGTATTCTAAGCTTTGGCTATTGAATAGAGATTCCACAAAGAGCAAGATAAATGTTTGGCACCCAGCAATTCTAGTGTATTTAGGAATACAATGAAGCTGGCAATAAAATTTTGTAAGATGACCAGTGCAGAGCCTTCTCATACTCAAGCTAAACTCTGGGAAAACTTGCATCTAACTACAAATACATACATGTTCTTAAAGTCTAATGAACTGAATTTAATCCTTGGGGCACACATGATGGAAAGAGAGAATCAATACCCCAAAGTTGTCCTCTACCCATTCCATGCTTGCCATGGCTTGTGTGTACCCTACTCACACATTTTTTTTAATTTAATACATTTTAAAGGCTGGAATTTATTAACACTTTCATCTAATATACTATTTGTGGTGGGATACCACCAAAGAAAATCCCTCCTGTTAATTCTCCTCCAACTGAAATACATATGTTTAGGTTCACTTTAATATTGTCTCTGGAGTGGTATTGCCCTCCTGCCCAAGTGATTTAGAAATTATTTACTTATATTGCAGTGTTTTCTTCCAGAAAGGATTTGTGAACATTTATAACAAGGCATAATATGTAATCAGACAAAAATGCCTAACAAGTGGGGGTGAGAGGAAGCATTTGTGGTCAAATGTCCTAGATTTTATTTGTTAAATATACTATTTAATTCAGGTCCTATTGTAAGTCAGGAAGGGACTCAAAGATATATATAGAAAGTGGAGAATGAAGCACTGACAAATTAAATAAGAGCCAGGAACATGATACCAATGTATCTGGAGACTTGTGAGGGTTGATGGACTAAAGCAGGCTGATTGTCTCTGTTTTGGTAATACCAATATATGAAATAACTAAATGAGTCCTTATTAATCTGCTTCTCTCTATGAGATGATCTTTTTCCAATTTTAGAGTTTCAAAAATCTATTAATCACCTCACTTGTGTTCTCACCCATATTTTAGGATAAATCAGCCCCTCCACAGTGTCTATGAAATGCTTCCCTCTCTGCCTATTCTCAATTGTTCAACCTGTATCTTTCCTCTAATCTCTCAATTTTGCATCTCCCCCACTGCCTCAATGTTTTCCCCCATGCTGAGTTTCTCTACACTGATGGGGAAGTACTTCTGTATATGTTTATCTTATTGATTGTTGAGTAAAGTTCTGTTTGGACAATGAAACAGCAAGTTAGACAGGACTAGGAGTCAAAGAGGATTCTGGGAAATGTAGTAGAGAAGTGGTGATCTAGGCAGGAGTTGTCATAGCAAGGAGACTCATATTTGAGCAAGGAAAAATAGGAAGTCCCCCTTTTCCCCTTCCTCCTCCAGAGGTGCCATGTGAGCTACTGGCAAGAGAGGACGCCAGCGAAAGGCATCCTCTATAACGTAAGTCTTATAAAATATATAGATTTATGATAATTAAGACTGAGCTAACAGATGAGAATCCTAGTCATTGGCCAAGCAGCATTGTACCTAATACAAGTCTATTTGTGCATTAACTGGGGCCCTAACTCAGGCGGGTGGCTGGCATAGAGCACACACGTGGCGGTGGTGCTCGGCGGCTTTTGGCAGAAAGATTTATCGTAACACTACACTTGAATACTAATCTCTCCTCTCCAAAGCACAAGTAACAGAAGACTGCCCTGTGAGTTTCACTGAAATAAAGACTTATAGACCAAGGCTATAGCCTGGCACAATTGTCCACACTAATTTTAATTATGCCATTTGATGACTTTAAAGAAGATTTCACATTTTGTATTACACAAGATAGAACTTTTCTTTATTCATATGCTACTTCTCCTCTTCTGTCCTTTTCCAAATTAGAGTGGTTTACTCAGCTAGCCCTACTTCATGGTGACTCTCTTCTATCTGCAGTAGCCTCCTGACCACCTTCATCTCTAACATACTGTAGTTTAGCATTACAGTTTCCCCTGCTAATGCTAATATTCCTTGAAGAATGCCTGGTAAAAACTGAGTTTGTGCCATTCTCCTCACTAAACCTTTGAAATTAAGAGACTCTTCATTAAGTCAATGAAATCTTTAAGAAGCTTGTCAGGTGCCAATATGAATATTTGTTTCTATCTGTACAAAGATACTCCTAAGGAGATATCAGAGAACGTATAATGGTTTAGGAGTTGATATTTAACTCCATGTTTCTGTTATATCCAGTTGTATCATCAGCATCCTAGACATTTATGAATAAACATACACTCTCCTTTCAAATGATTGATTTGACTATTAACTTTTTATTATGTCTTATATGAGAAAATAAATCAATACATTTGGATACCTGTCTTCTATTATGTTAATGGCCTAAGTTACAATATTTTCAGAAACCAGACAAAATGCATAATGAAGTATGTATACAGTTCTTTTAATTAGAAGGGGCAGAGTGAATACAATATGTTGAGTATTTAGCATATGAAAACCTTACAATTATGAGTATTGATGCTAACATTCTCATAAATTTAATTAATGGATTTTGAAAATACTTTATCATTGTTTTCAGAGACAAGTAAGCATTCTACAAACCCTGATAGACAGTGCATATCACATCACTCCAATGAGCATAGACAGGTTATAAGACATATATTTAGCAACAATATAGAGCTTACCAGAAATTAGTAAGAAGTTTAAAGGAAATATAACAGTGCAAGAGGAGTGGAAATAATAGGGGTCAGAATATTGAAGACTTTTTTTAAAATGCTGGTTCATGAGAATCAATTTTTGCAAGAGACCTTTGAAAAGAAAGTATTTGAAGAAAGAGCCAGAAGACCTTTGAGCTTGAGACTTTGTAATCATTTAGGAGAGAATTCAACAAGAAAGAACAGGAGTGGTGGCCTGAGTCAGGAGAATCCTTATGCACCTGGAGGAATCATATGAATTAGATTGAGGTGAGTGAAGTGAGGGACTGAGGATATGAAGTAGACTGGGAATGGGAGGAAGTGGAAACTTCATAAAGTACTATAATGATAGTTAGCTTTGCATTTCAGTATAAATAAATGAGTCAATATTATTATATGGATTATGTTTGAGATACAACAAAATCTCAGAATATGTTCATCCTTGTAAGAGGCCTAATAACCTAAACTGGATCTTTAGAACCCACATGGTGAAAGAAACAAACCAACTCCTGCAAGTCTTCCTCTCATCTCCATGACTTGGCACACACAGACACACCCAGGTACACAAACAAATACACATACAACATGCACCCTGTAAATATTTTAAAGGATAAGTCTAGATGAAACCTAGGACAAAACTGGAAGTTAAAGAAAATTTAATATAGTATTTCAGTAATCCCCAAGAGATATGAGACATTCTTACCAACATGGTCGCAGTAGAGTTATTGAAAAATACCATCAGCATTTTCTTATAGATTGGTTGATTATAGGCTGCAGGAGACACAGAGGTATGTATTGCAAGACTAGTGTGCAAAAAATAAGTTTTGAAAAAGGGAATCAAGGTCCAGTATAAGACACCCTCAGACTGATACACATATTGAATATGCAGATGAATTGTATCAGGTACTATAGATACTGGTCATGTATGATCCAAGATTTCTAAATACATCTGCTACTTATCAGCAGATAAATGCAGAGTAGAAACATAGTACTTGGCGAAATTATCTAGGGAGGAACATGGTATCTTTGGATACCAAATAATTTACAGACTAAGCATGTGAGGACAAACAGAGGTAAGTGAAGGCTGTGGCAGTAAAGCAGAAGAAAAACTTAAAAAAAAAGTAAAAATAATTTAAGATGCCAAAACTCATTAACAATGGCTCACATTTTATCATTAGTGTGTGGAAGATTCCATGAAAAATCAATTTCAAGCTTCCTGGCCTCTCCAACTGTATTGTTTACTTTTCTGTTGCTGTAATAAAAAATGATGACCAAGATCAGGATAAAGATTTTGTGTGGACTCATGGTTTCAGAGGCATAAGTGTCTATAATGACAATAAACTTTGACAGAAAAAGGCAGGAACAGTGGCCAGAGGTGAAAGCTAGAAGTTTCCATTCTCAACCTCAAGCGTGAAGTAGAGAGAGAAAACGAGAAGTGATACTGTGACATAAGACTTTTCATTTCAAAGTCTGCCCCTAGTGTTCTACTTCATCCAGGAAGACTATAACATCCAAATCTGCCACAAACAGGAGGCCAAGTCTTCAAATATGCAAGAAGATGCAGGGTGTTTCTCTTTCAAGCCTCCACACCATCTATTCATGCACTGAACTAACTGATGTTTACTTTTTTCTGATTCCAGGATGAATCACATTGTACCTGCTTTGGGAGAGAGAAACTATAAACATGTAGGAATCGAGAATGCTGTTAAAACTGAAGCAGAAATTGTATTTTTCTGTTTCAAAGAAGCAACAAAAGTTGATTTGTTATGAAAATCAAAGTAGAAAAGAGCAATGGCAATCATGAAGTTATTGCAATGACAAAGTTGCGATGGTGTTTTGAACAACATGGTAACAACTTAAGAAACACTTGAGTTGGTGTGCTAGGTTTACTAGAGTTCCAAATGAAAGACAGTCTGATTGATTTGAGAGAACATTTTAAAACACCCCATGAATGGGGTGGGTGATTACTACTTCTTTATCAGGCTGGCACCAATGGCAATTACCCAGGAGGAGTTTTTTTGGTGGAAAATGTTGAATAAATGAACAGAGTTTCTATAGTGCCCTTTCCCCTGCATTCCAATTTCACATTTCTGTATAAAATTCCATGGTGTGAGATTGTCCTCATTCCTGCGCAGATGACTCAAATATGTTGTGTATTCCTCCAGTGTCTATTCCTACAGCCAACATACGTGGGACTAATAATCAGTGGACAAGCAGCAGAACATCATGCATAAATCTGAAGATGAAAAGACATTTCAGCATGGAAGAGAACATGGTCTCAGTGATTTTCCAGATCTCTGAGCAATGTTTATGAGAGATCCACAAAAACCAACCAACCAAACAAAAACAAAACAAAACAAAAAAGCCAGGCATTGGTAGTGCACACCTTTTAATCCCAGCACTCGGGAGGCAGAGGCAGGCAGATCTCTGTGAGTTCTAGACCAGCCTGGACTACAAGAGCTAGTTCCAGGATAGCCTCCAAAGCCACAAAGAAACCTTGTCTCAAAAAACAAAAACAAACAAACAAACAAACAAACAAACAAACAAAAAACCCCAGCATGCCAAAATCTTACTGGATTTAACTTTCCCATAAATGCTGGTAAACAACAAAACAAATACTGAATTCTAAGTAGCTTGAAAACTAAAGCACATATAGAATGCACATCTAGCATTGATTGTAATTTAAGAATTGGGTGATTGTCTAGAGCTCATCAGTAGGATAGTGAAAAATAGGAGAGGTTGATGAGAGTTCCACCTGATTTTTGTTTTTTCACATGATAAATCTTCAAACTGAGGATATCACAGAAATTGCTAATCATATAAAAATAACCAAACAGAAACAATAATGTCAATACAAAAAGAACTGGTAGTGTGATATAATCTTTGTTGGGATAACAGATATCCTTGTATTAACAGAGAAGCATTAAGGAAAACCAGGAACATTAAACACACAGGAGCTTAGCCTCAATGAAGGATATAACATTATTTTCCCACCCAGAGGGTTGGGAGTGGATATTATTAATGACCTGGTGTTCTTTCTGCTGTCTGTGGACTTCACCCATCTTTTGCTATAGTCTCAGACCTAACCCAAACCCCCCAGAATGATTATGACAGACCCATCCATTCTTAGATAATTACTCATTCTTGGGGTAGGTTTGACAAGTACTTTGTGGGCTTCTGACCTCTATACTATCAGTCAGAGACCACACCATAGTCTAGTCCTTTTAGTTATGGAACTCACCCTCATGGTGACATGTGAAGGAGTTCCTACGTAGTTATGCCTTAAGCTTTATTGTGCACATGGAATTAGAATAATGTTTGTATTGTGTTTTAAAAACACTGACAATGAACCACCTGGCATTAGACTCCTCAAAGTCAGATCCAGGTCTATGAAGTCAATCTATCCTGGGTTTTCATTCTCAATTGTTTGTGGGTTTACTTCCTTGCCTGGACCCCTACCAGGTTCCCCTCAAATCCTAAAATGGGACATGTTGGAAAAATTGAGAATTATTTTCAATATGTAAATTATTCTTCAAAAAGGCTATGGAATAATTAGTTCCCAGAAGAACAAAGTAAAGTAAAATTGGCATAATTAAGGATTTCTAAATATTCCCATTGATATGTAAACATTAGTATGTTAGTTTCTGTTGTTATGATAAAACACCACAAATAAAAACAACTTATGGATGAAAAAGTTTGTTATGCACTACAGTTCCAGGAGAGTCTACAATGGTTGGGGGAACGAGGAAGCAGGGTCATACTTGCTTCCTCTAGTACAAAGCAGAGTACCAACTCTCAACCCAATGATTTAATTACTCCTTGAGGGTGCTCATCTATCTAAGAAGTACCACCAACTGGGAAAAAGTTCTCAAATACCTTAGCCTTTCATGAATATTTCTCATTAAAACTACCACAATTAGTTTATTGGTTTTCTTTGTTATGCCATTATTTTTCCAATCTAGTTTCTCCCATCCAAAGCCACAAAGGGGATTTTGAATGTTTGTGTTCCATTCCTGATCAGAGTAATAAAACTAGTAATAAGGGATAGCAAGGAAACATAAAATCTGAATAAAGTAAAGCAGTAGGAATGATTGTCCCCATTTTTACCATCCCAAATTAACAAGACAAGTTTGAAATTTATAAAATTAGAGATTTATATTATAATTAATGAAATTTGCAAAGCAGGATTTAATTTATAGAAAATATTGACTAATGACAATGTTATGTTTAGCTTGATGACCACTGATTCGCTGTTCATAAACTTGAGTTTGATATATGGGACTAGGAGGCACCTGTTAAGTGCAGGGACACTTACATCATCAACTGCTTACAGCCTAAGTGTATAATGTGAGCATCCATCTGGTTGCTGTGTAAAATGTTGCAGCACATTCATCAACTTAAATCGGAAAAACAGAACTGAGGTATAAAAACCAAGCTAGTCTCCTCTTGTTTAATAATGTCATGCCAAATAATGACTGCTCTATTGCCTTGCTTCTTAAACAACTATTAGATACTTCTGTCTACGGAGATGGCTACTTCTACACCTTATGTCTTTCTGATGATTGTGTTATAATTAAAAGGAAGAAGTGGTTTGAAAAATTTCTGTCACCAAAAAATAGTTCTTATATGCTTGTTCATAGGGTGGACATAATCTCTATTTGTGTTTAAATAATTACAGTTGAAACATTAAAATATATGATTTAAAATGTTTGATAGCTTGAATCCACAAAGAGGAAATAATACAATTCTTTAGACACACAGTTTTTATAACAAAATGTGATAAATGTGTTAACAGCTGATAATTGAATAGATAAACATTGTTTTCTCATTTCATTGTCTTGACTTCAAAATTTTCCCAGTGAGCTTCTAATGTGTGAAAATTGAGCTTGAGGAAGACTAGAGTATTGTATATTTTCTGCTTCGTGTAGTGAGGGTACTAAGTAAATGCATTACTCATGGGGCCTTGAGAAGAAATCCTGGCTTTAAAGGCTATTAATTTTGAGTTTGTCAATTCATGTCTATAAATAATTCTTCTTTATAGACTATAAAAGTGAGATTTAAGGTGGATCAAACCTGATGAGAATTTATCACTTTGTCTAGAAGGATCTTCATTGAGTTCCCAGCTGTCAGTAGAGGTCATGACATCACAACAGACCATCCTGGGCCTCTAAACACTTGCAAAATCATTTGTTAACATGGATTCAGCTTTATACAACAACGTGATTATCAACTACAAAAGAATCTTTACATCATTAAATACTATCTGATTGCATTGCAGTACATAAAGTTTATCAAATGTCTGAGCTGTCAACATTTTCCTACTTCACAGCCCAGTGTGGTTTTGTGTATTGCATTTGTGTGTGATTATATTTTTTGATCAACTTGAACCTAAAACTGTCACTTTCTTGACTGATGTGATAATCATTTTTCAAAGAGCAGGTGTCAGTTATGGTGTAGAAGGGTGGCTAATTTGGGTTCTGCTATTTCTTGATAACAGGTATCTGTGGTTCACATATCTGTGTGAGATCCTCTTTGCAGGTTGTTCACCCAGATAAAGGTCTGCAGTGTTATAAGTTTCTTGATCTTCAGGTTGTTTTTCCTTCTTATTGACCCCTCAACAGACCAACTTCAGACACCAAAGCATGCCTTTGTCCTTGTGCTAGCAGCCAGATTTGGTGAGCTTGGCCTGGGTCTTTTCCCAGGCTTTCTTTCTGCCAACTGGTTCCTTTCATATGTTAATTTCATAAGGCTTCACATTAATCCTTTGGGACCTCATTCTCCTGTTCTCTTGCTTCAGTGACATATATTTTTTTGCTATATTGTTGGACTCAAAAATCACATTTAAATATTTCCTTTTTATATAATTTATCTCTTGTATGGCTCTGTCAACTTTCAATACTATAGTTACTATCATACTTCAAATTCGGAACTGTTCACTTTGCAAGTACTGCTTGTAATGTCATATTATTTATCTATTAATCTTTGACAGAATTTGAAAGTTTGTAGTAAAATTTTGGACGAACAAATTTATGTACTATATAATATACAAAAGCATCTTAAATCACTCTACATTCGATTACAATTTTGGCAAGCTGTGTTTTGTTGTTGTTTGTTTGTTTCGTGACAGGGTTTTTTTATGGCTTTGAAGGCTGTCTTGTAACTCAGTCTGTAGACCAGGCTGGCCTGGAACTCACAGAGATAGGATTGCCTCTACCTCCTGAGTGCTGGGATTAAAGGTGTGCACAACCAATGCCAAA
Organism: Cricetulus griseus; assembly: GCF_003668045.3. Taxonomy (NCBI): domain Eukaryota; kingdom Metazoa; phylum Chordata; class Mammalia; order Rodentia; family Cricetidae; genus Cricetulus; species Cricetulus griseus. The sequence goes on along the minus strand of NC_048595.1, from coordinate 187,054,076 downwards.
AGCTATGTTCTCTAACAATCTCCCTGTTCTTTCTACACTGTTAAGTTTATTAGGTTAATGTTGGTCATGACTATCCTCTTAGAAACTATAAACATGTAAGAATTTTTGGAATATTATTACTTTTAAAAAATGTGTGTGCTGCATGTATGTATTAGGTACATGGGCTCATGTGTGCATATGTAGAAACCTGCATGTCCTCTGCTGTGGTTTTGTCTTATTATTTGAGAGTCAGTCTCTCTATTTTTCTTGGACTGATTGATCAGCAAGCTATAGGGATTTTTTGAATGATCTGGTTTCAGATTGTCCCAGTGCCAGGATTACAGATGCATGCAGCTGGCATAACTTTCAAGGGTATTAGGGACCCATCCTAGGGTTTTCACTGCTGAGATAAAACACCATGATGAAAGCAACTTGCAGAAGAAAGTTTATTTGGCTTACACTTCCACATCACTGCTTATCATTGAAGGAAGTCCTGATAGGAACCCAAACACAGAATGAACCTGGAAACAGGAGTGAATGCAAAGGCCATGGAGTAATGCTGCTTGCTGGCTTTCTCCTCCTGGCTTGCTCAGCATGCTCTTTTATAGAACCCAAGACCACCAACCCAGGGATGACACTTCTCACCATGGACTGGGCCCTCTTACATCAATCACTAATTTAAAAACTGCCCTGTAGGCTTTCCAGAAACCTAATCTTATGGTATTTTCTCAAATGAAGTTTCCTTCTTTTCAGATGACTATAACTTGGGTAAAATTGACATAAGATTAGCCAACATAGGGTACAAACACAGGTCCTCATACTTACAGGGCATGAAATTACATCCTTATAATTCTCCTCAACCCTGCGTTCTGAATACTGGTAGTTTGTGTTTTCACTCCCTTTTATCAATTAGTTATACTAGGGTGATATCACTTTTATTAGACTTGCTTACCTCATTCAGATAAAGCTCTATCTACAGAATTTCAGATTATATTATTAGGTGATAATATTTAAATACAAAAATAATATATTTACTGTAAAAATGCTAGGTAAAATTAGAGATGCTCTGCAAATCATCAGAAATAAAAGGATAACTCTAGTAAAATTTATGGTCCAGAAAACTTGAAAAGATATAAGTAATTGTTTACCCATTCTTTAATTGGTTACCTTGAAGATTTCTAATTATGTAACATGGTGACAATTTTATATTTTAATTTAACAATAAAAATCTTCAGTTTTATTTGTGTTCCATACATAGCATCCCAGACTAGAGTAAATTATTTTTAAATGTAATACTGTGTTTCTAATTAGGCTTCATTACAAAGAAATTCATTGATAATTAATTACAATAATTTATTTAGGTTTTTCTATTATGCATTGTCTTCATGTTATATTAAAACAGTGAGTCCTATTTAGAGTCCAAGTTAAGTTAAGTTAGATATACAATCATTGATAGATATATTCATGCCATATAAATCATATATATTATAATTACACATTATAAATTATATCTTTCCAGTTTTGTATCAATACACAAGCAATTACTAATTACTAATCAGTATCTAAGGAAATATAAGTTTATAAAGGAGACAAAAATGAATGCAGAGGCTTATAGATATGCAGAAGATATACTTTCCTAAGTGATTTTAAATGTCAAGTTGATAATTCATCTAAAACTCCATTGTTGAATATAAGTTTAAAGCACTGCGTAGGAAAAATACCTGCAAGAAATTAATGATTAATTGTGTAATTGTATTTATGATGTTACATTCAAACTGAGAAAGATATTTGAGCAATGAGGTTATAATTCTAAAACTTTAGAAAGCTCTGTGGGCTGACTGCCATTACATAGAAATTAAAATCTGCTATACATTACACGGAACAAACAAAGGCAAATTCAAGGGATGGGAAGAATATTTCCAGTGCAAGTAAACAGAGTATATCTGAATTCCTTCAAAATATGGCCCATGGTAGTGTTAACTGAAGTTAATATGAAGGGTATGTCCCTATTTCTCATTTCTTTAAATGTATCAATCTGAGGACTATTGTTTATGATCAATTATCAATTTCTTCTAAAAATACTTAAAGGTTACAACTCAACTGGCTTCGAGTAATGATGATTTACTGGAATGTGAGTCATCCCATTTAAATTAGTATGGAGCCATTAATTTTCAAAGGCCTTGATATGCTGCCTCTATTTATCACTGTCTCTGGCTAATGGAAACTTGGGTTCATATCATAGTTTAAGCCAAACATCAATTTTAATTTGTAAGCCAGTTTCTTCCACCAAGTATGCTTTTCACAGGAACTAATATTACAATGTCAGTCATTGCCAGTGGGAGGGGAGATTCAATCAAGAAGCTATACAAGAGTTAAATGGGCACAAGGAGATTCTGACAGAGTCAGACTTCTGTGCTCATTACTACCAAGAAATCCAAGATTCATTTATGTTAAAAAATGTTATATCAGGGTGTGGTGGCACAGGCCTTTAATTCCAATGCTTGTGCGGCAAAGACAGGCAGATCTCTGTGAGTTTGTGGCTAGCCTGGTGTACATAGTGATTTCAGGAACCAAAGCTATGTAGAGAGACCCTGTTCCTAAACAAGACAAACAAAAATGTTACACATTTACTTGTTATTTATTAATACAATAATTTATAAATAAATACATGTTATATAATTTAGCAATACATAATATTTCAGAACACTTTTATATTTAAAGTGTATGCCATGTAAAATATGTAACAGAGGACATTCATAAAAGTGATTCTGAGTACCACTTTCCTCCTCACACAAGATGGACCATCATATCCATTCAGTTATCAGGGAGTGAGCAATTCAGAAATACATTTCTCCAAAGCACATGCCCTGAAATTTTCCTCACAGGGCTTTGTCATTTGTTTTTAGTCTGAACCAGGTAGCCGTGTTACAGAAAATTATCACCATATTCATTTTCTTCTTCACTTTTATATCAGAGTGATGAATTGCTCAGAGCAGAAGATACATAGGTAATCTCTATCCTTGTGGAAATAAAATAAGAAGAAATACTAAGATATTCACCATTCATCTAATTCACTATAATTTTGTAATGTTCTATTAAATCTAAGCACAGTTTTTTATATGTGAAGAATACAGTCCCATTCCTAAGCAAAATTAGTTCATCATCATCACAGTTTTGATCTTTGAAAGCCACCAATATCCTATCAAGGATATATGATTCCAGTGTTAGTATTCAGGTATCTGTACTGACCTGTCCTTGGGGTACTGACAGGATATGTCCTCAGCTGCAGCCACTAAAAGCACCACCTGTGCACATTCACTGGGCTCCCTTTTAAAAGGGTCTTGCCCACCTACCATTCTTCTCTCTCTCCTTGTCTCTGTCTGTTCCCCTCTCTCTCTCTTCTTCTCTGTCTATCTTCTGATGCTCCTGTCTCCAGAGGCTGGTCTCCTCCCCTTCCCTTTCACTCTTTTGTGAACACTTTCCTGCTCTGCTTGAACCTTGTCACCTGATGTCTTTCTCCTGTATGCTGCTTTCTTAAACTACAACATCCAGACCTTAACTTGCCATTTCATATAAATGTGAAAAGTGAACCAAACAGATTCATTCAGACTTTAGGATACCCCAGTGTCTGTCTCTATGATAGTCACTGGACAGGAAATAAGATTCTACCATCATTTCCAAAGCTCATTGTTAACAGAGTAGTGACTGCTGCTATTGTGTACACTGAAAGGATGTGGTAAGTGTTCTTGTGAATAATGCTTACCACACAGTAAATTACACTCCCACAAAATTTTGTTGTTGGTGTACAATTCATAATCTTTCAGTGATTTGGAGATACCACCTTTGAGAGGTAATTAGGATAGATGAGATCAGGTCATGAGAATGATGCCCTCTGAGAAGGATTATTGCCTTGGATAAGAAGGCCCTGAGCCCTGAAACTTCCATTTATAATGTTTGCCGAGTAGGCACAGAGCAGGGAGATGCTGTCTACAGACCAGGAAAGGAGTTGTCAACAAGACCTCTCTGTACTGGTACCCTGCTCTCAGACATGTTGTCTCCAGAACTTTGAATTCAGGCTTTGTTCTTTCTTTAGGCCACCTAGGCTCTAACACTTTCTTATGATGCATGGAGCTAATTTAATCGAATGAACAAGCCATATTAGTGGCTCACCATTATGCTGATTTCAAATAAGGAGACTTCAAAAGGGAAGCAATTTTTCACTTCATTCTTGAACACTAGATAAAATTCCATTATGGAGAGGGTGAAAGGCCATAATGAAAAGAAAAAGAAAAAACTAAGACCAAAAATATCCCAGAAAGGAGCTAAAAATGAATTGTAAGGTTTTGTGTTGTGTAGATGTTAAGAAGAATATGATGAACTCCCATAGGAAAAAATAAAAATTTTACAAATAGGCATGAAATAGCACAATACTAAATTAAAATAACCATGTAATTTAACATCATTCAATTGCACAGAGATCAGAAAACGAAGTGAGTAAGGAAGGAAGGAAGGAAGGAAGGAAGAAGGTGCAGTGACATCTTGCTTTGCCAGTGAACTTGCAGTGGTGGCTGCATCCTAAGGGTGTGGCTTCAGGTGCTCAGACCTGACCCCTTATAAGGAAGAGGAAGGGCTGGCTCACTCTCTTAGGTTGTGGTGAGCGCATCGGAAGGACAGAGAGACTACATCTTCAGGAGCAGGAAGACCACAATGGTTATTTACTATTATTTGTGTAAATATTTCTCTAATAAAAATATCTGTTTATCATTTATCTTGGGTCTTGTGGACTCATTTAAACCCTGCCTTCAGGGAGGCAGGAAGGGAAGGAGGGGAGGGAACTGCTTCTGGTATTTTCTGAGTCTGTAATAAGTACCAGGTTTTCCATTCTAGTCCTCTACTCTAAAGCAATGTATCTCTTGTCCACTGTTGATATAAAAGAAAAAAAAAGTTAACTTCTTTTTGGGATATTCATTCAGCAAAAAGTTTCTTTTTTTCCCAAAGCTACATTTTTGGTCATGGGACTAGTGTCCAAAAAAGAGTGACACTTGTGGACAGTACCTGAGATATTTTGCAGATGTGACATTCTTTCCTGATTTGGGGACAATTTCTCCAAGCTCTAGAATTCCTCTGGAATTAACTGAAGCTTCTGTTGCCTTGCCAATGCACTACGGGCCCACTTCTCTGTGTGCTAACCTTGCCTTTCTCATATTATTACAGACAAGTCTCTTACTGTCCTATGGACCCTCTTCCTAGATACCTATTTCCAAGGATCTCTGTCAAAAAGAGTGCTAGTCCTTATCTCTACCATGCACATGAATTAGTGTCAGGTTTACTGAGGAGTGAATAAAGCTGTATGTTAAAAGTTTGTTAGATCTGGTGAAGAAATACCTATGTGGCATTAGGGAAGAACAGTGAATACTTGAGATCAAATCCTGAGCACTGAACTACAGGTGGGGGGGGCATATCAGAAAGATAGGGCAGATGGAGTTTACCAATATCAGATATATAATGTCAATAATACCAATATAATCCCATGGGGAAAAATAATCTTATCTCTTCTGACAGATTCTAGAAATAAGGAAAAATACTATGAGAAATAAATTAGGGTGAAATGTCAGAGTTGTCAGAAGATGCAAAGAAAAAAAAAAAAAAGGAAAACATGAAAGCAACAAGACGAAGGCCAGATCGGAGGAGAAGACAAATTAACTGGAATCTACTGTATCACACCGGTTTTCTCTGGAAGGCCTAGAGGCCATTTCAGTCAGTACTGCAGCAATGAAAGAGCTAATGAAAACTGTTAAAAATAAAAATTAGCCACAGGCATGGCTACTTGTAGAGGCAAAGAATAACAGAAGGTTTCTCAGAGATCTTGGCATTCTTCGAGTCACTAAAATGATGGAACCTCAAACTATCATAAAGACAAGGGCATTGGTGTGTAGCCATTAGAAGTGAGACTATTGTCACAAATAGTGCAATAGTGAAACCTTTAAAGTGGAAACTGTCAAGAGCTGTCTTATTTGACTAAAGGCCCACTCCGTATGAGGGAATTCATGTACCATACTGCAAACCTTGGTAACTACTTGTGGCTAGAGAGGTCCTAAACATGTCAGGAGAACCTACAATTCTGTTTTCCTAAACAACAATGATTTCTAATTCTACTCTGAATACATATCATTATACCTACAAATAAGCGCCATTCTCACATCTCAACATAGAAACTTTTGTTTCCTTTGGCAGCCAACAGAGAAGGTTACAGAGGTCCACAACTTTTTCAAACTGCAGATAAGTCACCCTAAGGTACCAAACATTGATGGATCGGTGAACCTACAAACACAAGCCCTTTACCTAAGGTTTAGCAAACATTCCAGAAAAAGGCATTGAAAGACTATCCAGAGAACCTGGATAAGGGGTACTGAATAGTGCCTTTTATATGTGACAGGGATTCTGTACCTCTGAAATCTGGTCTGCTAATTAAGCCTCGCATAATATAAATAAATATCAACTGTAGTATTAAAAATGAAACCTATAGAATAATCACCTAGCAACAAAACACACCACTTTCCAAAGTAACTATAGACATATGACCCATTGTATAAAATAATTTGTACATAATACTTTCTATCTGATTTCACATTGAATGGAGGCATACTCTGAAATGATTCCTAGTGGTTATCAATACTCAGCAGTACTCATGTCATCAATGAAGTTTGCAGGAACAATTTCAGTCCTAAAGGCAGGGAAACATTGTCTGGGATATCCTGTGACCAGTACTCCATTTCTTTTCTGGAGTGAAAGGCAATTTTCTATAATAATGACATGTTGGGTTGCTGGTCATGTTATGTAAGGATTTTAAATTACTCAATAATTTTATCTCATTTCTACCTTAGGTTCCTGCTGTACAACTATCCTTGATTATGTAACCCATTTTTTTTTTATTAAACCCACAACATTCTCTCACTAACTTAACTGTGCTTGCACTTACTGAGCCCACTGCCTCTGTAGTTTGCATGTACATATTCACTTAATCAGTGTGTTTTTATTTGTTATGGGTTAGTGATTTTATTTTGTAAAAAAAAAAAAAAAGAAAGTTAAATTCTTTCCATATTCTACCTCAAGTGACCCTTAGAAATTGAGAGAGAATGGAGTTCTTGTCTAGGCAGATGAGAAAAAGCCAGGCATATGAAAAGTTTTCAGGCAAAAAGGAGATTTGTTATTGCTGTTAAAACATAGTGTGACCTAATCATTTCTCCAAAAAACTGTATCAAGGCAGAATAGTCTTCCTTAACCAGGCTCATCTGATAGGGCTATCCTAATGTAGGTTACAGGGTCAGAAGTATAACTAGGGTGTTTTAGGAAGAAAACTGAGTAAGTGTGCTGAAAGTTTCAAAATCCTACTTAAACCAGAGGAATGACCACTTAGAAAACTATTTTGTAAGCTTGGCAATATTTTTCACTGAGAGCTGCAGAGACAGCTGGATGCCTAAGAGCAAATAGGCATTTTGATTAGAATAAGGGCTCAGTTCCCAGCATCCACATGGTGACTCACTTCAGTTCCAGGGTATCTGACACACTCTTGTGGCCTCTAAAGACATCCAGGTAAGCAAGTGGCTCAGATATACAAACACAAGCAAAACATTCATGTACATTAGAGGGAATTAAACAAAACTTGAAGACAAAAATATTTATTGCTGTAAAAACCCAGTTGGAGTAAATGGTGAAGGATGTATCGACACTCTTTATGCTTGCTGAGGAGGGATTCCATTAATAGTGCAGGCAGACACAGGGCAGTGGGTGGGGTCAAGGGAGACTTTATTTCTCTTATTTTAAAGGGACAATAGTCCTGATAGGCTGCTGATAATCTCTTATAAAAATTGTGGAATTGCCTGAGAAAGAACAGAATTTGAGGAAAATCTTAAAGGTGAAATGGCATGGAATCCAAAACCCAAATATAACAATTGGCATTTAATGGCATGCATCATTTTGGCAACTCTCTTAACATGCAAAGGGGGTGCATTGATTTCATTGCTCTCTAAGTGTTATTAAGAACTAAAATAGGAAACCCAGAGCAGTTATCATCTAAGTAAAGTTATGAGTTGGTTAGAATTTTCTGATTCCTGCTTTTTTAAAAAACCTAACACATTTTTTTTCTTAATTTTATTTACCATTCCAGATTACCTGGCTTTTATTAGGCAAATACTTTAATACTAAGGCAAAAAGAATGTGTCTCATAAATAAAATTATTTTGATTGGAGGAGAAAATATTTAAACTGTTTAATCCTGGAGCAAAGAGGTTTCAAAGGGGCCATTCCTGAGACTGTGGGAACCCAAGACATCCTCTTAGAAAATAGTATTGGACTTCTCTGATCCAAAGAAAATAGTCATTCCAAAGTCCACTAAATAAAATCCCCAGTCCTTTGATTTGCAGAACACAAAGCCCTGTTGGATGTCACAAAATTGCACATGAACCTCTAATAAGAGGCTAATTTTCACGGGGCGTTGGTGGCGCATACTTTTAATCCCAGCACTCAGGAGGCAGAGACAGGGGGATCTCTGTGAGTTCGAGGCCAGCCTGGTCTCCAGAGCAAGTGCCAGGATAGGCTCCAAAGCTACACAGAGAAATCCTGTCTCGAAAAACCAAAAAAAAAAAAAAAAAAAAAAAAAAAGAGGATATATTTCTGTCAATTTTTTAACCAGTTAATAACCACCATTAAGAGATAAAACATTCTACATCTATTGCAGTAAGTGGAGCCAGAGAAATACGGAAGGGTGCTTCAGGCAAAGGCTATACATCAAAACATACCTTACATGTAACAAGAAAACCAAAGGTCCTGAAAGCCTGAGTTCATGTCTCAAGCTATGAAAATAAAAAAAGAAGCCAATTATTTTTTCAAATATTAGGAAGATCTTGGTGTAACTTTGCTGACATTTAAAGTTTCAGTTTTAACACTGTCATGCCTTCACGATCAGCAAGATGAATTTTGACCCTCCCTAGGATATTTAGAATTTTCTTTTTTTTCTTTCTTTTCTTTCTTTTTTTTTCTTGAGACAGGGTTTCTCTGTGGCTTTGGAGCCTATCCTGGCACTTGCTCTGAAGACCAGGCTAGCCTCAAACTCCCAGAGATCCCCCTGCCTCTGCCTTCCGAGTGCTGAGACTAAAGGCGTTCGCCAACACCACCTGGCATGATATTTGGAATTTTCTGAGCTCTTCCCTCACTCCTCCTAATTCATTCACTTACAGATAATTAAAAGCCTTGAGGAGAATCTACTAGAATAAATAAATACCAATATAAGAAACCATGCTAAGAGGCTTTTGTTAAATTAAAAGTTACTTGGCCAGGAGAGGTGGCTCAGAAGTTAACAGCACTTGCTGTCTTACTTAAGCAGCCTTCAAGTTCAGTCTCCAGGACCCAATTTGAAGACTCACAACCACCTTTGAGTAACTCTGAGGGATCTAAACCTTCTTATAGCCTTGGTGGGCCCCAACACACACACACACACACACACACACACACACACACACACACACACACACACACACCCTTAAAATAAAAGGTACAGAATGTAATGCTGAATTTTGTAGGTGTTGCTACGGACTAAGTATATAAGTTACATTAACATTTCTATATGAAAGCCCACTCTCTATTCTAACATGATTGTTTGGTAGGGTCTTCAGGAGGAGTTCGTGACCTCACAAAACAGGTCTCAGAATCCTATGCATTCTCTCTTCACTTTCTATACAATCTCAGGACAAGGAAGCAAGCTGTCCTCAGACACTCAGTCTACTGATACCTTAAAACTAGACTTTTCAGTCTCCAGAACTGGAAGAAATAATCCCCAATGCTCAGAGTCACTGTTACCACAGTTATCCAAGTGGAGGATCTCCAGGGTCTTCCAAGTCCATAGAATTCTGAAGTGAAAGGGATGCCCCTAAAACACATACATTAGGGTGATCCCAAGAGTAACTATTTTGTGGAGTAATCCCTGACCATCTCTCATGATTGTTGAATTGTTATTTCTCCTTGAAAGCAGCAGAAGTGTTAGCAGTACCATTGCGTCTTAATATACATAAAAGTCTTAGTTTTTTTCTATTCATATATTTGGGGGCCCTCAGGGTAGAAGTTGATAAAATTTTCAAAATTTACCACCTGCTTCTACTGGGTCTCATTCATTTAAGCCACAGGGTTGGCCTTATCTTTATGGCCGTTCGCCTGATAGATGTTGGTGTTTTTCTCTAGTTTATTTTGAAAGTTCAGCCTAAAATGAATCTAGTCTGTTACCTTCCCTTATCCAGCAAAACACATCCTGCCAAGGGCTCCTGTTTTCCTGTTTCTCTTGAAGTTCATGGGGCCTACTGACAATACGCATTTTCTTCTGAATGGATGAGAGGAGACAGATTATTTTAGAAAATGAAACTAAAAATGATTTACTGATTTTAAGCTAAGGGACAAGAGACAGTTTGCACTTTAACAATCACAGTCAGAGTCTGCCTCTGCAAACACATTTTTGGGAATGTGATGAGCAGCTGTCCCCCAATTACAACTGTACCAGAGCAAAGTTTGTACACTGAAGGTCCCAGAAAACCTACCAATTAAGTTGTACATGAATTTTGGGGGGGAATCTGCTCAATAAGTATAAAATAAATAAATAAATAAATAAATATTTCATTGTTATTTAACACCAAAGAACTGTTTTGTTTAATAATAACTGTGACTATAGTCCATTAATAATCTAGCCCCCACTTTTACCTGCATTACAAGGGTTTTAGTATCTGAACAATGAATGAAAAGCATACAAATAATAAACTAATCTGCAAAATAAGTGAAGTGGGACATTGTAACATCTCCCAAGAAATAGTATTTTCCTAAAATCGAGAAAATATAATCCTCTCATTAATTATTGTGTCAAATGAGCTGACACTCCTTAACAACCATGAGGTCATTGACTCAATTGAATGAGAGAATAATTACCAGCACTTCTTTGCTTAATTATAGCTGTATGTTTTGAATAAAACAATCATACCTACTTAGCACAATACAATATATATGCAATTTAATGTACAAATATATCCACATTCTGTATAATTGCTGGCAAATATAAAACATATAAAGCATGGCATTAAACACCATTCACTCTGTCTAGTATGCTGCACAATAGGTAAACTTAATTAACAGGTATAGCTATGGAAATTTGATTTGTTGCCATAATTGAATATTATTTATAAAATTCACTTAATTTTTAGTGGAGCTGTAGAAGCTAGAAATTGTTAATGCCAAAGTCAGGCACCATTACCCTGCTGTGTTGGCCTGCTCCTTTCCCTATCCAATGTTCTTCAGGCTTTAAAGATCGAAACCCACAGTGGGCTGATCCTTCCCTCTGACTTTTTCCTTCTTCTGTAACCCTTCTTTCCCTCTTATATTGTCCCTTCATCCTCTTCTTTTAAGCCTTTCTGCACCTCTCCCTCCTTTCTCCAGTATATTTCTCCTTCTAATCCTCTCTCCTTCACTCAAATTAGGATCAAAAGCCCGTCTGATGTATGAGCTGGTGTAGGGGATGCTGTAGCCACGCCTGCTTAGGGGCTGGCTACAGCATCCCCTACAATTCCCCTTTTAGTACTGTCATTTGCTCTCTGAATTTTGGTTGTGGTTTTCTGTAATAGTCTCTGTCTGGTGCGGGGAGACTTTTCCTTGATGAGGGATAGGACCTATACTTATCTGTGGGTACAAGGATAAATATTTAGAATGTAGTTAGGGATTATGCTGGTTTAGTAAAAATGATCCTCCAAGACACACAGCTTAACTAGTCCTGGGGAAGTAGGGAAGGTTTCCAGTACCAGGCATAATTTCCTCTTACTGAATGAGCCTTAACTCCAATTGGAGAGCTATCAGTAACCATAAAGGGATGCACAACACTGTTGCACCCTTATGGATATCGTGCCAAGAGGGTTATTATTTCAGTTCATAGTATCAAAGCTGAGTCCGACTGTGGGTGCTTCTCTCACTAGAAGCTTGAATGACAAATTAACAAAAATGAAAGAAATAGAGACTGAATTTGAGAGAAAGAACAAAAGAGGAGAGTGTTCATGGGATGGGTTAGAAGGAGGAAAGGAAAGGGGAGATGTAATGTAATTATATTTTAATTTCAGGAAAAACAAAAAATAGCATTTAAAAAAAACTATCATGATTCAGAAATACACTGAAAGTTAAAGCAAAGATGATGTTTTTGGCTCCTCTCACTTTGGACTCACATTTTCCTTTAAATCCCATGTTTAATTTCCTTCCCTTCCAAATCTATTTATTTTTCACTTTTATTAATTATTTTCAGAGTGGGGGAATGGAACTTGGAGTCTCACAAATGCTAACACACAGTATACCATTAATTATAGCTCTGCTCCTGCTCTCAAATAAAAAAAGCAAACATTTGCTTCCCTTGTACCATTTAGCCATATACTAATCCACACTAGTGTGTATGAGCTGCAAAACTAATGATATACCACACAAATGAATATTCAGATTCTTTTCAACCTGCTGAGTCAAATGTTTACTATCAAAGGAAGTATCAAGTACAGAAAACTACACTCTTTAGTAAGATAGTAACGGATGTTGGTAAGAATTTAAGGCTTCAGAAAAACTCGTATGTGTCTCTAGCAAGCACAGTGGGGAGATATGTCACAGTAATAGTAAAGACCCCTTAAGGAGGATTTCATTCTTTCCTTGTCAAGATATAAAGGGATAGAAGTATTGCAATTATAATAATAACAATGAAATTTAAAAAGTCAGTAGACTATTACATGTGGTGTTACAGTCCTTTAATCCCAAAACTCAGAGGCTGAAGCAGAAAGATTGAGAGCAAACAAAAGTTAAGTAGAAAGAATGTCTCAGAAAACAATAAAAAAGAAAGAATACTTATGTGATAGTTGTTAAACTATTTATGCTTTAAAGTCTTATCTAGAGCCCGATTTTTAACATCTATAGACATTATTGAAAGGAGTCAGCCCTGCTTATCTCTTCACTAATGTGTTTAGCTAAATAGCAGTGAGAGTGCTTGACCTGGCTGATCCCACTTGAAGGAGCCAATCAGGAACACACCTTCCAATTTCATGGTTCCATCTGATCTAGCTGGGAACCTGACTGATTGGCTGAACTGTTTGCTCTATGAACAATACCATATCAACAATACTTTTAGTTTGCCTAGAGATGAAAACTGTCCAATCATGATCAGTATTCAAAGGCTGAACAGAGCCAGGCAAAGACTGAGACTTAAGCCTCTTCCCTAGATTCCCAGTAACTGAATGAGATGGTGGAGATTTCGAGTTCCTGCTTTCTGAAGGGCAGGAACCTTTGACATTCATCTTCATCCTTTGACGGAGGCAGCCTGAATGTCTCTTCAGCTTCACTAAACTGGACAGTTTTATCTCTTACTATAAACCACACTCAACTTCCTTTAAGCTTTAACTTTAGAAAATCTGCCATAGATGCCTTCTGTGTCTGTGTGAGAAGTAACCTTCCAAGCTCTGGAATACTTCCAAGTCAGAAAAGACTCTTGTAATTTAACTAATTCTCAGAAAAACAATCACCAAGGGTCTGCCTTTATGTCCAGTTCTTAGAAGAAGTCTAAAATCCTAACTTCCACAGGCAGCAATTGCTGCTGGCTTTATCACCAAGATCAACTCTTGGTCCCTGTCATACTTCCTGTAACAAGATAAATAAAAGGCCCAGAGATAGATACTGGGGTTCAAACATCAAGCTGAAGATCAGAAAAGCAAAGCAGCTTGTCACTAGCTCTTACTCTAAGTCAAACTAAAAGGTGATCCTGGATCCACCAAACCTCAGACTGCTGCCTCTGCTCATAGTGGCTGGAGAATTCTGAGATTTCAATGTCTTCCTATCCTCAGTGTGGATGGGGAATGATTGCTTGATATTGACTAGTGAAGGCCCTGCTCCTATCTTTAATACCCCTCTAGTGCTGGGATTAAAGGCATGTCATCCTGGGTGCTAAGATAATCTTTGTGTGAGCTATTTCTCTTTAGGACTGAATCAATCTTGTATAGATCTGGGTGGTTTTAACTCACAGAGATCCTTCCACCTTTTAAACCTGAGTCCAAAGATGAAAGGTGTGTACCACCACCTTCTAGTATCTGGCTGCTTGGATTAAAGGTATGTATCACCAATGCCTGATATCTATAGCTTGAGGCTGGCTTTGCTTTCTGAATCCTCAGGCAAGCTTTAATTAATCATCAAAAATATATCACCACACTTCCACAGCTCACTCCAACACTGTGAAATTCCTCTGGTTTACTGTATTAGGTGAAAGTGAGTGTGATTTCTTCTTACTACAAAGCTGTTGAAACAAGTCTTGCCCCTTTAATTCTGTTGGCAAGTTCTCCACTCCCATTTATTTATTTGTTTGTTTGTTTTGCAGCATCAATCTCTAAGCAAATCAATCCTAAGCTGGGTTTCAAACACAATTCCTAGCATGAGGTGATTCTGAGATTATGAACTATGACAATTTTCTATATGTTTGGCTCAGCAGGCCACGTCTCTGTGACAGAGAAGACAAGATATCTAATACTCTGAGAAATGTGAGTTAGTTTTTGTTTGTTTGTTGTCTTTTTCAAAATGCACTTAGTCATTTGAATTCCCTTGAAATATAAAAAGCACTACAGTAGGCCCTGTTATCTACCATCAACATCAAAAATATTAAAAGGAAAACTACAGAATCAAGCACTTCATAAGTTTTAAATGACATGCCATTTTTGGTAACACGATTAAGTCTCCAGTTGTTTCTTCCCCATGTCTCCTTGATACAAATAATCCAGTTAACCAAGACATCCAACATGCATGCATTTCCTACCTGCTTAGTAGGCACTTGTTTCCCAGATGTATTAGACAGATGGTAGCAGCAGTTGTTTACAACTCTGTCCTCTCCTGTTTGGTATTGTTCCCAACTGTATTATAATGTATGATAATGAAGGGACCAGCTCCCCATTTCGGCAGCCCTAACAGCCTAACACGTGCTTGTCTGACCTTGTCTTGGTCACTAGGAGGTCAGATGCCTGCCTTGTGGCAAGGAACCAATCAGAAGTTAGCTGGTGGTGCTATGCTTTACGGCTCTGGGTGTGCTTTACGGACAAGTGCACAGCAATGACATGCAGAGCATAGCAATTACCCTGGGAGGGCCTATGGGCCACAGCAACCAGTTGACCAATCAACACAGGGCAAGTCTTCCAAGCCTGGAGGCACACCAATCCTGAGCCTGTGTGTACCCCTAGACACTCCCCTTATGCTGCCCTATAAGATCTATATTCTGTGGCTTCTTGGAATCTTTCCCAAGGCATCCGCCATGGTGGATGGATAAAAGGCCAGAGCTAACAGGGGGTTAGCTCGTTAAACAACTGCAATAAAACCTCTTGCTGTTTGCATCAAGCTTTCGCCTTCACCTGGTGATTGGAGTCACCAAGGTCCTGGGCTGACATCCTGGGGGCCTGAGCCACCGGGGTCTTTCAATACTATAATATGTATGCATGCTACTCTGTTTAGTCTCAGGGATCCATCCCAAGCAGGTAAGGAAGATGACTATATTAGTAAACTACTGACTGAAGAAGACAAAGTTGTTACTTTTCAGTTCCCCAAACTTCTATCAGGTCAGGAGGGTCAAGTCACACAGCTGTGGTTTATGAGAGGCAACCAACCATATTTATTCTACATCTTCCCCAGAGCAGTGAACTCAGTGCTCTCTCTGATAATTAGCATAAGTAAAGCCAGCTCATTCCTGGTTGGCAGGCACATTTACACCTTCATATCACCCTCCTGGGAAGCATAACACAGACCTTCCTAGTAGGGCTTCACAGAATTTCAGCTGTGTGCTTCTTCTGGAACCTTTACATTAACATGCAAATGTCTGCTTTAATGGCAGAAGACACAGGCCTGCATCTCCCATTCCATTAAGTTCCCTCCACTTTCATACCAAGGCTGGACTATCCAGTGCAGACCTGTTGCTAGGCAGCTTGCAAAGAGCTGCAGATGGTTTATTTTCTTCCTTACTTTTACTTCCATTTTGCTGTGGCCTACTTTGCAAACTCCTTCTGGACAGTGACTGCAGAGCCTGGGTGTGACTTCCTTTCCAAAACATTAGGAACAGTGAACTCTTAGAACATGAGCTCCCATTCTCTGCACCTGCTTTAAAACATAGATAGCACTGAACGATACCCCTGGAATCCAATTGTGCAGAGTTAGGAGGGATGAGCAAAGAAGCCAAGACGGTGCTGCAGAATCCCACAGAAACAGTTGACCTGACCTAGTGAGAGCATGGAGACCCTTGTCATAACAGTGTGGAAACAGCATTGGACTGAACCAAGCCCTCTGAATGTGGGTGCCAGCTAGGAAGCCAAGACAGTCTATGGGACCTCTAACAGTGCAGCTAGTCTTTAACCCTAGAGCACAAATGGACTTTGGGAGTCCATTCCTTATGGAGGGATACTATTGCAGCCCAGATACAGTAAGGAGGGCCTAGGCACTCCCCCAAGTGATATGACACAGACTTTGAAGCTCCCTGGTAGAGGGCCTCACTATCCCTGGGTAGGAGTTGGGGGATGGGTTGAGGGGGGTTGGTGGGGAACATGGGTGTATGGAGGGAGAGGGAATGGGTATGCAAATATGAGTAGTAATTAAATAATTGAAAAAAAACACAAATACAGATTTAGTTATCTCTAAGCGCTTCTATAACCATGACTTAACCCTTGGGGGTTTCAAATGCCCCTCAAATACTCAGCCCTTGTATCAGAGCCCAGCAGCTATCTTTATCTGTAAACTATAGGTACTGTTAATTCAAAAACCATAGCTCTCATTTTAAAGGGAATAAGAAACAGTTATTCCAGAGCCATTTTGAATGACCATGGCCTGGGAGCATAGATTTAGCTTCTGGCTTGAAAACAGTTTCATGATGTTCTTGTAGCTTTTCAGAACAGAGAAACCAACAAATCAAGACAAGTTTAAAATCGGATAGGTACACCAGAGAGGCAGGTGTATCAAGATGGAGGAAGCTTTACTAAAGGCTCAAGATGCTATCCCATGGCAGGTTTAGCTTAGAATTGGTAAAAGCTAGTTTCCTGCTAAGCTAATAGATTCTAAAAGATTTTTATCTATTGCTGTGTTAATTCTGACACAGAGAGGGATAAGTAAAGGCTGCTCCCGAGGCAGAGCTAGAAGAAGATATGGTAATTAGCTGCTGGACCTGCAGCATTTCAATCTCTCCACAGTAGTGACATTCTAACAAGCCAAAGGGTCTGTGCAGACACAGATACCTTTCTGGGGCCTTTTTGTTCACAGCCAGGTGCAACTTCCTTCCAGAAGGTTTTATTCACAGTCCTCCTCAGTAAACTGTAAGAATGTTTCAGTTCTTAATTTCACCCCATAGTTCATAGTTCAACTGTGCACTGTCCTCTGGACATTCTACCACATGCTGTATCAAATCCTTGCCCTCCAGGGCTGAGGGCGGATTTCTCCAATCTGATCAGATTCTCTACCGATTTTCTTTGGAGAAAGGAAACACATCATTTTTCTCTGTTGTGGGGACAAAATCATTTCCCTAAAGCTATCAACAGCTGGGGTTTTAAATGGGAGGAAGACTAAAACCTTAAAGGAAAATTAAAGAGACTGTCAGTTTACATTTCAAAACACTGTATCACCAATGCATATTGGCACAAACATTTTGCCTACTGGGTAGGCGATCTTGGTGTTGGTCTTATTCTTTATTATCTTTAAACAGAAACTCAGTCAAGAGACATGAATCCACACTGCATCCATTTTTCTTTCTTAATTCAAAATTGGAAGAAACTTGAGAGTAAGAGTAAAACCAGAAACTTTTTATTAACCACAGATGAGTTCTATTAGAAAAATTTTTTACAAGAGTACTTTTTTTGTATCTGTGAATGCACCTTTAAGCAAGCACTCTTTAAATTTAATTGAAAATAGAATGCATCTAGAATAAATCTAAGGAAATTTCCATCTCCCACAGCACTCCTCAAAATTGTATGAAAGTATTGAATAATTGTTTGTTAATCAAGGCCTTAACATTAATTTTCCCTTTGGAAAATGTAATGTTGCCCAAATGTTGAGAACAGGAAACAGAGGTCAGCCAATCAGTTAGGAACAGGGTCTCCAAAAGCAGCATTTTCATTTTTGTACTTATCTAGAACTGAAGGTGTCCTTGGAGCTTTGTGAAAAAATAAATAAAAATGAAAAGAAAGAACAGTCTGACTGCTACTAGGTATGGTGGAGGTGAAAGTATATTGCAGATATGCAGAAGAGTACAGTCAGAGGCAGAGATATCTGGAAGAGTCCACAGTGGACATGACCAGACTGAGCTGGGCCATATGGCATATGGGGAGGGAAAAGAAGAGGTGAGAGAGGGGAACCAGGTAAAGCAGCTAGGATGCCAAAGGTCCAAAAACAAACAAACAAAAATGGAAGGATATCCAGAATGTCTGGCTTATATAGGTATGAGCCTCTGGGAGAATGGCAGTCCAGCCCCTGGGCTGGAGAGTTGAGGAGAGAGGGTGGGGTATGACAGCCATACCCTGTAACAGGTAGGAACTGAGGGGTGCTGGAAAAACCTGGCAGACAGTTCTACTTTAATATGTTAAAAAGCTACCTCAGCTGTTTGTCCTAGGTTTGAAACTTAATACTTTGTTTCTTTATCTCTTTCTGAAAAAGAGAATCCCTTGGGGGAAGTGGCTATAAGGGTGGAATTGAAGCTCAAATCTGTAAAAGAGGGCAACTCCCAAACTAGACTGCTCCATAGGTAGAAAGAAAGGTTTATTGGGGGATAAACCTGCCACAGCTATCTCCACACAGAGGGTCAGAGACAAGCAAAGTGGCAGAAAAGCAAGCAAAGTTTGCATGTCAGTAGGATGATGTGTTGAGATGATACTGTTATTGTGACTGACAAGGAACTAAACAACTAGATACCATTGCGCAAGATACTTGACCTTTGGGGAGGGGAGAAGGTTTGGATCTAACATTCCAGCCTTTTGTTTATGACAAGGCATGCTATAGTCCTTTGGCTGTTTCCACTGTAATGAAAGTACAACTTCATGGGAGCACAGGAAGGCTGCAATGTCCTTAAAGGTGGGCAGAGAGGTCAGACAGGCAGGCAATGGCAGGACACCAGGAGAAATTCCATCAGATACATCTGCTTTACTGCCCTTTGGGTAATTTCATCTGAAAGAATTTGAAGAGACAGGGAGAAATCACACTATTAGAAGGTTAGACAATAGTGGGCTGAGAGGGAGAAAGAGTCATGGGTCCACGGGAAAGCATTCGGGGAGGTCTTGTAGTCAGCCCCTGGAGGCTGTAGTTTGTGAACCAGAATTAATCCTTTTACTTGACTGGACTGGTTACAACAGCCATCAGCAAAATGACTGCTGGCTAGTTTTGTTGGACCACCAACGCCAGACGAGTGATCTGGTTTTGGAGCAGTTGCAGGGCCAATGTTGGTTCTTGGATGGTATCTGTCAGCTGAGTGGAAATCTGCTTAGACAGATATAGACTACAGAAAGAATGTAAAATCAAAGTGCTTACTTGAAACTTCCAAGCCTGTATTGAAGCCTGGCTGGCCAAGGAGACAGAACTCATTCAAGAGGAAGGACAGGGAGGAGCCCATCCTCTCTAAAGTTTCATGATTTTTTTAAATTGATAAAGAGATAAAGTTTTAGCTATGTTAACAGGAACACTGTGTTTAATCTGCATTGAAACCCTCATTATAGAGCAAGCAGTTAATAACTGTCTGTAACCAGCTCCCTCAGATTCCTGCCTCTGAGCCATAGCAAAAGTAAAGATGGTAACTTTTGAAAAAGTCATCAACATGATAGAAGCATGAACATTCTTCTGTAACGAGACAGAAATGTCCTGGCAGGAAAGAGAACAAAGGGGAAAAAGAACCTTGAGGACCCAAAGGATGGTTCTGGGATAAAAGAGTAAACACCATTTAACCAGTGCTTCTAATTGATAGAAAGCTTGAGTAGCCAGTGTTTATAACTGCTTGCCAAGACTAGATCGATAAATTTTGACAACTCCACTGATTTAAATATATGTTTAACATTGGTGTGATAACTTTTGAGCTGTGAAATTTTAATGCCATAATATCGTCTTTATGTCTCATTTTTCCCCACATACTGTATTTTCTCAGATCCTCATTATTGTTCTCTTGTTTAAATTAACGAGGAGCACCATGGAACCAGCACAATGGAACACAAACCAGGAGATACATTAACCACAGAATTTATTATAGGGGGGTGAAAGAGGGGGAGAAGAGAGAGAGAGAGAGAGAGAGAGAGAGGGAGAGAGAGAGAGAGAGAGAGGGAGAGAGAGAGAGATGAAGAGAGTAAGAGGAGAGCAAAGAGGAAGAGGATAAGAGAGAGCAAAAAGAAGGGACGAATACCTGGAGGTGCTTGCTTAAAGGGGGAAACTTGCACATGCTTACTAAGTCCTTACGTAGCCCATAACGAGTGATGTAGTGATGAGGAGGCCATGCCACTATGCAGGCCCCACCCGTTGTCAGGGGGTGGGGTCATCAGGGTGCTGAGTTCCAACACTCATCACTTTCATGAACCTTTTCATTCTTATTACAACTTGCATGTTCAGAGTTCTCATTGCAAAAGTAACTCCTGTTCCAGATCCCCTGAAAGTGGATGTCAGTTAGGTGTCCTGGGCAATCTATGGGGCCTCTGGTAGTGGATCAGAATTTATGCCTAGTACACGAATGGACTTTGGGAGCCCACTCCATATAGAGGGGCTAGACACACAGGGGAGGGTCTAGGCCTTGCTGTAAATGATGTTACAGAGTTTGTAGATCCCCATGGAAGGCCTCATCCTTCCTGGGGAGCAGAAAGGGAGTCATTGGTATCGGTAGGGGGCAGGGGAAGAGGGAAGGGAGAGGAAACAGGGATTGATATGTAAAAGAAGCTTGTTTATAATTTAAATAAAAAATTTAAAAATTTAAAAAAGTGAAGGGATAAGAAAAAAAAGAAAAAAGTATTCCTCTAAAAATGAAAGCTTAAACATTAATAGTTAAAAACATTTTTTAAGTCACTGACATCATGGTAGCTTTGAGTTTGCTTTTTCATTGACACCTGTCCTGTTAGCTGTAGGAAACAGCAAGACCTGACTTTGATAATTGAAACCAATTTAGCCTGGCAATTGATCTTAAACTTCATGTCTAAAGCTTTTTTATGTAAGAAACTCAGGTAATTTAAACTTTCCTTTAGTAATCTCAAATTTGTAGCATAAGCAAGCAACATGTACTTCTTTTGCACCCAAAGTTATTCTAAAGCCAGGACATTTTTAAGGAGAAAGCAGACTTCCTAGCTATAAATGGACTGACCAAGCACCCTCCAGAAAGGAGCTGGCCTAGACCTGCATGCTCCTGTAGCAACAAATGAGAGGGCTGCTAAATTAGTCAATGAAGAGAGCAGCTGTTGTTGGGACTGGGAGTGGGCAGGAGTTAAGACTGAAGGAGCCAAGAGGAAAGAGGGTGGGGTGTTGGCTGACTTCTCTAGCAGTCCTGTCAGTAAAAACATTTCCCAAAGCTGGAGGGGCC
Organism: Cricetulus griseus; assembly: GCF_003668045.3. Classification (NCBI taxonomy): domain Eukaryota; kingdom Metazoa; phylum Chordata; class Mammalia; order Rodentia; family Cricetidae; genus Cricetulus; species Cricetulus griseus. The sequence continues at coordinate 187,032,506 of NC_048595.1, read as the reverse complement.
TGGTGGTAAAGGGATAGCTTCTATAAACCTGGTCAGATGAAATTACAGCACAGCCCACTAGGCACGAGCCAGTGGAGCTGAGAGATAAGCTTCAAGCTATGAACCAAGTATAGTCAGGGTGTGACAGAGGGGAAATAGAAAGTTGTGCATTTTTGTAGGCAAGGGTTTCAAGTGATTCTACACAGAAGTGGGTGCAGGTAGTGGCCCTGTGAAGGAGTAAAGCTGGGTTGAGAGGAAGGCAGAAATCAAGTGTGATATTAGGATTTTCTAGGAAGGTGATATGAAAGATGATGAAGTTTAGGAGGGGACTAAGTAGAGAAGCTCTTGTGTGATAGGAGGTTCTTGAACCAGTGTGGTCAGAGGACAGACAGGGTAATGACCAAAGGTGAACTTGGAGGCTTTTGGGGCTAACAGGGAGGCTTCTGTTAGTGGCTGTAAGCAAGGCTGCCATCCCCCAGCTGCTGTATCTAGCTATTTGGGAAGATAGGCAACAGGGGCAAAGGCATGGCCTCTCATATTTCCCAAAGCTGCAGGGAACCATTTTTAGTTGTATATGGAATAAAGGGTTGGTGAAGTTTTGGGAAAGTCAGAGATGGCGCCTGTAAGAGTGCCTTTTGGAGGTGAGAGACATAGAGAGAAAGCAGACATGACAGGGTTAGTAGTATCTAAAGGCTTAGTTAGGGGTCTCTCAGAGTGACTTTTGTTGAAGCATCTCCAGGAGAGACAGGATCCAGTGAGCCATTGAATGAGAAAAACAGAGATAGAGACAGAGCAGGTAGCTCTGAGGTAACACTCACCAAGTGGATGAGGAGAGACAATTTGGTATAGTAGGTGGAGAGAAATGGCAAAGGGCACAGTGAAACCACTGAAATAGACAGCTCTGTGGTAGAAAGAAAGGTTTATTGGGGATCAAGCTGTGAAAGCTATCTCATGGGGAGCAGATAGAAGAGTAAAATGGCAGAAAAGCAATCAGGGTTTATGTGTTAACAGAGTGGGGGTCTTATAGATGATGCAGGATGTTGAGATTGAGCAGGAACTAGGGAACTCTATGCCCTTGGCCAAAGTAGTTGACTTTTGAAATGGATTAAGGGAGGCTCCTGATAAACAGTAACCACCTTAAGAAATCTGCTTTTCTAGTAAACTAGTACTGTTGAAGCTGAGTCAAAATTAGAGTTTCTGTTCCTCAGACAATTGCCAGTGTTTCCTTGGTTTTCTCTTGGGTCTCATTAAGACACATTTTTGTTTTGCTAATGGACGATTTCACTAATTTAAAGCACTGACCTATTTCTTTTTCTGAAGTGATCCTCAATGGTATAAATACAAGCTTCTATTGTTTCTTAAGCATTGAATGTATATATCTTGATGCATTTAATGAAGGGGAACTTTTCAAAAATAGGCAGTCCTCATTTTCAGAAGTTAAATATAAATACATGAATTTCTTGTGATCTTGGAAAATATGTTTGTTGTAATTTGAGTCAAAATATAGGCCACAGGCATGTTTAAAATGTTTCTTTGTGAAGACCTTGTAGGACGGCTAGTCACCCTCCAGCTAAGGCAGAATGGGTTGTATAAGACACTAAATGACTGCTAATTATGTTTGACACAGTGTATACACCAAGGCACCATAGTCTGAAAAAACTAACTCCTCATCAAGTCTCAAATCAAAAGATATAAAGGCATACATACTAATATAAATTATGCTGCAGTGTTTCCTGGTGACCAGAAGTAGAAACTAATTTATTTATCAATGGTTGACACTTTTCTTGAGCAACCATCTTTGTCTTGACTTAAATAAAAAAGTTCTGTGAGTTTCAGCTACTTCAGTAATTGCTGAACTTCCTTCAGCCTGAATTTATTCAGCCTTCAAATGCATCTATAGTGTGGCTCTGCCACTGGTTCACTACATAAATAATAAGCAATTTCTTAACGAATAAACAAGCATTTTTACTAAATTGATAGATATTAAGAGAATAAAAAAGCTACAATGACTTTATGTCAATAGGATTTAATCATGTATTTGTCAAATGTTTGTTCCTTTCTGCATTTTTCACAAAGTATTTTTACACTGCTTACTTTATTTTTGCTATGTATTTTATGGTTATTTATGAATTATATATAATTAACATATATGTTATACACACACACACACACACATACATACATGGCTATGTATCCATGGCCATGTGGCAATACATAGATTAATAGAAATTTAAATGTAAAAGCTAGTTAGTAATAAGCCTGAACTATTACAGGCCAAACAGTTTGTAATTTATGTAAGTTTCTGTGTGATTATTTGGGACCCCATGGTCAGGAAACAAAAGCTCTGCCTTCATTTACAATACATCCACCTAGCTAACTGACCTTTAGGTCATCTGAGTAATAGATCTTCTCATCCAGGATTTTTTAAGGAAGGTTTTCCACGCATACTCTCATGATGTGAGATATGGAAGGCAGTAAAGACAATAGCAAAATAAGTTTATGAAGCCTTGCTCCTACAACTCCTATTAACATTCTGTTACCAAAGCAGAATCATCTAAAGCTAGGAGTGGTGTAATAATTTTGGTTTCCTTTATGGGAAAGGAATTGCCAAGTCACACAGAAAACATGTGCATTCTGTGAGAAGCTGAGGACATTAATGCAGAGTATGTAAGAGGCTAAGATTCCTTTTAGCTCCCCAACATTGTTGTGGTTTTCTTCCAATTTACATCTCTAGCTGAGTCTTTTTCCTCATTTATTTCTTAATGCTTTTCAAATTGCCCAGGGCAAAAGGGGTTTTAGTGGGGAACAGAAAGCTCAGGTCAATTTGCCTTTTTATTATGTGTGTGTTAATCTTTTCCTCCCTTGAACATACTGTTCTAGAAGGCAGTGATAGAGTAAAATCTCCTGTGAGATTGGAATATGACATTCTCTTCGGTGTAAATATAATTTCAGAGTTCCAATTGACACAATTTTGCTTGAACAGAACAGGAGAGAGAATGAAGGAAACTATACACACAGTGTTGGGACACATGTGTCACCAAGAGTATGAAGAGGCTACAGTGGGTGGAATTCCAATTGCTGGGAAATACACAGGGGCATTCGTTCAGTTGTCCATGAATCTCTGTGAAAACCACACATGAATCTCTGTTCAGTTTCAGCTCTCTGCATCCTTTCATTTTTTTTTTCTCAGTAGCAGTCATCAAACAGCTATCTTTTGAAGATGTTTTCCTCCTCTATGTCTAGCTATTTCATCTTTTCACTTTTATTTATTTTTTATATATTTTTTAAATGGTAAAAAATAAAAAGTGTTCTTTTCCAACCTGAAGTCATTATTTTAACTGATATTTTAAAATAAATAGCACTTGAGCCTTCTTAATTTTAAGAACTTTTTCTGACCATCAATGTAAAAAATCAGATTAAAGTAACAAATACTGGGAAAGGACGGATATTCTTCCATATCATTCTTCCAGGAGTAGGGGAGGTGCTGGTCATCAGCCTGAGCCTGCATTGTGTTCATCCTAGTGCTATAATATGTTTGGAAAATGGATAATTTATGCCAGAGATGTCTTTGCTTGAGTAAGGTATTAAGAAATTTCTAATGAAGAATTAGAATTAACTATACACGAAGTTAATTGAAACAACTTGGACATTTGATACAGAGAAAGTATATCATAGTCTCAGAATAATGTACCTGGCTCTATCTTCTTAATCAATATGACAAAAGTCTTAAATTGGGCAGTTTTAGTGTGATAAAAAGTAGTAAAAATGGGTAGAACTTACTTCATTGAAAGAATCTGTAAGATTTGCCTAGAAACAAGCAGCACACAGAGTCACTGGTTTTTGTTTAGAAATTAAGTCCTGCAATGTGACTGCTGTAGCCTTAACATGACCATCATCCTATATTGCAGTTTGAATAGGTTTTATCCCCGAAAAGTTTCTTCCTTTGGAAACTTAAACCTCATTGTAACAAGATCAAACCTGTGTTAAAGAGGTTAGGACCAAAAGCGAGTGAATTTAAACATGGCGCTGATACCCTGCCTCAGAAGACATTAATGAGTGAGTAAATTTGTCTTGTGGGTCTGGTTTGTTTACCAGGAGTGTGAGCCATTACAAAGTAAGTTTGACTTTCTTGTCTTTATCTCTTGTAACTGATTCCTTGTGTACATACTCCATTGGACAGTTTTGCATGTTATTTACCGTGTTGTAGATCCAGATAGGGAGCCACTACCAGATATAAAAACCATCCCAATCACTGACAAAATAAAAAGATTTTATTTATACTCTACCAAGATCTAGTTATTCTGCTGTAATAATATAAACTGACTAAGAAAGTATCTGTAGTGGAGCTGGGTAATGTCACCATTAACACCAACAGTGCCTTAGGGGAACAGAAGGGAAGTCATTATTTTGCTCATCACAGCCAACATAGTCATGCATGTTTCACACTACCAGTCCTAACATGATCTCAGAGAGCATCTCTGCACCATCAAATGTGATTTCTGAGGTCGTCAGTACTGTTACCTCTCCGTTAATGCACTAGAGTGATGGTCCTTTGGTGGTTCTGAGCCCCTTTGTCTTTGTAAGGCCTAAGACACTTAAAATTCTTTAAAGGGTGAGAAAAACAGTAAGACTTGGCTTGATCTTAAAAGGAAAATGGTAGATTGTATTTGGATAAGTCAAAACAGATAGTATGTTTTGAAGGACAGAAAAAGAAAGCTAGAGAAAAAGAGACTCAGGATGGGGAGGAAAAAAAAACAAAATTATATTTGAAGAAGAATTTGAAATGATTATTAGTTACTGCTTTGTATTAGCAAGAAAATTAATCAGCTCAGTTACACTCAGGGTTTTTTTGTTTATTTTTGTGTGTGTGTGTGTGTGTGTGTGTGTGTGTGTGTGTGTGTATGTATGTTTTCAAGGACTATTTCCAATCCAGATTCCACTGAATCATGGTTTCCCACTTCCTTTAGGTCCTAGCAGCTTCGTTTGGTCAGCAACTGCCAATTTCACTGTGTATTTTAATTGGTCCCCAAACTCAGTTTGTCTACAGAATCCATGCAGTTTGTACCTGCTAGGTGTGTGAATGAAGAGTAAGTAGTGCACTCACAAACTCCACCATTGAGAGAGAACTAAAGTGTGTCGGCCTGGCCTTAGCCTACCTCATTGTGGAATGATCACAATAGGGAGAACACTTACTATCATTTCTCTTAAAAATGATAGCTTTACAAGTTTATGGATTTTTCCATTACTTTAGCATAAGACAAACATCAACTGAAATCAGCTCCTGCTTTCTAAACCCTGAAGAAAAGTCATTGCCACTGTCTGTCAATAACTGCATTCCATCTTCCCATATTTTGAGTCCTCTTAGTATGTTTGAGTGGCAATACACTCATTCTCAGGAAGTAAAGTATGTAGGATTGTGGTAACAATAGCAATTGCATTCATATCTCTTGACAATCAGTAATCCCCTATTATTCAGTGTTGCTGGAGAAATTAACTAAATAAATAAATAAATAACAATCAATTTAAACTGATGAGTGCAAAACACTGGGTAAAAGATATTTTAGAATATGGCCCGATTCCTTCCTGTCTAAGGCACTGTTATTTAATAATATGATGATTAGTGTAATAATAACAATATAGTTATTATTATAGAGCAAAGCCAGGAACTAGCAGAAGGAAACTTGGTATCTTAGTCAATATTCTATTGCTGTGAAAAGATGTCATGACCATAGTAACTCTTATAAAAGAAAGACTTGTAGTTGGTTGTTTTACACTTTGCTCATTGGACCTTTGGGGGGCCAGTCACCCAGCTCCAAAACAAATGCATAAAGAGGCTTATTTTTTTTATGCATTCCAGGCCTTAGCTTGTCTTGTTTCTAGACAGCTTTTCTTAATTTAATTTATCCCATTTTTCATTTGCCTCAGGGCTTTTATCTTTCTTTGTTCTATATACTTTACTTCTTATTTCATAGCTTGCTGTATAGCTGGGTGGCTGGCCCATGGCATTTTCCTCTCCTTCTCCTTTTGCTTCCCAAACTTTTCTTGCCAAATTTCTCCTCCTATTTTTCTCTTTGTCTGACAGTCCCACCTATCCTTTCTCCTGTCTTATTATTGGTCATTCAGCTCTTTGTTAGACCAATCAGGTATTTTAGACAAAGTTACACAGCTTCACAGAGTTAAACAAACACAACATAAAAGAATGCAACAACTCTTCACATCATTAAACACATGTTCCACAGTAAAAACAAATGTAACACATCTTAAAATAATATTCCACAGCAGCATTTTCCTGGGGCTTGCTTACAGTTCAGAGGTTTAGTTCATTCTCATGGTGGGAAGCATGGTGCCACACAGGCAGGCATGGTACCAGAGAGGTAGTTGAATATTTTACCACCAGATCATCAGACATTGGAAAGAGCAAACAAAGACAATGGCCCTGACTTGACCATTTGAAACCCCAAAGCCAACCCCTAAGTGACACACTCATCAATGACCAAGTATTTAAATCTATGAGCCTATGGATGCCATTTCAAACCACCACATTTGGGGAAAATATAGGCTCTATGTTTCTCCTTATTTCTTGATTCAAGAAAAAAAACCCTAAATTAAGAGACAGACAGTTTAAACAAAAGTTTACTTGACAAAGCAAAGCAGAGCATACACTCTAGATAGATCAGAATAGGTTAACTTGAAGGAGGGTAGCAGCCCCATCAGTTCTGCAGTTTAGAGTTTTTAGAGTTTTTATAGGTTTTGATGAGATGTATGTCATATTCATAGGAGTAAAGATCCCTCTTCTTTTGTAAATAGTAGTTACTGGATCTGTCTCTTATGGTATTTATTCTTATTTCTTTTCCCTAGAAAAGTCCACAAAAGGTGTGGGAAATGTCAAAACCATAGTGTAAGTGACACTACAGTAAAAGTCTTTTGACATTGCAGATCCTTCATTAGAGGGCATGTGTGGCAGACGTGGAAGTTCCCTGGTGTTTGGGTTTTCAACACAGTGGGAAGAATGTAACTGACACCATAAGGATGCTTTGCCACACTCTGATCACACAAGTAAAAGCTACAGAGATAAAACTGAAGTTTCCTTGATTACCTCATATTTAATTTCTTGCTTACCCTTGCTCATAACTTTTGCAGAGATTGCTACTTTGGACTTCATTTTTATGTGGAATATTTAACTTATATTCATTGTTATGCTACCAAGAATTAATATTAACTCAAATATTATCTTACTTATATCTAAGAAATTGGAAGTAAAATAGCTGCAATCATTAGATAATCCATCTGGTGACTGGTTTTAAAAAGATTTCTTTATATAAGAATTCTCTTAATGCTAACAACTAAAATATGCTAAAAAAAAAAGAGTGTATCTGTTGAGGTTTGCTATGTTGCAAACTATGTGGTTGATTTTAGAGAAGGTTTTATGTGGCACTGAGAAGAAGGTGTACTCTTTTGTGTTTGGATGGAATGTTCTGTAGATGTCTGTTAAAACCAGTTGGGTCATAACTTCTGTTAGTTCTTTTGTCTCTTTGTTAAGTTTCTGTCTGGTGGTCCTGTCTCATGGTGAGACTGGGTTGTTAAAGTGTCCTACTATAAGTGTGTGAGGTTTTATGTGTGATTTGAGTTTCAGTTATGTTTCTTTGACAAACGTGGGTACCTTTGAATTTGGGACATAAATGCTCAGGATTGAGACTTCATCCTGATGGACTTTTCCTGTGATGAATATGAAATGACCTTCTTCATCTCTTTTGATTGATTTTAGTTTGAAGTCTAATTTGTTAGATATTAGGTTAGATACACCAGCTAGTTTCTTGTGTCCATTTGATTGGAAAATCTTTTCCCAACCCTTTTCTCTGAGGTAATGTCTGTCTTTGAAGTTAAGGTTTCTTTCTTTCTTTCTTTCTTTCTTTCTTTCTTTCTTTCTTTCTTTCTTTCTTTTTTTTGGTTTTTCAAGACAGGGTTTCTCTGGGTAGCTTAGGAGCCTATTCTGGCACTCTCTCTTGAGACCAGGCTGGCCTCGAACTCACAGAGATCCACCTTCCTCTGCCTCCCGAGTGCTGGGATTAAAGGCGTGCTCGAGGTGTGTTTCTTGTATGCAACAGATATAATCCCCTGTATCTTATCAGACCACCATATTTTAAAGTTAGAATTGAACAACAACACAGATTGCAGAAATACTACAAACTCATGGAAATTGAACAGTGTGCAATTGCATCATTCTGGGTCAAGGAAGAATTAAAGAAAGAAATTAACTTCTTCCTAAAATTCATTAAGAATGAATACACAACATACCCAAACTGATTGGACACTATGAAAGCAGTAGTAAGGGGGAAATTCATAGCAGGAAGGGTGAACCTGAAGAAACTGGAAAATAGTCAGACTAGAGAATTAACTGAAAGCTCTAGAACAAAAAGAAGTAAACTCACCCCAGAGGAGTAGACACCAGGAAATAATCAAATTGAGGACTGAAATCAATGAAGTAGAAACAAAGAAAACAATACAAAGAATCAATGTAACAAAGAGTTGGTTCTCCAAGAAAATCAACAAGATAGACAAACCTTTATCCAAAGTAACTAGAAGGCAGAGAAAGAATGTACAAATTAACCATATCAGAAATGAAAAGGTAGACATGACAACCTACACTGGGGAAATCCAGAGAATCTTCAGGTCATACTTTGAAAACCTGTATTACATAAAATTCAAAAATTTAAAGGAAAATGGGCAATTTTCTGGTTATATATCACTTACCAAAATTAAATCAAGAACAGATAAGAAAATTAAACAGATCTATAACTCCTAATGAAATAGAAGCAGTAATCAAAAGTCTCCCAACCAAAAAAGTGCAGGGCCAGATGGCTTCAGTGCAGAATTCTATCAGAAATTTGAAAAACAGCTAATACCAATACTCCTCAAATTGTTCCACACAATAGAAACAGAAGGTTCATTGCCCAACTCTTTTTATGAAGATACAATTACCTTGTTACCTAAGCCGCATAAAGACAAGACTAAGAAAGAGAACTACAGACTGATATCCCTCATGAACACTGATGTAAAAATACTTAATAAAATACTGGCAAATGGAATCCAAAAACACATCAGAGAAATCATCCACCATGATCAAGTAGGCTTCATTCCAGGGAGGCAGGGATGATTCAACATAGAAAAATCTATCAATGTAATCTACCATATAAACATTCTGAAAGAGAAATACCACATGATCATCTCACCAGATGCTGAAAAAGCCTTTGAAAACATCCAAAACCCCTTTATGATAAAGGTCTTGGAGAGATCATGGATAACAGGAACTTACCTAACATAATAACAGCAATATACAGTAAACCAACAGCCAACATCAAACTAAATGGAGAGAAACTAAACATGATTCCTCTAAAATCAGGAACAAGACAAGGCTGTCCACCCTCTCCATATCTCTTCAATAATGTACTTGAAGTTCTAGCTATAGCAATGAGACAACAAAAGGAGACCAGGGGATATAAATTAAAAACAAAGAAGTCAAAATTTCACTATTTGTAGATGATATGATAGTTTACATAAGTGAGCCGGGAAAAATTCTACCAGGGAACTCTTACAGCTGATAAACACCTTCAGTAATGTGGCAGGATACAAGATTAACTGAAAAAAATCTGTACCCCTACTATATACAGATGATAAATAGGCTGAGAAAGAAATCAGAGAAACATCACCCTTAACAATACCCACAAACATCATAAAATATCTAGGGGTAATGCTAAACAAAGGAGTGAAAGACCTGTATAGAAAGAACTTTGAATCTTTTAAGAAAGAAATTAAAGAAGATACCAGAAAAAGAACCCCCATGCTCTTGGATAGGTAGAATCAACGTAGAAAAATGGCAATCTTGTCTAAAGCAATCTACAGATTCAATGCAATCCCCATCAAAATCCCAACACAATTCTTCACAGACCTTGAAAGGACATTACTCAACTTTATATGGGAAAACAAAAAAACCCAGGATAGCCAAAACAATCCTGTACAATAAAGGAACTTCCAGAGTTTTCACTATCTCTGACTTCAAACTATATTGTAGAGCTATAGTCCCGAAATCAGCTTGATATCAGCACAAAAATAGACACGTAGACTAATGGAATTGAATTGAAAATCCTGATATTAACCCACACATCCACAAACACCTGATTTTTGCCAAAGAAGCTAAAGTTATACAGTGGAAAAAAGAAAGCATCTTCAACAAATGGAGTTGACGTAATTGGATGCTGGCATGTAGAAGACTGCAGAATGATCCATATCTATCACCATGCACAAAACTTAAGTCCAAATGGATCAAATACCTCTACATAAATCCAGTTACACTAAACCTCCTAGAAGAGAAAGTGGGAGATACCCTTGAAAGAATTGGTAAAGGAGACTCCTTTCTGAACATGACACCAGTACCACAGACACTGAGATAGCAATTAATAAGTGGGACCTCCTGAAACTGAGAAACTTCTGTAAGGCAAAGGACACAGTCAACAAGACAAAATGGCAGCCAACATAATGGGAAAAAATACTCACCAACCCCACTTCTGCCAGAAGGCTGATTTACAAAATATACAAATAACTCAAGAAGGTAGTACACCAACCAAATATCCAACTAAAAACTTGGGTACAGAACTAAACAGAAAACTCTCAGTAGAGGAATCTATAATGGCTGAAGGAAACTTAAGAAAGTGCTCAACATCCTTAGCCATCAGGCAAATCCAAACAACTCTAAGATACCATCTTGCTCCTATCAGAATGGCTAAAATAAAAAACACCAATGACAGTTTTTTCGGGATGGGATATGAAGAGAGGGGAAAACTCCTCTACTGCTGGTAAGAGTGCAATCTCATGCAGCCACTTTGGAAATCAGTACAGTGGCTCCTCAGGAAATTGGGAATCAGTCTACTCCACAATCCAGGAATTCCACTCTTAGGCATATACCCAAAAGAAGCACATTTGTACAACAAGAATATCTGTTGAACTATGTTCATAACAGCATTATTTCTAATAGCCAGAACCTGTAAGCAACCTAGATGTCCCTCAACTGAAGATGGATAAAAAATGTGGTACATTTACAAAATGGAGTATTACTCTGTGGGGAAAAAAACAACAGAATCTTGAAATTCATAGGCAAATGGGTGAAATTAGAAGAAACCATCCTGAGTGAATTGCCCAGTCACAAAAAGACTCACTCATATATGGATTTTAGACATAGAACAAAGGATTACCAGCCTACAATCCACACCACCAGAGAAGCTAGGAAACATGGAGGACCATAAGAGAGACATACATGGTCCCCTGGAGAAGGGTAAAGGGACAAGATCTCCTGGCCTAATTGGAAGCATGGGGGGAGGGGCAAGGGAAGAATTAGGAAGAACAGTAGAGGAGAAGAGGAGGAGAAAAATGGACAAGAGAGAGCAGGAAGATTGAGCCAGGGAAAGAATAGATGAGAGCAAGAAAGAGATACCATAATAGAGGGAGCAATTATAGATTTAAAGAGAAATCTGGCACTAGAGAAATATCCAGAAATCTACAAGGATGACCTCAACTAACAATCTATGCAATAGTGGAGAGGCTACCTTTAACACCCTTCCCCGATAATGAGCTTGATGACTACCTTATATGCCACCGGAGAGCCTTCATCCAGTAGCTAATGGAAGCAGAAGCAGACACTCACATCTAAACACTAAGCTGAATTTCTGGAATCCAGTTACAGAGAAATAGGAGAGATGATCAATGGGTTCAAGACCAGGCTGGAGAAACCCACAGAAACAGCTGACCTGAACAAGGAGGACTTCATAGACCCCAGACTGATAGCTGGGAAACCAGCATAGGAATGATCCAGACCCCCTGCTCAGACCAAGAATGTGACCTAATCAAGAAAAGACCCATATAAGCATCTGACATAGGGTTTGTAACTAAAATATATAAACAAGCAAAACCTCCCCAAATCAAGAAATCAAATTACAAAATTTTAAAACAAGCACTGAACTAATAGAGTTTCTAAAAGATGAGACACAAATTGCTAACAAACACTTAAGGAGACATTCACCATCCCTAGCCATCATGGATATGAAAATTAAAAGTTCTATCTTACTCCAGTCAGAATGGCCAAAATCAATAAAAATAAATGATAGTACATGCTGGTTGGGATGGTGTGAAAGAATACATTGATTTGTTACTGGGAATGCAAACTGGTTCAGCCATCATGGAAATCAGTGTAGAAGTTTCTTAGAAAAGTAAGAACTGATCTACCTCAATATCCATTTATACCACTACTAGTGATATACACAAAGAACTCTATATCTTACTATATAGATACTTATTTATCCATGTTCATTGTTGCTGTTCTATCTTTAATAGTCAGATATGATCAAGAGCCTGAATGCCCATTTACTGATAACTAGATCATGAAAATATGGTACATTTACGAAATTGCTCAGCTTTTAAGAAAAATTAAATTGTAAAAATTGATAAATGGATGAAGCAAGAAACAACCATCTTGAGTGATGTAACGCAAACCCACAAAGACAAATATATGTCTTTTCTCTTATATGTGGGATGTGGATGTTAGCTTTTAAGCCTTCAATATGTGTGCTATTATCCAAATAAGTAGAAGTTAGGTAGTTAGTAAGGGACCAGGAGAGAGTAGAGGAGATGTCCAATGAGTGGGAAGTAGAATATGGTATAATGGGAATAAAAGAGGAAACTAAAATTGGAGGATTAAATGAAGAGGGATATCTGAGAGCAGGAAAGGTGAATGTATATGGAGAAGAACAACTGACACTACAGGTTTTTTGAGCAAAAACATCTGGGTTCTCCCATCCCCTGTCTCATAATCAGCTCAATAGCAGAACGTGTGTGGCAGCCTACAATGCCTGCTGTTCCCTTCTCATGTGAATCCCACAGATACCCTTCTCAGTTCTCTCAATTTATTGTTTTGTTCCAGCCTCAAACCCCAGCAGATACCCCCTGCATCACCAAGGGCTTCCTCTGCCAGGGCAAAAATTAGGTCAACAATGATCCATACATTCCTACTGCTCCTCCAGAACCAATCTCTTCAGTCTCATCCCCTGCTCTGTATCAGAAAACCCACAGTGGTCTCCTTTTCTTTCTGACCCCATCCTCAAGGCATCACAAAGTTCCTTTCCTCCAATCTTCTTTCCATCAAGAGTACAAAGAATAATGAAATGAAGGGTTGGTTCTTTGAGAAAATAAATAAGTTCAGCAAATCCTTATCCAAATTAACTGAAAGGCAGATAGAAATTATCCAGATTAACAAAATCAGAAATGAAAATTAGGACAAAACAACAGCCACTCAGAAAATCTAGAGAACCATAAAGATATATTTTAAAAACCTGTACCAATTTGGAAAAGTATAAAAGAAATGGATAATTTTATTGGTAGATAACCTTACCAAAATTAAATCAAGATGAGATAAACAATTGTAGCAGACCTATAAACCCTAGCCCCAAGTGAAATAGAAGCAGTCACTAAAAGTCCCTAAACAACAACAAGCTCAGGGCCAGATGGGTTTAGCACAGATTTTCTATCAGACTTTCAAAGAAGAGTTAATGTCAATACTCCTCAAATCATTCCACAAATAGAAACAAAAGGAACATTCCCCATTTCACTCTATGAGGCCACAGTTACCCTGATACCGAACCACACAGAGACTCAACAAGAAAATAAAGTTACAATTTCCGTTATAAACATAGATACAAAAATTCTCAATACAGTCTTACACATACAATCCAAGAACACATCCCAGAAGATCATTCACCATGATCAGATCCAAAAGAGGCAGGGATAGTTCAATATAGGAAAATCAACACATGTAACCTACTATATGAACAAATGAAAGAAAACAAACACATGATCATCCCATTAGATGAAGAAAAGGCCTTTGACAAAATCTAACACCACTTCATGATAAAGTCCTGGAGAGACTGGGGATATAAGGATATACCAAAAAATAAAAATGTCAGTTCACAGCAAACCCATAGTCAACATGAACTTAAATAGAGAGAAAGTAAAAGCAATTCCACTAAATCCAGAAACAAGACAAGGTTGTACACTGTCTCCATATCTATTCAGCAAAGTACTTGCTAGCATACATAGAAAATGGATATACTTGTGACCAGAGATCAGCCCAGAGGCATAGGCCATTTCAGTCTCCATTGGTGACACCAGGGCTAAGGATATAAAAGCCTGTTGCACATCTGCAATCCATCCACAGTGCCTCAGAGAGTAGACACTTTTATAAAGGATAAACTTCAGGAAAAAATAAAATAATTTCCCAAGGAATGCCTGAGTTGCAAAGAAAAATACTTTTTTTCTATTTTTAGGTTGAGGCCACAGGCAGAGGTTCACAGTAGCTATTTTTTTATTTTTATTTTTTTATCCTCTATTCAACAGAAGGACAATAATCTAGCTGCTGAGTTCTCTGGATGAGCCAAGTCCCAATCTCCCTTCTCACTTTCACCTTACAGCCACTTGTTAGAATTCTGCACCTGGATTCTAGCAGTTTCCAGGATAGTCCTTTGAGTGTAACTGTTTTCTCTGCTTTGAGTTTCTCTTGTCTTTAGAAACTAAAAAAAGGTGTTTCAATCTTATATTTAATCTTACCTTTATTCTCTCCCTTCCTCCTTCCCTTTCTCCCTCCCTCTGTCTCCCTGCCTTCCTTCTTCCTTCCTCTCTCCCTCCTCCCCCTGTGTGTGTGTGTGTGTTGTGTGTTTTTGTGTGTGTGTGTGTGTGTGTGTGTGTGTGTGAGAGAGAGAGAGAGAGAGAGAGAGAGAGAGAGAGAGAGAGAGAGAGAGAGAGAGAGAGAGAGATTTATACAGGTCAGCTTGCCTGTGCGAGCCAGAGACTGAGTGAGGGATGTCCTTGTTGGTTGGTCACTTCTTCACCTTACTTTCTTACTTTCTTAGATAGAGTCTTTCACTGAACATGCAACTTGCCCTTTGTCTATATCGGCTGGCCATTTTGCACCCCAATATTCAACTGTCTGTTTCCCAGCATTGGTATTACAGATGTATGGAACTTTACCCATTGTTAATATAAGTGTTAAGAGTCTAAATTTAAGTCCCCATGCTTTCATGGCAAGTATTCTGCCCACTCAATTATCTCTAGTCCCAATCCTACCTCTGTGCTATTGGTTTTCTCTTCTATATACTATTTAAAATATCTGTGCCTTTGGAACACATAATGTAATCTTTTGAGAATATGAACACAGATGGTAGCATCTAATTCAGAAGTCCAACATAGCTCCTACTCAACTTTAAACTTTAAACGACTCAAATACTGGCTCATGAGCCACTACATGAAAATTCATCTGCATGCCATTCTAAGGTAGATGGAAACACCTCAAACAGAATTGCACACTTGAACATCTGACACTGTTATCTATTTTAAAGGTGTTATTTCTACTATGCATCTTCTTTCTGGTAAAATGTTGTTTCAATAATGTAAATATTTAAGCTTAATTCCTTTAGTGTAATTCAATTGTTCTTAACCAGAGGTTTTTTTTGCCCTTTATTCTAGGGACTTTTGGCAATGTCAAGAGACATTCTTATTGCCCTAAGGTGGAAATGCTCCTGATTTCAAATGGGTAATAATGTTAGTGAGGTACAAGGCAGTACCTATGAGATTTTCACTCTATTTTTAAAAGTGACTATAATACAAAATTTCCATAATTCCAAAGCTGAGGAATATTTTTAAGATTGTAAGACAGTATTAAAAGTTTTCAAACCCAAAGAAAAACAGGCTTAGTTTTGAATTTTGAATTTGTGTGTGAATGCATATGTATGTGTATAAATGTATATGTATGTATGTATGCAGACATACACTTGTGTACCTGCCCAAAGGTTCTTACACGAAAGAGGATCCTTTTGTGCCAGACTTACAGGTATTTGGAGGACTCTAGTAGTTACTGGAATCTGAAATCCTGTCCTAGTAATTCTGCAGCAATTGGTTTTAATCACTAGTTACCTCTCCAGCCCCAGATTTGCAATTTCCAATGTAGCAAAAATTAATAAAGTTTGAATCTCATTCTTCCCCAAAAACATCAGCTGAATATATAAATATATAGCATGAATCTCAAATGATAAATAGTAGGCAGATGTATTGAAAGGGTTTTACTCCCTGTCATCTGAATAAAGTAAATAAAATGAATTAAACCTATCAAATCCAGGATTGTGTCTTATGCCATTTTGCTCTGATAAATGGCTACAGGGAGAATGAATGTTATTTAGAAGGGTTGTTAATGCATTGAAATATTCCCCTTTTCTTTATACACTCCCTGTGTGATGCTACAGTAAATTCAGTTGATTGATTTTGGGCAAAGTATTCTAAACATCACTATGAAGCATGTATCCTGGGTCTCTGTAGCCTTCTTAACTTTTATCTTACTGTTTCATTCTCTACAATCCCATATTCCCAATTTAGAATCAGTTAAGGTTCCCTCAGATACGATACTCTTAAATTACTAGAGTGGATTTTAGGTTTTAGCCAATATTTCACAGAGATAACAGGAAGAAATGCAGTCATTAATGAAGTGTCATGTAGACATAAAGCATCACACATTCACCTGAAAGTCTCATTTCTTTTTCTTAGCTGTTTTCCTATTCTGTTGCCCACTAATTACCCTAGCTCAGATCTTTCCTTAGTGCCTGTTCTGCAACCTCTCTTTTTTTTATCTTGTTCCATTTCTGTCTTCCAAGCATCACAACCAAAAGTATTATGAGTCTTTCTTCTTTCGTGTTTTGCAAGAGACATATTAGTTTTCTTACTCTAGTCTTTTTTAACCAAACACACATTTGTTATTAAATATATATTTATTTATTTGTCTGTTTTTGTGTGGGGACATGTGTACATGTTTGTTGATCAGAGGACAACCTAAAGGAGTCATTCTCTCTTTCCACCCTGTGAATCTAGTTTGTCAGACTCAGGTCATCTGGCTTGATGGCAAACACCTTTACCTGCTAGGGTATCATGTCAGCCTCTAATCACTTACACTTTGAATGAGATAACTTCTTGTTCACCCTGGCACTGTCATCTCTAATAAAATATTTTTAAAGCTTCTATTAAATGCAATAGGATAAAATAAAGAAAAACTTCCCAAGTATTTGTAGAGATCCTATAAATCATGTTGTCTATGTAAAGTAAATATCAGTTATTATTCTCATTGACTACAGGGATGAGATCAATGAGGCCACAATTGAAAGAAATGTGCTTCCAGGAAGCTAATTTTCACAAATAAAGCCCTCAAGCATATACACTTAAATTTAAGGCTACATTTGATAGAAAGTGGTAGAGAAATGTATACCTACATATTACTAATACATTTTCATGTTAGAATAGATGGTTCACAGAAAACACATCTGGCTTATACCTAATGCGCAAACCAAACACACATTCATTTAGAGCAAAATAATTATCAGTGTAGGCCTCTTCCCAGCCATAAAAGTATTACTTTTGAGTTGTATTCCACCATCTTTGTGCAGTATCTTTGGATATCATCCTATCATCCTCACTTACATTGGAAAGCCTCTGCAATTCTCTGTAATATTTTCATCTTGCTGCATTCCTTGTAGTATCAACTGCAGTGTCCTATTTCTGGTTTCATTCTCTTCCTAGATGAGGCAGGTTAACTCTAGTGCTGCCATCCATCTGCCTGCCACACAATGTCTTCATAGTGTAAGTGTACCTTTCATAGCACATACATTGGACTTCCTCAGGCAGAAGTTCATGAAGGAGGCCTGCTTTGGTATTTATAGGCAATTTTTCTCCATTTTATTTATGTTACATCAACAATAAGTAAAAGCAATTTTTTGTTGTTTAAACACTCACATACTATGTTCCCAAATATATAAGCATAGTCTTTATGTTTTTAAAGAAAGCTATGTAAGACAGCAACAACAGCAAACACAAAATTTGAACCATCTGTTATTCCTTTAAGTAAACCATACAAAGATGTAGGAGATAGCCAGTAACTTGTGAGTATACGAATGAGCTGATGACAGCACACACCCTGTGTATCTTCACACAAGCACAGCACTCAATTTTCTTTAGCCTTTATAAAACTGTTGGGGGAGAAGGGATAAATGTTTTCAAATGTTAAAAAATTAATTGCATTGTCAGTTCCTCATGAAGCATGAGTTTACATTGGAGTTCCTGTGTAAACCATTTCAGATAGGAGATATCCACAATGTGACTGCCTTCACTCAGCATGTTCCCTTTGCCATATGTAATTATCAACTAACTGCTTTCTTTTTGTGGACTTTGATGTGTTATAAAAAGGCAAGCTCTCCCAAAGTGAGTGTCTGTTTTTCAATTTTCAGACTGTCTTACAGCATGAGGCTAAAGAGACAAACCTGTAAATATCCAAAGAGAACCTAGTTTCTTGGTATACCACCTGGGTTGAAAGCTGTAGACATTATGTGATTCCCAGGGTGCCACAGTTAGACAGTGACTTGTGTTTCCTTCCCAGTTTTTCTAAAGTATTTTTAAAGAGATAAAGTTCAAACTATACAGTAGCTGACAAAATTTGTCATCCAGTTATCATCAAAACTCTAAAGTAGCATCTGTGTTTCACAAAGGGCTTTGTGATTTTGTACAGCCATTGGCTGGTGTATGTTTATCATGGCACTTTAATTCTGAGGTTAATTATTATATGAAAAGAGGTCAAAGGTATTTCTTCATCATGTCTAGTGGTAGTTAAGTTCTACTCAGACCAGAGTGAATTTGTTTTCTCACTAATTGTGTCTTTAGTAGAAGTATCTTAAAATTAATATTGCTGAACATGTATCGTTCTTGCTTCACATCTTTCAATATTTTCTGGGGGATGAGATGAGTATTGCCTCATTCGAAAGTTACATCAGCAAACTCTGATATCCTGAAGAATCAAGCAGTTTATAGTGAGGATAACAGCTTTACAAATTTCTTGGGAAAGATGAATAATCTGTGATTTAAGCAGTATATTCTGGACCATGGTTTATTCTGAGTTCAAAGGAGAGAAATTTCTACAACTTTATTTTCATAGGGGCATTTAATTAGATATGAAACAGGGACCAACAGTGTGCTTTTTATTGGGAACAGTTTGAAGTTTTAACCATGCATTCAGCTTCTAAAAATTTTTGGTTATACAATTATAATGAAATTATTCCAATTCTGTAATTGCTTCTTTTAAGTACTATATTTAGAACTGATATTATTTGATAATTGATACATATCATTACATTTTATCTTCCTAATCTATATTGTATTTATCAATGATAAGTTTACATCATATACATTGTCTGTTGATGAAAATTTCTCTAAATTAAAAAATTCATCTTTGTCAGGTGGTGGTGCATGCCTTTAATCCCAGCACCTGGGAGGCAGAGGCAGGCAGATCACTCTGAGTTCGAAACTAGCCTGGTCTACAAGAGCTAGCTCCTGTAGAGAAACAGTGTCTTGAAAAAAAAATCATCTTCAATTCATAATTATAGGACACACATCAATAAGAATAAACTCTAAATATAGAAATTTAAGTAAAAATAGAGATAAAGTGCTCACAATTAGTTTGCCCTTTAGGTTTATCTTTTACTTATTTTGTTTTCTAAGTTGTTGTGTTTTGATAATGGTTAGCAGTGGCTAAGACAATTTGTTACTTCAGTTAAAATATGGCTTGAGAAACACCTCCAAAGACATGGGGACAGGCATATAAAAATAGGTCGACTATTGGCTTTCCTTTATACATTTGTCCATATTTTATTCTATTTCAACTAAAGGGAAGAAAATTCCTGGAGAACCCATGCCTTAAGATCTGTAGCTTTTGTCTCTAGAATTGTACAGGAAGAAATTATGTTGCTCGATTTTGCTTCAGCAAAAATTAAGCAGAGATGGTACACACCTTTAATCCCAGCACTCAGGAGGCAGAGGCAGGCGGATCTCTGTGAAGTCAAGGCCAGCCTGGTCTCCAGAGCGAGTGCCAGGATAGGCTCCAAAGCTACACAGAGGCACCCTGTCTCGAAAAACCAAATAAATAAATAAATAAATACATGAATAGAAAAAAATCTGTGGCTTTGAATACTCTGCACTTGCTATCAGGTGTCAATTGAAACACACATTTATTCCAGGTTGGAGGAGATGATGGTGTTGAATTACAACTTTTAGCCCAAAGTAAAATATGGGATAATGTGTTAGCAAATTTATTATTTAAAATACTTGAGTCTTCACTGTGCTGAGGATAATTTAAAAAGTAATGCTTATAAGCCAGTCTTATTATGTTTTGATGAAAGTGAATGGAAATAATTAGATAGCGTCAGGGCACACAGTGTAAAGCTTTGTGTTAAGTTAGTACTGTTCCACTGAACTCAATATTTTACATGTGCTTTTAGACATAAGGTGTGGAGGATCATCTGAGAGAAATTTTGTATCTCTAGTATCATGCCTGAGATTCTGCAAGACAGAGTCTGTTCCAGTTATCTAAATCTTTTTTTAAATCTCAATGTTGTCTTAATGTATATTTTAACTTGATATTTCCTTGCAGCCTATGATTTTTTAAAAAAAGTAGATACAAAACATCTATCGATTTATATACAGTAGAAAAAATGCACCAGCTGTATGATACATTAGAATTAGATGCTGGATATTCATATTTTTCTAAAAAGGAGCTTTTGTTATTCCCTGAATTTGAAGAAAATTTAAATCAGGTATTTTTCTTCTTCTTAAAGGAAACTCAGCATATATAAAATATAGCATCTCTGTTTTTTTTTATAATTAACGATAATGCCATACGGATTCCTTTAATCTTGGAAATCTACCGATATGATAGTTATATAAGTTCTTTTGATATTATGTTTGGAAGGTATGCTTAAAGATGAGGCTTAACATTTTGAGAAAACAGTTACTTACTGCCCAACTGAATAAGTGCAAACTGTGACTCAGAATCCTACCAGATGTGCAGTGGCAAAAAATAGCTTTATGTGTTTGTGTATATACATATCTGTGATTTTAAAAGTAAAAATACTTATTTAAATTCTTTCCCAAACCTCCACACACACTGTGCACATGGGTATAATTTTATGGAAGTCTCTGAGCCTTAACTTTTAAGTGCCAGAGCAATGCATACTACGCATGACATTTTTAAATGTATTTATGTGTTACATGGATTTGCAGTTGTAATAACACCAGCTCTAATGTTAACTCATGATTGAGTAGCAATGTTAAGGGTAAAGGAACTCAGCTTTCTGCATACTGAAATCTAGAATAAAACCAACATAGGGAACAGAACAAAATAATATGTTGTAAGTCAATGAATGTCTGTTACCAATTATAAGACCAAATAATTGAAAGTGGAAATTGTAAGCAACCAGTGTCCTTAGCTCCAACCATAAAGTAGAATAAGGGGTCATTTCTGTGGATAGTATACCATGAAGAAACCCAAAGTTCAAACTGTGGCAAATACTCAAGCTTAGTGATAATGTCACTCTCAATCATAATTATATTGCTTAGAATTCTCTAATATCCTCATTTTATTTATGAGAAAATATAACCTACTAAAATTAATGAACTTGCTCATGGTCTTAGAAACAGTGACAAGCCTTTTTTAAAAAAAATTAAGTTGGCTTATAGATTAGGAGGTTAGGCTTATTACTAAATAGCTCTTGTAACTTAAATAAAGTCATTTCTATTAATCTATGTTGTATCATGTGGCTTTTTACCTTTCTTTCATTCTGCATGTCTAAGTCCCTATTTGTCTTGTTGGCATCTTCTCTCTGTCTGGAAGTCTCACCTATTTCTCCTACCTAGCTATTGGGTGTTCAACACTTTATTAAACCAATCACAGCAATATATCCTCACATAGTGTACAATTATTCCAGAACACTTACCCCTTTTGTCTAAATAAAAAGGAAATGTTTTAACTCTAACATAGTAAAACTATGTACAATAAGAACAATTATCAGTGGGATGGGAATTGGTCTGGGGCACAGGAGTAGGAGGCAAAGGGAACTGGGATTGGTATGTAAAATAAGATTGTTTTTAATTTATATTAAAAAATAATTACATTCACAATATCCAGTCTATTTGTATTTGGCATATTTGGAGAAAATACTCTGTTATCTATCTTATCTTGATGAATTTAAAGTTTATACCTAACCCTTTTTCAATCACTGTATATATTATCATCCCAAAACTACCTTCTTAGACCTCAAAACACTTTCTTAGTTAAACAAGTTACGCTATTATGTCTTTCAACTTTATACCTCTTTTGTGAATTTCTTTGCTGAATTTGGTAACAAAGAAAACTGTATCTATAACTATCTCAATTTCAACTCCATCAGAGACCTGAGAAGGATGTAATTTTACCCAAGTAAACAGGAAGTACAGAGTAAACAACTTCCAAAACTATAAAAATGACAGAGACATCTGGATCTCTGAAAAGTCACCCAAGGTTCTTCTGCAATGTTAGGGAATCCTTGCTTGACCCAGAATATCTGGCAGACTTTGCTGTGAAGCAGGAATTTTGAAAAACTGTCCTATCTTGTCTTGGCGAAGTTGGCAATCACCTTTTGTGTCTTGCTTGTCCAATTCTGACAACATACTGTCAGCAATCAAGTCAAGGGCAGCTTATTGCCAAGTGGCTACCTTTGCCACAACAAAAGCAAAACCCATCTGGAGGTTCTTTGATGCTCATTATCCTTTTATGATGTATATTGATGCTTCCAGGAGCAGATGTGTCTCACTATCATGAAAAAACCTTAAGTTATTAAAACATCTTAAATGAGATATTCTGTGGGTCTCTGAAGTGTTTAAAGACCACCTATGTATCTAAAATATATCTCTGTTTAGCCTTGAACAAATAGCTAACTTAACTACAAGTTTGAGTATTACAGATGGCTAACTGCTAATCTGTATTTCTTAATGATATATTGCATTTTTAAATTAGGAAAACTATTTTAATGGCCAGATATTTTAATACCTGTGATGCAAATCTTTAACTGAACCTAATGGTATACTACATAAATTACTTTAAGATTGCACAAAAACACGTAGGCGCCTGGTTACAAATAACAAACAGACCCAAGTATTTTGTATTTTCTCTGATTTTTTCTCTTAGCAACTTAATGACGGTGCTAGATTTTTGATTTGCTTTACTCTCTATTCTATAACCCCCCACACACACACATGCAGAGAGAATGTATGTATGTATATGTATGTGTATTATGTATTTATTTATTTATTTATTGTGTGTGCTTACTTCCCTCAGAGGCCTGTAGAGGGCATCAGAACCCCTGCAATGAGAGTTGCACATGGTTGTAAGGCACCATTTACATGCTGGGAACTGAACCCAGATCATCTGAAAGAAAGCAAGTGTTTACAACTACTACTGAGCCAATTCTCCAATACTACATGTGTTTTAAATGTAAAGAAAATATGGAAACAAAAATTACATAACTTATTTAAATGCTTGCCACTATCACTGACATTAGGTGATTGCTGTAATGACATTTCTGTTACTGATTTCTGTATTTTTTTTTTTTTTTGGAGAAGGTTGCATATTATTGTTCAATAAGTGATATTATCTTTTAAACAGTATATTTCAATCAAATTCATGGAATGAAGACATTTGCATCCTGTTTTCTGAACCTCTTGAGGTTTCCTACTGTTTGCTTGCTGAGGTTTTTAGTAGATACTTTTCACATGTTTTGATATTCAGCTCAGCAAAGTCCTTTCTCTGCAATCCCATGGTGCTCTTGTACTATGTAATAGGACACACTTTATAATTTTGGGAACTTGATTACAAATGCCATAATAGCTTTAAACTCACTGAAGGTAAAAGATAATCATAAAATGTAGATAGTGTCATTGATGGAACACATAAACCTTTCTCTTTTCTAGCAGTGGGTCAAATTCCTGCATCCTTGGAGTTTTTTTAATTGTAAGATGGTGTGGAAAATGGTGCACTAAGTATAACCTTGCTCATTCTAGTTCATCTCTCAAGCCTCCAGGCTCACAGGAAATAGTCATCTTGATATTAGACTTGAACTTAAACCCCACAGATAGCACACAATGTTTGAGATAAAATCAACTGAAGATTGCTTTAGAATATTTCTCCTCACAGGTTGCTCTAAACCACATAGTTTTGGCTTAATCTGTTCTTCTTTAATATCATTAACATGAGATAAGTTCCAGTAACACACACAGAAAAGAAAGTTTGAATTTTCCTTTTATTGTGCTCTCCAAACATGATGTCATAGCTGAAGACAATCTCGCATAAAATTTGTTGACTGCTTTTGTATATGGTTTCCTAGAGTAATAGACATTGCCATCCCTAGAGGAAATGCTTGAGGATATTTGGTTAGACTAGAAGAAAAATTTAAGCTGAAAACACGTTTTTCCTCCCACAGCCAAGTCACAGACTGGCATCTTATAATACAATACCACTTACACTACTGTGTTCATGAAAGTGCTAAAGAGCCACATCAAGAGTTGGTATTTGTTAAAGGAGGAGAAGAAAGCAATCATTTACACATTGATTTTGCTGAATGGAAGCTAAAATGGAAAACTAGACTGACTTTTTATTATTCTGAGGATGAACAAGAAAATAGCATTTCCATGTAATAAAGCTTGCATATTAGCTGAAACCTTTCTTAATTTTATTTAGTTCTACAAATCTCACATATAAAAAATTCACTTTAAATGAAAAAGTTCTCATAATCTATTTACCCTAACAAACGAATTTATTTGTCACATGCAGATTCCCAAATCACAACTGTATGGTGCAAGAGATTTTCAGCAAATAACCACAAGTCCACTATTCATATCAAAATAAGTAAGATTACCAGCACTAAAAAAGCCCCCAATGCTGCCTTTTCTATTAGTATCTCTCCATCTTTCCCAGTGATGATTACTCTCCTGATTTAAAACCATCTATTACCATTAATTCATTTTAAACTAAATGTAACTATACATTATATATTTTCCATTGATACACAGAGCCTTGGTATGCAGCCCAGGCTGACCTAGAATTCATGATTCTCATGCCTCACAAAGTACTGTTATTGCAGGCATGAGGCACATTATGCACAGTTTTCCCTCTGGCTTTTTTTCTCTCTCTTAGATCTTTGTTTACGAGATTCTGCTGAGTCAGTTTTCTTTGCTGCATAGTAACTCATTCAATGGGTATTGCATGACTTGTATGTTTTACTGTGGATTGTCATTCCATCATTTCTAGTTCTCAGGTTATAAAGAATTTTGTTGTGAAAATGTACTTACTAATTCTTTGAGATGATTGAGTAAATGTTTATTTCTGTGGGGTATGTAGCTAGGAATGTAATTTTTAACCCATATTAAGTGTTCTTTTGTTCTTTCCTGGTGGTAACCAAAGGTATTATAATATAGATTTTTTTAATTAATATGGCCCAATATAATTTATTATTTTATAACTTCTTATAATTTTATCATATAACACCATAGTTTCTTGTATTATTGTTGAAATATATATTACAGATCCAAAATATAAATCTCTAAATCTAGCATTATTAATATGGTTATCATTGTGTTTACTTTCCTTTTGGTGATGTAACAAAAAACATAAGCCAATCAGCTTAGTGGAAGAAAGACTTCTTTGAGCTCACAGATTTCAAGGTTATAGTTTATGTCCATTGACTTCTTGTTTCATGTGTGAAGACACAGTATCATAGGTCAAAACATGTCAGACCAATGTTGTTGGTCTCACTTAAGCAGAGAGAAGGAGAGAGGGAGAGAGAGAGAGAGAGAGAGAGAGAGAGAGAGAGAGAGAGAGAGAGAGAGAGAGAGAGAACAAGTGCACCCAATAGGATGTCTATGATATTTTTATCCAGTAGATTCCATTCAATAATGATCAATTCATTTAGAAACTCATCAGTGGATTGACACATTGATCAATCACTTGATGATCCCTTTAGTTTCCTAAGGATTCACTCCTTCTCAACAGCAGTAGTATCTGAAGACCAAACCTCCAATGTTAGCTTTTTAAAAGAACACTGAATTTCAGCCTTCACCATCATAAGGACTTTCAGCAAGAGCTAATTCACTGTTTCTGTTGGCTTTTGAGAATACCAAGCAGGAAAGAGAGAAACAATGTTGGTTCAAATCTATGGAAGATTGACCAGCATGAGTATAACAAGGCTGTTAAGTATTTCCTATATTTGTTTTAGTTGATTTGCAATGACTTTTATTCTGAATAAAATTTTAAAATAAATCTAATTGTTCTGATGTTAGTGAAAAATTGTTTGTATTTATGTATACATATTAATCTAAAAACATCCATGTTTTACTGTATAATTATATTGATTATAGGATTCCAGGTTGATGGGAGTTTTCTTTCAGCCCTTCAAAAATGCCATTTGATTCTCTTCTAATTTCTGTTGAAAAATAAATGACCTATGCCAAGAATCCAAGAGATAATGCCTTGGTTACTACTTTACTACTGAGGGGGAACAAAAAAATCCACTTAATAACAGGTGAAAAATTACAAGCCTATAATCCCAGCACCCAGGAGGCAAAGACCTCTGAGTTTGAGGCCAGCCTGTTCTACAGAGCAAGTTTCAGGACAGCCAGTACTACATAGAGAAATTCTGTTTTGAAAAACAAACAAACAAACAAAGAGAAATATTACACCATACAGTCAAAGGACTAGTAAGGAAATCTTCACAAGAACATTATCATTACAGCTGAGAGTTGGAATAATCTTCACATATTTTTATGCTCTTTTTTTTTCCTGGTAGTTCTCCTTGTATTTAATTTCCAAAAATGTACTGCTCTATGTATGAGTACGGTTTTTATCATATTTATCCTTCATGGTTTCTACAAACTGTGACCACTGTGGCTTTATGTTTCTTGTTGCCTCTGGAAAAATTAATTTTTAAAATATAAAAGTTTTGTGTCTTTTAAGCATATGTTTTTCAACTCCTTTGTCTTCATTTCATCAATCTGAATGGTTTGTATTATTATCTCGTACTTAGTATGTACCACATCCTATGAAAACACATTTTCAGTTTCTTGATTTCACCTATGATGTCTCTAAGTTCAAAAAGCTCATGTTATTATTTTTAAAAGTAGATTTAATTCTTGGGTTAAGTATAAATCTTTCGCCACTTAAGATATATAAATTGCATTTATTTTTAAATATATGTATGAAAACTAATGCCTTGATCAACTATGAGTTCATTGCTGTTGTTCTACACCTGTTTTACTCTCTAGTTGCTTGTTCTGTTTTTTCAGTGTTTTTTTTTTTGGTTAATTACAAAAAAAAAAAAAAAAGATTCAAGCAGTGGTAATGATATCACTAGCAACTCAAGACAAAGTTCATGTTTTTCTTTGTTAGTTTATTAGAAACGCATTCCAGTTGCTTACTGACATGCTGCTAATGCCAGATTAAACGGCCATAATTTACTTGGATGTTGCGCTTGCACCAAGTTGGATTCAAATCGTTTGCTCCCTTCCTCCTAAATCACAACTTTAGAATCTATTGTGAGACTCTGGGGGTGTTTACTGAGCTAGCTTTCATAGCAGGCTCTCAGCTCCAATATTTTGTTAACTGTAAATAAGAGTTCTGTGTTTGCCTAGCATTCGGGCTTAGCTTATTGGCCTCCTGGGCCCGAAAGCACTCAGCAGTCCACAGATGCCTTGCTGAGAAGAGTTTGGGATGTGTGTGCTCAAAACTCTCTCTGGGATAGTTGCCGAAGAACTCAAATGTGTTGAAAGCCCACTTCACATTCTCAGGTCTTCTACTCCTCGGCTTCATGCTCTGCTTCTTAGCCTCTTTGTTGTGCAACATTAGGAATTAGCCCATGAAATGGAGAACAGAATAATTTACAGAATGAAAACAAGAAATGAAAAAGGAAAGAATATGACTGATCCTAGGTATGGTTGAGGAGAAGTTTTTTTTTTTTTTTTTTTTTTTTTTTTTTTTTTTTTTTTTTTTTTTTTTATAGATAAAAGGGAGACCATAGCCAGAAGCAGGGACATCTGGGAGAGTCCAGAGTGAAGATGTCCCTGACCTGGGCCATGTGAGTAGAGAGGGTAGGGGAGAGCTAGAGAGCAGAGCCTACCAAGAGGGGCAGGCTGGGCCAAGAGACTGACCAAGAGAGTAAAGGATAGACCAGAAAAGGGATACTTAAGCAAAATGGCTGGATCACATAGCTAAAGGCAACCCAGCCTCTGGGCTGGAGAATTTTAAGGTAGAGGGAGGCATATGCCAGCCATTTCCTGTAACAGGTGGGGACTGAGGTATGCTGAGACAGCTTGGCAATCAGTGTCCTCTTTGGTATGTTAATGGGGCCCTCAATTAGCCATTCTTCCCGGGTTTGAGACTTATCACTTCTATGTCAGATTCACTTTGGCTTTTCATTTTCTTTTTCACTAGAATTCCTCCTGGATTTCTCATTGTTCTGATATGTTTTTACTAGCTGTTTGGGGTGGATATGTGTGTATTTTTGCCATAAGCAATTTTAACTTTAGCAAAGCACTGTAATTGTTTTAAGATATGTGGTGAATTATTAAATAAAAGCCTGTATTATAAAAATACCAATTGGTCCACTAGTATATCACCAACATGCAGATTATTAGCACTCTGATGTCAAAACAACTGATCAACATTATCATTGTCAGGAGGTACTCAAATCAGTTACTGGTTCTTTTAAAAGGATGTCTGTAGTGTAGTAGCAAATTTTCTTTTTTCCCCCCAAAGAAACATACAAAAATGATTATTTGGCTTTAAATGACTCAACTTGAATGTAAATTATAAAAGTACGAATGTCATCTGTTTTTATTCTAAGTTTATTCACACACAAATGTATTGGTCTGAATATATAATTAAAAATACTTAAATAACAAATAAAATTACTTTTAAAGTAAATAATTCATGTAAAGTAGCAATTCTTTCTGGTTTCTGATATTTCTAGTAAAGCAAATATGGGAAAATATGTAATCAGTTAGTGTATATTTGTTTGTGTGTGGCTGTGTGGGTGAGTGTGACTAATGAAGGGACAAGTTCCCCATTTTGGCAGCCATAACAGCCGAACACGTGCTTGTCTGACCTTGCCTTGGTCACTAGGAGGTTAGGTGCCTGCCTCATGGCAAGGAACCAATCAGAAGTTAGCTGGTGGTGCTATACTTTACGGCTCTGGGTGTGCTTTACAGACAAGTGCACAGCAATGATTCGCAGAGCATAGCAACCGCCCTGGGAGGGCCTATGGGCCATAACAATCAGTTGACCGATCAACACAGGGCAAGCCCTCCAAGCCTAAAGGCACACCAATCCTGAGCCTGTGTGTACCCCTAGACACTCCCCTTACACTGCCCTATAAGGTCTCTATGCAGACGATTCCAGCCGTCTTTCCTAGCCATCTGCCATGGTGGGTGGATGAAAGACCCGAGCTAATATGGGGTTAGCTCGTTAAACAACTATAATAAAGCCTCATGCTGTTTGCATCAAGCTTTCGACTCTGCCTGGTGATTGGGGTGACCAAGGTCCTGCTGAGATCCTGGAGGCCTGAGCTTCCGGGGGTCTTACACTGTGTGTGTGTGGTTGCACATGTATACACACGTGTGCGTATGTGTGTTCATGTACATGTGTGAGTGTGTGTCATTGTTCCAGAGATCTTGAAGTATTCTGTGCTATTAGGTAGGTTTCTGAACAATATAGATTATGCAATATACTCATGTAGCATAATAATGAAAAGAGATAAGATGAAGAGAAATGAAGACTGTTATCTGAAAAATATGGGCAACCTCAAGTTCAATGGGCAGTATTGTTAGATTGGATCTCCCTCACATATATATTTATAAAATCAACTTTATACTTTTAGCAAAAGTGATGAAAGAAAAAAAAATCCAAACTCCTTTAAATGAGCTTCAACTTATTGGATATCAGAGAATATTTTAGCCTATTGACTTACCTATTTTTAATTCATTGATTTTATTGACTCCAAAGCTGGTATTGAAATCCTAATATAAGTCAGTTATATTCTGCAATTCAAGTAATTTTGACATTGCTCTGTTTCGAATATAAAATAGCAATAATCAAGGTAACAAAGATGAAATAAATATTTCTAAAATTAGTTCTTCTGTTTTTACTTTTGACAAAGGATAGACTTTAGTTTACAATGTCCAGCAAAAACAAACATTTACTTAATGTGCAATGGTTTTTCCCTCACAAGTTGAACACCAGGACCCCAGAGAACTGGTTCTCTAGAAGTGAAGTCCTTGCAGTAACTACCAGATCCTGTAGTTTTGAAGTCTTTGGAACTTGCTTTGGGGAGGATCTGAAACAGCAGGTGAGACAGGAGAGTGTAATGAGAGATTCCTGGGGAGTTGGGCAGAAGATAACAAGCCAGTAGGAATGCAGACAGCTACAGCCAGGCTCAGGTGTTTTAGCTGTTAAGTAAGGACTTACCAAAAAGAGAATTAAAGGTAACTGTATCACTCTGGGGCAAAGAAGTTGACTGCATTTTGTCAATGTCATGATGCTTTATGGTAGGCAAATTAGGAAGACAGAGAAGTAAATAATGCTGAAGGGACTTTTAAGACAGGCCACCACTAAACTGTCTTTATTCTTGTTTAGAGGGAAATATTTGAAAATAAAATAAAAGCTTTTTCTACATTCAGAAATAGGTATAAAAGGCAGAATTAAAGGTGACCATCTAAAGTATATGATATAGAATCTAATTTGTTTTCTTTTAGGAAAATGCAACAAATTTAGAATATTTGAAGACAGAGGGAACAAATGAAGCTGAAAAGGTGTCTATGTTAAAACCATAAATCAACATATAAATTTATGGCAAATATCTGGGATGGGACCATGACCCCTGTTCAGAATAGACTTTATTCATACATGTTTTTAGATGTACATTCTGGCTTTAATGTAAGTGAAATCTGGTGTAGGTAGACCTGGCCAGGATCTCCTGTTGTAACTTCAGTCATAAATAATCAGACATGAAATCTGGTTTTGAAGGAGTAGAATGTATTAAGGAAACACTCCAATGAAGAGACAACACCAGCAAAGTCAGAGATTACACTCGGATTGGAAATTGCTAAGTGTTAAGCATGTCCCTTGCTAAGCACATGTTTTTTTTCTTTTTGTATAATCAGTGTGAAAGACACAACACTTAGGTAAAATATTGATTTCAAAATGGGATAAATCCATTATGTTCTAGGATACCAGTGGCAAATCAAGTTTTCTAGCAACTCCTCAAATTAGAAGACATAAGCATCTTTATAGCACTTTGTAGCACATAGCTTTTTAATTTTTTTATAGTGGAGAGAGGTTGATGATGAATTTTTCTTCAGTCCTTGCTTTTATTTTGATAGACTCACTGTAGTAAAATTACTTTTCTTTTAAAGAGTGATGGCACATAAATCTTGGATGGGTTGTGCTTTCAGATTGGGTACCAAGCACACTCAAAATAATAGAAACAATGCATTCTAATTCTGTAAATAGCCCTGCATTCCTTATACAATGGTCGCTTTTCTTTTCTTTAGGTAAGCTGGACATTTCAAAATCTACTCAGTGCAGAGTTGACAAATGAAACCAAACCTGGAAGTCCTGGAGTCCATAGAAAAATGATGGGCCCTGAACATTTCATTTGGGACCAACTTTTCAGAAAGGAGAGGAGCTTTTTAAATTTTTATTTTATTTATTATTTTATTTTTCTGCATCTGTCTCACCTGGAGCCTGCTGCTGTGACAAATGAAGCCACAGAGTTACTGCTGAGATAAGAGCACAGAAAATATTTCCCCAAACACAGGGGTTCTAAACTAGTGGAATCAAGTATAGTTATGCCAATACTGTGATGCTAGGTGGATGACAGTTGTGATCCCTGTGAACCATGGTACCAGATGGATGCAAAGGCAGTGACCCAGTTTCCAGAACAATAAACAGCTGGAACAAGTGATCTGAACTCTTTCTGGTAAATTTCTGCAAGAGACTGCTCATCCTGAAGCTAGGGCACATAGAGTAGGGTTGCTATGGCATTTCAAAATCAATTGGTTTTAAAAGCAGGGAGATAATGGGTTTAAATCCCACCTCATTATTTCTTCATGCCATATTCACATGCCACTGAGGGTTTTGGCTTATGGAGATAACTGTAAAAATCTAAAGAGATTACCACAAGTATTCTATGAAATATACACAGAGCTCCTGGTTGATATGTTTTGTTCTGTACATGCTATTTCATCTTTTACTGAGCAGGAGGTGCTATGACTATATACAGCTGGTCATTCTCATTTTCCCCAGAAAAATCTCTATTTATTCCAATAATACATTCACACTATAGACCAGTTATAGAAGATAAATGAGTAAAAAAAAATAGCTATTCACAATAGCTCTTGCTTTTCTAATGAATTTGTGAACCTTTGGGCATGGTCTCAGGTGCATTGGTGACTCATTATAAGGTAGAGGAGAGGCTGGCTCATGCTTTGTTGGGTTGTGGAGATATACAGTTAATGCCATTATATATTTATATGTTTTTAAATATCCATCACAACACTTCTGTTAAAACTTTATAGTATTTAGTCTATTTTCAATAAATACACATGTATAGAATATATATTATAAAATTCAGAATATTTATAAAAATGAAGAATTTATAATGGTATCCTACACCTTTGTCACTATTATGAAGTTTTAGGTTCACTTTGGTATATATTTAACTCCTCTTTCCCCTGCTTGTACTGCTATTCTCTGACATGTTTTAATATTATTCTAAAGGCATATAGTCTGCTGTATGTTTCATTCAGTATGCATACCCCAAATGTGCAGATATTTATTATGATGATCTTGTGCTATTGGTTGTTGTTGTTGCCCAACATATTAGCAAGGATACAATGGTCATTGCCACTCTCCTCACTCGGCCATGCTGCCCAAGCATGACAAGAAAGAAAGATGCCAGAAAGTTGCCCCCAAAGCCAATGACCCAGTAAGCAAGTCTGAGGACAAGGCTAAAAAGAAATGATCAAAAGGTAAAACTCAACTATCTAGTCCAGTTTGACAATGCTACTTATGATAAACTGTAAGGAAGTTTCCAACCATAAGATCATTTCTCCAGTTGTGGTTTCTGAGAGACTGATGAAACACAAATAAATAAAAGACCCAGAGACAGATATTGGTGTATTGGCATCTTGCCTTTCTAGCGAATTTGTGAACCTTTGGGTATGGTCTCAGGTGCAGAGGTGACCCATTGTAAGGTAGAGGAGGGGCTGGCTCATGCTCTGTTGGGTTGTGGGGAGCATCAGAAGGGCAGAGACTTTTTCTTCTGGAGCACGAAGATGGCGGTGATTATTTACTCCTATTTGTGTAAGTGCTTTCCTAATAAATAGCTATTTATCATTTATTCAGGGTCTGGTGGACTCATTTAAAACACACCTTCATATTGGGGTTCAAGCTTCAAGCTAAGGAGATCAGAGAGCAAAGCCATCAAGCAAGTAAGTCTTACCTGTACCCAGCTGAAATGGCAATCCTATCTCCAAAAATTCTCAGAGGCAAAAGTCTCTGAATTCCTGTCTCTTTTTCTTTTTATTCTTTTCTTTGCCCATCCATATCCTGTCTCTACCTCTCTAGTGCTGGGATTAAAGGCATGTGATCCCAGGCACTGAGATCACCGTAATGATATGCCTTTACTCCAACTGGCGAGACCCGCCGCCATGTGGGCACTCAGAATAACACATAGAGTACCACCACTGCCTAGCTCTAAAACTAACTACTATGGCTGTTTTGCTATTTTGATCTTCAGTTGTTTTAATACATCATGAACAACAACATATCATCACAACTGAGGAGTCATAGTTTCCTGGCCCAAGAAGCCATCCAGGAGCTACTTAGTAAAGGACTTACCCAGTTGGTTTCTCAGAACAGAGCACAAGTAATTTATAGCAAAACGACAAAGGGTAAAGATGCCCCACCTGGGGTGAAATGGATGAACAGGGTCAATCACCTGCATATTTTTAAAAATAAAACTACCTCATGGAATATTTTATTATAAGTGTTAAATACATTCAAACTAAATGAGTTTTTTTAAAGGTATCTATCTATCTATCTGTTTGTCTGTCTGTCTAGCGTTTTTGCAGCAGGGCTTTTCTGTATATACCTCACTGTCCTGGATGTCACTATGTAGACCAGGCTATCCTCTAACTCAGAAATTAGTTTGCCTCTGCCTCAAGAGTTCTGGGATTAAAGGCATGAGTCACCATTGCCTGACCTCAAACTAAATCAGTTTTTTTAAGAGAGAGAGAGAGAGAGAGAGAGAGAGAGAGAGAGAGAGAGAGAGAGCTTGTGTTAGTGTTTGAGCATAGGTAGATGCATGTGCTTATTGTGCACACATCAGAGGATAAGGTGGAGCATCAGTTGTCTTCTAGCTTAATGAAACAGTTTCTTATTATACCTCACTATTCATGTCAGACTGACTACCCCATGAGCTCACCACATTTCGAGTTGATTTTTCTGTATTGCATTAGGCACTGTAGAAAACACAAGGAATATAAAGCAAAGCCTTTCTTCTTAATGTAATATTGCCATTTAAATGA
Organism: Cricetulus griseus; assembly: GCF_003668045.3. Taxonomy (NCBI): domain Eukaryota; kingdom Metazoa; phylum Chordata; class Mammalia; order Rodentia; family Cricetidae; genus Cricetulus; species Cricetulus griseus. Next base: position 186,997,958 of record NC_048595.1, on the reverse strand, counting down.
TAAAAACACGACACATTTCTTTTTAATGGCGTTTTTCCTTTTATTCAAAATAGATCTTTTTCTCACATAATTTCTCCTGATTATACTTTCTCTGTACTGTATTCTTCCCAGTTTTTTTCACACCCCCTCTCTCATTCAGATCCACCAATTTCTTTCTGTCTCTCATTAGAAAACAAATGTTTGTAAAGATAATAAAAAATAAAATATTATAAGGTGAAACAAAATCTAACACATTGGAATAAAACAAAACAAATGCACAAACACAAAAGACCAAAAGTAAAGGAACTTAAGAAAAGGGACAAGAAACAGATACGGACTAGTTCATACATTCAGGAACCCCTTAAAAACACTAAACTGCAAGCCATAATATATATGCAAAGGACCTGTAAGATAAAAAGAGATAAAAAATAAATTTAAAAGTATATAAAGAAAGCAAAAAAAAATAAATAAATAAGATAGAAATAAAGACATGAAATGACATCATGAGACAAGGAAACTCCAAAGATGCTTTTGCATTCATTTTCTGTTGGCTGTCTACTGCTGGGCATACAGCCTACCCTTAAGAGTAGTTTATTTCTACAGTGAGATTCCCTTCAAGAAAACTAAATTTGAATTTGCAAGTGGTTATCATTTAGAGGTTGCTTCTAGGTTAGGGATGTGGGTATGTGTACAACTTTGCACTCTCATCAGCAATGGAGAAGTTTTCTTCATACTCCAAATCCTCACCAGCATAATCTGTCATTTATTTTATTGATCTTAAGAATTCTGAGGGGTGTAACATGAAATCGAAAAGCAGTGTTGATTTGCATTTCCCTAATGATTAAGGATATTGAACATTTTTTAAAAGGTCTTTCTCAGACATTTGTGTTTCCTCTTTTGAGAATTCTCTGTTTAGATCTGTAATCCATTTTGAAATTGGGTTATTTGTTTTCTTGATATCTAGTTTTCCTGAGTTCTTTATATATTTTGGGCATTAGCTCTCTGTTAGATGTGTAGCTAATTAAAAATATTTTCCCGTCTTGTAGCCTGATGATTTGTTTGAATAATAGTATCCTTTGCCATAACAGAAGTTTTTGGTTTCATGTGGTCCCTGGACTACATAGCAAAAATAACTTTCTCAGAAAAAGTAAACTCAACAAATAATAGACAACTAAGAAAATTGTTGCATTTGCTAGTTGTTATTAGCACAGCATGTATAAGACAAAATACTGTCCAAGAAAAATTATAGTAGTCAAAGATACTCATAAAAGATTTTTATCAGAATTCTTTCCACACGAGGAAGATCTTTGGTCACCCAGTTTTGCTAACTGGCTTTACTCAGTGGAATTGCAAAGTTGTGAAATATCATGACAACAGGGACAAGGGGAAACCAAAGTTTCTAATCTTCTCAAAGACACTAGACTATAGAGACACTCTGTTCTGTCTTTTGAGACAGTTGTATTTCAAATAAATGAGGTGAGTTTTACGGATAGCAAGAGTTTGTTAAATAGGTCAATAGGTCATATACTTCAAAGGGGAAAATGAAGAATATAAAATTAATCATGTCCACAACCTCAGGTTGTGGAGAAATCTGAGTAGAAATTATTAAGCTAGGTGAACTTTAAGCCATGTTATTACTTTACAACATTAAATATCCTGAAATTATTTACTAATGAATGGATAATTTCTTAGTGATTGTGATTTCAAACTTTATAAACTCTAATGCTAATGTCTCTGTCTTTCTTCATAGTTCAACTATACTAATAATGGAAGATATGAAAACAATTAAATATGATTACAAATGAACATGAACATGGAAGCTAATGAATGTGTATGTACTTTAAGATACAAAACTACTGACAAGATTATACTAGTTGCAATGCTACAGGAACCTCAACTTCATTGTCATTCTGTAACAAAAGGAGACAAAAAGTACTGGAAAAAGTAATTTTCCCAAGATCCACCCTAAGGAAAATAAAGGGAAGCTTTCTATCTCTAATTCCTTCCTGGATAGGAAGGCAGTGGCAGAATACAAAGGTCTTTTGTGGACACTCCTGGTTACAGTGAGACAAGAGTTGAGGCAAGCCTATACTCAGGTGGTCTTTCACTAGAACATCATGTGCAATTACTTGAGAGGTGACCTGATCTGGTATCCCCACCTCTTCTGGGCTGTCATCTTCATTTATTTTTCAGACTCACATACAGCTTTTCTTTAAGTTGGCTAATGTGAGCTGAAGAAAGGAAGCAGCTTGACAGATGACTTTATCATCCCAGGCAAACATGCTACCATTGGGCTCCACCACATTTCTCTCGTATTTAAGTTCTTTTCTTTATTCGTGATAATTGATAAGTACAAACAATGAAATTAATTTAGTATTCTGTATTCTGCATGATATAGTGCTGACCTGTCAGACAAGATAGTCTTGCTGGTACAGTAGCGGCATGTTTGTTACTGGGTGACTAGCTTATTTTTAGTAAGTTTGAGGCGTGATGCAAGATAGGAAATTTCTTGCTTGGTACTGTAGTCATGGGCAGGGAGGTCATGCTCTAAGGTAGAACCTGCTATTGTTAATTTGTTAAATGCTCATACTGACAAAATGCCTTACTAATGTTTTTGGGTGTCTTTTGCTTGTTTGTTTATTTTCCCAGGCAGACACTCTCTAGGTAGCTACAGCTGCCTTTAACTCCTCATGAGACCTAGTCTGGCTTTAAGATTGTGGTCTTTCTTACATGTCTCAATTTCAGGAATGCTACGATGTCATCCCAATGTAGTCTCACAGGACTGGGCACCTTTCTGAAACTTAGCATAACATATAAAGAAGATTGGACATCTAAATATTAGAGAGAAAAGGAAAATGTAATGGTTTCTCCTGTTGTGTGATAATAGGTTATAATAGGTATATAGTACAATCTCGGAGGTAGATGGGCTGAGGCAGAGGGATCTTTAATTTATGGCCAGCCTGGATTACAGTACAAAACATCTATCTTAGAAAAAACAAAACAAAACAAAACAAAATAGACCACTAAGAAAAATACACGCATTGGCCCAGTTATATCACAAAAATCCATAGCCTAATTAGAATAGCCTAATTAGAGATTAAGCACTATTGAAAGTGAAATTCTCAAAAATTTCAATTAAAGTAATTTTGAAAATGTAACTGAAATGATAAAAAAAATCAACAAGAACAAAATGGTTATAAAGAGTAGCATTCTCAAGACTTTGAGTTTAAACCTAAACATGCAGAAATATATACCTATATACATGTCTATATGTTAAAATGCAATGTCATTGTCATGTTGGTTACCATACATTTGAACTTTTTAAATTTCCCTGAAAAATGTATCTTTGACATGGATACTTGAAGTATTACTTTTATAAAAGTATTACAGAATTATCAATATAACTAGTATAATATGAGTCTATTTTCATAATAATATCAAATTTGCAGAAGTAAAATGTTTTTATTCATTATTTTATAGGTCCTTTCTCTTTTATGTAAATTATCTTTTTATGTAAAATAATCATTCCAGACAATAGCAATTATTACTTTCCAAAATAGAACAATCTAACAAAGATTGAAATTTTAATAATTGACACAAAAATGATGAATGAGCCAGGAGGCAGAATACCTCCTATCGAAAAACTGTAAGCAAAGCATCACTGGATACCTTCAGAGTTCACAAAGCAGGGCTGTATACTGACTTATGTTCTTTATGCAAGAGCGCATAAAGCTTTAGGATGGATGAAGGATGGAGGGATTGAGAGAAGGAAGAGTGGTGCTGGTAGAGTCATGGAACATCTAATATTTTGCTTTTAAAGATACATATGACAAAAAGTTAACTTATTTTTTCAACTTATTTTTGTTACAATTACTGTGAATTTCTTGGCTGTTTACCAGTTAGAGCCATCTTTAGGAAACATTAAACACTGCTATACTTATTTTTGTACTTTTACACCATTTAACACAGTGATTTGTAAATAACAGATGCTTGTGTCTCCTTGTTCCCTGGGATTTAAAGTGAAACAAAGATTTGTAGGAGACTATTTAAATTTTTCCTAATTGCTATAAATTTACTACTTGATAAATCATATGGATTGAATGAAACAGACAACATTTAAAAATGCATTTATTCATTTATTTGTATGTGTGTCTTTGTGTGTGCATATGTACAGTATTCTGTAGAGTCAGAGGACAACTTGTGGAAGTTGGCTCTTTCTTTCTGCCATGTGGGTTCTGGGGATTGAACTCAAGTCCTAAGGCCCTAATTTTGTGGTGGTGTCTTCTTTCTTCTTCTTTCCTCCTCCTCCTCCTCCTCCTCCTCCTCCTCCTCCTCCTCCTCCTCCTCCTCCTCCTTCTTTACTCTTTCCATGAAATACAACAGCTAAGGTAACTTAATCTTTTTCGTTTGTTTGTTTTTGTTTTCTGTTTCTTTATGTAACAACCCTGGCTGTTCTGGAACTCGCTGATTAGACCAGACTGGCATTGAACTCACAGAGATCCACCTATGTCAGTTTCCTGTGTGCTGGGATTAAAGGCATGTGCCACCACCACCTGGATAAGCTACCTTATTTCAAGGACAGAAGTTAATAGTGTCGATGGAGGATTTGAGGGGAAAGCCTGGGCTTCAGTGAGGTAATAGTGTAGATGGAGGTTTTGAGAGGAAAGTTCCAGGTCCAGTAAGCACCAATTATACTCAGTTACCTGTCCCATGGAGATGTGAGTAAACATGGAAAGCAGACATAGGAGACTTATCCAATCAGGACACATTTGGGAAAGAAGCAGATAAAGAGAACCAGTGACCAAGTCCATCAGAACGAGAGTTGAAGCAAGAGGCTTCCTAAGTAACCTGCTCTGCCCAGAGTGTTGTACCATCCCTCACTGGTTCAACTTTGGTCCTGCAGTGTGGAATGAAGATGTCTGAATGACTGAGCTGACTTTCCATAGATGATCACTCTGCTCTGGTGAGCAACCTTGCCTTCTTGGAAATGTCTTCATATGTGACCATCTGATGGTGAGGCTTTGCTCTTCCTCATGCCAGGTGATTGCAGGTTTAGGACAGTGACTTCCCTGTGTATTCAGTCTTGCAAAGAGGGATGAGGCAAGTTAGTAGGCATTCAAGCTGCAGTGTGAAACAAAGCTAAAGAGAAAGACAAAACTGAAGTCAGAGGCACAGGCTGCCTTCCTTTTTCAGATGAAGTTGGGTCCAAGTAAGCAGTCAGTACCCTTTAGCTAAAGCATCTTCAAAGGACCTACTTAACAGTCAACTTATCAAAAAAGTTAAAGGAATTTAAAGATAAAGACCCAGCTTTCTAGGCTGAGGGTGCTGGGACTCAGCATGCCCTTTAGAACAATTGCTTTATCCTGTAGAAGGACAAACACACAGGGATGCTTCTGTTCTCAGCCAGTGTCTCAGGAGGTTAGTGACAGCTCTTGCATGACAAATATAGTTCTTTCTCCAATTCACTGCTGTATCCCGGGAGAAGTTCCATCTAAATCTGCATTTTTAGAACACACACTTCTGCACTCATGTCTGTATGACTAATGACTAATTGAGGTAGTAATACCTCCTAACCCAGAATCATTGACAGAATGTTTTGACTCAAAGGAAATTGCACTTATTTATTTTGCTTTTCAGATATTCCTGTTTATATTACACCTGGCTATGGGCCATTTTAAACATACAGAGAACAATTCATCTATCAACTAGATTTAATAATCCAACTTTTCTTTACTCAGATCCCAGCGTTCATGACGCTTATAAGGCATTGGATTCTCAACTCATCTAGACCATCAGTCTCCATGGAAACCTGGTAAAAGCTGAAGACTTTGTCTCATAAAAATCCTATATGTATAAAACGATATACTCTATGTATTAGATACATGCCCACCACTGGAGGTCTATGTGATCTTCAGGGTTCATGTTAAGAAACATAAAGGCCATCTATATGTGATTCACTGTGAATACAACTCAGTTTCCATCATATAGATAGTTAAAAGAAATGAAATGATTTTATAAGCACAAGGTTTCTGGGCTAATTTGAAAACCCAGTTTCAAAATTGTGGCAGTTTTTAAATAAGATAGTTAAAACCATTATTTAAATAATTGTTTTTCACACTAAAGTAGACATCCCTATTTCTCCAAGTAATGAGAAACTTTGTGTTTCTCTGAGTATATGGTGTGGTGCAAGTGTGTGTTTTTGTGTGTGTGTGTGTTTATGAGTGAACACGGGGAATAAGAGAGAAGAAAGATTGCCAGTCACAGTAGTTCTTTTTGCATGCTCAACTTAAAAAACACATCTTAATTTCTATATTAAGCTTCTGTGGGGTGCATTCAGAAATAAATAGAAAAATTATTTCTAATGGAGTCCATAAAGCTTTTAAATATTATATAACAAAATTTTATCCTTCAAAACATATCCTGAAAGGCTTGCTGAATTTACCTTCCCCAATATGAATTGTCATAGAGTTAGGGCCAATTTGAAAGCTGTGTTGAATTTGCTCAAGTTCTTTTTATAAGGATTCGTCAAACAAATGTTCTTTTACTATCCTAATAGTTGAACACAGTGTACATTTTTTCTGATGTATAAAATGATTCCAAGTATATCCTATACTTATTGTAGTACTGTATAACTGGGAATTGTCCAAATTGACTGGCATGTAGACTGTGATTCAGATTAAAGGTTAAATAAAATATGGTAGCTTCAGAGCCAGGATGTAGCTTTTTGGCAGAGTGCTTGGTAAGCATATGCAAGGCCTTGAGTTCCACCCCCAGCAGCATGCACACAAAATATGTGTTAATGTCAAGAATATGTGTTATTAAAATTGAATAGTGACCTTAGAAACTCTTTAGCATACAGTATATGGGCAACTGTCATTGCTAACTTGACAAGATTTAGAATCATCCAGGAGACACACTTGTGTATGTTTGTGGATGTTTGTCCAGACAGGATAAACTAAGGTAGGAAGACCTGTCTTGGAATGGATAGTAAAGCCCCATGGTCTCAGACAGAGTAAAAATAAAAACTAAACACAAAGGAGCACTTTGAAATCAGCATATCTCTCTCTCTCTCTCTCTCTCTCTCTCTCTCTCTCTCTCTCTCTCTCTCTCTCTCTCTCTCTCTCTCTCTCTCTCTCCCCTTCTGCCTCTCCCTACCCTCTCCATCCCTCCCCTCTCCCTACTCTACCCCCTCCTCTCTGCTTCCTGACTGGGGTGCAGAGTGATCAGCTCCTTCACGCACATGCAAAGGCTGTACCCTCAAACTATGGCTCAAAATGAAACTTTTTTTCACAAGTCCCTTTTGTCAGGTAATTTCTCACAGAAACAAGAAAAGACCACTATGCATGGGCAATGTTCCATTTTTAGTGAGAGGTATGTTGTTACTGAGCATACTTAACAAATGCTATTCATGGAGATATTTCAAAACAAACTGGATGGGAGTATGTTATTAGTGTTGTCTTCTCTTACTGCCCTTCTCAGACAGCTCTGCCTATGGTATTAGGCAGTGTGCTTGTTCACTATAAGTCAACTAATTTCGGTGATAATTCTCTCTCTCTCCATATATATACATATATGTATATGTATGTGCATATGAAATCATATATATATTTAAAACTAAATATTCTGTATAGGTATACATATATACTGGAGGGTGATCTGTGATATTTATCTCATTAATCTAATGTCAGGGTTATTTCCTTCATCTGTAAAATAAAGACAACCAGAATAATCAGTTCCTGAAAGTTAAGGACTAAAATAAAATGCTGATTGCAGATTAGTTCGACCACAACGTTGAAAGACCAGCCCTGAGTTCTAAACACTGTCCTTTAACACTTCAGTGCCACTTTACCTTTTGTCTTAACTGACCCCACTTCTATTCTTGAAAAAACAAAGGATAGACTGGAGTTATTCTGTTATTCTTCTTCTGCCTGAATATTCTTTATATCTGTATCTATTTTGAGATCCCATCAACTATTAACTATTTATTATATCCTAGATACATTTCTTTACCTAGTTGCCATGGAAATAATAACAATGATTAAAATGTGACTAGAATTAGATCCAGAGTAGACGAGGAATTAAAATTCAAAGAAGATTTTTCTTACTTCATAACTCAATGAGGGCCTAAACTTCTCACTTGGGTTAAAATTTCATGGAATTTATTGTCCTCTACACTGAGACACAATTCATGCAGAAATGTGTTCTCTAAAATAAGCACACTTTTTACAGCATTTCTAGAAATAGTTTGTCTCAGCTTAGGTTGCTGTGACAGAAAAATCATGAACTGGGCAACATAGACAACAAAGTTGTGGAGAGGCAAAAATCTAAGATCAGGCCTGGCCTATCTGGCAGCTGGCAAGGACCCACGTTGTACATCAGCATTTTCCTTTAGTGTCTTATTTTTCCTGGGTCACACACAAACTCCAAATCTTTTTTTCTTGTGAGAAGGAAAGAGCCTTATATTGAAGCTTTCTTCTTATGTTCTCATTAATCTGAATTACCTCCTAAACTCCAACCATCTAATCTCATCTCATTGATGAGCAGATAGGCCTGAAGCAGTGGGGCATCTAAACCTGCTGTGCAAGTTATTGGGCATGTCCCTAAACCCATTCAAGTCCTTCAGGTTAAGCTTGCAGGCTCTTTCCTGATGCAATAATTACCAATCTTTCTGTAGTGAGGGTCAGCCAATGACCTGTCTCCAACACTTGGCCCATCTTGTGATTAAGTTGTACTTGCTGACATGATTGCGCTATACAATCTTTCTGAATTAGTTAGCTTCAGCTGCTTTTAAAAGCATATTGTACACTGGTGTTTCTGGGACAGAACAGAAGAAATTTCATTTTCACTCTTCAAGATATGGTAGTCTTAAATCAAGGGGCCAGCAGGTTGTAGACCTCTCCTCTTAGCTAGCAGACACTCACTTGCCTACTTTCTCCTCACCAGACCACATCAGAACTCTTCAGCTTTGAAGATATCTGTGTAGATGTTAAAAACAGTACAGACTCCAGAGTAGTTCTGGAAATGAGAGCAAAGCCTTTGAAAGAGCAGTTTAGAAACTTCATAGCCATGGGAACTGCAGTAAATGGAGAAGGTTGGGCTGAGTCATGGGGCAGGGCATGGCACGTTTGTGAAGTGGCCTGTTCACAGGATGTTTCTGAAGCCTGATGCACTCACACTTCCTTTACAGCAGCCTATAGGGTAACAAGGGAAGTGAGGCTAAGAGCTGACAACAGAGAAGGAAGGGCTCTTTAGCAGAAGTAGGCAAAGTGGACTCGCTCTCACAAGTTCTAGCTCTTCACACCATTTCTCCATGTCTCTGTGACATATTTTCTAATTGATATCCTCATCTGACATTTTCATATTTGAACCTATTCTTTGTTCCTGAGGATTGCAAATTTAGCCTGATAACCTATTCCATAATTTTCCACTTCACAACATAAACAATGTAATTCCCCCTAGGCTGTTAAAAGGAAGACAAACTAGAGGTTGCAAGTGATTTTCTTTCATTCTGTGATTTCATGCTGGAGTAACCATTTAGTAATGCTTAACTAGGACTCCGTAACTCATCTTGTTAACAACTCAACATTTCCTAATTCATTCAGACAAAAAGCTAGCAACATCATGACACCCTGCAGGCCCACTGTGAGCCCATCCAGTTGCATCGTGCACCCATCACCCTGTAACTCATTTGTCCAGCCACCAACTCTGTGCCTTCCTTTTTCTCTTAGGTATTCAGTACTTTCCTGAAAAATATCCAGTGCATTTATTTACCATGTATATTGCCAAATAGAACACAGTCCAACCATGAAAGAGATTTTAATCTCTTTTGCTTCATAGTGAATCTAATAGTCAGTTATTGTTGACGGCAGAGATATGATGTAGATAAAAGGGTAATTTATTCAGGAAGCAAAATAAGTTCTATTATTATTATTACAAATATTAGTATAAGAAAATGAAGTAGTGGCAGATTCCTTTATAATACTGGCCCTTTTGCTTTAATATGAACCTATTGAAAACACCTGACTGTGTTCATTTCATTCCTCCTACTCTTCTCTTTGTTTGGATAGGATTGTCGTTGATGGCTACCACAGTATTGAGTCATTTAATTTGCACTGATCACACTTTCCATCTCTTCACAATCATACTGTTATTTTAAAAATGAAATCCTGACACTTAAAAAAAAGATGAGAAAAAGTGAAGTAGAAAATAGGAGAGGGAAAGGAAAAAGGTCAAGTTCTCACTCTTTCCGAGTTCTTGACAATGTTAGTGCTTTCCACCCTGTCTTTTCCTGGGATGCTGTCCACCTCCCTGCAGGAAGACCTGGGTCCAGACTCCTTTTTGTAGGGAGATCTCTGTATCTGAACATGTGAAAATAAGTCAAGGAGTGGGAGCTTTGGAGGCTACACAGACTCTTTCTTTCTTTTCTGAATCACAATGTTTCGTTTCATTTACAAGAGGAAACTAAGACACACTGAGAACATGTGTTCAAGGTGTTGTCATCACTGGCTACAGGAATCCTTTGGTGCACTTCCATGTCATACATTTTCATAGAAACTGCTCTCTGAAAACACAGCTGAATAGCAAAGACTTGATGCTCTCAGGGCATGATTGCTTCTTGTTACTGTAACTAGAGGGAGAAGGACCAGACAGCACAGCAAGGGGCAGGTCATCCTTGACAGATGTCACAGCATGAGGCTGAAAAAAATAGAAAAGGAATCAAAACAAAACAAAACAAAACACCTCCCCCCCAAATCAATCATGGTTTAGAAAAGGGGGCTTCATTAATGACTGCAGAATATACAGCTTTGTTTACACACAAAGAACTTATTCTCCACACTCTTTGCTCAACCTTGAAAACATAGGCTCATTAGTCAGAAAGAATCTTCTCTAATTATGCTTCAAATTAGCAGCTCCCTTGGAATGTGGTCTATCCCTTTTCTTTGATAACATACAACTCAAGAGGGATTTACAGAAAGCGACATGTAGGAAGTCTCACTGTTATTTCCTTAAGCAGTTCGTAACTTTGAAAATCTCTTTCCTCCTCCCTGATAACTTCAGAAAGGAAACATTTCAGCTGAGCCCTTCTTCCTACAGAGTTGAAGATAAGGCAGCCTTTAGTGAAAGCAACAAATTGAGCAAGTTGGTGTTTAAATCTACAAATGCATTAAAATGGCAGTAACTAGCATCATTACTGAAGTTTAAAAGCCCTTCTTAGGTACCTTATTTCTGCTGGCCTTCTCTCTGTGAAGGACTATGAATTAGATGCATGCAGTGAGCTGCCATCAAATTTCCATCATTTATTGCATAATGAGATTCTGCCAGTTTGGCCATTTGGAATCAACTGAGAAGCTTAATAGCTCTTCCTGCTTGATACACACCTCTCATTGGGACTCAAAGCAAAAGTCAGAATTAAATTCTACCTCGAAGATTTATGAAGTTGTACATCTGTGTAGAGAGCTTCAAATCTGCAGGCAGATGTCAGCAATTGCTCCTACTATGGCCAAGCTCTGATCTTCAATTATACAAATAATAAATGTGTATTTTATAAATAATATGTATGCAGAAGTTAAAGGAGCTATATCAAATATTATTTAAAATATCTGGCAACTTTAACAAGACAAAGAAAGAAAAAGTAATTCAATTTCCTAGTATCACAAACACATGCGCACTTAAATAATGTTTTTTTCAGATGGGGAGGTGCCAAGACCATATTCCTCATATGCAATTGTCCCAGGGCACATAAGATTCATCTTGTACTCTGGGTGATAGTGTATGATGGTAAAAGGATACCTATAGCAAACTGAAAATTTACATGTGTGAAGTCATGCTGCCCCTCTCAGTGTGTCTCAGAGAAGAAACTTAGTCTTTCAGGAATAATATGTGACATGTGTGGCCCATCTAGGAATGTTCGGCAGAACATGACCCTGTGGTGTGTATTGGCAGTTAGACAGTTGACTATTAAATGTGTCACATAGCCATCTACTCTTCTATACAGAATACAGACATCTGTGATATAGAATGGGCATAGAAACCATCTACCATATATCTTACTATTGCTATAAATTCTCACTTAAAATGATTGACTTAATTATTTCTCCTCTTGCTGTGGTAAAAAAAAAATAACCCAGATAAAAGAAACTTAAAGGATGAAATGTTTATTTCGGGTCATAGTTATAGTCCAGCATGGTAGAGGAATCATAGCAGTGGGAGATTTAGGAGGCTGTTATAGCCACAGTCAGAAAAAAAGAAAGAATAATTGTGCTGAGCTAATTTTTTCCTTTCTATGTGCTCTACAATCCAAGTCCAGGAAATGGCACTGCTGGCTTTACAGTTAATCTTCCTACCTCTACTAACCTTTTTAAGGTAATCCCTTACAGACATGGCCAAATCCTGACAAACTCAGTGTCCTTCACAGGCATGCCCAGAGGCAGATTGTCGGTGACTCTAAATCACATCTAGTTGATACTTAGCATTAACCATCATAACTCTACACCTTATAGAGTTGACAGTCAAACATTACTTTTGTGCCATCACCTTCCAACCCATGTCCCCATAAACTCAAGTATACTGTCATGACTTGGCATGTCTCAGCTTTAACCCACAACAGCCATGAGGTTCTACCTGAGTGGGGGTGTGTGGACCCGGAAGCTCCTAGCAACCCAGCGACGATAAAGACCAAACACAGGCATCTTGTCATCTTTAGAGAGCTCTCAGTTCCACGCTGTAGAACTAGAGTCATTTCTTTATTAGCCATCTTTTCTGCTGTTCCTTAACCATCCTGCCATGACCATGAGGGAACCATCTCTCTTTGTTCTCCTCTCTACTTGCTCTCTGGTCACTTGCCCCTAACTCCTCACCTTGTGTTCTCACAAGTTACTCACACATCTCTCACATCCGCCCAGGTGAGGGCCTATCCAGATGCTTAGGTCCACAGAGATGCAAATAAGAGGCATATTACCCTGAGGCCATGGTAAACAATAGTAGCCTTACTGGCATTAACAATACTATAGTGGGCTGGAGCTTTCCGGTGCTCCATGTTTAGTGCAACCCAAGGCTGGATCTCAAAATATTCCATAGTGGAAATATTTTGGTCCCCCACAGTATACCTGTAATGCATTTAGTCTAACTTTAAAAGTCCCCGTAATCTGTAACTGTTCTAAAACAGTTTAAAAGTTCAAAGTCTCTTCTGAGACTCAGGAAATCTCTTAACTATTAACCTCTGTAATATCAAAATGTTACATATTTCCAATATATGAAGGCAAGGAATAAGTACCCATTTTTGAAAGGGAAGATTCAGGTATAGCAAGGAATAGTATGACCAATATGAAACTAAAACACAATATGACATAGACATCTGGAGCTCATAATAGCATCATCTGAAGTCAAATGGCTAGGACAGCCACTTTTTCTCTGTTGCTCATAGTATAAGCATATCTATCCTATATCTTTGGCAAGTTCCTCTCTAGGCCTGTAACTATCCTTAGTGGATATTCCATAGTATGGCATTTCCAAAATTCAGGGTTCTCTACTACATCACCCTTATAGTTTCACTCATTGGCCTCTTAAGGTCTCCTTGCATCTAAACTGATGCTGCCACACATTGCCTGACTCTGTGACCTGATCATTCTTATGCCATTAAGGACTACGAATCAGTGTCACGTGTATGATACTGTCATGTTCTATTGCCATCTTGGTATGGAACCTGGTCTCATTAAACCACTGATATAAAGGTATATGTACACTTCAGTGGCTGAATCTGCAGCATCATTTTCCTGGGCAGTTATTTCAAGCAGTTATTTCTGAGTTGGAGCTTTTGATGCATGGAGTCTTCTCTTCAGGAAAATTTCTTTTTTTCTGCCAATGATGAGAATGGTGTTTCTTTTCAACAGTTACAGAAGCTTTATCTTCATCACTCTTCTTGTATGCAATGTTGAACTTCTTCACATAAATTTCTTTGCTGAAATTCACACTTTCTTTATCTTTTTGTCCTCTCTCACTATAAATCTAAATTAGAGCACTGGGAAGGAGCCATTGCCACAGCTCAATTGCCATCCTGCCTTGACTTTCCTCTGTCAAACATGTTAGTTCACTGGTTTTAAGTTTGGTCTTAGTCAAGTTCTCAGGATAAAGGCAGAATGAAATCAAAATGTATTATGGATTGTCTCTAACCCACCTCCTGAAAGAGACAATGTTCCCCACTGACACTGTCTAAGCTGCGCTTTCACTCACTGTTTTTCTGCCTGCATTCTTGTCTTCCAAGCTCTGAGGAAAATAGCACATCAAGCTCTGCTTCAAACATTTCAAGGACACTTCTAATTCAAAGTTCCAGACTCTTCTATCTTTCTCCCACAAAGCAATCCCTCCCAAAAGCCCAAGGAGTAGATGGTCATATTAATTGTAACAGTGACCCCCAATCTTCAGACCAATTTTATGTCTTAGTTACCTTTCAGGTTGTCATGATAAAATGTCCTGACAAATCCAACTTAAGAAATGAAGGGCTTCATTTTATCTCACAGTATGAAGATACCATCCACTGTGGCATGGAAGTTACAGTGACAGGAAATTGAGATGGCTGCTCACATTACATCCACAGCCGGGAAGCCTAGAGAGAGGAATGTTCATGCTGAACTAGCTTTGTCCTTTTTATGTTGTTTAGGGCCCAAGCCCAGGAAATGGTGCTGCCCACTTAGGGTAGATCATTCCACCTCCATTAATCAAGACAACCCTGCAAAGGCGTACCCATAGACTTGTCTTCTAGGTAATTCTAGATTCTTTCAAGTTGATAACCAATATTAAATATCACAATATTAGACAATGGTTCAAGCCTACAGGTATAGAAAAACATTATTACACAAAATCTTCCAGAAATTCAGAAATCAACTTCCAGAAGTTAGACCTAGGTACATCTTGAGAAATAATCTTTCTTGGCAATGATCAGATTTTGAGCAACCTGGTCCTGAAAAATTATCCCATTAGCTATAGTATGTGATCTCCACTCATTAAATGGAAAAAAATGCTTTGAGACCATTATCAATTAATAAAAACATTCTCTACATTTTCCTCATGGTGACACTTATTATAAGATTATTATATTAATGTGTAATTTAATTAAACATTTGCTTAGATTATAAATTGATTTTTTATTAAAACATTATAAAAATGTACTTTCACACATTCAGATTTGCATTTTTATTTATAAATTTTTATGCTAGCTGCTCAACTCATTTATTCTAAGATTACTTTAGTATGAAGGTTGTAAAACCTAGGGCATCTTCAGCCTTATTTTACATTTTTTCTCCTGTGATATTTATAACCATAGAGGCTTATCTGAAAATGACTAGGCAAGCCACTTTCATTCTTTCCAATTGTAACATGGTTTTACTCTTTATCTATTTGTGTTTAAAAAAATAGATTTGTGTTTCACCAAGAGAGTTATGTAGACTGCTTTAAAAACACATACGTAAAAAAAATTACATTTTAAATTTTCAAAAAATTTTGAAAGATAAATATTAAAAACTAGTAATTTGGCAGTAAATTCTCACCTAAGTTATATAACATTGCACATAATACTTTTTTTGTTATTTTTAGTCTTTAAATGGCAAACATTCTGTATGAATAAATTACATTAACTGTTGCTGCCTAAACTTCATTTGAAATCTTATATAACTTGTATTATATTATACCATACTTCCTCTATGAAAACCTTCAGAATCCTGCATTTGGAATCCTGAATCACTGAAGACATAAGGTGTGGTTTATGGACCATACTTTTAGAGCTCACTGCCATGTGCATGCTTGGTATTTCTTATTTATGGTATTTATTTCTATTTTAAACAGTTTAAACCTTCTTGTTAAATTATGTATATGTGTTTCTCTGTGTGGGTATGTGCATGTGAGTGTAAGTATCTGCAGAGGCCTAAAGAGGGCAACACATGCCCTGGAGTTGAAGATAGATTCAGAGAGTTGTAAGTCAGTTATAGTTGATGCGAGGAACCATACTTTTGTTCTTTTCAAGAGATGTACATGTTCTTGACTACAGAGCCATCCCTTTAGCCCCTATACATTCTATTACTAAATTACATGTTTTATACAATTTTTTTCAATGTTAGATAATACACAACAATTTACTTAATAAGAAGATCCTGGGGACAGATACATTTACCCCTATCAAATCAAACTTTGTCACTTTGATTTTAATGACTTTTTTAATATTAGTTTTCTAAATATTTTACATTTGTCTTATGATTGCCACTTTACAAGTGAGACACAAATTTCATCCGATTTTCAATCTCTATGATTTATGGTTCAATTACACTGAATAAAAATTGCTTTTACTCCTTTATTTTCTTTTCTGATTATGTTTTCCCCTCCCCTATCTCCTTCAAGTTGCTCACACCTCTCCTCCCAGCAGAATCGACACCATCTACACCCTTAGGAGAAAAAAAAAACCAAAGCAGACATCTAACTGAAACAAAAACAAAACACACCAGAATAGAAGAAAACAAACAGAAGAAAATGAGTAAAAGGAAAAGCACAAGAAATACATCTAGATGCAGAGACACACATGTTCACCCACATAGGAATCCCATGAAAACACAAAACCGGAAGCCATAATATATATGCAAAGGACCTATAAGATCAAGAACAAACAAACAAAAAAACAAACCCCACAAAAACCATAACAAAACATTATGAGACAAAGAATCACAAAAGAAACCATTGTGTTAGTTTTCTGCTAGCCATCTACTCTGGGAATGGGGGCTGGCATTAAGAGTGGTTTGTGTCCCAGGACAGACTCCTGTTAGATAAATCTGAGTTTTCATACATGAATGGTAATCAATGAGAGACAGCTTCTGGGTTAGGGATGGGGCTTGTCTCTGCTTCTGCTCTCAGTGCTGGGACTCTATCTATCACAGACACATACAGGCCCTGCAAATGTTGCCACAGTCTCTCTGATTTCATATATGAGACATCCTACTGTGGGTAGAGGGCCTCATGTGCTATTTGTTATCACTCCTTTTTTCAGTTTTCTCTTCTTTTCATGATGACAATGATGAGTGACTGAACCTTGATACTAGAGCGGAATATCCACAGCATCATATTAGTGTGTGGGCCCTCAGTCCCTGGTAATGACTGATATGCAATAGTCACTCAACAGTAGTGGAGTAATAGCTCATTTGGTCCTTAATCGCTTCCAGTATAGAAAGTATTCTAGTGGCCGTAACTTTTATGGTAATGAGGTGATGATATATTGGATTCTTCGCTTAAGGGCCAGCTTCTAAATATCTCCACCCCAAGGCCCGTGCTAGCTTTAATCTTTCCTATATGCTGGTTCATGTTTTCATGAGAGCAATCAGGTCCTAGGGCACGTTCTTGGAACATAACATATTCCACCTGACATGGTACTCAATATTTTATAAGTGAGATCTAAAAATGAAAATCTCTGTTGCACAGCTGTGAAAGAAAATAGATAGTTAGAAGAATGCGTGTGAGTCTGAACAGGTGACTGGAAACTGCATAAGTTCTGTGAGCTTTGCTTTCTTCTTCTGTGATAGAAAATAGAAAATTCACATTGATCTTCTATTTAAAAGGAAGACTAGTGATAGAAAGACATAATGCATCCATCACTACATCAGCCAGAATGCATATCAGTAAGTCAGGTCACTCTGCCCCACCGAGCAAAGCAGTTAGGTGTCAGAATGAAGCGGCATGGTCAAGGCAGTGAGTGTTTTCAGATTTCAAAGAACACACAAACCTGACAAGTTTATATATTGAAACAAACATTTTCAGTGTGACAGGACTTCTGAAGATTTTAAATGTAAAATTACATTTTATGTATAATAAGTCTTATTAACACCCTTTCTGTTGAATTTAATGGTAATACATGGAGCAAAGCCACAGAAGTTAGGCAAGACCATTTGAATAGAAGGAATACGTGATGAGCATAGTGGTTCTGGATACATTTATATGGAAGATGTTCAGCAGACTTGTCCAGGTTCTTGACTGTATTTAACAGAAACCAATGGCCTCAAAGCATCAAGATTCACTTGCAGGGTATGGAAAACAGAACATCATTTTAAGAAGATTAAGGAGTAGGCTTAGAGGCTGACAGTGTTGATTCACTATTAAAGTACTTGTCAAGATCACACCTTAGAAATTCAGGACTCCTCCAAGCATAAAAGGGATCTTGTAATTCTATAATTGTGTAAAAGGTGTCAGCTTCCTGCTAGAGAAGTAGTTTACAATGGGAGGATATGTGATGCTAGAATTGGTGTGTGAATAAAGGATAGTTTACAAGTCTGTGGTGTCAGGGACTTCTGTGATGCCTCAAATCAATCACCATCTTATCTATAAATTCATTGCCACAGTAAGGCAAACATCTTTTATTGTATCACATTGCCATTTTAGAGAAAGCAATAACTGATTCTTGTCACATATTTTACTTTTGTACTGAGAGTTTAGAATGGAAAATAAATAAGGCAGAAGCATATAAGTTTAGCTTTTTGTGTATAAAACAAATAACCTTGTTTTATTCCATTCTGTCTTCTTTTCTTTTTCTTTTTCTTTTTCTTTCTTTCTTTTTTTTTTGTTTGGTTTTTCGAGAGAGTGATTTTCTGTGTAGCACTGGATGTACTGGAGCTCACTTTGTAGACCAGGCCGGCCTCAAGTTCACAGACCCGCCTGCCTCTACCTCCCAAATGCTGTGATTAAAGGAGTGTGTAACCACCACCAAGAGTATAACTTATTTTCACGAACAATATTAACAAATAGGTGTGTTGTCCAGAGAGAAATCCACACATTTATTTAGTGTGTGATATTTTGTGATAGCTCAGAAAAGAAAGTGTAAATATAAATGTCTACAACTGCATTTATGTATGTGTATATCATTTATATATCTACTATATATCAATCTATCCAGTCATCTGTCTAACACATACACTATTGAGAAAGGATTACAGGCAATGTGGTAGGTGTGTCACCAACATATCTGGAAATTCTTTTGGAACAGAAACCATGAGGTATATTTTTTATCCTTCTGCTGTATCATCTCAGAGTTTCTCTCCTGGCAGATAAATATGCTGAGATACATTCCCAAGTCCTAGATACACGTCTTTAACTTTCTTCATTTCCTTGAAAAATCAGTCAGTTTACAGAAAATGCTTGTGGTTGGAACCCACACAGTCTTTTCATGGATGAGAAAGCTCTGTTTACCAGGAGTCCTTGGACTAAGTTCTTTTTATTATCTATCTATCTATCTATCTATCTATCTATCTATCTATCTATCTATCTATCTTGAGACAAGGTTTCTCTGTGTAACAGCTGCAGCTGTCCTGGAACTTGATTTGTAGACCAGGCTGGCCTGGAACTCAGAGAGATCCGCCTGCCTCTACCTCCCCAGTGCTGGGATTAAAGGTGTGTGCCAACACCTCAAGGTCAGGATTAAGTTCATGATAGGCTTATAAAAAGATGAAATTGATTCATTGTGGACCAGCATCAAATAATACGGATCACCATGGAAACAGGGCATCAATCTCTCTGTGTAATGGAAAGCTTGTTTTGAATGCCGAGGATAAGAGAGAGAGTAAGGATAAAGAGATGAGAGAAAAATGTAGGCAATTTAGAGGGCAAATAGATATAAACCATAAACCCATGATCTCCATGTTTTTTCCATTGCCAGAAAAATTTACTAAAACTCCAAATATGTTTTTTGAGTTTCATGAACATTGATATTGGGATGAATACAAAAGACCATAATGTAAAACAGCAAAACATACAATACCATGAAAACTGGATCTAGGAAGTAATTCTCAGGGCTTAGCAGAGTTTTCTGCACACCAATCTTCCTTTGACCTTGAGAGCAGGAGGGGCTGTTTCCCCTAACTTTAGGAGACACATGTGTAAGCACAATGACTGCAGAAGAGCTTGCTCTTGGAGTAGTCTGTGATAGGAATTGGTAGACTTGACTTCTGAGAATTACTGAAGCAGAGCCTGCAACACACAGTTACTGGCTATAACACTTGTCTCTGCATCTCTATAAGACGAACATAGATGTGACTCAGTGTGATTTAATGGTCATCTATCTGCCCCGGGGAGAATTTATGTGTTCCTCTAATGTTACCTTAGGCTGCAATGGAGTTGAATCACAGGGGAATTAGCTTGTGTGTCTGACAGAGAAGGAAAGTGAAATGCATTAGATTTCAGAAAGAAAAGCAATTTTTTGGACTACCTCCTGACAGAGCCTAAAGCTTTTGTTTCTATAGTATGATTTCAAAATTTTACTTTTCCAACTACCAAGACTGCATAGTGTGGTAGTCACATTCATCACAGGCACATGCGCACAAACACACTTGTGCTCATGTGCACACACGCGACCCTCCCCCTCCACACGATTCATAATGAATTTCTATTGTTTTCAACTCTGATCTTATGTATGCTAAAGACAATGCTATTTAACCCACTATCTATACTTTGAATTATCTAATGTGGTTTGGTTTCCATATTTTAATTCCTATAAATGTTTAATATGTTTACAGCATTTCTAATATACTGAAATAAGAAATACTCTGTGATTTAAAAAATAGTATACCTTACTATTATTTTTTTGTAATTTTTTTATTAATTAAAATTAAGGACAACCTTGTTTCACATGTCAATCCCTTCACTGTCTCCCAACCTTCTGTCCAACCCCTCCCCCACTACATCCCACCTACTCCCCACCCCATCCACCCTCCACTCCCCAGGGAGGGTAGGGCCCTCAATAGTGGCTCCTCAAAGTCCACCACATCATCCTGGGCCGGGCATAGCCCCTCCCCCATGTGTCCAGGCCAAGAGTGCATCCCTTCACAAGGGATGGGCTCCCAAAGTCCCTTCTTACACCAGGGAAAAATACCAGGGTCCCCTAGAGTGCAGAGGCCTCCTAATTGACATTCATGTTCAGGGGTCTGGAACAGTCCTCTGCTGGCCTCCCAGACAGCAGTCTGGGGTCATTGTGCTCCTCCTTGTTCAGGGCACCTGTTTCTGTGGGTTTCACCAGCCTGACACCAACCCCTTTGATCTTCATTCCTCCCTCTCCACAACTAGGTTCCAGAGCTCAGTTTAGTGTATATCTGTGGGTGTCTGTCTCTGCTTCCATCAGCCACTGGATGAGGGCTCTAGGATGGCATAAAAAGAAGTCATCAGTGTCATTATAGGGTAAGGACATTTAGGTTACACTCTCCACCACTGCCTAGATTGTCAGTTTGTGTCATCCTTGTAGGTCTCTGGAAATCTCCCTAGTGCCAGATCTCTCCTCGGACCTATAATGGCTCCCTCTGACATGGTATCTCTCATCCTGCTCTCCTCTATTCTTCCACCAACTCAATATTTCTGCTCCTCCATTTCCTCCTCTCCCCTCCTCTTTGCCTCCTCTCACTCTGGCAGCTCCCTCTCCCCTATCCTCATGCTCCCAATTAGCTCTGGAGTTCCTGCCCCTTCCCATTGTCTGGGGTCCATGCATTTTTCCCTTAGAGTCTTTTTTGTTTCCTAGATTCTTTGATGAAGAGGATTGTAGGCTGGTAATACTTTGCTCTATGTCTAAAATTCATATATGAGTGAGTACATACCATGGTTGTCTTTTTGTGACTAGGTTACCTCACTCAAGATGTTTTCTTCTAGTTCCATCCATTTGCGTGCGAATTTCAAGATTCCATTGTTTTTTTTTTTTTTTTTTTTTTTCTGCTGAGAAGTACTTCATTGTATAAATGTACCACATTTTCTCGATCCATTCTTCAGTTGAGGGGAATCTATGTTGCTTCCAGGTTTTGGCTATTACAAACAATGCTGCTATGAACATATGTCCTTGTTGTATGGATGTGCATAATTTGGGTATATGCCCAAGAGAGGAATTGCTGGATCTTGAGATAGACTGATTCCCATTTTTCTGAGCAACCACCATACTAATTTCCAGAGTGGTCTTACAAGTTTGCACTCCCACCAGCAATGGAGGAGTGTTCCTTTTTCTCCACATCCTCTCCAGAATAAATTGTCATTGGTGTTTTTGATTTTAGCCATTCTAGCAGGTGTGAGGTGGTATCTCAGAGTTGTTTTGAGTTGCATTTCTCTGATGGCCAAGGATTTTGAGCACTTTCTTTTTTTTTTTTTCCAATATTATATATATATATATATATATATATATATAATTTATATTTATATAAAAAGACAATTATAGCAGTATGTTATGCATCAATAGCAGCAACAGCATTTCCAGGTTTTGCAGTCATTTGAACAAAATTATAGAGACATCCAGCACACTCCATTTAAAAATAAAAAACAACAAAAATGTAAAAAAAAAAAATCCCAGAAAACAGCACAGTTTTGTTACACTGTGCTGTTTTTTTTTTTTTTTTTTTTTAGATTAGCTTCTAATCTAATTTTTTTTTTTAGATTAGCTTCTCAATCATCATCTGGAAGGAAACCATTCTGAGCAACATCATTAAAAACAGCTCTGATAAAGCACGGTCACTACTATGTATCATAAAGCAGGTCCACATATGAGTGAGTACACATCATGTTTGTCTTTTTGTGATTGGGTTACCTCGCTCAGAATGGTTTCTTCAAGTTGCATCCATTTTCCTGCAAATTTCAAGATTCCATTGTTTTTTTCTGCTGGTACATTTCCATTGTGTAAATGTACCACATTTTCTCTATCCATTCTTTGATTGAGGTGCATCTAGGCTGCTTACAGTTTCTGGCTATTACAAATAATGCTGCTATGAACACGGTTGAACATATGTCCTTGTTGTATGAATGTGCTTCTTTTGGGTATATGCCTAAGAGTGGAATTGCTGGATCTTGTGGTAGACTGATTCCCATTTTCTTGAGGAGTCTCCATCCTGATTTCCAAAGTAGCTGTATAAGTTGGCATTCCCACTAGCAGTGGAGAAGTGTTCCTCTTTCTCCGAATACTCTCCAGCATAAAATGTCATTGATATTTTTGATTTTAGCCATTCTGACAGGAGTAAGATGGTATCTCAGAGTTGTTTTGATTTGCATTTCCCTGATGTCTAAGGATGTTGAACACTTTCTTATGTATCTTTCAGCCATTTTAGATTCCTCTATTGAGAATTGTCTATTTAGTTATGTACCCCATTTTTTAATTGGATTGTTTGGTGTTTTTGGAGAATAGCTTCTTGATTTCATTGTGTATTTTGGAAACCAGCCATCTGTCAGATGTTGGATTGGTGAAGATCTTTTCCCATTCTGTAGGCTATAGTTTTGTCTTACTGACTGTGTGTTACGATAAATCTTTCTGCCAAAAGCTGCCTGAGCCCCACTGCCACATGTGAGCTTTACACCAGCTGCCAGCCCGAGTTAGGCCCAAATGAGTACACAGAAACTTGTATTAGGTTCAAAGCTGCTTTGCCAATGACTAGGATTGTCATCTGTTAGCTCAGTCTTAATTATCATAAATCTAAATACTTTATAAGACTTATCTTATGGGACGCCTTATTGGCATCCCTCCTTGCCAGTGGCTCACATCCTGCCGATGACGGAGGTGAATGGGGGAAAAAGGGGCCCTTCCTGTTTCTCCTTTGCTTAAATATGAGTATCCTTGCTATGTCACTTCCTGCCTGGATCACCACTTCTCTACTACATTTCCCAGAATCTTCTTTGACTCCTAGTCCTGTCTAACTTGCTGTCTCATTGGCCAAACAGTATTTTATTTAACAATCAATAAGATAAACATACACAGTATATTCCCCATCATCTCCTCTTTTCTGTCTAAATAAAAGAATGATAACTTATCTTTTCTAATAACTGAAGAAAACTATAACCATAACTATCTGTCTTCAACTCTATCAAAGACCACAGAAGGATAATACATAAACTCTAGAATTGACAGAGACATCTTGCTACCTAGACAGTCACCCAAAGTTCCTCTGTAACGTTGGGGCATCCATCTTCAGCTTATAGGCCACAGTGTGTCTGGCACACTTCTCCATTTTAACAGGAACCCTTCAGTATTGTCTTGTTTTGTAAGTTCAGC
The DNA here is from genome assembly GCF_003668045.3 of Cricetulus griseus. Lineage (NCBI taxonomy): Eukaryota > Metazoa > Chordata > Mammalia > Rodentia > Cricetidae > Cricetulus > Cricetulus griseus. Next base: position 186,973,954 of record NC_048595.1, on the reverse strand, counting down.
AGTCACTTTCTTGTTGGTCCTGCATGTCCGGTTTATACAGCAACAAACAGTCCAGGCGAGAGCAGTTTCTTGCCCCAATGGCTAATCTTGCCATGTTGAAAGCAAATTCCATAACGAGTTTCTTCGATGCCCATCCTCCTTACTGACGTAATTGATGTGCCAGGAACAGTTGTGTCTCACTGCCAAGAAAAACCCTAAACCATTTAAATGCCATATTTCTGTATGTCTTTGAAAGGTTTGAAGAATATCTATCCATCTCAAATCCATCTCTGTACATCTAGAAAACTTAACTAACCTAATTATAAGTTCTGACTATAACAGGTAAAAGATCTGTATAATCACAATACCTAGAAAGAGGAGACATATACATATCACAAAATTGACCTTACAGTTGTATCAATAAATGAAAATCTATACCAATGCAAAGTATTCATTCCTAGATCCTACTCCCCTTTTTTTCTTTAAAAAAAAAGTTGACTATGCTCATTATCATTTATAACCAATCCCATTTAAATGAAAACATTTATAAACAATATTTTGGAATATGGGCATCATTCTTTCTAAACTGCTTCCTGCTGATTTGGGGCGATGTTCATACCATTGTGATCATGATAAAACATAGAAACCTGACCAAGTCATTGTTTTTGTAGTCTGTAAGGCTGTATCGTCTCAGCTTCAGGGGGTCTTGCTTGATCAAACCATATTAGTCTGGAAGGAATCAACATCTTTTGATTTTCTGTGGAAATACAAGTAAAACCTTTATTTCTAAATAGCCTGTCCTTAGACTTAAATTTTGAAGTCAAAGCATTTTTAAAATGTATAAGTTGGATTAATTTAGCAGCATTTATAATCAAATGTATTTTAGCAGCAGTAATTCTTTCCTCGGCAATCAAACAATTTAAAGACAATAGTATGGCATTTAGTATCCAGATTCTCTGTGTATTTTTTATCTCTAGGTGGCTTTTTTACTATTCTACTTTTACTTCCTTGTGTTTCTTTTTTTCTGAGACAGGGTTTCTCTGTGGAAAACCGCCTGCCTCTGCTTCCTTCAGCAAATCCTACCAGAGTTGGCCACCACAACCGGCTACTCTATTTCCTCCTGTTACTTTTTCCTCTCACAAGCCTACATATATTTTTAAATGTAGCGTAAACCTTTAGAGGTTTTTCTTTATCTGGATCTGTCTTTACTGCAAATCTTTACCTTTTTTAAACAACACTGCCAAAATTAAAGTGGCGGCTTTCTTAGCTGCTGTCTTTGTTTTTTTCCACTTTTGCTGAGTCAGGAAATCTCTCTTAAAGCAACCACTTAAGTCATTGCTTGTCTGTAGTGTTATTCTTTTGTTTAAGCTGCAGCTGCTAATAAAGAAAGGAACAACGGATAAACAACACACGTGGAGTTTATTTACCAGAAGAAGGGAAAGGGGGGAAGGCCCAGATCTACCTCACCCACCACAGGGAGTTCATACACTACAACCCACATCCTCACAGCCACCTCCTGACATGAGACAAATTCTGTCCTACTTACACCAGCTCTTCCACCCTAACAGTAAGGCTCTTTCTCTGTTTGTCAAGGCTCACCTCAAACCTACTTCTGAGGACTTAAATTTCTTAAAAACTATCACTGCCTCCTGTAAAACCTGTCAGATGTCAAACCCTAATTCCAAGTATCGTAACTCCCCTTTTCCCACCCACCAGGCTAGGGGCTCTCTCCCAGGGACTGACTGGCAACTTGACTTCACCCACATGCCCACAGTCAGGCGAGTTAAATACCTCCTGGTACTAGTGGACACTTTCTCAGCGTGGGTAGAAGCGTTTCCTACTACTAACAAGAAAGCTCAGACCGTCTCTGACATCCTTCTCAGGGAAATTATCCCCCGGTTTGGGATTCCAGCCTCTCTTCAGTCAGACAATGGTCCTGAGTTTACCTCTCAGATCTCTCAAACCCTGTCTAAAGCTCTCAATATTCCTTGGCATTTTCATATTCCATACCACCCCCAGTCCTCAGGGAAGGTGGAGAGAACTAACTGTTCTTTAAAGACTGTTCTGGTTAAAATGTCACAGGAACTTCACCTTGACTGGGTAAAGCTTCTGCCTCTGGCCCTTTTCAGGCTTAGGGCTCTCCCTAAACAACCACTTTTCATCTCACCCTTTGAACTCATGTACGGGCGGCCGGCTCTAACCCCTGGCCTCTCACCTAAACTCTCGCCTCTCCCTGACCGCTTGCTTACACCTTTACTTCATCATCTCCGTTCCCTCCTTTGGGAATTTGCTGACCACTCTCTACCTCGGCCATGTGCCACCCCCTGTACCTCTCCAATTAACATAGGGGATCAAGTACTCCTTTCTCCTCCAGACCAGAGCCCCTCCCCCCTGTCTCCTAAGTGGAAGGGCCCTTTCAAAGTAATTCTTGTCACTCCAACAGCAGCTAAGCTTGAGGGCCTTCCCCACTGGATTCACTTATCCCACCTCAAGCCCTTTACTTCTCCACCTGAGACTCACCCTTCATACACAGTTTCTACAACAGGACCCTGTTCCCTTAGGTTTCAGAGGACACTGAAATCATCCACTTTACCTCCTATTTCAGAAGAATAAGGCTCAATTTTTACAAGGCTGATTTAAACTTTCCTGCTTCTAATTACACTCTGCTCATTAATTTCCAAAGTATCTCACAATAATTTACTTAGCTGTTGTTACAGGAATGTCAGCCTAAAAGCCATGGATCTAAAGATACAAGGACCACCAAGTGTTTCTGCCTTCTGGTTAAAGGTAACCAGAAAGATTTCATACCACCTAGATATAATTTAATATGTCTAATCTTTGTTTTCCCAAACTTTAAGGACTCTTATAAGTTCCAGGGAGCCGAATCAGATCCAAACAGGTCAGATTCACTCCAGGTATTATCCAACCCTTCCCCAGTCCCAATTTCCCTTCCCTCATCTTGGGACTCCTTGGGAACCCCTCCCTCATCTTACAATCTTCCCCTCAAATGACAGGACCTAAGAAAAATTTTTTTTCTAAACTTAACCTTGTCCTCTATTCTACAAACATCTTGCAGGACTAAAAGGCACCAGAATGGCCCAGACTACAATGAAACAACAATCAAACCCAGGACATGGCAGCACCCCCAACCCCCCAAAGATGGTCAATGCCCCAGGCCAGCAGGAAGCAGCCTTAAGACATCTTCGCCCCTACTTCCCTAACCTGCCATGCCCAATTCTCTAACTTTTATAATAAACAACAGCTGGGATTGTAAGAACAAAACACCTGGATGACCCTAACCCCGCCCCCTAACAACGGGACACTCACTCACCCGCCATGCCTTTCGACCTTTGCCCTACTGCACATATGCAACCTTCCCTTTAAAAGGTCCTGCCCCCACACCCCTCGCTCTCTCTTCCTTTCGGCTCCCCTAGTGTTGGCTGACTGCCCATCCCCCCTTTCCCTTCTTCTGGTAAATAAACTTCACGTGGGTTGTTTATCCGTTGTTCCTTTCTTTATTAGCAGCTGCAGCTTAAACAAAAGAATAACATCTAGCAAAACAGAGATCATCCAAGAAAACGCTGAAAACAAGAAGTTGTGCTTTTCTCTGATCTTTTGCTGCTAAAATCCCTTTTCAAGCTTTTGTAAAGTTTAGATGGAAGTTCGAAACACTACCTCCAGCTGCCCGGGTTCTGCTGCTGTTTGACTAGTCTCTGGAAGGCAGAAAGGTGGCTTGTGGTGGTGAGAGCTCAGAATCCTAACCATAGGACCCTCAAGGGCTACAGGCCATCTCAGGGGTGCTGGAGTCCAAACCACAGTAGCGCCTTCAGGCGTAAGCATATGGAAGCTGCTCCATTGACTCTCAGCGGCCCGACAGGACAGGCTGTAGTGGCAGGTTTCCCTCTTTATCTGGGAACCTTGGGGCATGGGGTCATCCCGCTCACTGTTAAGATAAATCTTTCTGCCAAAAGCCGCCTGAGCCCCATTGCCACGTGTGCACTTTACGCCAGCTGCCCACCCGAGTTAGGCCCAAATGAATACACAGAAACTTGTAGTAGGTACTGTCTCGAGCCCTTTCCAGGTTTTGACCTGGGAGGAATGACAAACTCACAAGTTGGTTTTGAGTATAAGTTTTACTTCACACTTATGTCAAAGCAACACACAAGCATAAGCAAACAATCCTAAGAACCACAGACAATAGGCTCACAGCAGGGGGTACCTCTCCTGCAGAGGGCCCAGCAGGTTCCGGCTCCAGCTTGGGCTTCTCTGGATTCAGGACAGCCAGTCTCCCAAGGGCCTGGTGTCCTGGAGTCGGGCCCAGAACTGGCAGCACTCAGCTTGATGGATTGGTTGTCTTAGGTTAGTGGAGGGAGGAGAGCTCCAGGACATAGAGTGGTACACTCTAAAATTCCAAGTTTTGAGCTGGTCCTTAAATAATTTGCTAAATCATGGTGCTAATCACACTTTGCCACACTTCACACATTTTCACTCTTATCTACAACAGCTGGGCTGCTTATTGGGCCTAAGCTCCCTTTCCTTTAATCTTTCTTCAGCCAAGCCTTTGCCTGCATTGTTGTAGCCTCTGTGCTAATTTCCCTCCAGCCAGGCCTTTGCCTGCCTGCTTACAAGGCTCCTTACAGGTACAAAGCTACTTGGCCCATGACTAGGATTCTCATCTGCTAGCTCAGTCTTAATTATCATAAATCTATATATTTTATAAGATTTATCTTATGGGATGCCTTATTGGCATCCCTCCTTGCCAGTGGCTCACATCCTGCCGATGAGGGAGGTGAATGGGGGAAAAAGGGGCCCTTCCTGTTTCTCCTTTGCTTAAATATGAGTATCCTTGCTATGTCACTTCCTGCCTGGATCACCACTTCTCTACTACATTTCCCAGAATCCTCTTTGACTCCTAGTCCCATCTAACTGGCTGTCTCATTGGCCAAACAGTACTTTATTTAACAATCAATAAGATAAACGTACACAGTACATTCCCCATCAACTGTGTCCTTTGCCTTACAGAAGCTTCTCAGTTTCAGGAGGTCCCATTTATTAATTGCAGATCTCAGTGTCTGTGCTACTGGTGTAATGTTCAGGAAAAGCGGTCTCTTGTGCCAATTTGTTCAAGGGTATCTCCCACTTTCTCTTCTAGAAGATTCAGTATGTATATAATAGGGCTACTGATTTTTTTCGAGTTAATTTTGTATCCTGCTACTGTGCTGAAGGTGTTTATCAGCTGTAGGAGTTCTCTAGTGGAGTTTTTGGGTCACTTATGTATCATCTGTATCATCTGTAATTAGTGAAAGTTTGACTTCTTCCTTTCCAACTTGTGTCCCTTTGATCTCCTTTTCTTGTCTTATTGCTCTAGCCAGAAATTCAAGTACAATATTGAAGAGATATGGAGAGAGTGGACAGCCTTGTCTTATTCCTGATTTTAGAGGAATCTCTTTGAATTTCTCTCCATTTAGTTTGATGTTGACTGTTGGTTTGCTGTATATTCCTTTAATCATGTTTGGATATGTTCCTGTTATTCTTGTTCTCTCCAAGACCTTTATCATGAAGGGATGTTGGATTTTGTCAAAGGATTTTTCAGCATCTAGTTAGAAGATCATGTGGTTTTTCTTTTTCAGTTTGTTTATATGGTGGATTACATTGATTGATTTTCATATGTTGAACCATCCTTGCATGCCTGGGATGAAGCCTACTTTATCATACTGCATGATTTTTCTGATGTGTTCTTGCATTGGATTCACAAATATTTTGTTGAGTATTTTTGCATCGATGTTCATGAGGGATACTGGTCTGTAGTTGACCTTTTTAGTTGTATCTTATTGTGGCTTGGGTATCAAAGTGATTGTAGCCTGGTAAAAAGAGTTTGGCAATGTCCCTTAAAGCTTCTATTGTATGGAACAATTTGAGGAGGACAGGTATCAGCTCTTGTTTGAATTTCTTGTAGAATTCTGCAGTTGAAGCCATCAGTCCCTGGGCTTTTTTTGGTTCGAAGGCTTTTGATGACTGCTTCTATTACATTAGGGGTTACAGGTTGATTTAAACTGCTTACCTGTTCTTGGTTTAATTTTGTAAGTGATATCTATCCAGAAAATTGTCCATTTTCTTTAGATTTTTTAATTTTGTGGAGTACAGGTTTTCAAAATATGGCCTGATGATTCTCTGGATTTCTTCTGTGTCTGTTGTTATGTTCCTCTGTTCATTCCTCATTTTATTAATTTGCATGTTTTCTCTCTGCCATTTGGTAAGTTTGGATAGAGGTTTGTCTATCTTGTTGATCTTCTCAAAGAACCAACTCTTTGTTTCATTGATTCTTTGGAATGTTTTCCTTGTTACTACTTTATTGATTTCAGCCCTCATTTTGATTATTTCCTGGAGTCTACTCCTCAGTGGTGAGTTTGCTTCTTTTTGCTCTAAAGCTTTCAGTTGTTCTGTCAATTCTCTAATGTGACTTTTCTCCAGTTTCTACAAGTGGGCACTTAGTGCTATGAGCTTTCCTCTTAGCACTGCTTTCTGAGTGTCCCATAAGTTTGGGTGCCTTGTGTCTAGATTCTCATTAAATTCTAGGAAGTCTTTAGTTTCTTTTTTTTTTTTCTTCAACTCAGGAATGGTGCAATTAGGTGTTATTTAATTTTCACGAGTTTGTAGGTTTTCTGCAATATGAATTGCTGTTGAATTCTAGCTTTAAAGCAAGGTGATCTGATAAGATACAGGGGGTTATTTCAATTCTATTGTATCTGTGGAGGTTTGCTTTGTTGGCAACTATGTGTTCAATGTTAGAGAAGGTGCCATGTGGTGCTGAGAAGAAGGTGTATTCTTTTGTGTTTGGATGAAATATTGTATAGTTATCTCTTAAACCCAGTAGGTTCATAACTTCGGTTAGATCCTTTGTTTCTTCGTTAAATTTCTGTCTGCTGGTCCTGTCTAGTGGTGAAAGTAGGGTGTGGATGTCTCCAAATATAAGTGTGTGTGGCTTTATGTGTGGTTTGAGCTTTAGTAATGTTTCTTTTACAAATGTGTGTGTCTTTGTATTTGGAGCATAGATGTTCAAGACTGAGACTTCATTTTGATGGGCTTTTCCTTTGATGTGTATGAAATGCCCTTCTTCATGTCTTTTGATTGATTTTAGTTTGAAGTCTTATTTGGTAGATATTAGGATTGCTACACCAGCTTGTTTCTTGGGCCCATTTGATTGGAAAATCTTTAACCTTCCTTTACTGTGAGGTAACACCTGTCTTTGAAGTTGAGGTGTGTTCTTGTATACAGCAGAAGGAGGGATTCTGTCTTCCTATCCATTCTGTTACCTTGTACCTTTTTATGGGCAGGTTAAGACCATTGCCATTGAGAGAAATTAATGTCCATTGATTGTAGGTTCTTGTCTGTTTGAATTTATTGTTGGTGGTGTCATTGTGTGTGTGTTTTGCCCTCCTCTTTCTTTTCCTGATTGGTAAAACTGGATTTTCTATTGCCTATGTTTTTGTGAGTGTAGTAATCTTTGTTGGTTTGGAGTTTTCCTTCCAGAACTTTCTGTAGTGCTGGATTTGTTAATATGTATTTTTAAGTCTGGTTTTCTCATGGAATATCTTGTTTTCTCCATGTATAGTGATTGAAAGTTTTGCTGGGTACAGTAGTCTGGGTTGGCTTCCATGCTCCCTTAGTGTTTGTAGGATATCTATCCAGGACCTTCTGGCTTTCAAAGTTTAAATTGAGAAGTCGGGTGTGATTCTGATAGGTCTGCCTTTATATGTTATTTGGCCTTCTTCCTTTGCTGCTCTTAATATTTTCACTTCATTCTGTAGGTTTGGTGTTTTGATTATTATGTGCCTAGGGTATTCTTTTTTTGGTCCAGTCCGTTTGGTGTTCTGTAAGCTTCTTGCACTTTCATAAGCATATATTTCTGTAGGTTGGGGAAGTTTTCTTCTATGATTTTGTTGAATATGTTTTCTGTACCTTTGAGCTGTATTTCTTCACCTTCTTCTATACCTATTATTCTTAGGTTCATCCTTTTCAATGTTTAGTTTCATCCCATATTTCCTGGATATTTTATCTTAGGGATGCTAGACTTGAGATTTTCTTTGGTCGATGACTATATATCTTCTAGAGAGTCTTCAAGAACTGAGATTCTCTCTTCCCTCTCTTGAATTCTATTGTTTATACTCACATCTTTAGGTCCTGATCATTTATCCTGTCTTTCTATTTCCAGCATCCCCTCATTCTGTGTTTTCTTTATTGTGTCTATTTCAGCTTTCATACATTGAAATGTTTCGAATGCTTCCTTCACTTGTTTGCTTGTTTTTTCTTTGCTTAGTTTAGATTCTTAAGAGATTTGTTTACTTCTTGAATTTTTTTGGTTTGTCTTTTCCTCCATTTCAAGTTTTTGCTTGTTTTTTCTTCTATTTCTTTAAGGGATTTTCTTGTTTCCTCTTTAAAAGTCTCTATCATCTTCCTAAGATAATTTTGAGGTCCATCTCTTCTTCATCCTCTGTGTTGGGCTTTTCAGATCTTGCTGGTGTGGAGTCCCTAGATTCTGGTGATGTCATATTGGTTTTTCTATTGTTGAGTGTGTTCTTACTCTGTCTTCTTCCCATCCCTTTTTCCAGTGAGTGCAGGTGGAGTTTCTTCCTCTCTCCAGTGGCAGGTGGAGGGCTCAGCCTCTGGTGGCAGCAGGATGGCAGAGGGTGGTGGGTGGACAAGGGTGGGGTGTGTCCCAACTCAGGGTGGGCCGGTCTCTACCTTACTGTTCTTATAAAGAAAAGTTAAGACATATCATGTTTTATTATAAATTAGAGTTTTCACTCTTTGGTTAATTTTCTTTCCTTATTACTAATTGTCTTAATTTCAAATAGTTGTCCAACTTAACTCCCTCAAGGCAGAGATGTCTCATACCACTTGGTATGCAATATTGAGTTGGCATGTGATGACTCTTTGCTGAAGTGGCTGGCATGGTGAAAGTGTTTGTGTTGCCAATTTTTTGCCACTGGATTTTTCTTTATAATTGATTTTCATAGCCTTCTCTCTAAGTTGTGTTAGAAGCCACAGATGCAAACACATAGCTCTGGATGAGTATAAACATTTTATATGTAATAAACTTAGAGAAATATACATTGAAACAGGTTTCCCATGAGAAGAAAAACTATTATAATTTAAATAATGCACCTTTCCCCCTTCTTGGTGCCCTTACTTAAATGTGATGTGGGCTGGGAATTGGAGAGCCACAGGATATCACACATTGTTATATGACAATATCTCAGCAACATAGCTCAGTGTGAACTCAGAATTTTACAAGGAATTTTCTCATTAAAATACACTTAAATGTTGGTCAGGTCCATGTATTTCACAATTAAAATGGTAAGGAGCTATTCAAATAGATGAGAGCTGAGTTGTTGAATAATTAATAGAGATAGGTAGGTTTAATTTCACTGAAAATAATTTTTAACATACAGTGATTTTAATAATGGCTTCCCATATCCTCCTCAATTCTCCATCCACCCAAATCCACACACACCCCTATCACTAGAATTCAAACAAGCTTCTAAAATACTACTACTTCTACTACCACTACTACTTCTAATAATCCTATTAAGTAAAGACAATAAAAACAAATGGACAGAAAAAAAGAGCCCCCCCCCAAAAAATGCCCAAGCAACACATATAGATGCAGAGACACACACTTTCACACAAGAAAAATCCAATAAAAACTCAAAATTGGAAACCACAATATATACATAAAAGACCTCTAAGGAAAATAATCCCTGACAAAGCCTTATGAGAAAAAGTATTTCCAAAAATGCCACAGATTTAGCATTCTGTTGTCTATCTATTGCTGGCTGAGGAGCCTGGTCTTAATAGTGGCTTGTATTTCTAGAGAGACACCAACAGAAAGAACTAATTTTTCATTTGTGAGTGGATATCAATTAAGGATAACTTCTGGGATAGGGTTGTGCACTTGTGTCCACTTAGTCTCTTGATGCTGGCCCAGATCTGTGTATGCACTGTGATTGCTGACACAGTCTCAGTGAGTTCATACATACTTTGGTTTGACTGTATCTAAAAGATGTTTTGGTATCCTCCATCCCCTGTTTCTCATGGTATCTTTTGCTTCCCTTTCTACAGAGTTCCCCATGTCCTGAAAAGACAATCTGATGGAGACATATCATTTAGGAATGAGTGTGCCAAGGCCTTTCACTCTGTATACATTGTCTGGCTATGGACCTCTGTATTTTTTCCCATCTGCTATAGGAAGAAACTTCTCTGATGATGGCTGACTAAGGCGCTGATACTGTATAGCAGAATGTCATTAGGAATCATTTTATGACTGTGTTATTTAACAGAACAGTAATATTTGATTTTACATTAGGTTCCTGGGCTATCTAATACCAGGTTTTGGGTCACCTAAGAAGTGTTGGGTGTGGGTTCCATCTCACAGAGTGGGCCATAAATCCAATGGGATATTGGTAAGTTATTTCCACAAGCTTTGGGTGATTATTGCACTAGCACAACTTGCATACAGGTCACCATTGTAAACTGAAGGGTATGTATCAGGGGTGGTGTTTATCTTCTCCTTTGCTAGCATGCAGAGTACCTTCCAGTACCAGTAATACTAGTCAATAGTGGTGAAGGCTTTAGATACATACCAGCTCAACTTCTTATATTCAATTAATTGTGTAGGTATGTAGTTTAAATATGTCATTTGCGAAGTAATTTTTAAAACCACTGGAATGCACTGAAGTATGTAATTGACAAAAAGAGGCTTTATTGCCATTGTTCTTCATGTCTATATGCAGAACAAATGATTGAGTGTCTACTTGTGGCGACACAGAAGTTTTTATAGATATGTATGTGGTTATATTGATATTATTCAGGTATGCTCAGGTCAATTTCATCACACAAACTGGATGGGAGAAAAAAACTCAGAAAAGTTTCAAACATATTTTGAAAATTGAAATGAACAAGCATTACCCTAAACTCCTCCCTACCCCTACATAAAATATATTGATGATACAAAATAGCATAGTAGTGTTTGTGAATGGATTTTATGGTATCCAAGTAATCTTAGGGATCTTCTGAACTTTGGAAATTCAGGGAGCCTTCATCTGGAACTGTAACTTTCCACATTGTGTAGGCTTTAAGCTTTCCTAGAGCCAATGCCTCAAGGACAGATTATTATACTCTTTATGACCTGCCAGCTTCAGTGAGAAGTTCAATGGCATGACAACAGCTCTGTCCCATGGCTTTTCTGATCATATTCCTGAAGGCTAGTGGATATCGATGGACTGAGCACTTAATAGTCCACATAGCACTTCACTCTGTTCTCTGGACTTACATAAATCTCTTCTCTCTTGGAGCTGCACAGTTCTAGCTCATTCAGTCCTCACTACATATTTTCCTGAGAAGAGTAGTCAGGCTTACAGCTTTAACATGCTATTTTTATTTTTATTTTTAAAAAACATACTATTATTATTATTTCTATTATTATTAACATGTGTGGCCATGTAGGTACTTTCAGAAGCCAGCAGAGGGTTTTTCCCACCCTTGGAGTTGGAGTTACAAGTTATTTATTTATTATGTATACCGTGTTCTGCCTGCATGTATCCCTGCAGGCCAGAAGAGGGCACCAGATATCATTACAGATGGTTGTGAGACACCATGTGGTTGCTGGGAATTGAACTAGGGACCTCTGGAAGAGCAGCCAGTGTTCTTAACCACTGAGCCATCTCTCTAGCCCAACAAGTTGACTTCTTAATTGAAAGAATACATGTTTTGGTGTACAAATCTGTCATTAGTTCAATTGTAATCTACCAGGTATTGTCTATAACATTTGGGTTTCAGATCTGGCTCTCCTACTCTGCTTGTGGCTTTGATGATCTATTCTCTGAACATTATTTCCATGTTCAAATTAGAAAAAAAAGGGAATGACTTTTCACTGTGATGTCATAATCATTAACTCTAAAATATATAAAAATGTCCCAAATTTTATACTACTCATTGCATGGTTTTATAATTGCTTCATGAGTTAATAGAACATGAATAAAATAACTAATTCAATGAGTGACCTAGGGATAATTATTTAATAAAAATAATCTTATATTTGGAATTTTAAAATAAAGAAGATAGTAATATGCTTTGCTGAAGGTCATGTAACCTTAGTGCCCAAAGCAAACAATCACCTTATTTCTACACTTTGAATCAGTTCCACATATCTAGGAGAAGTGTATGAATCAAAAAAATCATTTGCTTTTGGAGGGCTGAAGACCAGTGAGAGAAGTTGTCGCATTCAAGTATGAAGACCAGACTTTGCATCTCCAGAACCCCCGTAAAAAGAAGGGGTATGACAGCTCACTTACAATTCTAACATGAAATAGACAAAGACAGACTGTCTGGAACAAGCTGGGTATCCACATTTGCTGAATTTATAAGCTCTGAATTCAGTAAGAGAACTCACCTCAATAAAAAAGAAGTGGAAAAGCAATTGAGGAAAACACATGACATCAACCTTGAACAACTAAATGTATGCACATACATGTGACCCTAACACATAAAACCATGCATACACACATGCACACATATCTAAAAGAAAAAAATATTTTGATTTCTGGATCTCTTGGAAGTGGCTGCTGAGGTGATATTCCAAGTATCCTAGAACACATTCATTTAGCCAAAATACAACTACTCAAATAAATAAATTTATATTGATTCATTACTATATTTAATCCTCAAATCCCACTCAATCTGCATCAATGATTTCTACAGTAACCTGTTATAATAGAAAAGCTTCAATTTAAACTCAAGCATTGTTGTGAATTGTATTGTTTGGTTGGTCATCTTTTGTTTGGAAGCATTTTTAGTCTTTTTTTTTTTTTTACTTCCATGACTTCCTATTTTTTTTAAACATAGGACAGTTCACTATGTATTCATTGTTTCCTCTCTTCTACAATGTTTTTCAACTTGAATTTTTCTGAGTTTTTTCAGTACTAAGTATAGTTTATGTACTTGGCCCAGATACTATATAAATGAATGATTTATGATTCTCAATTCAATGCTCAATTACACATTTATTAATTGATACTAATTTTCATTTATTACTGAAAATAACATGTATTAGTGCCTTTCATGTCACTAGCACAAATACCTTACAAAAGAAATATAAGAGAAGACAAGTTTATTGGGACTCATGTTTTAGAGGATTTCATCTTTAACCCTTCAGTCTCTTGATTGTGAGTCCATGATGGGAGAGAGCATCATGGCAACAGGCACATGTAACAGAGGCTGCTCCCCTACTGGTGGACAGAAAGGGAAGAAAAAGAAAAGGTCATGACCAAATGTAACTCCTAATGACCCACTTCATTCAGCTAGTTCCAGCATCCTCAGGTTTCCATGCCATGCTCTAATAGCTTTCAGAATCTGGTGACCAAGAATTCCAGGTTGTGACAGCCCTGGTCCTGTTATGTTGGACAAATACAGTTTTACTCAAGACATAAATTAGTTCTAGATCTTATTTTTTCTGCCTTCTCTACTACTACAGTGTTTCTGGACCATTGGGAAGGGGATTATAATATACAGGTCACTTTGAGGGATAAGCATCCAACAGTTTCTTATTAATCACTATTTTATGAATACAAAGATAACAGGAGACAGTTTATTACTATATATATATATATATATATATATATATATATATATATATATATATGACAACCAGGTTTTGGTCCAGTTAAGGGTATGAGGCATGAGTTATGAGATCCTTGTGGGTACTAGGAATGGAAACTCAGTCCTCTGGAGGAACATCCAGTGCTCCTAACTGCTGAGCAGTCTCCCCATCCCTCCATGCTAATATTTTTTAAACATCGATAGTTATACTTATATTTTAATGAGAAAAAGAGAGAATTTATTAAGTAATATCAGAATATTACAGTTTCCCACAAAAGGAGCCTGTAGGGAATTAAGTTGAAATCTATGCAGTGTTTAAAGGGGGCACTATGTTGTAGACATTTAAAGTCAGAACCATGCTTTGTCCCACCTATTTACGGAGAAACATACTTCAGTATTTACCAGTGCTTCATGGATGGCCCAATTTCCTTTTTGCTTCATGTGCCTATATCCAGAATTACCCCCTTAAATAATTAAGATTTATTTGTAAGTTCTAAATTTTAGCAATATGGATGAATCACTTACAAATCAAAATAATTTTGACACTTAAATATGCCATTCTTGCCCAATTTACCACCTTTAAAAAAACAAACATTTTTGGAATATATAAAAAAATTATAAAAATTTAGGAGGGAAATCCATGCAAGTACTTTGGTTTTAGCCTGAGGACATAGCTCCTTTTGTAATATACTTGCTGTGTATGCATGACACCTTGTGGTTCCTCAGCGCTTCATGAATCAGGCATATTGGCACATGTCTACAATCCTAGCATTTGTAAGAGACAGGCTGGAGAATTAAAAGTTCTGGTCATCCTTGGCTCCACAGGATTCTGGAAGCCAGCCTGAACTACAAAAGAAATAAACTCAAAACAAAGTACCCATAGTCTCATAGAGAGTACCAAACAAAACATATTTCATCTTCAATGCAGCATTGGGAGTCATGTGGAGTCAGGCTACCTCATCTTATGTTTCTCCATCTCCTGCTCTACTGTAAGAGATTCTGGACAGTGTGAGTACCTGAAATCTGTGTTCTGTCTGAACTTGACCCATTGTCTTCCTCTGACATTTGATTCAAGTTAGTTTCTATACATGACTGCTAAGTTACATTTGAGGTACTTCGTGGAAGCCCTACTTGAATTTGGCTAATTCTTCTGGGTCATTCTATGGTATTTACATATTTCCTTAACCAAGCCTAATGCTTTGACTGTAAACCAACTCAGATTCACTGCTCCCTATATATTAAAACTGAACACAAGTTTATTTCATTCATTCTTATTAACAAGTCATATGCTTAGTTGTTTCAATAAACAGAATATAATATTTCTTTCAAAGAGCAATCCTCCTAATGCTGTGGATTTCCTTTTCAGTAAACATCTTACCATTGCACATTTTGTGAAATCACAGTACTTCCTTCTAAACCCTGCTCAGCCTGACTGCTGAGCACAGTTAAAAGCCACCAAGAGGATTGTCTGAGAGTAGGTGATTGGTCTTTAAGACCTGACTGATTTTAGAAGCTAAAGAATGACTCTGCCTTCTTTTAATTTTTTCTCTCCCAAGGAAACCCACATTCTGTTTGTATAGACATAAACTATGACATACAAAGGTAATAAACTGAGAATGTAATGGCCTTAGTGTTACCAGAGATTTTAAGAAGTCTTGGGGAGTACGGGGAGATTATGCTTTGTAGAGGCCTCAAAGTCATGTTTAGACTGACTGTCTAGACAGTAGGAAATGAAAATTTGGCAGCCACAGTTGTGTAATAGACTATTTATACAGACTGGGTAATGGGGCAGTTGTATCCTGCCAACATCTACATAGAAAACTAAGACGATGTAGCTTGTTCCTCCTTTGAAGTGATGACTTCCATTATTGCATTCATCTAATGCACAGAATGGCAAGAATGCCCTGTGCCCCACAGTGTGAAAACCTGTGTTAAGAAACCTTTACCAAGGGACCAAATACATTACCAAATATACCCACCAGAAAGGATATGTTTTCTTCTCTTATTTTTAGAAACAGAAGAGAGATTGTATATATATAATATATATATATATATATATATATATATATATTTGGTATATTTATCATATTTTTTCTGACTGTCAATTCAGTGCAATAAATAACTTTTTAAATTAAAATATAGTTACAACATATAGCATGTTTAGTCTGTATAATATTACTTGTTACTTTGTTACTACAGATAATCTATAGATACCTCTACAAATAATAAAAAGTAACATTAATAATTAATAATAATGTGGATAAATCTATAAAATTTATCTAAAACACCTAAAAACTCAAGGAACATTATGGAAGAGGGGACAAAAGAAAGTGTAAAAGCCAGAGGATCAGAGAGTTTGCTGTGCAATTGTGTCTCCTGGTAATGTTAGGCTATCCTATAAAGTCTCACCAACTTTACTTTTATATTATTATATATAATAAATAAGCTACTTGTATATAAGATTTGACTTCAAAGCAACTTGAGCCTCATCAGTATATTCTAGAGAAACATCCTGAAAAGATAACCAATCATCACTTTGACTTGATTGGGGTGACCAGAAATTTGCTAGCAGTATGATATGTACATTTTTTGGAATAATTAGTTTTTATCTTTATGTACCAATTACCATATAGTTTTTCTTAATTTTACGTATGCAACAGGTAAGTTTTTCTCTAGGGTCTGATTTCACTTAACTTCAAGTGACTGCTCATTTTCCCAGTAAATTTATTGAAAGTATTTTTTTCTGAACATGTGTTCTTACCAACTTTGTTGACCACTAAGTAGCTTTAGATATGTAGATTTATATCTGAGCCCTCCAACTCTGTTTCCTTAGTCTAATGTTCATTTCTGTATTAATGATATGGTGTTTAGATTATCATGATTTTGTTATGTGTTTGGAATCAGGTGGCATGATGTCTCTAGTTTTGTCCTGTATGCTCGATTGTTTTTATTATTGAGAGTCTTCTATGGTTCTATGCAGATTTTTAAGACTGGTTTTCTAATATAGTGAAGAGTATCATTCAGGCAGAGTTTTTGTCAGGACCTCTGATCAGTCCTGTCTCACCAGTCAGCTCCCAAATAACCACAGAGAGACTTAATATTCATTATAAATGTTTGGCTGACAGCTAAGGCTTGTTAATAACTAGCTCTTAAAGTAGCACTTTCATACAACAAGGACATCTGTTCAACTATGTTGATAGCAGCACTATTTGTAATAGCCAGAAACTGGAAGCAACCTAGATGCCCCTCTACCAAAGAATGGATAGAGAAAATGTGGTACATTTACACAATGGAGTACTACTCAGCAGAAAAAAAAAACAATGGAATCTTGAAATTTGCAGGAAAATGGATGGAACTAGAAAAAAAACATTCTGAGTGAGGTAACCCAATCACAAAAAGACAAACATGATATGTACTCACTCATATGTGGATTTTAGACATAAAGGATTACCAGCCTACAATCCACACTGCCAGAGAAGCTAGTAAACAAAGAGGACACTTAGAGAGACATACTTGGTCCCCTGGAGAAGGGGAAAGGGTCATGATCCCCTGAGCAAATTGAGAGCATGGGAAGAGGGGGGAGGGAGCTACAAGAATGAGAAAGGAAGAAGAGGAAGGATGCAGAGGTCATGAGGGAACAGAAAGGTTGAGTCAGGTGAAGAATAGAAGAAAGGGAAGGTGATAGGTAGGGTTTTAGTTGGGAGGTGGTAGAGGAGGACTGGAGGGAGAAGGGAACTGGGATTGTCATGTAAATCAATCTTGTTTCTAATTCAAATAAAAAATGAAAATAAATTAACCCATATTTCTTATCTACCCTCTGCTATGTGGCAGTGCCTTCTTGCAGCACAGCGTATTCATCTGGCTTCTGTCTTCATCTCCTCCCCATTCCTTCTTTCCAGCTTCCTCCTAGTCTAGCTCTCCTGCCCAAATTCCTCCTGCCCAGGATAGGCCAGTCAGTTCTTTATTAATCAATGAAAGTAATACATATTTACAGTGTAGGAAGATTATTCCATTGCAGTATCATTGAGATCTTACAGAAATTTCATTGAATATAGACTTCTTTGGGTAGTTTGGATATCTTAACATTAGGCCCTCAACCATGAACACAAGGATATAGTCCATTATTCAGATTCATTTTAAACTCCTTCCTCATTATTTTATAGTTTTTATTGAAGAGATCTTTCAGTGTTTTGGTTCTGTTTGTTTGTTATCTTTTTTATAGCTATTATAACTGAAGGTATTTTACTGATTTTTTTTTCTGAAAAATCCACATTGGCATTTTTTTTTTACTATAAATTAAATGAATTTTTTTCTGAAAGTATTTGAGTGTGTGTTTGTGTGTGTATGTGTGTGTGTTTGTGTGTGTGTGTGTGTGTGTGTGTGTGTTGTTATTTATAGTCTATGTTTTACCATTTTGATCAGATTAAGGTAAAATATTTATATACTTAAGACTAGCACTGAATTTGTGGTCTTTTTGTATCCTCTCTGAAATTTTGGAGTTATATGCATGTTCCTCCACCATGCAAAGAGACCTGACAATTCAAATAAAATTTGTGGGGATTCTGAAGTGTAATAAAAAATGAGCAGCTTGTCTTGATCCATATCTTAGAAATAAAACTTTCATCCTTTTCCTATTTGGTGTAATATTAAAATTAGTTTTGTCATATGTGTTACATAGCTTATATCATGTAGAAGGATCTTCCATTTTTCATCCAATTCATCATCGTTTTTTTATCATGAAGGGATATTGAATCTTATAAAATAAATTTTCTGTATCCTTTGGATGATCCAGTTTTTGTACTTGAGTCTATTAAAAGAATGATCACATTGATTTGCAAATATTAAAACATCCTTGAATCTCTGGATTTAGTCATGAGATCATAGTGAATGTTTTAAATCATAGTGAATGTTTTAAATGGGCTGTTGAATCTGGTGTGCTAGCATGCTGTTGACAATTTTGCCTGTGTTAGGTAATTTTGTTCATTAGGAATGTGGTCTAACAGTTTTATTTTATGTGATGTCTTTTTCTGTTTTGGGTATCAGAATATTATTGGTCTCATTCATTGTTGAAATACTCCTATATAATAACCAACACTTCTCTTCCTGCTAATTGACCAGAAAAAGAAGATAGATAAATTCTCACTTCTTTCCTTCTAATAAATTTGACTATAATTCATCTGAGAGGACACATTCCCTCAGGAACAGTATCACTCCCCTGACAATGACAATTTGAGCATTGTGAAATGGATTATACCTAGGAGCCATCTTCCTCTGTGGAACTCAGTAGAACATCTCTCTAAGTATTTGAGATTTTCATTCTCAGTCTCATCCATGCATCAACCATGATGTTATTCTTAAATAGCTGATATTACACTTACTCTACTCTATTAAAAGAATTTAGTAAATGTTAAGAATATGCTTAAAAGGATAAGTTTTTGTCAGTGAGTTTAACCTTACATATAAATTAATAAAATCTTAATTTAAAATATTTTCTGTGTCATATTGCTTATCAAACTATTAATGTTTAGCTACATTAGGCATAGATGAAATTAAATGGGTGCAGAATTTTGAAGAATTTAGCAAGACAAAATTGTAGGGAAAGCTCCATATATGCCACAAATTTATTATATTGTCAGCTCTTCCTGTTTTCCATGTAGCATTAGGATACATAGTCATTATTTTCCTAGATACGTGTAGACTATGAATGAGAGGTGACACAGAATCACAGAATCATAAAAACTTTCATGCAACAGAGCCTTCATTCTTGATGTTAAGGTTTATAACTTTAATTATGCAATAAACCAACATAACTATTTTGAGTGAAATTATGTATTATTTTAGTTCTTATGATTAATTTATGCATGCTATTACTGATTCCTACTAAACATTAGGAATTCATTCACTGAAATATTTATGGCCAGTATTGAGATTTAATAAGTAAATGAGAAACTGAATAAGGATATTAATAATGTAAGATTATGATGAAGAATTATAAATTTAAACATAGGCAGGTTGATATGTAGTCTTTCAGTATGTCTCAGATTGATGGGCCTATTGACACAACATACATTTTAGGTCATAAAAGAGTCTCTTGTAAATGGGTGTCATAGTGTAAGCCCCTATAGTGAAATTGTGGAGCAAAGATGACTTGTCACTTTTCTAAGACTTTTTCTCAGTGTGAAAACGGAAAAGACAAAAATAATGGAAAGCAGGAACAATTTGGGAAACTCAGGGCTTAGAAAACATTGATAGCAGTAGACAACATAGACATGTTTTTAACAGTTTTTAATGAATCTGCTAACATTGGAATGAGTGAGGAACTTGCCTAGAAGATGGTGAGTGCCAAACTGTAGTTGTTTTCCAAATGCAGAGGAGAAGGAAATGAGTATGGGGTATGGATGAGTCTTTCAAGAAAAACAGGAAAATCAGGAAGAAGCAGGAAAATAATAATAAGTAGAGAAATGTGGGCAAGACTCTCAAGGTGGGGGAGGTCTGAACTTCTTGTGAGAAGAAGCGATCAGAACAAGGATAAGAAGAAACAGAGAAAAGCAGAATGAAGGAGATGCAGAGAATAAATCCTCCTTTCCAGAGGGACTCCATGTTGAATATGGTAGCCTATGATGTAGAAGAAACTGCAGTCAGCCAACCCAAGCAGCAATTGCCCCACCCCTGGTGCCCAGGCCAGCCAGCAGGAGCATGTGCATGCCTGGCAGGCACTTCTTCACTGAGCCAAGCCTGCTTCTATGCCCATAGACTGTTGATGAAGAGAGACCTGACTCAGAGACACCAATGAGGAAAGGACAACTTGGTAGAGGCAGCTTCCTGAGCCAATAGGACCTTGGGAGGGGGTATAAAGGCAGGTCTAACTTCCTTAATGAAAGAGTCTTCAGCATGCTCTGCTACTCACTGACTCCCTGTGCCTGAGTCTTTGATACTGCATCTTCTCAACCCCTCCTCCAAGGGTTGTTTAAACAGGGTAACCTGCAACATCATGGTTTATTTACTCTATCTTAAAATTAAAGAACACACACTCTTCTATTTCCTCATTCATCCACTTATTAATATTTCATGTTAAATCCTTAATTTTTTTTTCAGAGTGGGATATTGGTAGTAAGTTATAGAGTTTTTCTGGCTACAAGTAGGTTGGTGAGAGATACATATAATAAGGCAAATATTATCCTACTTTAAGGGTCTGCACACTGACTAGAAACAGGTACCCATAAAACCACTTAATGTGTAGCTTTTTTGTTTGTTTGTTTGTTTGTTAAGGAGAGATTTGACTTTGCATCCAAGAGCCATGTAAATAAAAATCTTTGGAGGCTGAGGTAACAGGACTACAAGTGCTAGACAACTCTCTACACTTAGCTACAAACAATAATAATAAGAAGAAAGAGCAGAGCTAGTGTTTGGAACACTGAGAGTTTTCCTTGGCAAGTGGGTCCTATTTCCTTCTTGCAATTCCCTTAAATCTCATATGCTCTATAGTTTCAAATGTTTCCTTCATTTGTACAAGCATAAACAAACCTGTAGGATGTTACCTAAGAGAAACAACCCTTTACAGAATCCAACTACCACATAATTGCCTTACATGTTGAACCTAAAATGGTGATCAAATGGGCATGGAGAGTGAGATAGTAGACCAGTGTGGTTCAGTTGTTTGTAGGTGTATTGGATTGTTGTGAGTGTTAAGAGGATGTCACTAACAAAACATGACATTTTAGTTATGTGGGTGACAAGAATTAGAGCAATATATTAAGATACAGCATGCTAACCATAGTCAAGAAATATATATTCTAGATAATACTAAGGACAGACTTCATGACTTCCCACAGCAAAAAGTTATATAAATGAGAGATAATACATGTATCACTCAACTCAATTCAGATGCTAAACAATGTAGGTCATATTGTATAATAATAAAGATTAAATATTTTTATTTTTGAGTTTTTATAATGGATTTTATTTAAAAAAATAAAATAAGTATGTAAAACTTAACTTCTAATTGGTTAACAAAATCTAGACAGCTTGGGTGCCAGTTGTCTGTAATTCCAGCACTCTGGAATGTAAATAAGGTGGGAGAATTAAGAGTTTGAGGATAGTATAGGCTTCACAGTGAAACTTGTTTAAATAAATAGATAAATAAAATGACAGTAAAACAAAAATAAAATTTAAAAATAATTAAGTGGCAAAAAATTACAGTGAGTTTAAACAACAAGAAGAAAATCTGACTACAAAAAACATTCCTTCCTCAAACATTACATTCATTGGTGTTTTCTGAGAGGAATTTGAGGTCCTTCCTTTATTGGAATACAGACTTAGATATGCCAAGGGCTCCCCCTAAGTGTGCTCTGTGTGTATGTGCATATGTGTGCACACACATACATGCCACACACCTGTGCACACAGAAGTACACACACAGCATATTGTTACAGACTCTGAAAGACAAAACTTTCCTATGGGATATTGGGCAAAGAGATAGTATAGGCAGAGACTCTGTCTCCAAGCCTTCCCTTAATCCATATGGTTGAAATCAGTTTCTTTTCATGATGTGTAACACCTATGGTTTCCATTAATGTTTATTCTCAAGTAGACTTCAATTTAATGTTGCTTGAAAAATGTAAGTGCTTTCTATTTTCATAGCATTTATTATACTTATTGGGGAAGCTCACTCAAGCCAAAGGCAATTTTTATTCATTCCTAAGATTGGATTTAGTTTAAAAGGCCCCTGCATACTGTCCGTAGCCTTGGTTGTACCATTTAAGATGAATGATGGCACTTAAAACCGTATTCTTACCTAATATAACAGAGAAAAGGGGTCAGTACAACACCTCCCAAGATGGTCTCTGTAATGTATTACAGAAAAATAAAACAAAGCAAAAAATTGCTTCCCAGGCAGAATCCAAGTGCCAAGTTTCGTAGCATGATGTCCAAAGCCAAGTCTGATGTTCTGTGTCATAATGACCCCTGTGGCTATCACTCTCAAAGTGTGAAGAACAGATTTTTAACAAGCTAGAAACATTTTAATGGGGGTTTTAATTAAGTAGAAAAACATGAATTGCTTCCATTGACACACATTTTAATTCAAAACAAGGCTGAGAGTTTTTTTATGTATTGTTCACTCATTAAGAAAGGGACCAGAGCTACTTTGGTCATTGGTGAAATTAATTGGAGGATGAAGCAATAGGAAAAATATTCCCCCATTTATGATCTAGACAAAGGAAGTTTTGGAATCTTCTATATAGTTTTATTTGTTTACAAAGAACTCCATATGAAACATGTCTTCTTTCATTTTAAACTCACCCCAGCCAGAAAATGGACTGGTTACTAAGGACCACAGAAAGTGTTCTGGAATGCTAGTCTACCCATTGCATTACTGTGTATGAAGACAGGACTTAATATGCACAGGAAAAGACTTGGATACAATTTTTGAAATCTCCTAACTAAGCAAGATTGTTGCTGAGAAAAAGTCTTCCTTTATCCAACACAGCTAGTTGTTGTTTTTTCCCTCCTGGAGAGTGAAGAAAGAAAGATGTTAGGTGTTTGGTGTGAACATTTGGAATGGAACTGTAAGACTTTGACAATGTGTTTACACCCATCCTGATAGAGCTAAGCAAAGTGAACAAAGAGGACAGGAGAAAAGGTATTTACATATGGCTTTCACCACTCAGGAAGTGAAGAGAATGAGGAAAGTCCATGGGCAGCTGATGCCATAAAAATAACTCAGGAGTTTAGTATCCCATTCCAGAGGACTGATTATTAGGAAAGCAACATTATAATGTGAGGGATTAGATGTGGACAGCTGTAGATGGAAGATGCTGCACAGGAGGAAAATATACAGGTTGAAGACCATGGATCTCTGTAACATGTAAGAGAGTGGGTTCTGGGGACCGTGAGGGTGGTACATAGACAAGGGAAGCTCTAGAATATAATGGTTTCTACCCAAGTGGAGATATTTGCCATGTTTTAACCCTTCCAGTACTTGCCACTGAGAAAGAAAATGTGTGAAGCATTTCTATGTTTTTCTTCCCCTTTCCTTTCAGATTTTAAGTGTGGTAATATTTTGTTTATGATCCAATAAAGCTTGCCTAAAGATCAGAATGCAAAGCTAGCTACAGTCATAGAGGCCAGGCAGTGGTGGCACAAATCCCCTCAACCACACTAGTTAGCCATAGAGGCTGGGCAGTGGTGGTGCATGCCTTTAATCCCAGCACTAGAGAGGAGTGTAAGACAGGCACTCAGGCTCTCTGTATTCAGTAACCAGTCTTGAGCATTCAGCATTCCATCTCCAGCCAAGTTGAGGATTTGTGGAGACAGGCAGACAGGGTCTGCCTTCAGTCTGAGGTAGAAGTAAGAGCTAGCAGCTGGATGCTTTCCTTTTCTGATTTTCAGTTTGAACCCCAATATCTGTCTCTGGGCTTTTATTATTCATGGTCCAGTAAATTTTTGCAGAGATTTCTGAATTTTCTTTACCAGGCATAATTACATTTGGATCCAATGGAGAACAAGAAATGAATTGCAATAAGAAATAAGAAAATAAGAAAAAATACAGTCAAAAGATCATGATAAAAGCAATCTTACACTCTGCAGAAGTTGAGAACAATCCACACACAGAAAAAATCAGGGTTAAAAGCATCCATGACTTCAGTAGAAATGGTCACTTTGGTGTAGAGAGTGAGAAATGTCACTTTTCTTTTAATAAAGAAACTGCCCCAAACAAAAACCCACACTTCATTTTCTTTCCCACCTCATTCAGGGTTTCATAGATTACCTACTCTATGAAAGGTAGATATCAGAAAGATATCATCTGGCCTCCAATTTATGCCATTTGATCAATGTTGGAGACTCTGAGGAACAAATGGTATGTTGAGCAACGTTATTGATTTTTTCAGAACCATGCAGTTCTCTGAACTTGTGAATATTGCACCAAAATACTCTATTGTGATATACTATGGAACTTATATTTGGAACCTTCTTCTTAACCATTACTGTCAGAGAACAATCAACAAAGCAGACTACCAGGTAGCCTTATGCCTGGAAAAGTATGGACTGAGAGAAAAGATATTTCTTCTAGCAAAACCTGTGTAAGCACAGCTATCTTGGCTAGTAGACATGTTTTAAATGTGACTTTTGACAACAGTGGTTTGTTAGGTTTGCCTTAGTAATTTATTTTACCACATTTACTAAAAGGGGTCCCAACAAACGGTTCAGAGATTGCCAGTTGGAACCCAATGCTGAAACTCTGTAGGGGTTCCATTAATATCCTTCACCATATTGCTCATATAAAGGATATTAGGATCACATGAGCCACAAATAGGACGGAAATGGGATGGGACTTTATCGTTATGTGGGGATGCCTATAGTGCCTTCCCTCTAGGATAATATTTTCCATAAACATGCAGGTTAAATAGGTCAATGTGATTCAATGTGCATTTTCAAGAGGGGAGGTTCCCGTTTGCATTTTAATACTGACCTCTTGTGCATTCACTTAGGTCATGTTTGAGAATACAACTTAAGACCTCTCAGTTTTACAAATATTCCAACATGTAATCTAAACCATTTTTGTATGAAAAGCCATTAGATATACCTATACTGTAATGAGTAGAGAGAGGCAAAGAAATGGTGTCTTCCCCAAAAGGACCTGAGGAAAATTACTGAGACTAGTGACATAAGAAAGAGGGAATATGAAGTCTGGGGCTGAGTAATAAATTTCTGGGAAAGGCTGATCATTGACTCTCAATCAGAAAAGGGTCTGTTCTTCTCATAGTGTTAATGTGGAGTTCAATAGACATGAAACAAAAAGTTAATATATCCTACTTAGTGAAAAAGCATGTGACTGGAAGCTCTGAGATTGTTAGTATTGCTAAGTCAGTGTTTGTGTAAGTTAGGCAATACTCCCTAACAAACAATAAAGACCAAAGTGCCACTGATGCCATTCCAGCCAGAAATCACAGGGTTAGGCATTTGCTTTTCACTCTTGATATCTTAGTCATGGAACCAACATAGTTATTGCCCTTGCAATGATGACAACATGGAAGGGAAAAATCATCCACCATGATCATGTAGGCTTCATTGCAGGGATGCAGGGATAGTTCAACATATGAAAATCTATCAATGTAATCCATCATAAACAAACTGCAAAAGAAAAACCACATGATCATCTCACTAGATGTTGAAAAAACTATTGACAAAATCCAACACCCCTTCATGATAAAGGTCTTGGAGAGATCAGGGTTAAAGGGAACATACCTGAACATAATGAAAGCAATACACAGTAAACCAACAGCCTACATCAAACTAAAGGGGAGAAACTCAACTCGATTCCTCTAAAATCAGAAACAAATAATGTATACTTTTATAATTTGATTTTGTTATAAAGGATTGAGAAACCTTGCTTTCTTGGTCTTTCTTGTTTTTTCCTCTGGACTATATTTTTTAATATACAGTAAGTTTTATTGTGCAGTTTCTTTCCAGATCTTCTGCTTCTAATTTTAAGCCAGTTCCCATTGGTTAACCATTTCTTTTGTTTCACTCTGAATCATACTTCTCTTGGTCTTTGGTCACCATCATCCCAATATCAAGTCCTATGAGATCAACTTTTTTAAATTTTGAGATTGAAGAAACTTTTCTATGGCACTTGACAACTTTGCTGTGGTGTTTTTCCACTTGATGGGCTGTACAATACAAAATTGGGTGTCCCCAGATGGCAAATCTCAGACATACAAAGATATGTCTATGAAACTGTGTTAAACATACAGATACGATTTTATAATGTAATATTGTTAAATTTGGTAATCAGGTGATTTGAGTGCCAGAAATTTCAATAGCATGACATTGTCCAAATGTCTAGGAACAATACTAATACTCATCTATGATTTTCTCATGGGGCCCAAGTGTTTGAAACTGGTATCATTCCTGAAAGGTTAGAAGATATTCATGTTTTTACACATTTTTACAATTGTGAAAAATTTCTACAATTTGTGTATGGTGGACTTGGATATAAAAATCTATTACAAAGCTCTGATATGAGATTGAGATGATTAGTAAAATTTTGATTTACACTTCATGTCCAATATGCCTGGTATTGAACACCACATGAACAATTATGCTAATATTAAACCGGTCATTAAAACTAACAATGTGCTCACATGAAATAATATGAATATAATAAGAGTTTTAATTGCCTGTAGGGGTGTCACATACCTTTAATCCCAGCACTTGGGAGGCAGAGGCAGGTGGATCTCTGTGAAATAGAGGCCAGCCTGGTCTACAGAGTGAGTTATAGGACAGTCAGGACTGTTTGACAGAGAAACCCTGTCTCAAAACACTGAAAAAGAAAATAAATGAGTTTAAATTACTACTGGTGAGATAATATCAGTTTTTTGCAATTTTATTTGTTTGACATTTTCATACATGAGAGGTATATCTATATAACCCCTGTCCTTCCCTCTCCACACTCAAACTCCTTCTGTGCCCTCCTATTAAATTTGTGCAAGTGTTTGTGGAAGCTAGAAGATTGCATCAAATATTCTGAAGCCCAAGTTACAAGCAGTTGTGAGCCATCCAGTGTAGGTTTTGAGAACCCAACTCAGGTACCCTGCAAAAGCAGTGTGCTTAACCACTGAGCCACCACTCCAGCCCCCGGTATCTGTTTTGAATCTTATTAACCTATCCTGTACTATAATAGTTAGCTAAAGTTTGAAAAACATCTTTCAAGGCCACATATATTAGTGCACACCTGCAATCCCAGGCCTTGGGAACCAGAGGAAGGTGTGTGCCACTTCAAGTTCCAAATAAACCATATAGGTGACTAATAAGTGGGACTCTGACTCAAAAGAAAATAGAAATACATTGTTCGAAGGATGTCTTATTTCTTAGCCACTCTTTCGTTCAGATACAATGAAAGGGCTAAAACTAGCAAAGATGATTTCAAGAAAAACATTATACTACATTTGCATTTAAATTCAAGTTATGTTTCTTTCAATTTCAATAGATTCTGCTTCTCATTACACATTTATCTGCATATAAGTGATTCATTACAATCCTTCTGTAGACATAAATTGGTTTGTCTAACTTTATTCATATCAGTTCTATTAAGAATATTTAATGTGACACACATTTTGCAAGCATTACCTCCCTCTGTAATTTCACTCACAGGAAATAGGTAGCAGACTTACCCTGATCTGAAAATCAGAAGATTCACCTACTGAGAGTTAAGTAACTTTTTTGGTTGTGAGCCTAGACTTTAATGGCTGAGCCATCTATCCAGCCCGAGTTAAGTAACTTTTTCACAATGAGAATTCCAGAGAGTTGGGATCAGAACCTAACCTTTAGTATTAGAAAACTTAGAGAAAAATAAAGAGACTCAAGACATTTTTCCTTTGTTAATTTCTTTTCATTTTTATTTTCCTTTTCCTTTTCTTTTTATTGAGACAGATTTTCTGTGTAACCCTGGCTGTCCTAGAACTCATTTTGGAGACCAGGCTGGTCTTAAATTCAGAGATCTGCCTGCTTCTGACTCCCGAGTTCTGGAATTAAAGGCATGTGCCACCACTGCCCAACTTTTTGTTGGTTTATTAGTAGAAATTAAAATGTATTTATTTGCATTGAAATAATCAAATTAAATTAAAGTAATTTATTTTTCAGTTTCAGTTAACTTTCAGTTAACTTTCGAACAATAATTACTAAAACATTTTGGTGTTATGTCTTAGTAATATAATTACCAGGGTCAATTGCATAATTTCACCCTATTCCTTTAGCAAACAACATAGACACAAAGATCAATACAAAGATAAATCCATCACTGCAGAATTTGAAAATTCAGCATTTTTCTTTGCACCTTTGTGAATTTTTTCCTTTGAAATTGTTGCTCAAGAATAAATTATGAATAGCCAAAAGACACCTGAAAACAGTTTGAACCTCAGTAAGAATAAAATGAGCCTTTAATCCTAGCCCTTGGAAGGCAGAGGCAGGTGGATCTCTGTGAGTTCAAGACCAGTCTGGTCTACAAGAACTAGTTCCAAGAAAGCCTCCAAAGCCACAGAGAAGCCCTGTCTCGAAAAAACAAAAACAAAAACAAAAAACAAAAAACCAACCAAACAAACAAAAAAGAACAAAACAAATGAAATGAAACTTTGAAGAAATAGAAGCTGTTTTTACATTTGGGTTTGGTAAGAATAAAATAATTGATCATGTATATATGTAATAAGTATCATGTGTAAGCCCCTGGTATCAATTGTACAATTGGAAATGAGGATTCTTTTTGGAAATTTGACAATAATTCTCAAAAATAAAATATGTAGGAATGGTCTGTTTTGGACAGTAATTAAAAGAGAGAGAAGAAATGACTAAAGGTTCAACTATAGATTGCCAATTTAATAATTTGACAAATCATTAGTAATTTATATTGGACACAATATTTCTCCTTATGGGAACATTTCTTACATATTTAGTATACAAATACACATGAAATAGCAAACTCCTGAAACAGACTGAGATTTTCAATGGCTTATGGATCATGATTGTTTCATCCTTTACCTATAATTCTCTTGTATTTTATGGCATTGGTGAAAATAAAGAGAAACAATTCAGAGTATTGTGGTACATACACTATCATTGTGCAAAGGATAATCTGTGACTTGTATGTGATTCATGAAATTGAGTGTCCCCATGTTTGGCGAGTGTATGTTAAGAATGGTAATGTCCTCTTGAAGAGCATTCCTCCAGTCAGTACAGAGGGACCTACTTTATCTCCTCTAACTTTTTTGGTTTGAGGTCTATGCTTACAAAAGTCATGCCATTGTATTTTCATTTGCTTCAAATATATTTTTCAACTGTTGGTTCTAAGGTTGACTCCATCTTTGATTGAGGTGCTATAGAAAATATAACATATTTTAATTTTGCAAGTATTTTTCAAACTGCAAAGGTGTCATTTCTCAGATGGAACATAAAGTAATTGTTTAATAAAAAAACACACTTTGCAAGACTTTTCAAAACTCTATGCCTATATGGGTTTAAAATATGTTCTCATTCATAGTTAAATATTTCCATTTTTCTGGTCATAGGTGCTAGAACTTTTAAAGAGTTGGATTTGTATAGCACAGTATATATAATATTTCATTTAGTGATTTTTTATGGGCTTTAATGATTCTGAGGTGGTACCTCAAACATAGCTCAAAGAGTATCACTCTACATAAGTTCAAGAATATGAAGTCAGAATGCTGTGGAACAATCTTCGTACACTGTAAATATGTTATTCTCTCATTGGTTAATAAAAAGGTGACTCAACTATAGTTGGGCAGGAAGAGATTCAAGAGGAGAGCCAGACTAGAAGGGCAGAGTCTGAGAGTCATGAGACTGATGCAGAGGAAGCAGGATGTGTGCAAAATGAGATAACAAGCCATCAGTCATGTGGCAGCAAGGGCAGGAATGGAAATGGGTTAATTTAAATGTAACAGTTAGCTAGCAACAAGCCTGAGCTTGTGGCCAAGCATTTATAATTAATGTTGAATCTCAGTGTTGGTTATTTGAGACCTGGCAGGTGGGAAAGAAAAGTCAGTTTACACCAGACTACCTGAGACCAAATCACATCTTTTCTTATCATTAACCAAGTGAATTCTCAGTTAGTAAAGATTGTGGCATCTTGGCTGTCACACTGATAAGCAGAAATAATCATAACAACCCATCATACACATTTCTTCAGAAGATTGGATTGTAATGTTTATCATGGTACAATGGACTAGTACATTTTATTATTGCTTTGATTAAGAAACAGACAAATCAAGATGCAGAAAAACAAGTGAAAAATAACAACACATAGCCTCCATCAAAATCTTGTACACATGAACCACTCCTTTCCCAATAAAACTGATCATGATGTGCCTTCTCCCTTAGCCTAATAAGGCTTTTCAATTAGTTCAATGCTATTACCATTAATCAGGAGGAAACCTAACCTTGTTCTATAAGATGGCCTCAAAGCTTTGTCTGCTGAAATAGGTTTTCATTAAAAAATATAAAAAGTAAATATGAAATATCCAAAGATTTTCTTGCTAGGGTAACTGTGCATTCATCCAAAAATGATTATGATACATGCTACCTTGAATTCTCAAAATTATCTGTTTCAGCTATCTTAGTCATACTTTATTATAAATCCATAAAATAGATTATTTTAAGCTACATTGAACTTCATGCTTTGAGTAGCTGTCCTAGAAATAATCAACAAAAAATCTAACTTTCATGATGTGTAAAGCATATTGATTATTTTAATGTCTACCTGTAGAGACATCAACGTATTTATATAAAGAAATTACTTCATAATCTTTTTAAAGTCCAGGACACTTAAAATTCCATGCAATTATTCTCCAAAACAACAATGCTTTCTTAAATATTTAATTCTTGTGCATACAATAATTAAAATTCTAATAACCAAAACTCTCAGCTTTTATTATAGAGTGCCCATTGTAAGCCAACTTCTTGACAAATGGTTAGAGCAATTTATTAACTTTAAGAGTGTTAATAATTTCTTTTTTTCATGAAAGCTATAGGAAGCATGTCCAGTTCTCAAACTATTAAAAAAATCTTTTGTGAACCTACGCATATTTTATGATTATTTTTATTTAAATTTAATTTTCATAAATTAATTGCACTTAACATGTATTTGACTACCATAAATTACATTTTTAAGGTCCTGATAGACTCCTTGTGTTGAAAGTAATGCTAAATGAAAATATTTCTATCCATCCATGGATACTGAGTGCTAAATAAGCAACATTCCCAGCTTTTGTCTTCCTATAAACACTTATGAATTAATTTACAACAAACAAATATTTGAAATATTAATGATTAAATAATATAAATCAAAATTTCAGGATTTGAGGTAAAGCTTTGTCTAGCTAAATTCTCCTATCGAATATTATGTTGTGGGATTTGCTGCAAATGCTCTGTGTATAACTTTTATTCTCTGGGAGTGTCAAGATGGCTTCCTATAATTCTAGACTTTCTCTTACCCGTAATATGTCCTTAAAAGGCAGTTGCATTATTTTCATAGGGAAATTAGTCTTATTACTGCTGCTCAACTCGGATATTAATTATTGAACTATTATCATCGTTATCAGTGGGTATGGGATGTTCTTCTGTTCAGGTACATGTTACTGATCCATTCTTAGAATTAATGAGGGTAGAAAACAAGGATAGTTTATGAAAGAAAAGCTGAGCTAAAACTGGCAAAATAAGTTAGTGGAGTTGGTGAAATGACAGACACAATAGCTACTGTTCTTCAGTAAGAACCTGATGGCCAAAGAAAGTTGAAAATACTGAAGCATTTTCAGCATCATATATATGTTAAGTAGTCATTATGTTATAACTTCTATCACAGAAAAATCATATTATAAAAAGTTTTTCTTGGATTTGTGTGGGTTAGCTTTTTGTTAATTTGGCATAAGCTAGTGTTATTTGGGAAGAGGAACCTTAACTACGGGAATACCTCTATTGTATTACTTGTCAGCAACTGCTTAGGACATTTTCATGATTAGAGATTGATATGAGAGACTCAGATGCGGGTGGTGTCACCCCCGTGGCAGGAGGCAGTATGGGAAGGCAGGCTGAACAAACCATGAGAAGCAAGCCAGTAAGCACTGTTCCTTCATGGTTTCTGCTTCAGTCACTGCCTCCTTGTTCATTGATTTCCTGCCCTGACTCTCCTCAGTAATAGATTGTTACTTGGAAGTGTAATATGAAAAAAACCTTTTCTTCCCTAAATAGCTTCAGGTCTTGGTGTTTTATTGAAGCAATAGAAACCCTACCTAAAAGAACACCTATATGTGAATTCTGTTTCCACAATGCAATTCTTCCAGAGGTAGTCATTAGTTATATACTTAGGCATAATCTAGCAATGAGATTTGGAGAGAGTGTTAGACTGGAAATAATTTTAATACATGCTACTCCATGACATATTTTGGTTGCATTATGCCTCCTAAAAATGTAAAGGATTCTGATAAAAATCGGTGTAAAATGGACATGACTTGCCAGTAACAGTCCCCCATTTTTTCCATTCATTTATTTAGCTCATAAAAAAGTCATGCACAATTATGATACACAATACAGTATGTTAACAATGGCATGGCTAAATTAAACCAATTAACATGTTATATCACACATATTCATGATTTTTGTTTTGAGAACACTTAAAAAAATATGGAACGATTCATGAATTTGCGTGTCATCCTTGCTCAGGGACCAATAACAGGAAATCACCTCCCCTTTTTTACTATCAAGACTTAAGCTGTATACATCTACACTGACTCTGAAAATGCCAGTTCCTTGCTAGCATGTCTGGCACAATGGAACAGCATTCTGTGGAAGGTTTGTGCACTTTTACTTTAATAAAATGCTACATAAAAAGTTCACATCACAGGTCTAGACACTTGACTGATCAGAGAGCTGCTCTGTTTCCTCCACTCTTTCTTTGCCCTCTCCTCTCTCTCCATCTCTGTTTTCATTGTCACCACCCTCGTTTCTCAAGTATGTCTATGAGTCTAATGTTGTATGTTTATCTTTTTTTGCCTTTCAAACTGAATTTTAAAGACCTGTGTGTTCTTGTTGTTTTGTTTGTTGTTTCTTTTGCTCTTTACTCTTGTGGATTTTCGGGGACCTACCATCCAACTCTCAAACAAATACACAGAGGCTTATTGTTATTTATAGATGTTGGGCCTTAGCTTGGCTTAGTCCTAGCCAGCTTTTTATTAAATTTTCCCTTCTATCTTTGCCTCTGGGCTTTTACCTTTCTCTATTTTATATCCCTTTCTTTCCTTCGACTGCATGGCTTGCTGTGTAACTGGGTGGCTGGCTCCCAATGCCCTCCTCCTCTTTCTCCTTGATTCCTTTCCCCTCCAGATTTCTCCTTCTATTTCTTCTCTCTGCATGCCTGCCCTGCATATCCTCCTCCACTGATTTTGTCCATTCAGTGCTTTGTCATACCAATCAGATGTTTTAGACAGGCACAGTAACACAGCTTTTCAAGTTAAACAAATGCAACATAAAAGAATTCAACATGATGGGCATTGGTGGTGCACTCCTTTAATCCCAGCACTCAGGAGGCAGAGGCAGATGGAGCTCTGTGAGTTTGAAGCTAGCCTGGCCTACAGAGCAAGTTCCAGGATAGGATCCAAAGCAATACAGAGAAACCCTGTCTCAAAAAACAAAAAAAAAAAAGAAAAAAAAATCAAGCCAACAAAAGAATTCAACACAACTTTGCATCATTAAGACAAATGTTCCACAGAATAAACAAATATAATACATCTTAAAATAATATTTCAAACACCTCAGTTCAATATAAACAGCAACAAGTGCTCCTCAATATAAATTAGCTTTTCAATGTCTGGAAGAAATTCAATTACAGAGTAAGCTTAAAAGTAGAATGCAATATTGTCAACAATTTGAATTTATATGTATGGCTTTGAGTTTTCACTGTTTTTCTACTCTGAGAAACAACATATAATTCTCCATGTCCTTTGACACAAGTATGTTGTGTCTTCAGCATCAAGATCTAAGTCTCAAGTTCTGGAGAGTAACCAGGAAAAACTACAATGTTCTGTAAAGTTTTGGGGAGGGGACTATGGAATCCCATTGACCAACAATTCAAAAGAGGTAACCCTTCGGGGCTGGAGAGGTGGCTCAGAGGTTAAGAGCCCCGACTGCTCTTCCAGAAGTCCTGAATTCAATTCCCAGCAACCACATGGTGGCTTACAACCATCCCTAATGAGATCTGGTGCCCTCTTCTGGTGTGTAGATATACAGGGAAGCAGAATGTTGTATACATAATAGAAATAAATAAAATAAAAAAAAGGTAACCCTTCTGGCCAGTGTAAGATGGTATCTCAGAGTTGTTTTGATTTGCATTTCCCTGATGGCTAAGGATTTTGAGCACTTTCTTAAGTGTCTTTCAGCCATTTTAGATTCCTCTGTTGAGAATTCTCTATTGAGTTCTGTACCCCACTCTTTAATTTAATTGTTTTGTGTTTTGGTGGCTAGCTTTTTAAGTTCATTGTGTACTTTAGAAATTAGCCTTGTGTCAGATGTGGGGTTGGTGAAGATCTTTTCCCATTCTATGGGATGTTGTTTTGTCTTATTGACTGTGTCCTTTGTCTTCTCAGTTTCAGGAGGCCCCAATTTATTAATTGTAGATCTCAATGTCTGTGCTACTGGTGTTATGTTCAGAAAGCAGTCTCCCACTTTCTCTTCTAGGAGGTTCAGTGTGGCTGGATTTATGTTGAGATCTTTGATCCATTTGAACTTAAGTTTTGTGCATTGTGATAGATATGAACCTATCTGCAATTGTCTGCATGTCCGAATCCAGTTGTGCCAGCACCATTTGTTGAAGATGCTTTCTTTTTTCCATTTTATAACTTTACTTTCTTTGTCAAAATTCAGGTGTTCATAGGTGTGTGGGTTTCTGTATCATCTCAGGAGGTGATGGACATTATACTTATTTCATTTATAGGCTATTGTACATACAGCAGGTATGACCATAGATCAATAGGTATTTTTGCTAGTACTATTAAGTATCCTTAGGAAATATGCTCTGGAGTTGTATGAATGGGTCATATATTAGGTATATGTGTAGATTTCTGACCCTATTGCTGAAACTAACATATACCTGACTCATAGTATATCAAAAAATCAAACTGGTACTGACCTGAAACACGTGAATTTGGGAAGAAATCAGAAGGGAGAGAATCAGAGGTGGATTTTATCAAAACATACTGTGTGCATATATTAACAAAAAGTTAAAAAAAATCCCCCCAAAACATGTAACTTAGTTGTTCTTCAATTTTATTAAAAATATTACTCAAAACTGACTTGGTGATACAGGACTATAATTTACCTTGCCTCTTGGGAGACATGTGACTGAATATTTAAGGTTCACTTGGGCTACAGAGTGAGTTCAGCAATAGCCTGTGTCTAGTTTAGGGTGTCTATTTTTGTGAAGAGGCACTATGACCTTGGCAACTCGTATAAAGGAAAACATTTAATTGAGGTGGTGGCTTACAGTTTCAGAGATCTAGCCCATTATCATCTTGGCAGGGTAAATGGTGGCATTTGGACAGACATGGTGCTGACTACATCTTGATCACAAGGCAACAGGATGTGGCCTGTGACATTTGGCATTATCTTGAGCATAGGAACCCTCAAAGCCTACCCCCACAGTGACACACGTCCTCCAACATGGCCATATCTACTCCATCCAAGTCACATCTCCTAATAGTGCCACTCCCTATGAGCTTGTGAGGGCCAATAACATACAAAATACCACAGTCTGAAAACTTAATGAGAACCCATCTCAAATCAAAAGTGAAAGGGTTCCGATGATATAGATCTGTGGCAAAACACTTGCTCAGTAAGTACAAGGCCTGAGGCTAAATCTTCAGTATCATCAAATCAAATTATTAAACACCTGATGCACATGACATGGCAATTAATTTGTCTAAAGAATAACTGGTTGTAATTTTGTTATATTCTAAAAATGAACATCACAGAATGACAGCATAGCTGCACAATACATACATGTAAACAGAGAGCTTTAGAAACTGTATGGAACAACAGACAGATGGCACAGAACAGATGAGAAGTCAGCTGTGTTGACATGTGCTTCTCACAGACTGTTAAGTGTAGAGAAATAATCTTAAGGATTCTGAGAAATAAATGAGAGAATGGATAAAATTTCAGTTACAATTGATAAAAGTACCTCCAATCAATAAACAGTTTCTAATAAATATGATCATGGGTTTGTGTACTAAAATGCCGAAGTGAGTCTATAGAATCAATATTTTACACATTAAGTTCTCAGTCATAATATGATATGGCAAAGAATCAGTAATAAAAAGCCATATTAAAAATTTAAAATGCTTATAGATGAGTTGGCACACTTCAATAGTTTGTATGGACAGGGTGGGAATTGAAGAACAGCAGATGTTAGGGAAGCAAAAAATATTTTAATAACAGGTAAATACTGGCACAGACTGGTAAAGAACAGAGTAAAGGTCAAACCACTAAACCATTTCAAGAAACAAGTGTGGTTTCCATTTCAAAACCTACCAAAAGTGCTGGCCTCTTCTGCCTAGGACAAAACTAGGCAATACGAGAAGAGCCAAATATAATGAAAAGACACATGATCCTGTAAACACAGTAAAATGATATCTGATAATGTACAATGAGTTCTAGACTTCCTAAGCCACTGAGATATTTTCTTCTCAGATGGTCTTAAGACCAGAATGTGCACGATCAGGACTACTATATAGCAAAACACTGATGCTCCTGAAGACCAAGGAAACAGAAGTGTAAGGATTGAACCATAAGCAATAACATTAAGATATAGAGATGAAGACATGAACATAGTAATACTACCAAATTTATGCCAGTAATAAATAACTGTAAAAGATAATAAAGCTAAAATTTATAAGCAAAATCTGTTTAAATTAGTTTAACCAAGACTATACAAAATTGTCTTTTAAATTCTGAACATCAGAATGTCATATGGCTTGGAATAAATGACAATACATCAATTATATCTAAAGTAATCTATCATCTCAATAAAGCTTACAATAAAATCATAGTAAGTAAACTCTGAAGCACAAATTGAATGAGATTCACTAACAGGTAATTGTGGTCTTAACCAGTATTCATTTTTTGTTTTAATTTTTTTAGATTTATTTTTATTTCTAGTTTGTGTGTAAGTGGATGCGTGAAGCAGCCTGATGAGAGTGTCTGATCCTCTGTAGATGGAGTTATAAACAGTTGTTAACTGATCCCTTTAGGTTCTGGGAACCAAACTTTAATCCTCTGAAAAAGCAACAAGTACTCTTAAACACTGAACTGTTGCTTTATATATTCAGATACTTTGAAAGTTCTTGAATTCTCCTTGCCAATATCATATAAATATAAATAATACTGCCTGGGAGGTTGCTGGTGAGAAAACTCTAACAGCATATCGCAGATTAATAACTTGTCTCCTTAAGCAACCTGTCATTAGAGATTATACCAGTTCTTTAGAAACCATGACAAACTTTACCAAATAAATAGATGTTGGCAGTATAATCTATCTTGTAACTAATTTAATACAGCCTAGACAATTCATGACAAAACTGCACTTGAACTTTATGTTGTCAAGATTGCATATGGTCAACATTTCCTACAGGACTCTGGCTTCAGTTTCTCATTCCTGATATCTCTAATTTATCATCATCATAATCATATATATATATATATATATATATATATATATATAGTTATTAAACAGTGATTGATTTATGGTAGGCATGTCTCACCAGGTCACACAGGGAGAGGCTTGAAAATATCCAGCATAAACAGGTGGAAGGACATGATCAAATTATCAGGTAAGACTGGGAATATCATGGTGGCCACAGAACATTTAACATTTTCTTGAATGACAAGTGAGAGCCACATGAAGAATGGTTGCAAAACATAATTATATTGGCTCAACAAAGAGCAGGGGTAGTTAGGAATAATAGCTACCTTAAGGTAGTTTAAAAGTCATGAACTGAAAGAAAAACAAACAAACAAAAAACCTCTAACCCTGATAAAACTAAGACAGAATTAACCAGATAATACATTGTAGTTTAACCAAAGAGAAATCTAATTATCTCAGTTGTTAGGTATGATACTGGCTTTCTTAAAAGCTGAGTGTTTCCTGGATATGCTGTGTTAGCAATTTGTTGGACTTTAAGATTTTCTTTAGTTGGTGAATCTATATACAGACAATAAATGGCTTGAGAATGAAATCAGAGAAACATTAACCTTTACAATGGCCACAAACAACATAAAATACCTTAGGGTAACCCTAACCAAACAAGTGAAAGACCTGTATCCCAAGAACTTTGAGTCTTTAAAGAAAGAAATTATAGAAGATACCAGATAATAGAAAGATCTCCCATGCTCTTGGAAGGGTAGGATCAACATAGTAAAAAGTGGCAATCTAGCCAAAAACAATCTACTGATTCAATGCAATCCTCATCAAAATAACAGTGTAATTCTTCACAGACCTTGAAGGAACAATTCTCAACTTTATATGGAAAAACAAAGACCCAGGATAGCCAAAACAACCCTGTATAATAAAGGAGTGGCTAGAGGCTTTTCCATCACTGACTTCAATCTCTATAATAGAGATATAGGCCTGAAAACAGCTTGGTATTGGCACAAAAGTGGATAGGTAGACCAATGGAATCAAATTGAAAACCCTGATACTAACCAACACAGCTATGAACACATGATTTTAGACAAAGAAGTTAAATTTATACAATGTAAAAAAGAAAGAATTGTCAACAAATGGTGCTGGCATTACTGGATGCTGACATATAGAAGGCTGCAGATAGATCCACATTTATCGCCATGCACAAAACTTAAGTACAAATGGATCAAAAACATCAACATAAATCCAGCCACACTGAACTTTTTAGAAGAGAAAGTAGGTGATACCATGGAATGAAGTGGTACAGAAGACCACTTCCTGAACTCACAACAGTAGCACACACACTGACATCTACAACTATTAAATGGAACATCCTGAAACTGAGAAGCTTTTGCAAGGTAAAGGACATAGTCAACAAAACAAAACAAAACTGAAGCCCACAGAATGGGAAAAGATATTCACCATCCCCACATCTGACAGAGCGCTCATGTCCAAAATATACAAAGAACTCAAGAAGCTAGTCACCAAAACAAAAAATAGTCTAACTAAAAACTGGGGTACAGAACTAAATAGACAATTCTCAATAGAGGAATCTAAAATAGCTGAAAGACACATAGGAAAATGTTCAACATCCTTAGCCATCAGTGAAATGCAAATCAAAACAACTCTGAGATTCCATCTTACTCACATCAAAATGGCTAAAATCAAAACCACAAATGACAGCTTATGCTGGAGAGGATGTGAAGAAAGGGGAACATTCTTCCAGTGCTGGTGGGAGTGA
Organism: Cricetulus griseus; assembly: GCF_003668045.3. Taxonomy (NCBI): domain Eukaryota; kingdom Metazoa; phylum Chordata; class Mammalia; order Rodentia; family Cricetidae; genus Cricetulus; species Cricetulus griseus. The sequence goes on along the minus strand of NC_048595.1, from coordinate 186,934,340 downwards.
CACTTTGTAAATCAGTATGGTGATTCCTCAGCAAAATGGGAATCAGTCCCACAAGATCCAGCAATTCCACTATTAGGCATATACCCAAAAGATGCACATTCATACAACAAGGACATCTGTTCAACCATGTAAATAGCAGCATTATTTGAAATAGCCAGAATCTGGAAGCAATCTAGATTTCCCTCAACTGAAGAATGGATAGAGAAAATGTGGTACATTTACACAATGAAGTACTACTCAGCTGACAAAAAAAAAAAAAAAAAAAAAAAAAAAGGAATCTTGAAATTCACAGGCAAATGGATGGAACTAGAAGAAACCATCCTGAATGAGGTAACCTAGTCACAAGAAGACAAAACGGTAAATGCTCCCTCATATATGGATTTTAGATATCAAGCAAATTATTTCCAGACTACAATCTACACCACCAGAGAGGCTAGGAAACAAGAAGAACCCTAAGAGTGACTTACATGTTCCCCAGGTGAAGGGGAAAGGGTCAAATTTTCCTAAGCTAATTGGGAGCATGTGGGGAGGGGAGAGCAACCTAGGAGAAAGAGGAAGTGGAGAAGAAGAGGGGGGAGGAGGACATGAGAGAGCTGGAAAATTTAATCACAGGAGGAATCAATGAGATCAAGGAAAAAGATACCATCATAGAGGGAGCCATTATAGGTTTAAAGATAATTTTGGCACTAGGGAAATGTCCAGAGATCTACAAGGTTGACCCAACTAACAATCTAAGCAATAGTGGAGAGGCTACCTTAAATGCCCTTCTCAGATAATGAGATTGATGACTACCTTATATACCATCCTAGAGCCTTCAAGTTGTAACTGACGGAAGTAGAAACAGACAACTACAACTAAACTCTGGAATCCAGTTGCAGAGAGGGAGGGATGATGAGCAAAGGGGTCATGACCAGGCTGAAGAAACCCACAGAAACGACTGACCTGAACAAGGGGTTGATCATGGACCTCAGAATGATATTTGGGAAATCAGCACAGGACTGTTCCAGAATCCCTGAATGAGGATGTCAGTTTGGAGATCTGGGCAATCTATGGGGCCTCTGGTAGTGGATCATCCCTAGTGTATTTATCCCTAGTACACCAATGGACATTGGGAGCACATTCCACATAAAGGGATACTCTCTCAGCCTAGACACATGGGGGAGGGGCTAGGCCCTGCTCCAAATGATATGACAGACTTTGAAGATCACCCATGGAATAATGCCTCACCTTCCCTGGGGAGGAGAAAGTGGTTGGTATAGTGGGCGGGGGCAGGGCATGAGGGGAGGGAGAGGCAACTGGGATTGACATGTAAAAGAAGCTTGTTTCTAATTTAAAATTGGTCTAATTACATTATAAAAAGAAAAAAGTAAGAAAACTCAAAGGAAAACAAAACAAACAAGCAATGAGTTAGGTGTTGTTCAAGTGGATCCTGGACAATTACTCTATCGGGCATTAATGAAGCAAACAATCTATGATGAAATCTTGGGCTGGATAACTGTTTTGAAACATTATTTTTTATTGATTTTTTTAAAATTTAACTAGTTTATTTACTTTACATCCTGACCACAGTTCCCCCCCTTCCCTTCCACTCCCCTTCCACCATCTACTTTTCCTGTGTTTCTGTTCATAAAGGGACAGATCCCATGGATATCAGCTAAGCATGGCATATCAAGTTGGCATAAGATTTAACAACTCTCCTTGTGTTTAGCCTGGGCTGGGCAATCTAGTATGAGAAATAGGTTCCCAAGAGTCAGCCAAACATTAGGAATGGTCCCTGCTCCCATTGCTAAGAGTCCCACAAATAGACCAAGCTATACAACTGTCACAAATATGTAGAGGGCTTAGGTCAGTCCCAAGCAGGCTCCCTCACTGTTGATTCAGACTTTATTATTTTCTATGAGCTAGGTAGTTGTCTCTGTGGGTTTTCATGTAATGTTCTTGACACCTCCTACAAAACTTCTTCCCTCTCTTCATCAGGATTCCTTGAGCTCAGCCTAATGTTTGGCTGTGGGTTTCTGCATCTGTTTCCATCAGTTACTGGATGAAGGCTCTCTGATGACAATTGGGGTACTCACCAATTTGATCACAGGAGATGGCCAGTTCAGGCTATATATACAAAATTGCTATGAGTGTTAGCTGGGGTCATCCTTGTAGATTTGTGGGAGTTTCCCTTGCATCTGGTTTTTATCTGATCCTGAGAAGTCCCCTTTCTAGTCATCTCTTTCAGTATTCTCTCCCTCTACCAACTCTTTCAACTTGATCCCTCAGGTTCTCATGACCACCCGCCCCCGGTCCACCCAGAAGATTTCTTCTATTCCCCTTCCCAGTGAGATCCATGCATTTCCCCCTTGGGCTGTTCTTATTACCTAACCTTTCTGGGTTTGTAGTTTGTAGCATGGTCATCCTTTACTCACTTTATAGTTAATATCCACTCATGAATGAGTACATACCATGTTTTTCTTTCTGGGTTTGGGTTACTTCACTAAGAATGATGTTTTAATTTTGCTTTTGTTCTAGTTCAAATTATTTGTCTTCAAATGTCATGAATGCATGTTTTTAATAGCTGCATAATTGTGTTAATGTACCACATTTTCTTTATCCATTCTTCAGTTGAGGGGCATTTAGGTTGTTTCCAGGTTCTGGCTAGCTCTTGAGATAGATTGAGGAGGTAGATGACTCTTAACCCCTGTGCCAAAGATAAATAAGGCCCCTCAGTTACAGATAATGTGATTATAAGGGAAGAGAAATGGAGTTTGTGACAAACAATTTAAAGTGGTTAATGGGAATAGAAGCCCAAGTGAGAGCATGGTTCACAGAACTACAGCACAAGACTCATGCCAGCCTGGTGTTGTTGGGATAGCTGATGTAGGAATCAGAGAACACTGAGCATGAAGAAAAGAAATGATTAGACAAGTAAGATTGGGTCTACAATGACCTCAGAGATAGAACCATCTGTAATTCATAGCAATGGAAATAGGAAGAGATCCTATTAGCTAAGAATATACATTTTTATAATCAGACTGCACTAATATATGTATTTCTTAGCATGATTATAATATTGAACTAAAATGTATTTGAGCTATTTAATATGTAAGATATGGAATGTTTAGCAATGACATTTGTCCTTGTTCAGTGATATTAGTCATCATCATTTCAAAGAATATGAAGTTGAGTTTCTCTGACAAGTGCCTTTCACTTAAAGCTCCGAGATGATTGGGTGCTTGAAAGGATGTTGTTCCATTCTTTATGGAGCAAGAGAAGGAGGAAATGGATGATTCAGAGATGAAGAGCTTGAAGCACTTAATATGGATAGTCCCTTGAGGAACTTTGCAGTGATTAGAAGAGGATGTATGAGTTGCTGCAGGGAAGAATCAAGAGAGCAGAGCCATTGAGAATGAATGCATGCTTACACATAGTACCAGGCCATAAAGGAGCTGAGTGCCAGAGATTTGCTGTCTAGTTGCTGACTGCATTTAGATGCCTGTATTGATGTTCACTTTTTAAATGACCAAAAAATGCAGTTGTTAACTTATTATGAGACCTTCCAGATAAATGCCAATTTCCTGCATCTAGCATTAGGCCTTGTGAGTGCTTGTACAGACTTGGAAATAGTGTCCTAATGTAACTACATGTTTTCTCCATAACACTGCGAGTGCGAAAATAGTCTAAGAAGATGAAGCATGCTTATAACGTTGGTATCCCCAGTTCCTCCTTTTTTCCTGCAAAATGAAAGATTTGACCTTGAATAAACTTTTGCACACATCTTTTTGGCTTAATGATGCTATTGTGTAGGCCAATTACAATGCTGAATGGTATCAAAGTATTTTTATAATGATGAAATGGTAGTAACAAAGTGTATCATGCTGACTGATAGATCAGAAATATCAAAACAATGCAAAATATATTCAAATTTAAAATGTATTATGCAGTTGAAAATCAAAAAGAACAAAACCTAGAATGAAGTGTGATTTTACTAATTTGATTGCTCATTTTATGTAAGCTATTTATAGTTCACACTCATCCTGATTACTGTTCAAAAGTAAGGAACAGCAATAGGTGATTAGAAAGAGTCTATTTCATAGGGGTATGTCAGTATTCCTGCTGAAACTGAAGCCAATTTGTGCAAGAGTGCATTGATGAAAAGATGCTAAAATTCCGTGTTGTGAACCAATTGAAACACTAAAGTATGAGCAGTAAGGAGGTAGGAGAGGAAAGTTCAGGAGGTAATGATAATGGATGTCATCATGTACTCAAGAAAGGGAGATTTGAATAGTTGGCAGAGGAGCTTCAAGGAGATGAAATTAATCTTCCTGATCATCTGTGTAATCCCAATGATTTTTTTCCCAGTTAAATCAATGAACAACCTGAAATATCTTTATGTTTCTGAAGCAGACTCTGCACTGAAGAAACATTGGATGGCTGTTGCAAGGGCAAGAACCCAAAGAAGCTCTTTGAACTCAGACATTCCTATAACCTCTTTATTAGACAAACAATATAGGCAACATAAATAATCCCTGGCATAAGATATGGCAGGTGAGTTTTGTTGTCATAAACATTTTGTCTCTAGAGATTGGGTAGACAATAAAAAGAGAAAAAATGAAAAAAATGCATGCAGTTTTTCACAAGAAAATAAGCAGTGCTTCTTGAGAAAGGGTTATAATAGGGTTGGAATCAGAAACTCACGTATCTGCTTAAACACCAAATCCCCAATGCCTTCTCATTAGCCAGGCAATTAAACACACACACACACACACACACACACACACACACACACACACACCACACCATATACACACCACACACCACACCACATACATGCCACACACAACTCACACCACACACCACAGACACACACACACACACACACACACACACACACACACACACACACACGGTGATTTTAACTTGATACCAGTTGGGGAAGTGTGTTGCATGGTGGGCTGTGTGCTGAGGTATTCTTTTCTGAGACTAGAGAGGGTGAACATAAGACAGTCACATTCTTTACTGGTTGTTCTAGACTTATATGTTCAGTCTACAGTGTTCTTCCTAACAGTTTTGTAAATATTTGTTGTAATATACATTTTAAAAGTTTTATTTCTTTTTCACTTCTTTAGTGTGTATTTGTATATGTGCCCCCACATACTTGTCATATGCCAGTCAGAGGACAACTTACACAAGTTGAATCTCTCCTATCACACGGGTTCCAGGTGTTTAACTTAGGTTCCCCACAAGTGTTTTTATCCACTGAGTCATTTTACAAGTCCTGATTTAAAATTTTGATGGTTACATATTAAACAAGACCCAGATTGTATCATTGATCTTGTGATGTACATTTTAATGTTAATAGCAAAAGAAGTTGTCATTATTTAAGAAATAATTTGTTGAATTCATTACTAGAAGATAAACTTTTGGCTTGTGCCTAACATTATCTCATTACAAACTTTAAATTATGTATTTAAATATTACTAATATAATTTCGAGGATGACAAAATATTTAATATTTATAAGTGGTGTAAATACATTTTGCACAACAATTAGTATGGAATTTCAAAAGTCTTAGTGATTGCACTTAGTACATTACTTTTCAAATGAGAAAACCAGAGCAAATGCTCCAGAGACCTACAGAATATGGCATTTAAGATGTTTGATAACCCAAGGCTTTTCAGGACAGTGAGACACGTCTGCTCATGGCAGCAACAATCCACTTCATAAAAGGATGGTGAGCATCAAAGAACCTCCAAAAGGAGTTCCCTTTCATTTTTACAGACCTAGCCATTTGGCTAAGAAACTGCACTTGCCTTGACTGTAGACATTATAGTGTATAATTTGGATAAACAGGACACAAAGGAAAAAGACTGCTGAACTTTGTGAAGATAGTCCTTCAAAATCCCTGCTTATGGAAAAGTCTGTCAGATATTCTAGGCTTGTAGGCTGAAGATGGATGCCCCCATGTTACAGAGGAACCTTGAGTGACAGATGTCATTGTCATTTCTACAGTTTTGGAAGTTGCTTGTCCTGTATTTCCTGTTTACTCAGGGACTATTATATCTTTCTCAGGTCTCTGATTTAGTTGAAGACAAGATAGTTATAGTTTTCTTTTCCAGCTGTTTATAGTGCCCTAGCCTCAGGTGAGTCTGGGCACTGCTTTGCCCGCCCCCCCCCAAATCTCCTCCATCGTCCTCTGCTCGCCTCTGGCTGAAACACCCCACCTGCTAGGCAAGAGTGGACCAGCCCAGACTGGAAGGCCCACCCTGAGTCTGGACATACATCACCCCTGTCTACACCCTGCCCTCTGTCCAGCGGCAGGTGCCCTAGCCTCAGGTGAGTCTGGGCACTGATTTGCCTGGCCCTCAACATCCTCCACCAAAACCTGCTCACTTCAGCCTGACCCCACCTGGAAAACAGTGGACCTCCCCAGTCTGGGAAGGTTCACCCTGAGTCCTAACACACCTCAACCCTGTCTACACTTGCCCTCTGTCCTGCAATGGTGACTTAGCCTCAGGTTAGTCTGGGTGCTGCTGTTTCCCAACCTCTCCCATCAACCCCTGCTCTATTCTGCCTGAACCCCACCCTCCAGACAAGAGTGGACAAGCCCAGACTGGAAGGCCCACCATGAGTCTGGACACACCTCACCTACCCTCTGTCCTGCTGAAGTGCCCTTGCCTCAGCCTCAGAAGCTGAGCCCCCTGCACTCACCGGAAGAAGGGATGGGAAGAAGACGGAGTAAGAACACACTCAACAACAGAAAAACCAATATGAAACCACCAGAATCTAGGGACTCCATACCAGCAAGATCTGAAAAGCCCAACACAGAGCATGAAGAAGAGGTGGACCTCAGAAAATATCTTAGGAAGATGATAAAGTCCTTTAAAGAGGAAACAAGAAAATCCCTTAAAGAAATAGAAAAAAAAAAACAAGCAAAAAATTACATGAGATGGAGGAAAAGAAAACCAAAGAATTCAAGAAGTTAACAATTCTCTCAAAGAATCTAAAGAAAAGCCAAGAAAAAACGAGCAAACAAGTGAAGGAAGCACTAGAAACAGTTAAAGACATGAAAGCTGAAATAGATACAATAAAGAAAACACAGAATGAGGTAATGCTGGAAACAGAAAGGCTGGATAAACAATCATGAACTAAAGATGTGAGTATAACCAATAGAATACAAGAGATGGAAGAGAGAATCTCAGTAGTTGAAGACTCTCTAGAGGATATACAATCATCAACCAAAGAAAATCACAAGCCCAACAAATACTTAACATAAAATATCCAGGAAATATGGGACACCTTGAAAAGGATGAACCTAAGAATAATAGGTATAGAAGAAGGTGAAGAAATACAGCTCAAAGGTACAGAAAACATATTCAACAAAATCATAGAAAAAAATTCCCCAACCTACAGAATGATATGACTATGAAAGTACAAGAAGCTTACAGAACACCCAACAGACTGGACCATGAAAAGAATTCCCATGACACATAATAATCAAAACACCAAACCTTCAGAATAAAGAGAAAATATTAAGAGCAGCAAAGGAAGAAGGCCAAGTAACATATAAAGGCAGACCTATCAGAATCACACTCGACTTCTCAATTGAAATTTTGAAAGCCAGAAGGTCCTGGATAGATATCCTACAAACACTAATGGAGCATGGATGCCAACCCAGACTACTGTACCCAGCAAAACTTTCAATCACTATAAATGGAGAAAACAAGATATTCCATGAGAAAACCAGACTTAAACAATACATATACACAAATCCAGCACTACAGCAGTTCTAGAATGAAAACTCCAACTCAATGAAGATAACAACACTCACAAAAAAATAGGCAATAAATAATCAAATTTTACCAAACAGGAAAAGAAAGAGGAGGGCATAATGACACCACCAACAATAAATCAAAACCAAACAAGAACCAACAATCAATCAATGGACATTAATTTTCCTCAATGTCAATTGTCTTAACCTGCCCACAAATAGATACAGGCTAACAGAATGGATAGGAAGACAGAATCCATCTTTTGCTCTATACAAGAAACACACCTCAATTTCAAAGACAGGTCTTACTTCAGAGTAAAGGGAGGTAAAAGATTTTCCAATCAAATGAGCCCAAGAAACAAGCTGGTGTAGCAATCCTAATATCTACCAAATAAGACTTCAAACTAAAATCAATCAAAAGACATGAAGAAGGGCATTTCATACATATCAAAGGAAAAGCCCATCAAGATGAAGTCTCAGTCCTGAACATCTATGCCCCAAATACAAAGGCACCCACATTTGTAAAAGAAACATTACTAAAGCTCAAACCACATATGAAACCACACACACTTATAGTAGGAGACTTCAACACGCCACTTTCACCACTAGACAGGACTAGCAGATAGAAATTTAGCAAAGAAACAAAGGATCTAACAGAAGATATGACTCAACTGGGTTTAACAGATATCTATAGAACATTCCATCCAAACACAAAAGAATATACCTTCTTCTCAGAGCCACATGGCACCTTCTCTAAAATTGACCAAATAGTTGGCAAAAAGCAAACCTCCACAGATACAAAAGAATTGAAATAACCCCCTGTATCTTATCAGATCAACATGCTTTAAAGCTAGAATTCAAAAGCAATACAAAATGCAGAAAACCTACAAACTCATGGAAGTTGAATAACACCCAATTGTACCATTCCTGGGTTGAGGAAGAAATAAAAAAGCAAATAAAGACTTTCTAGAATTTAATGAGAATGTAGACATAACATACCCAACCTCATGGGACACTTTGAAAGCGGTGCTAAGAGGAAAGTTTATAGCACTAAGGGCTCATATGAAGAAACTGGAGAATAGTCACATGAGAGAATTGACAGAACAATTAAAGAATTAGAGCAAAAAGAAGCAAACTCACCACTGAGGAGTAGACACCAGGAAATTATCAAACTGAGGGCTGAAATCAATAAAATAGAAACTAGGGAAACATTACAAAGAATCAATTGGAAAAGGAGTTGGTTCTTTGAGAAGATCAACAAGATAGACAAACCTCTATCCAAACTAACCAAAAGGCAGAGAGAGAGAGCATGCTAATTAACAAAATCAGAAACGAAAAGGGGGATATAACAATGGACACTGAGGAAATCCAGAGAATCAACAGGTCATACTTTGAAAACCTGTACTCCACAAAATTAGAAAATCTAAAGGAAATGGATAGCTTCCTGAATAGATATCACTTACCAAAATTAAACCAAGAACAGATAAGCAGTTTAAATCGACCTATAACCCCAAATGAAATAGAAGCAGTCATCAAAAGTCTTCCAACCAAAAAATGCCCAGGGCCAAAATGGCTTCACTGCAAAATTCTACCTGAAATTCAAACAAGAGATAATACCAGTAGTGCACAAGTTGTTCCACACAATAGAAGCAGAAGGGATATTGCCAAACACTTTTTACTAAGCTAAAATCACTTTCATACCCAAGCCACACAAAGATACAACTAAAAAAGAGAACTACAGACCAATATCCCTCATGAACATAGATGCAAAAATACTCAACAAAATATTGGAGAATCAAATCCAAGAACACATCAGAAAAATCATCCTCTATGATCAAGTAGGCTTCATCCCAGGGATTCAAGGATGGTTCAACATACAAAAATCCATCAATGTAATCCACCAAATTAACAAACTGAAAAAGAAAAAGCACGTGATCATCTTACTAGATGCTGAAAAAGCTTTTGACAAAATCCAACACCCCTATGTGATAAAGATCTTGGAGAGAACAGGAATAAAAGGAACATATCTAAACATGATAAAAGCAATATACACCAAACCAACAGCCAACATCAAAATAAGTGAGGAGAAACTCAAAGCAATTCCTCTAAAATCAGGAACAAGACAAGGCTGTCCACTCTTTCCATATCTCTTCAATATTGTACTTGAAGTTCTAGGTAGAGCAATAAGACAACAAAAGGAGATCAAAGGGATACAAATTGGAAAGGAAGAAGTCAAACTTTCACTGTTTGCAGATGATATGATAGTCTACACAAGTGACCCGAAAAACTCTACCATGGAACTCCTATAGTTGATAAACACCTTCAGCAAAGTAGCAGGATACATAATTAACTAAAAAAAAAACCTCAGTAGCCCTACTTTATACAGATGATAAATGCAATGAGAAAGAAATCAGAGAAACATCACCCTTCACAATATCCACAAGCAACATAAAATACTTGGGGTAACACTAACCAAAAAAGTGAAAGACCTGTACAGTAAGAACTTTGATTCCTTAAAGAAGGAAATTAAAGAAGATACCAGAAAATGGAAAGATCTCCCATGCTCTTGGATAGGTAGAATCAACATAGTAAAAATGGCAGTCTTGCCAAAAGTAATATACAGAGTCAATGCAATCCCCATCAAAATCCTTACACAGTTCTTCACAGACCTTGAAAGAACAATAGTCAACTTTATATGGAAAATCAAAAGACCCAGGATAGCCAAAACAACTCTGTACAATAAAGGATCTTCTGTTTGCATCACCATCCGTGACTTCAAGCTCTACTATAGAGCCATAGTTCTGAAAACAGCTTGGTATTGGCACAAAAATAGACAGATAGACCAATGGAATCTAATTGAAAACCTTGATATTAACCCACACACCTATGAACACCTTATTTTTGACAAAGATGCTAAATCAATACAATTGAAGAAAGATAGCATCTTCAACAAATGGTGCTGGCACAACTGGATTTGGACATGCAGAAGATTGCAGATAGACCCATATCTGTCACCATGAACAAAACTTAAGTGCAAATGGATCAAAGACCTCACCATAAATCCATGCACACTCAATCTTCTAGAAGAGAAAGTGGGAGATACCCTTGAACGAATAGGCACAGGAGACAGCTTCCTGAACATTACACCAGTAACACAGACATTGAGATCTTCAATTTATAAATGAGACCTCCTGAAACTGAAAAGCTTCTGTAAGGCAAAGGACATAGTCAGTAAGACAAAATGACAGCCCACGGGATGGGAAAAGATCTTCACCAACCCCACATCGGAGAGAAGGCTGATTTCCAAAATATACAATGAACTCAAGAAGCTAGGCACCAAAACACAAAACAATGAAACTAAAAAGTGGGGTGCAGAACTAAATAGAGAATTCTCAACAGAGGAATCTGAAATGGCTGAAAGACATTTAAGAAAGTGCTCAAAATCCTTGGCAATCAGAGAAATGCAACTCAAAACAACTCTGAGACACCACCTCACACCTGTCAGAATGGCTAAAATCAAAAACACCAATGACAATCTAGAGAGCCTGTGGAGAAAAAGGAACACTCCTCCATTACTGCTGGGAGTGAGGACTTGTAAGACCACTCTGGAAATCAATATGGCTGTTGCTCAGTAAAATGGGAATCAGTCTAATTCAAGATCTAGCAATTCCTCTCTTGGGTATATACTCAAATAATGCCTGTTCATACAATAAGGACATATGTTCAACCATGTTCATAGCAGCATTGTTTGTAATAGCCAGAACCTGGAAGCAACCTAGATGCCCCTCAACTGAAGAATGGATAGAGAAAATGTGGTACATGTATACAATGGAGTACTCCTCAGCAGAAAAAAGCAATGGAAACTTGAAATTCACAAGCAAATGGATGGAACTAGAGGAAACCATCCTGAGAGAGGTAACCCAGTCACAAAAACACAAACATGGTATGTTCTCACTCATATATGAATTTCATACATAGAGCAAAGGATTACCAGCCTACAGTCCTCTTCACCAAAGAAATTAGGAAACATGAAGTATCTAGGAGATAAATGCATGGACCCCAGGAATGGGAAGGGCAGGAACTCCTGAGCTAATTGGGAGCATGAGGGTAGGGGAAGGGGAGCTGCCAAAATGAGAGCAGGAGAAGAGGAGAAGAGAGGAGGAACTGGAGGAGCAGAAATATTGAGTTGGTAGAAGAATAGAGGAGAGCAGGATGAGAGATACCATAATAGATGGAGCCATTATAGGTCCGAGGAGAGATCTGACTAGGGAGACTTCCAAGGATCTACAAGGATGACATGAACTGACAATCCAGGCAATGGTGGAGAGGATAACCTAAACGCCCTTCTCCTAAAATGAGATTGATGCCATCCTAGAGCCCTCATCCATTGGCTGATGGAAGCACAGGCAGACATCCACAGATACACACTGAACTGAACTCTGGAACTTAGTTGCAGAGAGGGAGGAATGAAGATCAAAGGGGTCAGTACCAGGCTGGTGAAACCCACAGAAGCAGCTGGCCTGAACAAGGGAGAGCACATCAACCCCATATGCTGTCTGGGAGACCAGTACAGGATTGATCCAGACCCCTGAACATGGATGTCAATAAGGAGGCCTCAGCACTCTAGGAGGCCACTTGTAGTGGATTAGTTTTTATCCACTTTGAGAATTTGAGAGCCTATCCCATGTGAAAGGATGCACTCTTGCCTGGACACATGGGGAAGGACCTAGGGCCCAGGCCAGGATGATGTGGTGGACATTACAGAGCCCCATTGAGGGCCCTACCCTGCCTGGGGAGTGGAGGGTGGATGGGGTGGGGGTGTAGGTCGGGGTGGTGTAGGACGAGTGAGGGTGAGGGGATGGAGAGGGAGAGGGAGAAGGAGAAGGGATTGACATGGGAAACAAGCTTGTTACTATTTTGAACTAATAAAAAATAAATAATAAAAAAGAAAAAGAGATAGTTATAGTGTTACTTGCTACAGAATTCAAAAAAGAAACTTACTTAACAGGTTTAAAGACATAAAAGCTTCAATTGTTTTTCTGAGAAAATGTTTTCAGGTCTAAGAAGATAATTTTGCAGTTGTAATACAAGTTAGAATAGGAAGGCAATTAGATAGACAACTTTGGACTCACAAAGATAGGATAGATAATAGTAATTTCTCTGAATTTCCCAAATACAAATGGACTGTTCATTGTGAATGTAATCCTTACTTGATAACTGTTCTTATCATATACAGTTTTATTGTGCTAAAGTTAAAACCTTTCCTTTTTATTCAGACAAAGAGTTGGAAATATTGGATCACACTGTGAACTCTGAAATTGCAATTATGTTAATTAAATAAAATTAACCTTGGATCAGGAGGCTGCAGGACAGTAGCAACTAGTTGAGAGAAAGTAGTCATAGACCCTCAGAGGGTATTTGGGAGAGATAGAGAGACACAGGAAGTATTAGGATGGGTTTGGAGTGGCACAGGCTTTTCTTGTTTGGTATAGTGGAAGCATGGATCTTCTGTGGGTGCCAGGAAGTAGAAAAGATTGGTTAGTTGCTACTCAGCATCTCTGAGCCTTCAGGTTTTCACCCAGCCTTTGAATATTGAGTCTTATTCATAATTAGAACAATAGATATTTAATTAAAGCTACCTTTAGTAGCAGCAACAGGGCTGTTGCCTGTTAGGGAGAGTTCTTACCAGCCTGTGGCCTGAGCAGCCAGGCCACTGTTGTAGAAGCAGGGCAATAAGTGCACAGTTTCTATTGTTGGCTGAGCGAGATAGCAGTAAATTAAAGCACAGCCACTGTGCCAAAGTTAAAACAACACTTTTCACTCTACCCAACTCTTTCAAGTGATTTGGATCCCCCATCATGTGTATTTGTGTCACAAGATTAATTGTTTTGTAAATTTTAAATCTATACCCAGGTACCAAATCTTATCTACAACATGGACATTTTATAAACACCTTAGTCTTGCTATGATCAAAATGAACTTTTTTTTCCAGAAAAATTTCTTGTTCATTTTGGTTTTCCCTTTCCTAGTATGTGATACATGTGGAAATAAAAAAGCCAGAGATCTGAAATCATATTGAACATTTTCTTTCTCTAATGTTGATTTTGCAGATGTGTTTTTTTTTATTCTCTTTTTTTGAGACAGGTTTTCTCTTAGTAGTTTTGGAGCCTCTCCTGCCATTTGCACTGTAGACCAGGCTGGCCTACAGAGATTCACCTATCTCTGCCTCCCAAGTGCTGGGATTAAAGGCTTGTGCCCCCACTGCCTGGCAGATTTTACAGATATGCTTAATTCTTCCAATTATTCCTGCTTTAAATAACATCCTTTTATATAATACAATTTTTATTGCCCTTTTTTTAAATCAATCCCTCAAACTGTTCATCATCAGTAATGGACACAATTTTAATTAATGTCTTCTCATGTTGCCTTTCCCTCTTTTTTATTTTCTCCATTTCACTATGGTATAATTGACAAATGAAAATTATATCTAAGGTATTGTTGGGGGCCCTTAAAAGTGTCTCCATTTCATCTTGACTTGTGGTCAGAGAGTTCAAAACCATTATTGGTCCTCCAAGGTTAAATCCACACTATATTTGGCCTAAGGTGTGGCTATTGTGTGTCTTGCCTTAACAACAGGATATCTGGCCTAAAGTGTAGCTAATAGATACCTCACCTTGACAACAGGATATTTGATTTAGAGTGTGGTTACTTGATGTTTTGGGTATTGTGGAGGTAATTATGCTTGGTTGTTGTTTGTATCTTGATAAGGAAGTTTTTTGCCTTCCCCCACTTTTGGTTGGGGTATACAAGAACTTTGAGTAATAAACTTGGGTCTGACAGCAGTATTTACTAGGTGCCCTCCCAACTCTGTCTCTTGCCTATTTCTTTCCTCAATCCACACTCCCCTTCTCAGATACAAACTGGACAATTTGTCTGGACCCGACAGATGCCCTTCAACATGGATCACTACAAGGTATGTTATGTAAAGCTTTAGTAAAGATTCAGGGAAATATTTAAGAATATTTTTACCCACTATTTTTTATGCATGTGTATGGAGAATACTAAAAATCAATCCCCTTAGCATATTCTCCTGATAGAAAGAATACTAACTATAAGAACTGTGCTGTGCCTTATCCAGACCACACCTGTACGATTCCCTATGATCATTTCATTGTTTTGTGTTGTACCTATTATGACAATCAAACCTCTCAAGTGCCTGTAATGACCCTAAACAGTCTGGCCCTGAATTCCTTTACAAACTTATTGCAAATGTTTCTCCCCTTCCTTTAAAAGTCATAAACAAGACAAACAACCTTAAAGAACAACATAAAACAAACCACTAGAGAAAATAGGCAATGATGACACCACCAGCAGCCATTAGTTTTTCTGGTCTTCTGTAAAATTTTAGACATATTTAAGGAGTTTTCCAATTCAAAGGCTTTTAAACTACTTTTATTTTGCCTGAAACTCTCTATCTTACTGTAAGTATTGCTATGCTAGCCTTTAGTCTCAGAAATCCTTTTTTCAAACCCTTGTTTCTATCTCTTCCATTAGCCTAAACAAAAACAGTGAAGCTAGCCTTCCATACTAAGTGAAATCAAGTTACATAGATTATAGTTTCAAGTATGGTCAAAACACTAAGCCAAGTGGACTTCTACCCAAAATAAATTGGCTATAAAGGTTCCTTTGAAAAATCTCACATGAACAGAAGTCCCATTTGACAAAATATCATACTGTAGATAAGATAAAAGAATGTCTCAAGGGTCCTCCATGAAAACTAGCTGATTATTTCCTTGTACCAGAACTCAGAGATACATAGTGCTTGTGTGTTTGTGCCTTGATGTAGTTGGAAATTCTTAGTGAGGTTTTTATTATTAACATAATTTTAACATATGGGACTGTAGTCTTATTTATGTTTATAGAGTATTTACTCAATACTTTCTCTTCTAAATCTCTATTAATTCAGCTGTGTCACGAGTTCTATTATCATAGGAATGCTATCCACTCTATTGCTATTATTATTTATCTACATCATTAGTAGTTAGTAGTAAATGATTTGCATATAGAATCTGGTATTTAATACATTTCAGTTATTTATTCAATAGAAAGAACACCCCCCATATACTAAATATTACCCCAGGTGTAAGGAAAACATATGATAACAAAGCTTTACAGTGGTCTCAGGAACTTGTTTACTATGGGAAAGTAAATACCAAAGTGGAAAGACATATAGGCAGGCTTATGTATGAAACTGAGCTTAGACACGAAAATGGGAGGGAATGTTTTTACAGATTAATAGAGGAAATGTCCAAAACCAGATCTTATTTTTGCTCCTCATTAACCCTGGCCATGGCTCCCTTGTTTCTTTATTACTCAATTTTACTATTTTATCCCCATTCAATTAAAATGAATTTGGGATATACTAAGCATGGCTGTTCTCTAATGAACAACATTATTCTTTTTGTTGCTTTTAAAAGACTTCTAGGGACAAATAGACAACAGCAAAAGCATGAATAGCTGTATTCAGCATTTCCCTTTAATATAAAATAATAATAGCTTTGGTCCTTGAAAATAATGAAACTTTCATGAAGTTTTCATCATGTTAACCTGTTGTTCCTATATCATTAACTTTCCTGATAGAACATTCTTCTCCAGTTGCTGGTATTCACTGTGTTTCAGCATCTCCTGCGGCAAGGTGCAGAGCATGAAACAATTGAAGCTGGACCCAAGGCATTATTTTTCTAGCTATATCTGCATGTTAATGTGCATCAGGAAAAGTGGATGGCAATTCAAATGTTATTTGACAAATAGAATTGTGACAAGTCAGAATAATGTGTACAAAATAAACGACAAGAAATGAATAATGCCAGCAAGAAGGTATATGGAAATGGCAAAGTTTTGCAAATGGATGTTCAAACACTGAAGTTTATAAAGTCCTGGGGTAAATGCTCTTTGTTATCACTTCTACCTTCAACATTAAATGCCTTTATGGTATCATTCCTCCTGAGAGAAGCATAATCCTTAGAGAGAGAGATGCATAAATGCAAAATGTGGCAAAGAAATCCCCAGTGAGAACCATTAAGGAAGCTGAGAACTTTCCCTGAGATGCAGTTAAATGCCCTGGAAACATAAATGTGACTTTTAAGATGTGCATGAGCTTTGTTTGTTGATTTAGAGGTTCCTGTTTTCTTGGTGCTCTCCATTCCCTCTGGCTCTTACATTCTTTACTCCTCTTCCTCAAGTGGAATTAAGTTCACAGGTTAAGTATAAGTGAACAATAGTTGTTGATAAAGAGTTACTGGAATGATTTTGAGGTTCTAGAGAAGTAACATAACTAAGTTCTCTGCTAGAAGGTTGTTAAACAAAATGATAAATCATCTATACATTCTTTCCACAGACAGCAGTTTTTCAATTGACTGCCAAAAGAATAACACACGTGGGTACAGCACACAGGTAGGTATATTAGGTAATGCATGTAGAGTGATATTTGTGATATATTTTGTTTTCAAAATGTAATGCATTGCAATGCATTTCCACGCTCCAAATTAACATCCATCTTGTATTTAGCCTTCTGACAGAGAAGATTATGAATACTAACTTGTTGTTCATACCCATGTGAGATTATGGGCTCTGGATAAGGAAGTCAATCACTTCTGGATAAAGATCAAGGGATGGAATTTCTTTCTGTCTCCTCCTCTTTCCACCTAGTAGAATCCCTTTTGCTAATCCTTGTTATCAATGGTTTTAATACAATTTTAAATCTTGGTCCATCCTTTTATACATTTGTTTTTATAAATTATGTAAAACAAACAGTACCATTTTAATAATTTTCAATGTGAAACAATTGTAATTACATTTTAAAAAGTGTGCACTCTTCATCAGGATCCGTTTTCTAGACAATCTTCATCAAAACAGAAAGTCTGTATTGTTTTTAACTAAATTTCAGATGTTCAATTTTACCAATAAAGACTTGGGAGCCATATGCTGGGTGAAACCTTGCTAGCTCAGAGAGGAAGAGAAAGCACCAGCTGACCTTCTTCCTTTGCAGATGTCCCAAATAAAAAAAGTTTCTTCTCTACCATCTCAAACAAAATCCCTCTAACCAGATATCCCTCCCTTCTACTTCCTGTACCCCTCTCTTAGTCCTCCTGGCTCCTTCCGACTCTCTATGTCTTTTTAAATATTCACTTCCTGTCAACTGGTTTCTTGCTTTGGTTGACCTATGGTTGACTTTATTTAAACCTGTTTGCAATAAGAAGAAAGTTTTTAGATTAAAGGTGTGTGCTAGTGCTAAGCCATACTAAAATGAGAAACAGGTTTTTCCAATACATACTGCAATCTCTGGGGTTCACAGTATAATCAAATATCCTGTAACCACTAAAGAATATCTCACCCTAGGCCTCCTTACCTTTAAAATAACTCTGTGTCTATGGTTTTATCTTTTTGGGGATAATTTTGCAAGTGAATTGGTGCAATGTTTTTTTTTTTCCTATATTCCATTCAAAGTGGTTCATTCAAGTTTAGTTTGTGTAGTAGTATATGAAGGGACCAGATCCTCACTCAGCCCTCTGATTTAACAGCCATGGCAGGCTACAGAAAAGACATGTAGGCCTATGACACAAGGAAACTCCAGATCCTCTGGCCCTCAGAGTTTAGGACCAAAACTGAACACAAAGGAACTCGAGATGCCTCCTAGCCTCCTAGATACTTTGTTCCTGGGAACTGTTTGGCCACAAAAGAAGATCCAGAGGAGACCAAATGCTCCCCTGTAGTCTCCAGTGTCGGGGGCCATGGCAAACGTAACCTTGGACCTGTAAGAGACTTGGGCTGCTTCAGAGAAAGTTGCCAGCATTTTAAGAGTAACCCCTTATGTTAAAAGAATAGCTGACTTCAATCCTTCCCTCTTAATACATAGCATTTGGGCCTGTAGAAGTAGCTTGTAGAGAGAAAGAAACATTTCATGGTCAGGTTACCTAGCCAACCTTCCCCCATGCATTCTGTAACCCAACTAACAGTTAGCCCTTTCAGCCCTATCTAGACAAGTACACTGTCCGACCTTCCCAAGCATCCTGGACTCCCGGTTTTCCTTCAAGGACTCACACACAGGGATATTCCTCAGTCTGGATATAAGGCAGGCAGCCTCAAATGACCTCTCCCTGCCTTCCAAGTCCCCAGCTTGGCACCCTTATATAAAGTACCTGTGAAAAATAAAAAAAAAAAATCCAGCTTGATCAGAAACCTGTCTTGCTGTGTGTTCTTTGTTCTCCCTGACCATAACTTCTAGGTTCTTTGGTGACTGCAGCACTTTGGGGTGTGAGTTCACTTGGTGCCTGGCAGGTTGGGGCACTCCAGGATACAGTTCTGAAAACTATTGGTATCTATAAACAACAGCCCACCTGCAAGGAACAAGACAAAGCCATAGAAACCACAGAATGTTCCCTCTCAGCACTGACCAATGAAAATAATTGGTACACGGTATTTCATGCCAAAATATGACTTTGAGAAATGCTCCTAATTGTTCCCAAATGTCAACCAATCAAAAACCTACCCATACCTACTGATGTAATCCTGTAACTTTTGTCATTAAAACCTAGTAGTAGACAGGGAACTTCACTCCCTCTGGAAGCTGCTGTATCAGCTACCCAGATGGGGTCCCTGTCATGGTTGTACAAAGTAATAAAACCTTGCTTTTACAGTTCAGAGTGTCTGTCTCCCTGGTGGTCTTTGGGGATCTTCGAGACTAGGGCACAATAGTAAACATTAGTTACCAATCCTTTTATAGAGATAAATGGTTTTCATTTTTGTGTGTGTGGATATACCTCATTTTCACTTTTTAAATATGTTACTGTGTTCTTGGGTCATTTCTGATTAAATGTGGAATGAAATACATGCAAAGGGTTCTGCCAGAGAATTCGATTCCCAGCCTTCATTTCCACCTTTTAACTAATAATTAGTTACATATGCTGTTAGTTATAAGGGCAGATTAAGAGAATGTGGAGCACCCAATCCCAATTACAGTGTCTCCATCAAATCCCTCTCCACAGAGCTCAGGGAACCTTGTGGAGAGGATGAGTAATTAGAATAAAAAAAGAAAGAAATGTAAGAGCCAGAGAAGATAAACTAACTACACCAAGAAAATACAGACATCTAAATCAACATAGCACAGCTCATATGAACTCAAAGAGGTGGAAACAGTGCTCCCAGGGAAGACACAGGCCTGCACAAGGTCCTCTTTGCTTATATTATGAATTCCAGTTTAGTGCTGTTATAGGATTCCTCAATGTGTGAAATTATTGAGCCTTCCCTAGGGCTCTTTTCCTTCTGTTGGTTTGTCTTGTCCAACTGCAAGTGAAAGTTTTTGCTTTAATCTATATTTTATTTTGTTATATTTTAAGAAAAATGAATGGATAAATGAAAACCTAGCCACCTGAGAAAAGGATAATAGCTGTCATTTATACCTGCTTGGAGATGAAAAATAAGTTTTCTCCAATTGAGTGATGATGGGTATATCAACTACTCCAGTGCAAGCCTCACATGTTCTGGAGTAGTTGACCAATATATAATGGATTTTGCGTTTTTTTTGTTTGTGTTTTGGTGTGTGTGTGTGTGTGTGTGTGTGTGTGTGCACGTTTTGGATTGTTTACAGTCTGGTATTTTTTTCTTTAATTCTTTGTTGGTGGTGTTCTATTTTTGTTGTCATGGTTTTAGTGGTATTTGTTGTTGTATCATGTTTTTGTTTTCTGAGAAAGAACATAAATTTAGGTGGGTTGAGTGAAGGAAAGGATCCAGAAGATCTTAGGGCAGGGTAAGAATATGATTATGTATATGTACATATATTTGTACATTGCATATATAATATACATATAATTACATATAATATATATAATATATAATGTATATCATATATGAAACATCATATATATATATATATATATATATATATATATATGAAGTTATTTCATACTAAAAAATAACTTGAAAAACACTTGGTAAAGAAAACTGCTATGTGAGTGTCCATTTCAGTGTCTGTTTTCTGTTTTCAATTGCTTTGGCATCCGAAAGTAGAATACCTGTGTTGTGTGTGGTGTGACTTTCCTAGGAATGACTAAGTTTTTCCCAGAAGCTGTACTGTCTTACATTTCATGAGCTTAAATTTGTTTTGTTCTTACTGATTATGGCTTGTTATGATGCTCAGAGTGAAAATCATGGCAATTTTGATTTGTATTTCCAGAATGACTAATAATGTGGTGGTTCTCTGTTTCTGAGAAAAAAACAATCAAGTTTGTTCTTCATTTTTTGTAGAATGAATTCCCTTTATTTTGATTTATATATGTATTTTTATATATCCTACATAATAAAATTATCAGATGTGTGGTTTGTAAACAGTCTTCTGTTTTGCAAGTGAATTTTCAATTTTTTTCATTATGTCTTTTAAACTACAAAAGATATTTCATTTTGATGTTTAATTTACCTATTTTAATAGGTGCTTTCAGTGTCCTGTAGAATAATATATTGTAAATTGTGACTATGAACTCATATGATTAATTATTTTAGCTCTGATTCACCTATATGGTATCTTATAAGCATCTTAATTCATTGTGTATTTTCTTTGTTTCCAACGTTTTTTATCTGAATTAGAAACAGGATTGTTTTACATGACAATCCCAGTTCCCTTCTCCCACCCATTCTCCCCTAACACCCCCCTAACTAAAACCCCATCTGTCACATATCCTTTCTGCTCCCCATGGATGATGAGGCCTTCCATAGGGTGTCATCAGTGTCTATTGTATCCTTTGGGATAGGGCCTAGGTCCATGCCTGTGTTTCTTGGCTCAGGGAGTATTCCTCTATATGGAATAGGCTCCCAAAGTCCACACTATGCTAGGAATAAGTACTGGACTTCTACAGGAGGTCCTGTAGATTTCTGAGGTTTCCTCACAGAAACCCATGTTCCTGGGGTCTGGATGAGTCCCATGCTGGTATTCCAGCTATCAGACTGGGGAGCAAGTGTTCCCAGATGTTCAGGTCAACTGTTTCTGTGAGTTTCGCCAGCCTGTTCTGGACAACTGTGCTCTTCACTCATCCTTCTCTGCATCTGGGTTCAAGTTCAGTTGGGTGATTAGTTGTGGGTGTCTGCTTCTACTTCCACCAGCTGCTGGATGAAAGATATGGGATGGTATATAAATCAGTCATCAATCTCATAATCTGGGGAGGGCATTTAAGGTAGCCCCTCCTCTGTTGCTTAGCTTGTTAGCTGGTATCATCTTTGTAGATCTCCAGACATTTCCCTAGTGCCTGATTTCTCTGTAAACCTAAAATGTCTCCCTCTATTATGGTATCTCCATTCTTGTTATCATCTATTCTTCCCCTGACTCATACTTTCTGCTCCCTCATGTCCTCAGCATCCCTCTTTTTCTCCCCTTCTCATTCTCCTAGCTCCCACCCCCTCTTCCCATGCTCCCAATTTACTCAGCAGATCTTGACCCTCTCCCCTTCTTCAGAGGACCATGTATGTTTCTCTTAGGGTCCTCTTTGTTTATTAGCTTCTTTGGCAGTGTGGATTGTAGTCTGGTAATCCTTACTCTATGTTTAAAATCTACATATGAGTGAGTATATGTTTGTCTTTTTGTGATTGGGTTACCTTGCTCAGAATGGTTTCTTCTAGATCCATCCATTTTCCTGCAAATTTCAAGATTCCATTGTTTTTTTTTTTCTGCTGAGTAGTACTCCATTGTATAAATGTACCACATTTTCTCTATCCATTCTTCAGTTGAGGGGCATCTAGGCTGCTTTCAGTTTCTGGCTATTACAAATAGTGTTGCTATGAACATCATTGAACAGATGTCCTTGTTGTATGAGTGTGCTTCTTTTGGATATTTACCTAAGAGTGGGATTGCTGGATCTTGTGGTAGATTGATTCCCATTTGTTTGAGGAGTCACCATACTGATTTCCAAAGCAGTCTTACAAGTTGGCACTCCCACCAGCAGTGGAGAAGTGTTCCCCTTTCTCCACTAGCTTCTTGAGTTCTTTGTATATTTTGGCGATCAGCCCTCTGTCATATGTGGGGTTGGTGAATATCTTCTCACAGTCTGTTGGCTGCCATTTTTGTCTTGCTGACTATCTCCTTTGCCTTACAGAAGCTTCTCAGTTTCAGGAGGTCCCATTTATCAATTGTTGGCCTCAGTGTCTGTGCTACTGGTGAAATGTTCAGGAAGCAGTCTCCTGTACCAATAAATTCAAGGGTATTTCTCACTTTGTCTTCTAATAGGTTCAGTGTAGCTGGATTTATGTTGAGATCTTTGATCCATTTTGACTTAAGTTTTGTGCCAGGCAATAGGCTTGGATCTAACTGCAGTCTTCTACATGTCTGCAACCAGTTATGCCAGCACCATTTGTTGAAGATGTTCTCTTTGTTCCATCGTATAAATTTGGATTGTTTTTCAAAAATCAGGTGTGTGGGTTAATACCAGGGTTTTCAATTCTATTCCATTGGTCTACCTGTCTATTTTTGTGCCAATACCAAGCTGTTTTCAGGACTATAGCTCTGTAATAGAGCTTGAAGTCAGAGATAGTGATGCCTCCAGGAGTTCCTTAATTGTATAGGGATGTTTTGGCTATCCTGGTTCTTTTGTTTCTCCATATAAAGTTGAGAATTGTTCTTTCAAGGACTGTGAAGAATTGTGTTGGGATTTTGATGGGGATTGCATTGAATCTGTAGATTGCTTTTGGCAAGATTGCCATTTTTACTATGTTGATCCTACCTATCCAAGAGCATGGGAGATCTTTCCATTTTCTGGTATCTTCTTTAATTTCTTTCTTTAGAGACTCAAAATTCTTATGGTACAGTTCTTTCACATTTTTGGTTAGTGTTACCAAAAGTTATTTTATGTTGTTTGTGGCAATTGTAAAAGGTGATGTTTCTCTGATTTCTTTTTCTACTAATGTGTCATCGGTATCAGTGTTAGGAACCAATCTCAAGTCATCCACAAGAACAGTGAGTGTTTTGAAATGTTGAGTCATCTCTCCAGCTTCTTTTTATTCCTTTTTATTTAGGATACTAACCAAAGCCTGGACATATATTCCTTGAAATGTTGGACCTTCCTTCTCATTTTCTGAAGCATAGTCTCCCAACTTTGACTTTGTGTGGCTTGCCATACATTCATTACAAAACACATGGCTGTTTCTCTTCCTCTCCTCCGTCTTCCTCTTCTAGGTAAATTTCTGCTGACTTTTGCCAACCTATGAAGAACAGGGATGACTACAATCTAATTCTATTGACAAAAATGTTACTTCAGTTTCATTGTACTTTTATACATGAATATAACAAAGAAACAAGTATCCATGGGAGGTTGTTTGAATTCAGAAAAACATCATCAGAAAACAATGCAAATAAATGACAATAAGCCCATAGTAAATATTGACAGATCAGTGCTTTCCCAGGACTTTCTCAGGACAGACCAATTTAAACAGCGTTTCCTGGCATGGACTATAAATTACATCTTCGAAAGAATGAAAGCAAGGCAGAAGGCCCTAGCCAGATTCAGGGTACATTGAACAGATTGGATTCTACAGCTATCTTCTGACATCCAACAAGAATAAACATGTCATATAAATCAAATGAAATTGTTTAGCACAGAAGGCACACAATCACATCCAAGAACAATGCAGTAAACAAAATGCTCCTGAGGTAACAGGTCCTCTGCCTTTTTTCCCCAGAGCCTCTCTCACAGTTGACCAAGGCATCCTTCACTATGCATCATTTGTTACCATGCTCTGAAAACTTCCAAAATTCTCAGCTTTTCTGCTCTATTTGTTTTCTCTCAAATTCTAATAAAATTATCTTCAAACTTACTTCTGATTCCATTCTCATATTAAGGAGACTAAGAACCCATGAAAGAGACTACAGTGACAACTAGTTTTCACTTTTATGTACAAATTTAGTGTGTTACATATGAAATAAAGTCCAAACATTATATTTGTCCAATGATGTTCAACCTTGATCATTTCTAACTGCCTGGGACTAAGGACTATGCTCATTTAAGTATTCTAAAAGATTAGCGAATTCAATTAAGACAGTAGAAGTAAGTGAATGTTATATCTGTTAGCTTGTGATTACTTCTACTCTACAAATCTACTTCGATTAGGAAGTAAAGCAATGACATAAAAATACATTTTTAATGTTTTTTTCACACTGCATGAGTTTTGCTTCAATTCAGGATGTGTTTTAGCAACCTGTAAATATCTTGGCTAAATCTCTATAGATCTCAGTATTAAAACATACTATGATCTCTCTCTGCTTCCTCTCTTTACACCACTCTCTCTCTGCTCATTCCTTCTCTGCTCTTTCCTTCTCTGCTATTCTCTTCTCCCACCTACGAGCTCTCTCTGCCTCTCTATGGTGACCGGCCATGGCGGTCAGCCATTACCCTTGTTCTTCTCTCTTAGTCTCCCTTCTCTGCCCGGCCTTATAATAAACCAGTTAATATGTCTCATCTTGCATCTTTCTCTTTTCCTTTTTAAATAAAAACCTAACATTGGTGACCAACTTGGTTTAGGCTCTCTCCGTAAACTTTCTCGCGGCTTGTTGGGGGATAGGCTTTCTCTATAACCTCTCCTGCCAGGGTCAAGGGAAATTTCCGGGATCCTAAAATCTGAACTCATAACCCACTTCCATCTCGGCTTTTCCTGGGACTTCCTCCTGCCTGCAGCAGCCTGAGATGCCGGAACTCTGTACATTTCAACTCACCACTTTTCAAACTAAGGATCTCTGGAACTCACTCATCTGCCTGTTTGCTGCAATCTAGTAAATACCCCCCAGCACTCCATTTTGGAGTTCACTGCCTTTTACGTTTTACAGGATCTTTTGGTACTGCCAGCAAGTAGGTAAATGAGCAGAGTTCTTCTACCTCCCAGTGGGAACTTTCTTTCACCTGGGAATGTCCCTCATCTTCTGTTTGTTCTATCTCTTACTGTGTTTCTTCTTGTTTGGCAATGTCTACTTGAGACGCTCTGAGAGTTTTTTGTTTGTTTGCTGGTTTTCATTTTTCCACACTAATGAGGTTTGACTCATGGAGAAAAACTTCTTCTGGCAATTGAGAATAAGCTTATGGGGCCCACCATCTCAGCCATGTGGGTTAACCTGAGAGCTGCCATCTTGGTCATGTGCCATCCTAACCACGTGACCTAGCTTAGGCCTGCCCACTCAGTTCAGTGACCTGCACAGGCAAGCACTGCCACCAGACATCTTGCCTTTTATTTCTTCTTTCACTTGTAGGGTGCATTTCCTGAGGGTCAGACATGGGATCCCGCTCCAGAAGCGGTGCTTTTTTGCTTTTTCAATTCGGTCTGCTGGGTCCTTATTTTGGTTTCGGGGACAGCTGTGTCCCCTTTGGGGCCAGGCCCCTGGCAAATCCCATGGGCAGACGTGCATCCAGAGAGGAGCTTTGTGCTGTTTTTTCCACTTGCCTCACACATGGGAAATGCATAGAGGAACCTTTCTGGTTACAGGCAACAAGCAGTTAAACAGACAAAAAAGCGGCTTAGGGTTGCTGCCATCTTGGCCATATGGACTGACGTGGGGGGGCGCCATCTTGGTCATGTGACATACCTGTAGGCAGGCCCACTCCAGCGGCCTGTGCCAGCAAACCTGTCTGCCAGATTTTTTATTTCTGCCAGATCTTTTTGCTTTTTATTTTATTTTTTGTCTGTGATTTCTTCTTTCACTGGCTCTGTTGTTCATGGCTTGTTTACTAAATACTGTGCCTTTCCAGGGCCCTCTGTTTAAGTCTACTCTGTCCCTTTAAATCTCCTGTCTGTTTGCTACAATGTATGGATCAGAGATTACATTCTGGTTCCCCCTTTTACTGTTATCCAGTCCTGCTTCTCTCTGTACCTGTAATTTAACTTTATACTTATCTAGCGCTATATGCAATTTAAATTAAACTGTGCTAAGTCTCATATTTCTAAATTGCTATGTACCTTTAAATGGTGGTAAACATTTAAAGTCATAAAGGTCTAATTTAGCTATACTTAAAATATAAGCTAAGTCTATACAACTTAAATTTAATGCATGTATCTCTAAATGATGATCAAAGTTTAAAATCATAAATTAACAAAATATTTATGCCACTCAGTTCATCCTATAAGCCATTTACAAAGGTACAACTTTTATTACAAAAAGGGATTTTTCTCTAACTAAAGGCAAACTTTTGAATGCTGAGATACTAAACACAAAGACAGTCCTCAAATGCTCAGAGATCTAGAGGACATGGCATTTAAAATGTTTTGTTAAAAAGCTTTTCAAAACAGAGAGATAGGCCAGCTGTTGGCTCCACCCCATTTTCACCAAGAAGACTGGGCACTGAAGAATCTTCATCTCGAGTCAATGACAACACTGGTCACTGAGCAACCCTGCCCTTCACCTCAACTGCTACAAAGTATTCCAGACTGTGGATAAGAGGACAGTGGAATCGACTTTCCCTGCGTTGCTTGGGCCAACGGTAGGTGAGTCTTCCTATAGTCTGTAATCCACAGGTCACATGCTATCAGCAAGAAGGCAGGTGTCCTGCAGCCCGCTACTATGGATGGAGGACATTGGGGGTGGCTATCCATGCAGCCTTGCTGGCAAGTCTCTGTTATTCTTTAATCATTGATTCAGGTAAAATCTTATCCTTCTCAAGAACTCTGATGCTTTTGATGACTGGTAGTCTTACCAGCTTAAAGCAAAACAGATTCCAGGAACAGGTATTTTAGGGTTTATCTATGTGAAGATAGGAAAGTGTAAGGTGCATGAAGGTCTGGGAATGTAGTTACAAAGGTCTGAGGATGGAAAGGTCTAACACAGTGGATAAATGCAAGTTATGAATGTCTGAGAATGGAAGGTATGAAGGTCTGGGAATGTAGTTATGAAGGTCTGAGAATGGAAGGTCTAAGATGGTAATGTAAGATGTATGAATTAAAGTTATGAAGGTCTGAGGATAAAAAGGCTTAAGTGATGATAAAGTGAGTTGAGACATTAGAAAGAATGAAAATATGTTCCTGATTTCTCTATTTCTCATGCTACTGTTCTTAGTCAGTTCTACAATACCACTAATATGATCATAACTACAAGGTCAAGATTAAGATGCTTTTCATTGTCCTTAAAAATATGTCAATTTTAAAATGTTAATGCTTTCAGCCAAGTTGCTTCTAACAAGAATATGCTGCTAATGTGTCTAATACTTACATTTCCACAAACTCTAAGGATTCTTATAAGTTCCAGGGAGCTGAATTGGATCCAAGCAAACAGGTCTAAGGGGTGCCAGTTCTGTACAGCCTGGACTGCAATGAAACAACCAGCTACCCCAGGACATGGTAGCGCCCCAACCTTCTCAGGTCCCCCAAAGATAGTCAACGCCCCCCATGTCAGCAGGAAGCACTCTTGAGTATTTGACGCCCTTATTCCTTAACCTTCCATGTCTAATGCCCCACCTTTTTAAATAATAAGTAGAGGTGGGAATGAAAGGTTCAGGCTTTAATGCTGATCCTGCCACGCATTACGGCCTGCATGAAGACTCTGGGCATGTGTGGAACCTGAGTGCGCATGTGCACTATTCCCTTTAAAAGTTCCAACTTTCCTGCTTTTCTCTCTCTCTCTCTCTCTCTCTCTCTCTCTCTCTCTCTCTCTCTCTGCTTCCTCTCTTTACACTGCTCTCTCTCTTCTCACTCCTTCTGTGTTCTTCTCTTCTCCCACCTATGAGCTCTCTCTGCCTCTATATGGCAACCGGCCATGGTGGTCAGCCACTACCCCTGTTCCTCTTCTCTCTCAGTCTCCCTACTCTTCCAGGCCTTATAATAAACTAGTTAACATGTAAAAACTAAAATAAAACATATTACATGTACAAAAGTCAAATAAAAGAAAGCCAGAGGAGTGTGAGTAGATACTGTCCCTGACCTATTTTTTTAAAACAATACATTCCACACAATATAAGGAAAGAAGTAACTCCTGAGATTTTCATGAGATAGAAAAGCTTCAGGAGGCAGACAACTTGGTCTTTAAAATCCTGTTTTGTGTTGCAGAAATGGAGCATAATAAGTGGCCTCACAGCTTCAGGTAAAGTTTTTGTTTGACAGCTTACTAATTTGAAGTTAAGAGACTTCAAAATAACTAGAGAATGACTCAGGCTGTCACACACTTCTCTACCTGAATAGCATCTTAGATTTTCAAAGCTATTCAAATCACAAACTTCCAGTAAGCTAAACACCTAGACTAAAATCTTAGAAAAAAAAATACATCAGTGCTTGTAAGTTTGCCATCTGGCTTAATGAGCAATGAAATTAAAATAGATTATAGTACAACATTTGTAAAGTAAACAAGTCACTTTTATGGAAAAGTGAATTCAAGATTAATCTGCATATATTTTCACAGTTCTCAGTGTCTTTAATTGCCCTAAACATACACCATACAAAATACTTTTCTCCTGTCACCATCCATATACAATTCTAAGTATCTGGT
The DNA here is from genome assembly GCF_003668045.3 of Cricetulus griseus. Lineage (NCBI taxonomy): Eukaryota > Metazoa > Chordata > Mammalia > Rodentia > Cricetidae > Cricetulus > Cricetulus griseus. The sequence goes on along the minus strand of NC_048595.1, from coordinate 186,905,091 downwards.
TATCAAAAGAAAATGGCCTCCACAGGCTCATATATTTACATGTTTAGTACCCAGTTAGTAAAGAGTTTGATAAGGACTAGGACATGTGGTCTTGTTGGAGTATGTGTGTCACTGAGGTTTCAAAAGTCCATACCAGGCCTGCTGTCTTTCTCCCTGCCTGCTGCCTCCAGATCTTAGCCTGCAGCTGATACTCCAGTATCATGCCTGCCTGCCTCCCACTGTGATAATTATATACTAGCCCTTTAAAACTGTAAGCAATCCCCCAAATTAAAGGTTTCCTTTGTACCTCAGTCATGGTATCTCTTCTTAGAAATAGAACTAAGATACTTGCATATTTTTTTTCAATGAAGTATTTTTGAAACTTGAACTCGTCAGTACCGTTCTTATATGAAAAGATGATTTTGTGTCTTAATTGTGTGTTTTATATATGTATACATTTATCAACATTGGAAGTAGTTAATTCTGAAAATTCAGTATCTTTTTTTTTTCACTTTAATAGAGTACTCTCCTCTTCCTGAAAATCCTCTCCCCACCCCAAATATATTCATGTTTCCTAAACCCTCTGTGAAGCTCTTTCCTCTATCCTAAGACCCAGCCTTTAGAAATGGATATGCAATAGTATATATTTATCTCATCATCAGGCTAAAACACAAGTAAAATTTAAGTGACTGAAGGTAGATGAATGGTGGATGGATGGAAAAACTGCAATAAGTAGACTTCCTCAAATGTAGGCAACAAGCTGAGATAAAGCCCCATATAAGAGGCAGGAGTACAAGGAATGCCAGTCCCTCAACCCACATATTAGGCGGTCATTTATCAGGTCAGTGGTGGTCATTAACACCACAGTGTTGAGGATCCTTTCTATGCCATCTAGGTGAAGACGTTGTACTTCTTTCCTTAGTCTGGAACGTCTGGTAATTTCCTATACTTGGTATATTTTAGTATACCATATGCTCTCATGAACCTAATATACTTTGATAAATTTTTATGTAGGTACCCTTTTTACTTTTACGAATAAGTTACTTCTCAGTCTGCTTCATTGGTGGTGTAGTAAAATGAAGTTTGTAATGTTCTCAAAAAGATGCCTCAGCAGCTGTATTCAAAATATAGTCAAATGGTACTTGTCAATTGAATTGGCCTAGGACAAGACCCAGCCTGAAAAACCACTATTCTATATACTATGGAGGAACTAAATACAGGATTCAGCCAGATCTCAGCAACATATAGTTGACATCTTAACTCTGAGAGGTTGCTTAGAAATGTAATTTTCCATTTATACAATTGTAAAATCTATAAAGAAAGAATTCCTAATATGCTTGTGTATAGGGAGCATTGTAGGTCCCTCATAGCCATCCATATGGCTCCAAATATTTATTGTTTACTTTTAAGTGAATTCAAATTGCTATGAATATCATAAACATAATTTCCATTCATTTACTCAAGTCATTTGTCACTTAATCACCTGTAGATTCCAGTTTACTTTGCTCCCCATCAAAGGCAGAGGGATTCTGTTATTAGAATTTCAGTAATACAGTCCACTTATTGTGACATAAGAAATATATTTTGTTTCAATTTTCAGATATTTTCACTCTAATTATTGATATTAGGATATTTGTATACAAATTATAGATATGAGAAAAGGAAATTGACCTGTTGGTTATTATGCTATGGACATACTTTCACAGTGTTGAGTTGCCTGTCTAGGACAAAAAGGAAAGAACTTATTGGGAAAGGTTTGAGCTTGGAATACAAGACGTGTGGAAATAAAGCCAGTTCCTCACTGATTGTTCATTCTGTCACTCACTGTGTATCTCAGCTCATTTTAGCAGTCTGCTTTCCTCTTATCTTGACAGCTCCTCCTGCTTTCCTGCCTTGAGTTACATTTTCTTAGAATTCTAACCATAAAGCATAAAAAGTAAAAACAAGAAGAAAGCAGAATAGATTGAATTGAAGACAGGGAGGGTACCAAAGGGAGACACATACTAAATGTTAATTTTCCTGAATTCTTTGTGTTCTCCATTTTTCAATCCAAGGCTTCACTTATCAAACACCTCTTTAATTTCAGGTAAGAGGAGTTTGGGAAGATGGAGAGATCTCAGAGGTTAAGAGCACTTGCTTCTATTTCAGAGGGCTTAGGTTCAGTTCCCAGATACCTATAATTCCAGTTCTTCTCTCCTGCCCTCTCTTGGCCTCCATAAGTACTTGCATATAGATGGTGTGCATAAACTCATGCACACATAAACAAGAACAAACAAATCTTACAAACAGAGAGAAGTTTTATGCTGACATCATGATTCATTAGAAACAACTTGAATCTGCTTACCTTATGCTTTGACAGTTTGACTTAACTGTTCTATCATTTGCATGTTGGAAAGACTGCTTAGAATTCAAATGCAACTTCACTGTTGAATTAAGTGGAATTTAATCAACTGAGAGGTTTTCAGGACAGCATCCAGCTCACTACAGCTTGGCTTATTCAGACACAGATATGGAAGAGTGAACAAACTAGGAAAGGTAGGCAGGCATGTCAAAGCTAAATGACTCGATTGTAATTGATTTGTCACAGATAACTAGAGCCATTAAGGACAGAGGAAAATTAGTGAGGTGGCATCCACCTCATCTTAAGAGGTCCACCATCAGGAATAAAATTAACAAAGAGGTGCCAAGTAAAGTTCCAGAAGCAGCATTTTCGGTGAACTGGTAAAGCAAAAAATGAACAAACGGCACCATGATTTAATTGTCAGTGGTTCATGAGTTCTAGTCAATGTTGAGCTTTAGGAAAATTAGGCATTCGTATAAAGAGAAAAATATTCTGCTTCATTTATTCTCTTTGGTTTCTATGAGAATATAAATTAAAGGAGTGAAAGTCAGGTTATATCTACCAGCTGAATGGATGTCCTGGGATTTTTTTTCTGGAAACAAGGATGGACAGTTCAGTCAAATTTAAGTAGAACAAATGACCCCGTGTAGAGATGTTTTAGAGAAGAACTGAATGGAAAAATCCCAACAAAATCTGAAATTAGTCAGGTTTTATGCCGACAAAGGAAATTCAAGGAGCAATTGAAAAGTACTCAAAATAATTTCACATTTTATAGCCAAAATTAATATTACAGCAGTAATATGTATCTATTTTAGGAAGTGCTTGTCCAAGATTTGGTGAAAATGAAGAGGGTAATTTCCAGTAGAATCTGGTTCCCTTGAAAGTCATATTAATTGGTGGTGAATTGATACATATCAGGAATTTATACAGATTCAGTTTTAAGGACATCATTCAATTCTGACAAGGTCCAGAATATTAACAAATTCTGAAACAAAGAGAAGTAGAATAAGATGTAACATAATATAGCATAAGTAACATAAGTTACTATTACATAAAAATGCAAGCATATATAAAACAGCTTAGATTTTAAAGTAAAGAGATAAGGGGGATAAATATATAAAGCACAAATCTCCCATTTCTTTTCATTGCATTATTTCCTTCTTGGTTATTGTGATCTTTATAGATGTACTGCCTGTAGGCTCTTTCTTCTTTAGCTGTAGGTTGTCTTTTTCACCCTCTTCTTGTCTGCTGTGCAGATAATTTATAGCTTTATATATTTAGTCTTTAGATGGAGTTTTGCTCTGTAACACAAACCAGGCTGGAATTCATGATTATCTTGCCTCAGCCTCCCAAGGACTGAGGTTACAGTCAGATGCCACCATATTTAAGTGCAGACACTTTTCAAAATGTTATAATCTTATCTATTCCTTTCATACATTATTTATGCTGTTGGGATCTTATTAAAATCATTGTTTATAGTTTATCTGAACAAGGGGGAGATCATGGACCCCAGATTGATAGCTTGGAAACCAGCATAGGACTGACCCAGACCCCCTGAACATGGGTGTCAGTTAGGAGTCCTGAGCAATCTATGGGGCCTCTGGCAATGGATTAGTATATATCCCTAGTATACAAATGGACTTTGTGAGCCCATTCCACACAGAGGGATATCTCTCTCAGCGTAGACACAATGGGGAAGGTCTAGGCCTTGTTCCAAATGATATGACAGAGTTTGAAGATCTCCCATGGAAGGCTTCACCCTCCCTGGGGATCAGAAAGAGGATGGTATAGGAGGTTGGTGGGGGCCAGGAGAGGAGGGGAGGGAGAAAGAACTGGGGTTGACATGCAAAACAAACTTGTTTCTAATTTAAATAAAAAATCAGAAAAGAAAAAAACTCATTGTTTATAACAATGTCATGTGGCTGGCTTTGAACAAGATAAACCTTGAGGGTATTATTATGTGGGAAATAAATGAACTATTGATTGATAAATACTGTGTGATGTCACTTAAATAGGGAATCTTATAGAAACAGATAGTTAAATTATGGATACCATGAATGGTTCTCTTGGCACTTATGAAGTTGGGAAGATGCTTTCCAATGAATACAGATTTTAGTAATGACAAAATCAAAAGTTTTAATGCACATATAATGACTTTGGTGCATTCTTAAAAATGCTTTTTAAAAGTATATTTACATGTTCTTACCACAAATGAATGAATATAGAGCCCATTTATTCATTCTCTGATGCACAAAAATAAATTCTATCTTTTAATCTAAAGTTAATTACCATATTTTTCTAGGTGGTAGAAAATAGTGCATAAATCCCAGAGCTATTTTTCCATTATTTATTTGAACAGCAAGTTAGCTCAAGGTATACCTCAGTTCAATAGAGTGTGGACTTTTATTGGTTGTGTGACCTCTTTCCCCCAGTGCACTACATACGAATAAGAACCTTCCTTGGAGATTTATTACAAAGGTTATAAGGCTTTAACACAGTGTATGAAAAGAGCCTAGACTTGCATCTTGGTAAATTTCACCTAGGAAAGGCTTTATTGAATTTTAAGGTTACACTCTACTTTTAAAAACAGAAGACAATTCTCTTGATTAAAAAATGTTTCCAACAGCACAATAGATTAATACAATTTTATATTAAATGCCTGCTATCATTATTAATAAATTCCAGAAACCTTTTTAAAAGACTCAATGCATCACTGAAATACTATCCATGTGCCTTCTAATGAGTTCATAATCACTTTAGATAATTATAGACACTCTATGTAAAGGAATTAAGTACTAGAAGTTGTCATTTAACAGATGAGACATTCCTTCATAGGGCTTGATAATTGCCCTCTACTTTTAGAAGTAATCATGGAAAAAACTAATAAGTAAATATCTATTTTTTTTGACTGATGAAATACTAATTCTAAAATGGTTGGAATCAAAAGAACAATGAACAATGTTTTTTTAACATAATTGCTTTAATTGTGCATGTAATGGCCTGTTTGTTGCATTAAACTATGAGAGCAGAGGGCAAAACAAATAGTGAAACCATATGTGCATAGAGGTACCTGAAGCATAGGAATGTCAATGGTTCCATGTGGCACATTTTCTATGTTAAGCTATTTTAGATCTAAGTATACATCTCTCTTTAACACCACTCAGAAAGCAATGTCCTTGGCACATTTGTAGTTAGCAAATGTTTTGCATAGCTTGCTGGGAGAAACAGGACAATGCCTCTGAAGAGCCTCATTTTGCCTCTAAAAGGATGATCTTTACACTTCACTCAGGTTTGTGACATTATTTTAGAGACAAATGACACTGCAGTCAAATGTCTAGGACTGTCAGAAAATAAATGGTCTTTGTAAACATCAGCTCTTTCTTTGATAATCTGTTTTCAATTTAAGTACAAATTCTTATTAATTGCATTTTGCGGATTTTTTTCTCCCTGGGAGGTTATGAGAGTTAAAAAAGATTGAAACACCTATCTTAAAATTAATTTATTTGGTAAATGTTATATTAAAGACATAAGAATTTTACCTCTTTTGAGATGACTTGTGATGTTCAGAAACATGTACATATTGTGAAATAAGCACTTGATTTAATACAAACAAACACACAGACAAACAGACATATTTGACCATACACCAGAAGTGCAGTCTTCTGCTACTAGCATTAGAATCAACTTGGAACTTGTTAGAAATGTGAAAACTCAATCTACAATCTACAGACATTTATCAGAAATTTTATGGTAAGGTCTGGCAAATGGCCTTGTCAAATCCACCAGGTAATTTTAATGCACAGTACAGTTGCAAATGACAGTTCTGGTGGATGAAAAATCCACTGAAATAAAAGTGTGAAAATATGATTGCATGATGAATGCTTTGAAAGCAACAAAAGAGGGTGTTGATCAAATCAGACAGTAATTAATATGAAGTTCAGATATGAATGATAGAGGCCGGGAGGCAATTATGAACCCAGTGAAATTCTGTTATGTCTTATGGAATGCATATAGTCATTGTACTATCATTGTACTATCATGTACTATCATGTCACATGTCTGCATACTGTCTCTGTCTCTGTCTCTGTCTCACTCTCATCTCCAAATAAGAGAATGTCTAACATGCTATACAGAAATACAAAATTTATTAAAAAGAATCTTCATTATAGATTTCAAGTTCATGACAGTGCTTGTTCCACCCAGAGCATTCATAGGCATGAACAGCAAGGTGAAGTTTTCATTTTAAAAGATCTCATTGAAATGGTAAAAGATGATGGAGACTGGCCCTGTTACTATTTGGAAAGGCCTTGAAACCCCCTTATAGCCAGTGCATGGAGTCATAAGGTTATACCTAGAATTCATAGCTCAATTCCTACCCTATTGGGAAGGAGTAGACTTTTGTTGCCCAATCAGGGTAAACTGCTTCCAGCAAACACTCTTAGTATTTTTTCTACACATAATTAATTTCAAACAACAGAGACTATTTCTGTTCCACTTGCCTCAAAGATCCATGTTTCACCTGAAACTAGTTAGAAAACTTTGAATGTAGCAGAATGCTGTTGTATGACCTGTAAGATCCAAAGCCACCAAACCATATAAAATTGAAATTTCAATGGCATTCCCTTATGAGTGTTACTCATGAACCCATTTTTTTTGTATTTTTGAATTAGAAACAAGATTGTTTTACATGTCAATCCCAGTTCCCACTCCCTCCCCTCCTCCCCTAACACGCCCCCAACTAAAACCCTGCCTATCACATATCCTTTCTGCTCCCTAGGGAGAGTGAGGACTTCCATAGGGGGATCATAAGATTCTCTCAGATCCTTTGGGATAGGGCCTATAGGCCCACTCCTGTGTGTCTTGGTTCAGGGAGGGATCCCTGTATGTGTAATGGGCTCCCAAAGTCCACATCTCTGCTAGGGATAAGCACTGAACTACTACATGAGGTCCCATAGATTTCTGAGGTCTTCTCACTGAAATCCACATTCCTGGGGTCTGGATCAGGCCCATGCTGGTATTCCAGCTATCAGTGTGGGGACCAAGAGCTCCCTGTTGTTCAGGTCAGCTGTTTCTGTGGGTTTCACCAGCCTGGTCTGGACCACTTTGCCTATCACTCATTCTTCCCTGCAACTGGATTCCAGTTCAGTTCAGTGATTAGTTGTGGGTGTCTGCTTCTACTTCCACCAGCTGCTGGATGAAGGCTTTAGGATGGCATATAAGACAGTCATCAATCTCATTATCAGGGGAGGGCATTTAAGGTAGCCTCTCCTCTATTGCTTTGATTGTTATTTGGTGTCATCTTTGTAGCTTTCCATACCTTTCCCTAGCTGTTGAAAGTCAGCATATAAATGTGTCAAGGAAGTCTTGTTCAATGAAGGAAGTCAGAAACCTGTAGTCTAGATAGAGTTCACTGGCATGAAGTTGTAGGCTATCCATTATGCTCACTTGCCCCAATTCCACTCAGTGCCAGGTTGCAGGAGTGTGCAGACATACCAGCAAAAGCCTTATTGATTCAAAAAGCAAGAGAATTCCTCCTAAGATGTCAGCAATACTCACAATGGATGGCATCGTCCTAAGACATCACAAAACCCAGAAAGTCTAAATGTATAACATCTATTCTATTTATTTATTTGTAGACATTTATTTGTTTTATGCATATGTTTATAAGTATTCCTGCATGTTTGTTTACTCACCAAATGCATTCCTGGTATTCAAGAAGGCCAGAAGAGGGCATCAGAACCCATGGAACTGAAGTTACAGAAGGTTGTGAACTGCCATGTGGGTGATGGATACTGAACCTTGGGCCTCTGTAACAACAGTAAGAACCCTCAATCACTGAGCTATTTCTCCAGCTCTGTGTAACACTTTAATGTAAAATTCATTTTAACTTACATTTTTCTATATTAGCATTTGCAAATTTTTTGGACTATTTAAAAATCCCATGTTACATCAGTCACAGACACCAGAAAAACATTATTGAGCAGTGGTAGAGAGGCCATTACTTAAACAAAGAAATGATAAAATAATTTGTTTTTTTTTGTCAGTTATGTGAGCTGATATTTCAGTTAGTTATATAAATATTTTGTGGTAGACAAAAACAAAACCTAGATACAGGTTTAATTTAAATAACCCTTGAAAGTATAAGACACACTCAGTTTTATAGTTAAGTCATCCAATTCCTCATGGCTGGAAGGCTGGGCTGCATATTACATCATTTGCTTTTCTCCTTACTGTGATGAAATACTTGGCAAAAGAACATTCCAAAGGGAAGGTTGGAATGAGAAAGATAGCTGAGAACTTGCTGCTTTTTCAAAGAGACCCATATTGAATTCCCAGCATTCACATAGTGTTTCACAACTATCCATATACTTCACTTTAATTAAAACATACATTCTTTAGTAAGGCAGTATGTTTGATCATTTCTATGCTTGTAGAAATGTAACACTAAGGCATGAAACTGAGAATATTTTAATACTTTAAATAATGGATTAGAATTAAAAGGTGTGTTTTTAAGTGAGTTAATGAGAAAGAAATAATGTACTAAACACTTCAATTTAGAGACATCCCCTACCAAAATGTAGATGAACCTAGTGATGCTTATGTGCTGTATAGTGAAGGAATCCAGTCAAAAGGACCTAAGGCAAGCAAAAGAGGGCCCCACAATCTTGAGTATGTCAGGTAAGGATCCTACAGTATTTACACTACCAGACTTCTTGTGAGAGTTATTTAATGAGATCACCTAAGCGTGTGCTTTCGTAGTGTTTCTATTTCTCTCTCTGCTTAACAATTGTGAGGAGTGGAACCAAGCAGAGCAGAGAGGGAAGCAACTGAGAACATATAACAGCATGCATGCACGGAGATGCTAGGTCGAATCCCAATGCTTTGCATACCAATCTAAAAATAAATAACATTATTTATTAGCCTAAAATAAACATTAACCTAAAATGAAAAAAAAGAATTATGAGCAAAAATCAGTACATTTCTAAATATGAGAGTGGCACAGCTTTGGAAAGGGAGCAAGAAGACGAGCTGTAAGGTGGAGCCAGAATGACACTCAGAAACATGTCCTTGTGTTACAACAATTTCACATTTCAAACTGTGATCACATAGATTTTCATGCACAAAATGTCGTTTACTTCTATGGGAAAATAACGTCCTTTAAAATTATGTTTAAATCTGAATTCTAGTCTCGAAAGCCTAATAAAAGGCTAGATGTGAGATACAGTCCTGTTTCTCCCATAATTTTCTACCTTAATTTAAAGCTGCCACTCTGAGCTCTGAGTAGAACTGAAAATGAAGTGATACTTTCTTGTTAACACCATTGTTTACCTTTCTAGCTCACATAATAACACAGTGCATCATATTTGGCAGAAAACCTGGTATTAGTGGCTTTCCGGTCTGCCTTCCCTGACACAAACCTTAGAATTAAGTAATATGGCTGTGGGGGAGCTGAGATTCATAAATCTTAGTATCTTTTCCCTCATTGCTGAGTGATACCACTGGCCCCTGTTTTTTTTTTTTTTCTCCAAGACTGGATGGCTTGGTGATTAGACAGTGGATTGTAATTTGCTCCCTCCTAACTATTCTCCGTTATCTTTATGAAGTATTCCAGTGAAACTGTCTTTGTAAGTATCTACCTCAACTTCTCTCTTAATCTTAAAATCTAATTCTCTTCATGTTCTTAATTGCGTAATTCTTTTGCCCAATACATTTTAGAGCAACTTAGGATATCCCATGATACTAAGACATGTTCCCCAGGTCTAGTAAGACCACTGTCCAACACCAAAACCATGGCTACATGGAAGAGAAGTTGGGAAAAAGTGAAGGAGACTGCTTTATTATCTTCATTTTTTTTTACAGTAACATTTCTTGAGTTTAACCATCAAAATTCAGTGATCTAAGCTCCTATCTTTACTTTTTCATATTTAGCTTCAACAAAGTCAAGATCAAGCTGTTTATTTCTTGGAGCTGTATATCTAAGCCTTATCTTGCCTTCTCCCTTTTAAAGGTCTTCCCAGAGGACTGTAATAAAGAGGTCACTCTGAACTATGAACCAACACGGTGTCCGGAGGTACATGGCAAATGGTCCCCATCCTTCTGTACTTTCTGTCTTGCTCCTCTCATTCTAGATCACTGATGTTGCACTTTTCTTCTCTAAATAAACATGGATTCCAAATCCTAAGTTGTCCTGTAACCAAGCATGCTGCACACAATTAAATGTTTTCCTTCTCTTTCTCCACCTTAAAACCTGAGCAGAGTAGAACAGTTGAGCCTTTGGCTTAAGCAACTTGAACCTAAATACTTCTAGATGTCAACTCCAATTTATGCTGAAAAAAATACTTTTGAGTATATCCAGGTTATATCATTTTATAGGAACAAAATATCATTTCCTGAGAAAAATGATTGACCAAATCATGTCATGCATTAGTCAATTTATTGTAAATTCATTCTTTGAAATTAGTCAAATGGGAGCATAAGAAGGCCAGATAAAACAATATTTGCTTATCCATAAGTGTGCTATTTAACAAACAAGCAGTAAAGTTTTTTTTATCAATCCCAGAGCTGGCCTGTGTGCTTTTGGCTCATATCAAAGATCATGGCTTAAATCACTACCGTATTTCTTGGCAAAATATAATTCCTTGGGGAGCATCACTTTGAGTACAGTTGAGAATTTTTAAAAGGAGGATAGAAAAGCATATCCCCAGGGACAAGAATCAGAGAGGTAGTCTAATAAATATCAGAAGTCATAACATCTAGTGTCTGCTGGCATTCCTGGACATTGTCTGATTGTTGTTCCCATCATTGTGTATGACTCATTCTGCATCAGCCACACCTAGAGTGATGAGTGCTTTTCTGAAGGTATAACAGAAGGAAGAGTTCTCAGTAAAGACAGTATAATGATTTTTATTTCTACAGATAAGAGGATGTTTTTAAAATACAACAGTGAGCCAGGTGGTGTGGCACATGCCATTAATCCCAGAACATGGGAGGCAGAAGCAGGACGATCTCTGTGTATTTGATGCCAGCCCTATACAGAGTAAGTTCCAGGGCAGGCTCAAATGCTATACAGGGAAAGCTTGTCTCAAAATAAAACAAAACAAAACAAAGAAAAAACAAAAAATCCCACAACAGTGTTAGCATTAAGAAATGAATATGGTTTTAATACTCATTCACTATTACCCCCCCAACCATCCTAGGCAGAGCAATACAGGACTAATTACAATGTTGTGTTAACAGTATTTCCATCAGCATCAGGTCTCCACTTCCTTCTCACACTCCAAGAGTACAATAAATTGAAAGTAATTCTTCAAAAGGCCCAGTCAAAAGTGATGTATGGGAGCAGTGTTGACTGCTTTTATCATGGCTGTTGCTCTGTCAGCAATGAATGAAAAAAAAAAAAGTGGTCCTTTTACAGTAAGCCTCAAAATACTGATGTGGTGACAATTTCTACATGAATTTCTTTTATAAAAGCTACGAGTCACATTTTATTACTATATGTGCTTCTCTTCTCTGTGTGCTAGGTAGACATAACAATGGGTGGTAGACCCAATAGTGGCCTCTACCTGTGGAATTCCTACACCTTGACTATCTTATTTTATTTGCTCTTGTGTCAATACTTAGTCCATGAATCATAGCACTATAAAAAGTTACATTGTTGAGCCAGGCATTGGTGGTGTATGCCTTTAATCCCAGCACTTGGGAGGCAGAGGCAGGTGGATCTCTGTGAGTTCGAAACCAGCATGGTCTACAAGAGCTAGTTCCAGGACAGCCTCCAAAAGCCACAGAGAAATCTTGTCTTGAAAAACCAAAAAATAAAAAAGGTACATTGTTATATTCTGGAGTTTTCCCATCTACTAATCACCTATTTGTGTGTATGATGGGTTAAAAACTCTGTCATTGGTATTGTGATGTTCTTAAAGAGTTGGCTACTCAACTAGGCAGACTTAGGAATTCTCTTTAAAGAAAAAAGACAGTTACAATATGCAAATGTTAGAATTGCCAAGTTCTATCTCATACTTTTTATTGCCAGTGCTTCAGGCAAGAATGTAACATCATGTTTAAGGAAATTACAATGACTATTTAAGAATAAAAATCTAGACAGTCTAACTTAATTTTCTAAGCTATTAATTGGAGAAGACATCACAAATTCCATGTTCATAGTTATTTGCTTTTATTATATTTTACAGAGCAATGCAATGCATCAACTGAAAAAGAAATGTTTTAAATTTACATGAATTCCAATGAGGCATGTAAGAAAATACCACTGGGATTAGCATGTCTTTGTTCAAAAAATATTTATATTTGATTTTTCTATCTAACTCCAGTCTGTCCACATCAAGAATTTCTTAACATACACTCATGTCTTCTCTTCATCAGAAAAAGATGAAAGTTTGTTCCGTGTGTGTGTGTGTGTGTGTGTGTGTGTGTGTGTGTGTGTGTGTGCATGAGTGTAAAGGAAATGTTAATTTTGGTCCATGACTTGTTAATCTCTCACTGTCAAAGAATTTAGATAGAAAATGAAGATGCTAAATCTAAACAATGGAAGAAAGATAGCATCTTCAACAAATGGGTGCTGGCACAACTGGATTCGGACATGCAGAAGATTGCAGATAGATCCATATCTGTCACCATGACCAAAACTTAAGTGCAAATGGATCAAAGATCTCAACATAAATCCAGCCACATTGAATCTTCTAGAAGAGAAAGTGGGAAATACCCTTAAACGAATTGGCACAGGAGGACCACTTTCTGGACATTACACCAGTAGCACAGACGTTGAGATCTGCAATTAATAAATGAGACCTCCTGAAACTGAGAAGCTTCTATAAGGCAAAGGACACTGTCAGCAAGACAAAATTACAGTGCACAGAATGGGACAAGATCTTCACCAACCCCACATCTGACAAAATATACAATGAACTCAAGAAGCTAGCCACCAAAACATCAAACAATGAAATTAAAGTGGGGTGCAGAACTAAATAGAGAATTCTCAACAGAGGAGTCTGAAATGGCTGAAGACACTTAAGAAAGTGCTCAAAATACTTGGTCATCAGAGAAATGCAACTCAAAACAACTCTGAGATACCACCTCACACCTGTCAGAATGGCAAAAAAAAAAAAAAACCCACCACCAGTGACAATCTATGCTGGAGAGGATGTGGAGAAAAATGAACACTCCTCCATTGCTGGTGGGAGTACAAACTTGTACAGCCACATTGAAAATCAGTGTAACTATGGTAGTTGCTCAGAAAAATGGGAATCAGTCTACCTCAAGAACCAGCAATTCCACTTTTGGGCATATACCCAAATAATGCACATACACACAACAAGGACATCTGTTCAACCATGTTCATAGCAGCATTGTTTGTAATAGCCAGAACCTGGAAGCAACCTAGATGCCCCTCAATTGAAGAATGGATAGAGAAAATGTGGTACATGTATACAATGGAGTACTACTCAGCAGAAAAAAGCAATGGGATCTTGAAATTCACAGGCAAATGGATGGAACTAGAAGGAACCATCCTGAGTGAGGTAACCCAGTCACAAAAGACAAACATGGTATGTACTCACTCATATATGAATTTTAGACATAGAGCAAAGGATTAGCAGCCTATAATTATCTTCACCAAAGAAACTAGGAAACAAGAAGGATTCTAAGGGAAAAATGCATAGACCCCAGAAATGGGAAGAGGCAAGAACTCCTGAGCTAATTGGGAGCATGAGGGGAGGGGTAGCTACCAGAATGAGAGGAGGAGAAGAGGGAAGGTGGAAATGGGGAAGCAGAAATATTGTGTTGGGGGAAGAATAGAGGAGAGCAGGATGAAAGATACCATATTAGAGGGAGGCATTATAGGTCCAAGGAGAGATCTGGCACTAGGGAGATTTCCAGAGATCTACAAGGATGACAAAAACTGACAATCTAGGCAATGGTGGAGAGGATAACCTAAATGCCCTTCCCCTGTAATGAGACTGATGACTACTTTTTATGCCATCCTAGAGCCCTCATCCAGTGGCTGATGGAAGCAGGGTCACATACCCACAGATATACACTGAACTGAACTCTGGAACCTAGTTGCAGAGAAGGAGGAATGAAGATCAAAGGGTGTGGTACCAGGTTGGTGGAACCCACAGAATCAGCTGGCCGGTACAAGGGGGAACACATCGACCCCAGACTGCTTTCTGGGAGGCCAGTACAGGACTGATCTAGACCCCTGAACAAGGATGTCAATTAGGAGGCCTCAGCACTCTAGGGGACCCCTGGTAGTGGATTAGTATTTTTCCGTGGTGTAAGAAGGGACTTTGAGAGCACATCCCATGTGAAGGGATGCTTTCTCGGCCTGGACACATGAAGGAGGGCCTAGGCCCAGGCCAGGATGATGTGGTGAACTTTGGGGAGCCCCTATCGAGGGCCCTACCCTGCCTGGGGAGTGGAGGGTGGATGGGGTGGGGGGTAGGGAGTAGGGTTGAGGGGAGGGGAGGGTGAGGGGATTGACATGTGAAACAAGCTTGTTCCTAATTTGAACTAATAAAAAAATTACAAAAAAATGAAGGTTACTTCTGAAAGTTGCATGGCAAAAATAAAAGATCTCTATCTTTCAGAACAAGGGTACCTATGTCTGGTAATGGAATCTAAGAACTGGCTCCTGTCAAAGTAAGTGATAGCGGCAGTGTATCTCCAGTGACTCCAAGCAAGAGCATGCTCTATGACTTTATTGGCAGAAGGACCTAGGGTCAGTTATCTTATTTGAGAAAGTGGAAGCTTCTCAGGTTAGCTTAGTCTGTTTTGACCAGGAAAAACATAAACAACTTTCTTCATTTGAACAGTAGAGGAGCTATCACTACACTTTTCTTCTGTACATTCATGTAATGAGTGCTTCAGGCTTTGCAGGCTCCATGTTCAATGTAACAAATACTCTGATTTGACCTTAGAGTGAAAAGTCAGCTCTCGTTCTATACAGGTGAATACTAGTGACTGAAAACTTCACTTATCAAAGCAGAGTATGTGTAGCTACAGTTAGATGGCCTATACTCTGGCCTGGAATTCGCCTTTGCAACATGTTCTAAGTTAGTAAGATTGGTAATAATTTTGCCTTTGAGATCAGACCTTATTGAGTAACTTAGACTTGCATGAAAGCCATAATCTTCTTCCCTCAGCCTCTCAAGTGTTAGGATGAAAGGGGTGTGCCACTAGCCACCCTAGTTTACATAAACAATTTGTTAAAATGAAGAATTGTGTTAGCCACATTTTGTACGCCCTCACCTAGATCCACTTTCATCTAACAGATAGGTGAGATATAGTTGCCATTCTAGCAATATTTCCATTTCTAGACATGCACAGGATTTAAATGTGCAAAACATCTGAATGAGGAATAGCCTGGAGTAAGGTGCAGTTAGTAGAATTTACCTGTAAGAACCACCTAAGTTGTGGGACGCTGAAAAATAGATGCAAAGGCAGAAGAACTATAGGCATGAGAACTGATCTAACCTCATTACCATAATGGAAGGCCAATCACAGAATTCATTAGTCATTTGTAATATAATAACTTACAGAGTATTAACTGCAGACCAGGCAGTTTTTCATCAGGGACTAAGGGGGAAAGAATGAACAGGTCATTGTAGAAGGACAAATGTTAAGTCCTACACTTTAGCATAGTAGCAATAGCTGGACACTATTGAGATTCAATGTCAGACTCTATGGATACAATCTTACTTGAGTTTCAGAGTAACTCTTTGAAATAATGGTACATGTACTTGGGGTGTGTGTGTGTGTGTGTGTGTGTGAAGGGGGTATAAATAACATGAATTCTCTTGCACAACACTATCCAATTAGTTATGAGCTGAGCTTCCTAATGTCTTCTTAAGTACATTAAAGACATATTTAGATAAAATACCAGTGATTTGGTCTAAGTGAGATGTTACAATGGAAGTAAAATTTCTCTGAAATTTTTCATGTGTGCTAAAACTTTATACTGATATCTGCATTTTTCTCTAAAGGGTTGTGTACTTTTACTTATCTCAAAAACATTAATCCCAGCTTTTTATGAAGACTTTCTATTTTACAATAAATCCTTGAAGAGCTGATGCTACTATTTAATGAAGTTTGTGATGTAACAGCTTCCTCACATATTCTTGTCATGGACCTCAGTGTGTGAATTAAATACATTAAGGAGTCTGCACATACAGTTGTTCTTTAATATATACACGTGGGCATGTATACACACACACACACACACACACACACACACACACACACACATACACACACACACACACATACACAGACACATATATTTGCTGAATTTAACATGGTTGAGATTCTTCAAGAAAGAGAACATGGAGCTAAATACCTAGGGGGGTGGTAGACACTGGGAAGTGATAAGAGAGGGTAAGCCATGCTCAAAAGATAGTGTATAGAAAAATATTTTAATAAGAAAAAGTAGAACTAGATTGATCACATGGCCCAGATGTAAGCAGCATTTTCTTGCTCTGACCACCTGCTCCCAAATAACAAGTAGCCACTTCCTAAATAACTGACTTGGAGACTTATTAATTACAAAAACATTTGGCTGACAGGTCGTGATTGTTGTTAACTAACTCAAATTGACCCTCAGTTTTTAATCTGTGCCATGTGGCTTGGTACTTTTTCTCTGTACAGCTTGGTCATCTTTGTCTCTCTGTGTCTGCCAGCTACTCTCTGACTCCACCCTTTTTTATCCCAGTATCCTGAGTTTGGTTGCCAATTAGCTTCTTTATTAACCAATAAGAGTAATACATATTCACAGTGTACAGAAGGATTATTCCACAGCACCCAGGTAGCTGTACCACTTTTGGGCATATACTTAAAGGATTCTGTATCTTACTACAGAGGTACCTTCTCATTCATATTCATTGTTGCTCCACTCAGAATAGACATAGAATGGAAACAACCTAGATATCCAACTTATAGAAGGAAAAAGAATATATGATATATTTACACAATGAAATGCTGAATAGCTATAAAGAAACTTGACACTATGAAATTTGAATGTAAATGAATAGAGCTGGAAAAAAGTACTTCTAATTGAAGTAACCTAGATCCAGAAAGAGAAACATCATATTTTCTCTCATCAGCAGATGTTGTCTGCTTCAGATAAGTGTATTCCACATGGAATACCAACAGGGAATAAGAAATTAGTAAGAGGCAAATGGGGTAGATTTAAAGTGAGGGGAAAGAGAGTTCAGTGGTATTTCTTGACAGGAGTTTCTTTTTTTTCCACTTGCTGATATTAAGGGGTTAGACATTAGACATTGTATATTTCCATCATGCTCAGCTGAGTTATCTTTGAACAAAAAATAATAAAGGAAACAGCAACATCAGGTTCAAATCTATAAAAAGCTCTTGTGCCTTCTGAAGATTCTTTGTACATTGTTCTAAAGCATGACTAAGACAGGATAAGAATACTGGATTTTCTCATACTTCATCTGACATTTATGAGTAGAGAAAATGACTGGAACCATGCTTGACCCTGATACAGATATGCCTATCATCTACTCCCTTAGAAATATTACAAAGAGCATAAATGAATGCATTATCTAAGGAAATTTAAACAAACAGCATGCATTTTGAATAGTTAAAATAATAAGAACTACAAACCAAATGTTTCTTGACAGCTATGTGGAAAGATATAAGACACTTCCTAGCATGTGCAAGACCCTAGATTCCCCCCTCAACACTTCAGAATACAAACAAAACTAGTATGATTTCAAAACAAAACATCACTCCATTGTTTTAAAATTTTCTAATCCCAGTGAAAATAAAAATTTTGAATCATGATGTATATGAATAGTTATTGAATATTGTTTCTAGAAGTTTATTTTAAATCAAAATAGATGTGTATAATTTAGAGAGGCTTCCAAGACATCTATAAGAATCAGAACTGTTTAGATTAGAGGCACTGGCATTGGAAATACATGTTTGGAAGTGTTTCATGGAAAAGCAAGAGCTTTTTTTTTCCTTTGGAAAGGTGACACCAACAACTACTGAAATAATTTTAAAGCTTTTTCATCTCTAGAATTTCCTGCTCACATCTTTGCATTTAGTTTATATTTCTATTTATCATCATCACTGTCAAGCCACCATCTCGAGAAGGTGAACTCTAGTCTCAGAGAAAGCTGGTTATTTGCAAGAAATCTCACAAAGGAAAATTAGGACATTATTGAAATTTAACAAACCCATTTAAATAAAATTCATATGTTCTTACTTCAAAATCACATGTAAGAGATCATCACCAAAGCTAAACACACAGTGTGGCCTTGATAAAGCTACTATTTTGCCTGCGGCACAACCCACATATTTTACCAATTAAATAAGTAGGGAAAATTATAGTCAATTGTTAAAAGATGTATATTCCTATGTATGTTTAAAAAGCCCTTCCAAGTTGGCATGTATATATGAGAGAAATAGCGAGAAAAATCTATTTAAAATATATTAATAATAATTTGCTCCATACAAATATTACCAAAAACATGATTGAGATTCGTTGTACTGATAAAGAAAAAAATTGTGATTTTCCTGTTGATGTTAAATTATTACAACTATAATGAAAGAAATCAAAAGTCAGAAGAAATAACATCTGTTGCTGTTTATTTGGACCAAGTAGCTGGATTTATGTATTTCTGCTACTTATTTACTTTCTAGCTTAAAATCTTTTCATATACAGCAATCTTCATATGTATTTACTTTGGCAATATTTAGAATATATTTATCAATATCTACTCATTTGCAGATATAAACATAAAATACAGAACTGTGATGTTTGAACAGTAAAATGTTTCAAGTTTCATGGCAGCAGATCCTCAGCTACCCACTTTTTGTGCTATGCCACAAGTACAAACACTACAGTCACTTTTCTTTTTTAGGAATAACACCATTGAAAAATACAATGAAAACCCCTGAGATCAAAATAACATAAATCTACTTTCCATATGATGTTCTTTAATTAACATTAGTAATTTAATTTATCTTTTTAGAACCAGCAATATCCCTGTTATATGGAAATCTAGGGTCTAATGATCCCTTAGACCCTTTCTTTGAAGACATACTTTAAATGAGTTATTTGGAAATGATGCATATAAGTTTACTGACTAAATTTTAATGATTTTCTTTTGGTTTCCTAACAGGAAAAGTATTTTCTATTATTTTATTTGCATATGCTTAAGAGAAATTGTAAATAATTTCTGTAAGAGATTTGCATGAAGTTAAAACAGCACATGATCCAGGTACTCTAGTCTCATACTCTGAAACTTTCATTAACCATTAATTTTTTCTAGTCAAATATTGTGGCAATATTTTATATTTTAAAAGATTTATTCATATTTTTAAATTTTAATGTAAAGTATATGCACTTTGTTGTTGACAATTTTAAAAGACATCTAAAAATATAATGTTTATCACCATTTAGAGTAACTATTTTTATATATTGTTTGAATTTAAAGGAAACTGCACAGATAGTGTTTTTAGTGGCAAAGAAGCCTTTACTGAGTTTCAATGACTTGTAGAATCATTTTGAAAGGAAATTTTCATCAACTTTTGTCTTTGGTAGATTTAACACTTATATTAGGACTGCTTTGAAAGACAGGCATATTTATCTTTATAAAGTTTTCTAAAAATCAATACAAAAAAAGAAATGATTGATGATACTGTATCAACCTGACTTTCATGTATTTTCCCTCACAGGAAATCTGTACTTTAAAGGCTATGTGTTGGAGGGAACACCTGTGCAGATAACTGTGCGTTCCGGAGGAAGGGTGGAGGACACAAAGGTATATGGATCCTTGAGACAAAGACTAGTAAATGGATGATGAGTGAACAAAATCATTGGGAGATTACTGGTGGCATTTGAGGGACTGGATAGGTGTATCAATGGTTAGGGACACTTTCTTGTCTTCCAGAGTTCTAGTTTCTTTTCCACTTTCACACACTGGTTCATCACCTGTAAGCTCCAGTACCAGGGTCTCACCCTCCTCTTTTGGACTACAAAGTTCACTGCACACACATGGTAAACACACAGATAATCAGGAAGACATGAACAGATAAGTACAAAAAAGAAAAACTGCAATTTAAAGGTGACATTTTAAATATAGAGTTACAAACACCAGATGTTTAAAAAAAAGTATTTTGTAGCTGTTTTTGGCTCTGCTACTTTTTGTATATGGAACGGGAAAAACTGATTTGCACATAACAATAGAATCATTGTATTTAATCTTTAACATCATCATTATTAAAATCTCTGCTGTTACCTTATATTTAGGCTTATAAAGATATATATGAGAAGAGTGAACCTAATTGGCTTACTATTTATGGATAGGGAAATGATAGAATTGAAGTTTTGAAGTAGTTTCACAGTCTTTATCAGCTGTGATTAAATTTAATTATGTTCATAGCCATCCTGAGTCATCTCAGATGCATATTTCTTCTTTGAACAAATATATTGCTCAATTGTTTGCCTTAGATGGAATTAGCTGAATTAGTTTGAATTGAAAATTACAAACACACCATGCAAGGTACCCGGGAAGGGAGAAATGTTGGTCAATAGCTACAAAAACATAGTTAGATGGGAAGATAAAGCTGTAGTGATCTATTGTAGAGGAAACATATAATAAAAATATATACTGAAAATACAAACCTTTCACTTCAAAAAAGTGATAAATACTTAGGGTGATAGAGATTAATTACCCAGCTCGGAGGACTCCTGAACTGCATCCTTATGTTGAAATACCCAGTACATACCATGAAAACATGCAAATACTTTCAATGAAATTTTTAAAAATTGAAAGCTTCTCTTTATCTTTTTTTTGAAGTTGTGTGACATTGCATTTGAAACAGATGGAAAATCAATGAGAAAATCAGCCAGTGAGCAAAGCATGCATGAGACAATCAATGCAGTGTGAAATAATCACACTGTTTCTATGGAAATCAGAAGGAAATAATAATGAAAGAAACGGCAGAATGTGATGGAATAAATTTGGAGCATTCACATTAGCAGAAAATGATAGTTTTAAGAACCCGGGCTTTATTTGCATTGAGCACTTATGAATTTCCCTTTTACTTTAAGTCATTATGTGTTCACTCTGCCATGTATATTATAAGCTGCCGATTGAATAAGATGTAGAAAAGTTCTCAATCCTATATTTGTACATATTGCTTTATAAAAACAAACTTTATATGCATGTCTTTTCATTACTTGCAATGGGAGTTTTTCTTTTTTATATAAAATATCATTTAAGCTTTTCTATATAGATGGTTTTTCATCATACTAAGAAACTACTGTCAAAAGAGTATTAATGCAGAACATTGCATATTCTTTTCTATACCTAAGATTATGAAATTTTTACTTAAGCAATATAAATAACATTGATGATACTTTAAAATGCACATTTCTGATAACTGAAACAAAATTATGACTTACATAAACTTAGAACATAAAACAATGATATTTATCTTTCATTGGTAAAAATGACCTTTGCCTGTTCAGTTATCTTGGAAACCTTTATTTTCACCAGCATCTTGAAAAAGGAACCAGAACTTTGGACAAAGAATGGCCTTTTAGCTTAGTGACTGAGAACAGTTGTCTCTGCACACAGCTATGCTTCTTCAGAGTTCCACTGCAAGTCAGTCCTTCCAGCTCAGTCTTCTACTCAGATTTATACTTTGTTCAATTTTGTAAAATTTTCATTAGGGCTGTCACAATCAAACAATTTGTTACCCATTGCTTATTAGTTTTGACGTTGTATTTTGAAATATGTGCTAAAGTTTTTAAAAGAAAGGATATTTGGCAAAACCAATTCTTGGATGCAAGGCGTGGCACGTAACTAAAATCCTGACACCCAAGTGGCTGAGGCAGAAGGATTAAGAAAGTCCATGGCCAGATTTTGTACATAGTTGATCTCAGTTTCAAAAAAATCAAAACAAATAAAAAAGAATTGCAATTACATAGATCATACCAGAATCTCTCAGAAATGTGATTTTATACTGCATTTGGATGTTATTGCCTGGCTAAACTTGTCTTGCTATTAGGCTAATAATGACAATCAGAATAAAAATATGTCATTAGCCCCAGCTGTTCCAAGTCAGGCATGTGTATTATCTCTTCCACTCCTGATCTGCACATTTAAATTTATATGAAAAGTTCTTCTTAATAAACTTCAGTTCTGTTCCAAAATAAAAATAATAAACATGTAGTAGCTATATAGTTGATCGATACATACTCTTTTGAAAATACCTGAGAAGTTCTTTTCATTTTTGTCTAGAAGAAGGGTGATTTATTACAACAGACAGTTTGACATCTGGCCTGTAAAACGTAATCTCACTGTTGTATAACCACAGTTGACAGTAGATATATATGCTGAGAGATTTTTTTTTTCATCTGGTTTCTTGGTCTTTCAGATTGCAGCCTTTGTTATGTATCATGGAGGTCAGTAAGATGGATAAATATAGCAAAAAGCCAATTAGAAAAGTTGCTATGATGATAGCTTTCATAAGTGAAACTGAAAAAAAGTCTTCTTATGGGTATTCATTGGGTCTGACAGATGGGATTGGGCACTGCATTGTCACAGCATCTTTCTGGCCAGGAAGCAACAGCTTACGTCTTAGTTTATGTGGGCTGACAAAATTTTCAAAATAAAATAGGCAATAGGCGACATGTGTTCAGTGTTAACTACTGCCTTTGTGCTTCGTGTTGCAGTAAGAATCTGCCTCAGTTTACTAACCATAGTCTCTAGAGATTTGGGTTGACCAATGGCAAGAAACGTTAGTATAAGAGTGTGGGACACCAGCTTTAGAAGCTCAATGGGGTGAAGCATAGAGAAGGTGGGCAGTTTCTCACTTTATGCTTATCTCTGGGTTGTTTTGAAATAATAGCACACAGTTACATGACATGCTCCATGGTGTGCCAAAGAACAAATGTCCCCGCTTGTGTTTTTCTTCAGCCTCAGCTGCGTTACTAACCAAGAGCTTGTATGTATACATAGAAGCCCAGAAACTCCTGAGTGTCATTAAGGAATCCTTAACTGACTCAGCAAATCAGGTCAGCATCCGTGCTTCAGATCAGGTCTGAGGCCATTCAGTCTGGACTTGAGCATAGTTACAACCTTTAATCATGAAGGGGTAGATAAAAGGTATTCCACACACCTTGGATTTGAAATGTATCCAACATTACTAAGCATGAGTCTCATCCAATATTATGTTAGAGAGGAAGGGCTATGGAATATATATATATATATATATATATATATATATAATATATATATATATATAATTGTTGTTGTTAGGAAATTTGACTGTTTTTTAGAGAAAGTGATCTGATTCTATATGTCAGACTTTGTTTATAATTTCCTTTACAATCTTTTAACTGTAACTACTTCATTTTGACTGCTTTCTGCAGAATGGACACTTTGTACATCTGACCATCCTATCTCACCTTTTAAGTGCTAGGGTTACAGATGTGTGCTGCTCCAGGATTGCATATTGACATTCTCTTATATGAATCCAGGGCTTTGTGCATGCCAGATGAGACCTCTGCCAACTGAGACACATTCTCAGTCTGCTTTATTGCTTTGTATGTCACTTAGATTTACTGATATCATAACTTCCCTTATTTTCACAAGGTATTAAACCATTTAACACTTTTTCTTCTTGGTTTTCCTTTGCACCACTATCCAAATGCCTGTTTTTCTCATTAAGAAAATTCATGGAGCACTACAACAACAGACTGGAAGGTTCTGTACATATGGTAACTCACAGACTTATAGGCTGTTCCAGAGAAACATAGGCATGGAATTTTTTCCCCACATGGATGCATACCTAACTATCTGTGTCACTGGGTTTTCAATGGGGCTAGAGAGATATCTCTGAGACAGCTATTCCACTGAAGTAATACAGAAGCATAACCCTGGCTGCCAGTATTGGCAGAATAAGCATGGTAAGGATATTGCATTTCAGACATCAATAGGAAGAATCCTCACTAATGCCTTTGTCAATATGGTTCCCATGTCCTAAGTGGCACTCATAGGTTTTCCATTTCTACTTCACTCAAGTTCAGCTTTGTTAGAAAAAATAATATTCCTGATTGCTCTTAGTGTGGAGAAAAGTTGTTTTCTTAGCTATCCAAGACGGAGTGAAACAATCTGTTTCCTAGCTTCAGAGCTATTGGCTACCTGCAGCTCCTTAGTTTTTCTGGGTTTGAAATTTGGGATATATTTTACCTAGTAAGGCTCATTTAAGAAACTTAGGACATATAACTGAGGCCATTTAATTGACTACTTTCCTTCTGAATGAGAAATAAGGATAGAATAATTGTACTAAGCCATCAAGTGAGTTGCAAGTTTGCCATGAACTATGTGTCTTTAGACCTTTGTTCTTTTTGGCAAACTTATATGATCATACTGATTGTCTGAGATCACATTGATTTATAAATAGAATTGTCAAGACCTAGAGGCCAATATTTCCAACTATCCCTCAATTAGAACTAAGGAAATAATGATGTTTGTCCATGCAACTCCTAACTTAGTAATTAGGATGAGATTTCTGTCCATCATTAGCCACACAGGCTACTCTGTCTACCAGACACCTTCACTTTGCCATTATTATGTGCTACTTTCTTACATAACTTCCTAATTTTTAAAAATTTTTTCTTAAAATACAGAGGGAAGTTGCAATATAATGTACCTTACAAAACAGATAAAATGCTGTCTCTTGGAATTTTTATGTGGTCAATTGCTAAAGAAACTGGATCTCTGCCAGAGCAGTAGGGTACTCTTTGTTTCATCTGGTTCAACAAATATGATTTCAGGGGATAATTAACAATGCTTTAACATTTTATTCTTCCAGAATGTTATATTTGACTGTTGAATATTTTACAAAATGATAACTCACTTCAAAACTCATTTTGTTCAGCTTATAAACTGTCTTCTTTGAAAGGATGTGTTTTCAAAGTTCTGATGAAACCAGTGCAGTAGATTTGACTTGCTATGTGTGCTTTATGGTGTCATTTATGGAAGTACAGCTCCTCTCTGTCACCAGTGTCACTGCTTTGGGATGTTTCTTTTTGACATGTTTTGTATTTTATAAGGAGCAGCACTAACAAATTTAGATGAAAATGTATATGAAGTGATTGATATTCATTAAATTGATGGAAGATGACCAATGAGCTGCTGCATGTTGATAAGGGACTTGGACAATCAGAAACTTATTACATTTTCAAACTTCTAAATTTACACACTTTGATCATGACTACAGTTCTCTTGATGAAGTACTTTATTCTTCCAGCTAAGAAAAAGTCCTCAAATCCTCTAAATAGATACAAAGATTTTCTTCCCTGTTTTCCCTTTGATATGCTGAACATTCATTTTAACATTCACAAAAGGAATTTTTCACTAAATTTCAAAAAATATGAGTAGCTATAGAATAATATTTCATATTTTAGTTTCAAATTAATCCCTACTGAGTACAAGTCATACTGTGCAAACAAAGCTTATAGGATTTTACTCACTGTAGGCTTCTGGAGCATGGTTCTAAAGATGTATTTTGAATAAGCCCAATTTGGCTTTGTTAGTTTATATTTTGGTGCTGCTCCATTTATTTCTTAGCTCTCATTACTATAAGACAGCAAATTTTCTCTTTGCTCTCCTTTTCAAAAGAGATTCCCTACCACTATTTCAAATCTAACTGCATAGACCAACAAAAAATAAAAAAGGAGGTAGATAAGGAAGAAGACAGACAATGATTATCCCTGCTCCATGAAAGAAAGCTCCTACAGTCTGTTCAATGGGATTTTAGGTTCTAAAAAGTTTTCTAACACTAAAAGAAGTCTCTTGTGTGATGAGAGTATTGCTTGCTTGCTTGCTTGTTTGTTTTAGTGAAACTGAGAAGTGTTAGATTGCTCAGTGGCCAGAGCACTTGTTTTCCGAGTAAGGGGACCCAAGGTCCCCATTTAGAATCTCTAACATACACATAAAATGTAGGGCTCAGCAATGATACCTGACATCATTAGGTCAGAATTTCCTGTCTTGGTCCAGACATCTGCATGCCCAGCATCCAATTATCATAGTACAGTTAGTAAAGACAGAATTTGATAATTAGTGATGCTCAATAAAGGATTGGTTCTTTTTCTCCATCAATTAAAGGCAAAAAGACAAGAAAATGGCACTGTGAAAAGTGGTCCCCATCTATACCTGGAACTGGGTCTCTGTACTCCTGTAATTCCTAATTGGCATGGAGAAAAGTGGATGCCTCAGTCTACTCTCCATTTTGTGCTATGGTAGATTCATAAAGGCCCAACCTAGGTGATGGGAAATGGGCTAGGTTCCTGAGAAATAGAAACTTACTGCCAGTGACAAAAAGCCACAAAGAAAGGAAAGGTTACTCTTAATTTTTTGAAGTAGAAAGCCATAAAAATATTCAGACTATGAATATAATGTTCCCCCTTAGCACACCCAAAGGACCCACTGAGAAGCTGGCCAGGGAACTAGGTGCTTCGGGAACAATGAAGAGATCTGTGATTCTTGATAGTATTATTCATTGTATCCTACATCTCTTATGAAAAAAACTTATAAAAGAGAGGCTCTATTGTCAGTGTTCTATGTGTTGTAACTGAACACTGTAGGTATAAATAAGCAAACATGGTATTGCCCAATAAAATAACATATATTTCAATAAAATACAATACTCATTTTTAAAACTTATGTACCTTAGTTAATAAAGTTTTTATTCAGAGAATAGAGCAAAATCAATAGAATTTAAAAGGAGAAAATTAATGAATTAATATACATATTCTATACATATACAACTTCTTTTTATACTTTTCCTCTGCTGGTGCAGAGGAAAGTCCCTGCACCAGCAACAGAATTTTAAATTTCATAATGTCTATGACACTGTGTTTGGCTATGTGATGTTGTAGGTGTGAAAAACTTAGGGCAGCTCAGTGCTACAGTGGGCTGGGAAATTCTTGTACTGTGAGAGCAGTAGAGCTGGGCCAAGGGAATAACTTCCGTCTTAAAAAATCTGTCTCTAAATATGGTAATTTTCCTGAAATGCCATCATTATGCATTTGGAAGTTAATAAAAGTGTTATAGCTATTCACAGAAGCAATAACTCAAACACTTTCCTCATTTGCATTATTGTTGGGTGATTGGTATCACTATTAGTCTTGTCTTTCATTTTTCTTTTGTGCAGTGTGAACATGCAGAGTTGCTTTGGAATTGAAGCATCTGTCTTTATTCTCGAATGCATTTTTGCATTCAGCAAGGATAAGGGAACTCTGAAAATGTATTTAAACACAGTCATTTTCTATACATAACAAAAATGGGCATGCTGATTGACTTAATAATTGTAAATATATATGCTAATGATGATAATTTCCCTACTGTGGCTGTTGGCACAGGCAAAGGCTCTCCCTTCACCTTTACTCATCCTTCCATTTCCCCAACTGTCTCTTTTGTTCTTATATTTTTATTGTCTCTGTTCTTTTTAGCTTTGTCAGCTCTGTAGAAAATATATTTGAAGACAGGCATGTTGTTGATCTCAGTGGATAGATAGTTTTTCTGAGAGATTTTCCAAAAACAAAGGGAAATGTGTTAAAAAGAATTTGCCTAATTCTTTTATTTCTAAGTATAGATTATTCAATGGGACTTTGGTCACCTTTCTGGGCAGTAATTTGGCGAAAAATCACTATAATAATAAGCAGATTTTTTTCAAAAGCAAAAGCACACTGTTTTATGAATTCTTAGATGAAAATATTTACCTCTAGTTATCTCATAGCAAACTAACCAGAGCACTGAAATTTTTAAAAAATGTATAAATGTGAGACTGCAACCAGAGAGCCAAAAATAGTCAGTGGGTACTTCTGGAGAGATTTGTCTTGACTAAGCATCACAAAAAACTTCAGGCAAAACCCTGCACCAGGTGAGCATCTATTAAGAGTTTTCATATGCATTTACAATAGCCATATTAAGATAGACAGGTTTGACATTCCTTTGAGTTCCAAGATTTGAAAGACAGATAGGAAGATTACTTGAACTCAGGAATTTGAGACCAATCAAGCAACCTAAGAGGAATCTGTTTCCATTTTAGTAGGTATTTACAATGAAGAAGTAAACAAATGAACTAAAGCAGTCATGTTTGGGGTTAGAAAAGAAAGAAAAGATTACATGGCACCTACCAGATGTCTTGGTATCTCATACCTCTAATGCTATCACTCTGGGGACTGAGACCCTCAAATAAAGATTTTGAGGGTATCTCTGGCTACCCAATCAACATTCATCTTAAAGGCAATGATATTAGAGCAGACCAGAAGAGAAGAGAATAAAAAAGAAGAAATAAGAGGAAGAGAGGGGAGGAGAGGAAAGAAAAGGCAAAGAGATTGTAGAGTGTAAACAACCCTTGGGTAATGAAATTGTAAAGAGAAAAATGGACTGGACAGAGCTGAGCTGAACAGGTCAGGATGTCTTCATTCAGTGCTTCCTTTACAAGAGAGGCAGAAGCTTAAACACTAGAAAGAAGAATACCTGAGAAAGGATAACTGCCATACAATTAGGCATCTTTGTTTCAAATTGTTGCTTATCTAAGTAAAATTTTTGCCCTCCTCCTGCTCTCGAGCGCACGTGCACACACATACACACACACACATACACACACACACACACACACACACACACACACACACACACACACACACACACACACCCCACTCAGAGAAACTGAGAGATAAGGACACTAATTTCCACCTTAACTGGTAGTCATGACAAAATACCAGACACTAGTTGGCTTAAACAACAGAAATTTATAAACTGAAAAGTTGAAGATGAGGTTACCAGAAGAATCAGGTGCTAAAGAGCATTCTTTCCTTGAGTATAGATGGCTGTTTCTTACTACATTTTCTTACTACATTTTCAAGTGGCAAGGGGAGGAAGATTACTGATATTTCTTCTTCCAAAGGACTCAGGTCACCATTTCACCTTAACCACGTACTTCAGACCCTCTCTTCAGCAAAGCCACTTGATCACTGAGAATCACACAATCTGCTCAACAGCTGAGACAATATCACAATTATATACAAAACAGTTTCTTGAGGTCTGCCAGTTTCCTGAGAAGAACATTACTGGATTGTAAATCTGGAATGAAACTGTAATTTTCATCTGAGGGAGGCAGAAAAATAGTTTACAAAAGTCAAGTTTTCTAAATCAGGCTAGGTACCACATTCCTGTAATCCCAGTGACTAAGGAGGTTAATCAGAAGGACTGCCCCAACCTGGAAGACTTATCAAGATCTGTCTCAAAATAAAATCATCAAATACAAATCAGCTGAACAATAAAAGGTTGTTATCTGGCTTAGTGGCAGAACTGCTGCTTAGAATACAATGGGCCCTGGGTTCAGTGGATAGTACCAACATTTAAGGCAAACACTGATTTAAATTTTGCATTAAGGGTTGGTGATTCACTCCAATCTATGTATAAAGAGTTGTACACTTCTCTTGAGTACCACAGAGAGTACATACATTGCATGATGCTTAAATAAAGTAGGGATGTTAAATCTGTCTTTGAGCAATTGTTTTTTCATGATAAAATATTCAAATACCTTTCTTTTAGACTGTCAAAATGCATGGTACATAATACTCACCTATGCTCAACTGACAATGCCGTAATCTACCAGGACATCTTAGATTCTTAAAAAGTCCTGGAAATTTAACATTGCTGAAATCCAAGGAGCTTTTGGTCATTTCTTCATGAGGTCACATGTTTTTAATGGTGGTAATGAATACTTCTTAATAGGCCAGTCACTCAGCTAGAGCTGCAAAGACAACTTAACCTGATGTGGAAGGTTGACTGATTTGGTGTTTTGTTTGTTGTTGGATAGGAGAGTATCTCGGTTTAAGAGGGATTTACTGTGACTGTAAGGGCAGAGGCTAAATGCCCTAAAACTATACAATTTCTAAAAAGGAGATGTATGTTCAGGAAAAAAAATAGGCTCTGAAAGTGAGACTTTTTTTTTTTTTGTTTTACAAGACAGGTTTGGAGCCTATCCTGGCACTCGCTCTGGAGACTAGGCTGGCCTCGAACTCATGGAAATCCACCTGCCTCTGCCTCCCGAGTGCTGGGATTAAAGGCATGTGCCACCAACGCCCAGCTGAGACACTTTTCTTTACAAACAGAAATTTCTTTGCTATTTATTCCAATTCTTGGCCACTTGAATCTTGTCAATGACAAGTCTGAAAACAACATGCTGTAGTTTAAAAATAAATGCATGTGCAAACTGTCTTTTAGTTAGTAGTCCCAACACAGAACAAAGGATGTAAAAAGCAGTCAGACAAAGCTTAGAGTTTCCATGATTTACCTTTCTGAAGACTGTTGTAGAATGAAGCATACATGAAATACTTTTCCTATAACAGGAAAAAGTTTTGTAGAAGTTGTAATCTATTAGCATAGCCATGTGTTTCGAGCTCCTATAGCCAATCCACAGTTGTGAGGAGCAGAGGAAACCCCAAGTGTGTTAAATTGCAAGTGAAGGTTTCTTGTTGATAAGAACTGGCCATGACAAGAAGATGGCTTCAGACCCATGGGAAAGTGGTAAAGCCTTCTACTTGTCCTGAGGATGAGACTCAGAGGGATAGCATTGCCTTCTTCTGGTCAATGAGTGGATCTTCATAGTGTGTGCAGGAAATGTCTACCATAGCTTTCCCCATCCTCTGTGTTTACAATCTGAAGACTGCTCCCGACAGCTATTGCTCCTACAAAGATTAGCTAAATCTCTAGATCCAGCTGTGCACTAGGTAACCTACCTCAGTGTTCAGATATATACCATAAACTCCATCTCCTTGTTTATCTGTATGTAATAACCCTGCCTCTGTATTCAGCTATATGTAATAACCTTCTATGTTCAATTCTACAATAAAAACACTGAGCTTTCGGATGCTAAGTAATCTCCATCAGAGTTCCCAATCCACCCAACTCCAGATTAACCCACCTTTTCTGTGTCCTAATGTCTGTCCTGCCTTCATGTCTGGTCCTTGAAAACAATGCAAGAACTTGGCACAGAATAGTATCTGCATAACCGTAGGTTGGACAGGACAGTGTTTTTCCGTCCCTGAGAGACTGAGGGAAGTGGAGTAATCTGTTACATGACAAAGCAATAGGAATAGCCAAGAGATCAAAGAATATTTCAATTTTAAATAAACCTCACAGTCTAATTGCTCATATTTTCAATCAGAAATGAAGAGTGATGTTCAGAGGATTTAAGAAATTTTGAAAAAGTTAACACAAGATGCATATATTGCCAGATTCACCATTAGAACTTTGTTTCATCTTGGGCTTTGCTATTTGAAAGTGAATTTTCTTCCACAACTCATGTGGTTGAATATACACTAGCATATAAAAACTTCAATCCTGTGCCAGTGCTGGGGCTCTGGCTAGAGTTAAAGAGTGTTTTGTTTTGTTTTGTTTCCTATAACTAGGTTAATGAAATTAGATTAGCTTGTGTTTTTACTTGAAGTTTGTTGTACTTGGTGTAAATTTTTCTAAGCCATTGGCCCAAGGATGAAAACTATGAGGAACAAGCACCTCTCAAGTCAGCCTCAGCCACTTGCCAAGAAACCATGTTACCAACAATTGAACAGTAGCACAGAAATTTCAAAATTGTCTACCAACATAAATACACTAATTTAAAGAGGGTGATATGATTAATTTCATATTTTGATCCTCCTTGACTCATATGGAACAAGCCTTTATCACCAAACCTGTCATAGTCAGCACTAGTGTGACATGCCTCAGATGCACAGGTCGTGGGGACTTGCAGTTGATCTCAAAGACAATTGCCTCCACAAATCCATAACCCTGTGGTCTTCATCCAAACTTTCTCAGTTCTCACTGTTTTGCATTGATTTCTTGCCTGACAGTATATTTGAGAAAATATGTTACTCTAAAGCAATTTTATATCTTTAAGGCAATTTTAGCTTCTGAGATGAAATGCTACAGTAATATTACACAATATCAATTACTTTTTAGTGAGAATATCTCAGATTTTAAGTCTCTAATCACTAGATATAAATGTAGTATGTTCTTCAGTAACATTTCTCTGGCTATGTTTCATAGGTTACCTGAGACCCCTTGACTTCTTCAGGACTACCTCATCATATGAGAAATGTCCCGACCTTCTGAATTTAATAAAAGAGCTTTAGCCAGCCTTTGTATTTCATATTTTACATTGTATTTAAATGACTTCTCAAATAAAATTTCTGTTCTTGTTTTCTTTTCTAAGTTTTATTCTATTTATATGCTATGCATACATACACACATATATGCTACATTTGTAGTATATGCTAGGCTATATATTATGTGCATATATATATGGAATATAGGTATATATGATGTATATGTGATATGTATGGCAGACACATATTAGACATAATGACACATATGGTAAAATAAGAACCATTTGATGAAACTTTTATTCTCTGAGCCATCTGCTAGCCATCTGTTATTAACCTAATAAATCTATGATATATATTAATTGTATTTCTTGCTTCACTTTATTTGTTGGATTTAAGACAGGGCCTCTCTATATAGCTCAAGCTAGTCTTGACCTGACCTCAATACTATCCATCATTCATCCAAGAGTTGGGATTACATGTGTGCTCCATATTTCCTAGTTTATTTATTGTATTTCTAAAATTCCATATTTTATGATTTTTCTTAAATAAGCATAGAGTTTATTATCTTCACAGTAATTCAAGCTTTATTTACAACTCTTGAAAAATTTTAATGACAAATTGTTTAAATGTGTATGTTCACATAGATGCACGTATATCTATTTCCTCAGCAAATCTAGTTTGCATTTATCTAGGTTTAGAAAATTGTCATGTGGTTCTTGTTTTGCCATTGGTAGTTGCAGATCCATCCCTTAGTGGCTCTGTTTACTATTAGAGTGGATAAGCACAGACCATTTAAGTGCAGTCTGCTTTAGCCATAGTAGTTCGCTTCAGTAGTTGTCTGTACAAGACAAATGCATCCTAACCACCTCATCAAGTTTCACATACAGTATATGTGTCAGAATCTCCTCTATTTTAATATTGAACAAAATCCTAGTGTACTTAGAGAATACTGTTTAAAAATCCACTCACCGGATCAGGCGGTTCCATCTCTGCTGTATTTATTTATATGTCTTCCATAGAGGTTATTCCTCTATTTTTGTGTTAGAACTTCAATAGATTCAGCATTGCACATATTTTAAAGTAGCATTGAAGATGAAATAATAAGCAGTAACTCTCACCAAACAGAGAATGAAGCAATAAATTAACCTGACACCTCTAAAATGATTTTGTGTGTTCCAGATAACTTGAGAAGTTTCAGGATAGGTCACTTGAAATGATTCAGAGTGAAGAAGCAGACAGTATGGATTCTGTTTTGTGTGCATGATAGCAATGCATGCTCCATGTAGCCACTAAACCCGGGGTGATTGTAGTGTCATGGCCAATGCTTCAATGTCACAAAGCTTTTGTATCGAAACATTATAAACATTTATTTTTATTCCCTCCTGACACAGATAACCTTAAAACCTAGTAGAAAGTATGAAGAGAATGGCAGAGATATACTATCAGTAAAAACAGATGAGGCAATTAACTTATTTTAAAACACATTTAATATATTTAATATAATATTTAATAATATAATTATATTGCCTGGCTTTGGTGTCACATGCCTTTAATCCCAGCACTCGGGCGGCAGAGGCAGGTGGATCTCTGTGAGTTCGAGGCCAGCCTGATCTCCAGAGCGAGTGCCAGGATAGGCTCCAAAGCTACACAGAGAAACCCTGTCTAGAAAAACCAAAAAAAAATATAATTATATTATATAAGTAGATATTATGTAATTACATAAACAAGTACATTTATTTGTAATTCATAAAAATGTTCTACATTGCTTCTGTCTTACCTTTACTTTCTCTAAGTCCTCCCATATTCTTTCCCTTCATCTCCTTTCATATCACCCCCTCATGCCCTCTGAAACTAACATCCTCTTTTCCTTTCATTATTATTGCTACACACACACACACACACACACACACACACACACACACACACACACACTTGCAATTGATATTGTGGTTTTATTTAGGCAGTCATATTGTTGAGCTATCATGGGTGCTTCTAAGATACATTCTCAGAACAAATTTCCTGGTCCTTTTGCTCTTACTTTTACCCCTAATTCTGTGATGTTTCCTCAGCCTTTTGTGCATGTAACTATTGGGGCTAGACTCCCCATCATCTATTGATTTCTGGATTATCCCAGGTTGGGGTTGTCTGGAGAAGTTTGCCTGCTGCAATGACAATCTTCTTTGATGGTTGCCGAGATCTACATTCATCTGCCATTCTAAGAATAAGTTTTAAAATGCAGTTAGGAATTATGCTGATCTAGTAAAGTGGAAATAGTAGGTTCCTTTCCAAGATCCATGACCTCACTACCCCTAAATATTTAGCTAAGTTTTTATTATCAGGCATAATTTTCCTCCTGTTGAGTAGTCCTTAATTTCAAATAGACAGCTGTTGGTTATCACCAAAATACGAATGTAACTATTGCAGGTTTAGCGATGTCATAAAAGGCTGGTTATTATTGTGTTTCATAGGTATCACAGCTGGATAAAATTATCAATTGTTTCCTCCCATGGCAGCTTGCACAGTAGATTCTAGCAAAATGAAAACCCTGTCACAGGAAAGAGACTTTCAAGGTGAAGACAAAATCTTGTGATTCTTGTGTCTGAATTGTGTAGTTTCTTCAGCAATAGGGACTTACCTTCAACTTCTGAGAGGCAACCACACACAGCACCAATAGCCTATATTGTTTTGGAAGTCACTTGGAATATCCAGCCCAACAACTTGAGCTGTGTTTTCTCATTCATGTTCTGAGGTTTTTGTTAGTCTATCATTGTTGTGGGGATATTGACAACTTAAGCATAACCATTTTAATATATATTCATATATGTGTCTACATGTATATATACCTATATGCTTATTTGTATTGTCTATAATTTTAGAAAAATATAAATTTCCATTTAATTTTATTTTTTATTTTAATTAGAAAATTATTTTACATGACAATCCAAGGTCCCTTTCCCTCCCCTCCTCTGCTGCCCACCTAACCAACACCCTACCTATCCCATACCCTTTCTGTTCCCAAGGGAGGGTGAGGCCTTCCATAGGTGGGGTCTTCAAAGTCTGTCTTATTCTTTGGGATAGGACCTAGTCCAACCCCATTGTTTCTAGGCTTTGGGATGGGCTCTCAAAGTCTATTTCTATGCTAGGGATAAGTACTGATCCATAGATTTCCAAGGTCTCCTCACTGACACCCACATTCAGGAGGTCTGGATCATTCCCATGCTGGTTTCCTAGGTATCATTCTGGGGACCAAGAGCTCTCCCTTGTTCAGATCAGCTGTTTCTGTGGGTTTTGCCAGACTGGTCTTTATCCCTTATCGAATCACTCCTCTTTCTCTGAAGAAAGATTCCAGTTCAGTTCATTGTTTAGCTGTGGATGTCTGCTTCTACTTCCATCAGCTGCTGGATGAAGGCTGTAGGATGGTTTATAAGTTAGTCATCAATCTCATTATCAGGGGAGGCAATTTATGTTAGCTTCTCCTCTGTTGCTACATTCAAATGGATCAAAGATCTCAACATAAATCTAGCCACACTGAACCTCTTAGAAGAAAAAGTGGGAAGTACCCTTGAATGAACTGGTAGAGGAGACCTATTCCTGAATATAACACCAGTAGCACAGACAATGAGATCAACAGTTAATAATTGGGAACCTCCTGAAACTGAGAAGCTTTTGTAAGGCAAAGGACACAGTCAGTAAGACAAAATGGCAGCCCACAAAATGGGAAAAGATATCCACCAAACCCACATCTGACAGAGAGCTAATCTCCAAAATTTACAAAGAACTTAAGAAGCTAGTTTCCAAAACACTAAATAATCCAATTATAAAGTGGGGTACAGAAGTAAATAAAGAATTCTCAAGAGATGAGTATAAAATGGCTGTAAGACACAAAAGAAAGTGCTCAGCATCCTTAGCAATCAGGGAAATGGAAATCAAAACAACTCTGAGATACCATCTTACTCCTGTCAGAATGGCTAAAATCAAAAGCACCAATCAATGACAGTTTATGCTGGAGAGGATGTAGAGAAAGGGGAACTCTCCTCCATTGCTGGTGGAAGTGCCAACTCATACAGCCACTTTGGAAATCAGTATGTCGATTTCTCGGGAAAATAGTAATCAGTCTACCTCAAGATACAGCAATTCCACTCTTGGGCATATACCCAAAAGAAGCACAGTCATACAACAAGGACATCTCTTCAACTATGTTCATTGTTGCATTATTTGTAACAGCCAGAACCTAGAAGCAACCTAGCTGCACCTCAACTAAAGAATGGATACAGAAAATGTGGTACATTTTCACAATGGAGTACTACTCAGCAGGAAAAAAAAAAACAATGGAATCTTGAAATTTGCAGACAAATGCATAGAATTAGAAGAAACCATTTTGAGCAAGATAACCCAGTTAGAAAAATAAAACATGGTTTATATACTCACTCATGTATGGATTTTAGACATAGAGCAAAGCATTGCCAGCCTACAATCTACACCACCAGAGATGCTAGGAAACAAGGAAGGCTCTAAGAGATACATACATGGTTCCCTGGGGAAGAGGAAAGGGACAAGATCTTCTGAGCAAATTAAGAGCGTGGGGGTAGGGGAGAGGGAGCTAGTAGAATGAGAATGGGAGAAGAGGAGGAGTGAAGGGGACATGAAGGAGCAGGAAGGTTGAGTCCTAGGAAGAATAGTGGAGAGCAAGACAAGAGCTAACATAATACAGGGAGTCATTATAAGTTTAAAGAGAAATCAGGCACTAGCTTCTAACTTTTTGATGAAAAACTCTCTGACTAAGCAACTGAAATCATTTTTTCTTTAAGTAAAATTCTTTATTGATTCTTAAGTGGTTTGTACTGCAAGAATTTGAGTCTGTGTCCTTTTACTTAAGATTCATGATAGAATTATTGACTGATCCTTATTCAATCTCACAGCCACACTGTCTGGAGCAGCCATATCTGATGGGAAAGAGAAAAGTCATAAACCCAGTCCAGACGCTTGACAAAGATCCAGTGTAGCTGAGCCGCATGATGGTCACTGTGCCACTTTTGGTTTTGATCTCTGCCTTTTGCATACTTGGGGAGGTGCTTTCATATTTGTACAATTTGAGGATATTGTATTGATGGAAAGTTTCTTATAAATTATTTATGCCTGCCCCCAGGAATACTGCTTCTAAGCTTCCCCAGGAAAGTCCTGAGCACACCCACTCCCATGCTTTTAGGTAGATATTCTTATCTATGTGAAGGCCTTCCTTATGCCTTGGGGGTTGTGACACACATGAAGAAATCAGGGGTCTCTATATGAGGATATGAGACAATATTGAAACATCTGCCTCTATATGTACTCAGGAACAAGATAATCAAAACAAAGTAAATTTAAAAAGTTTCAGTGGGCTCAAAGAGTTGTCTACAGATAAGATTACAAAACTCTTTCTTCTACACACTCAGGGGTTACGAGGCATACACAGCAACAAAGTGAGATTAGCTAAAGTTACCTCTGCCTTGCATAAGGACTTATATTGATGGACAAGGAATGGTCCAGAAAGATGGCAAAGAATGAAGTATCAGGATCTACCTTTCTTAGAAAAGTTAGCTCATGCAGGGCCACTGTGGTGTCTTTGCAAGGAGCAAAATAATGCCAAGATTAAACATATAAACAAATTCTATAAAGACATAAAATGTACATATTATATTATGCCAGAATTTGAATAATAACTGCAACAGCTTTGGTCTGAGGAGTTTTCTTAAGCACTCTGAACATTAAGAGTTACTTATACACTGCTTGGGTCATGGCAATCTACCCAGCCTGGTTTGGAGATTTTCTTTCTATCTAGCATGCTTGAAGCCACAAAAGCTACCAGCCTGAAAAGAGGCTGTCAAATGCCTCTAGACTCTTAAAAATGGGTTATGGGGTTGGTAAGTAAAAATGCTTATAAAAGATAACTGTGTTTACTTAACTTGAGGAAAAATGATTATAAAAGATAACTCTCTTCTTTGGAGTAGATTATAGGGAATATCATAAATTTAAAGTGCATGAAAATTACTTGGGCTTCTTCATATTGTGTTTAAATACATGTGAAAGATAAGGGTTGATTGAAAGTATCACCAGTGAGAAAATGCCATGGTGGGACAAACCTGAAATCATAGCACATGAGAACTCAGAAGCAAAAGGATTTAAAGTTTAAGAGCTAGATATGAAGAACTTGTTTCAACATGAAACAAAAGCAAGAATGTTTCAGTTTTATTTTTCTTTGAAATCTGCAAATGGTGCATTTTCTTTTTAAAGAATTAGAACTCATTTAATTCATTTTAGTGAATATAAAGGAAGAATTGGGTTACCTCCTATCTTTGATTTTTATTGTGGAGAATAAAGGTTATCACAAGGCCAGTTTGTGGCTTGGTGAAAACATTACTTTATTGAACTGCCTGGTAGTTCATGATTCCCACTGCAATATCTCTTTCCTGCTTTAAGAAACATATTCTATGATGCTATGTGTTTGTATATATCTAAAAGCTTATGTCTACTATACTAGGAGGATAATCTTTGTGATATTGAGCATATGCTCTTGTTTCTGTTTGCCTCCAAAGTGTCATGGTTACTGTGTTCCCAATTACTTTTTGGTTCTTTCTTGATACTTTTTAATCCTTTGGAGATGTCTTGGTCATTTTTTTTTTGTTGCTGTGAAAAGACAACATGAACAAGGCAAACTCTTATGAAAGAAAGCATTTCATTGGGGGATTGCTTAGAGTTTCAGAGATTTAGAGCATTAGTGTCCCTGTGGGGAGCATGGAGATAGGCATGCAGTCTCTGGAGCTATGGCTGAGAACTATATCCTGAGATGAGAGGGAGAGGGAGGGGTGGGGGGCAGGGGCAGTGGGAGGAGGAGGGAGATGGAGAGGGAGAGACTGAACCTGGCATGAACTTTGGAAACATCAATGCTCATCCCAGTCACACACTTCCTCCAACAGGGCCACACCTACTTCAACCAGGCCAAAACACCTTGGTTGCAACTTCTCCTCAAATAGTGCCATTCATTGGTGACTGGGCTTTCAAATATATAAGCCTATGGGGGCCATTCTTATTCAAACTACCACAAGGGTGTTTTAACAAAGCTTCAGATCTGGTTCAAACATATTAGTCTTACTAATTTTGCAAGTACTATACATACTTAAAAGAATGCTTTATGGGAATTGAAAAATTATTTCTATATTTCAATAAACCTAATGCCCTCAGTTGTGCTGGACACTGAGAGGCACGTTTGCAGTACTACATGCAGAATTATTAGGACGCAGATGGCTGCTCTCACTTGCCTGATGATTTGTATTGGAGAAGATGTTCCAGTAGATATGGAAATTATACACATTAAACCATCTTTTTATATTTTGATATTTCAACTTACATAGTAGTGATTTATCAACACTATCTATCTTGTATCAGTTTCTTTTTTATTTAAAATAATCACACACCAAAATCAGCAGCAAAAACAAAAGCTAGACATGTAAAACAATGTGAAGCTCCATAGCTTCTGTTTTCAATATCAATTCTAACATGATAGAAGCTTATTAAGATGTATATTCTTTGGGTTTGATTATCTAGTGCTGCATCTTAATTATAGAATAAGAGTAGTTATAAACACTCCAGAAAAGGAAAAGACAGACCTCAATTGCATCAGGAAACCTTTTCTCGGACATTTGGAGTTGAGCTAAATGTTGAGTTATAGGGAGAATGTGTTCAACACCATAGGAAAGGGATATATTAGCAAATTATATCATAAAGGGTGTGGCCAGACCAAAGATAACTACACTAACACATTAGGCTCACCGTTCCATCCATAGTGGGATTTGTTTTCCCCCCCTTTGTTGTTGAGATCCAGGCAGCTGAATTCCCACAGAAGATTTCACATTCGTTTGTCATATAAACTTCAGCTCCAGTCTAGCGAGGATGAAAGTCTCTCTGAGGTCCTCCCAGCAGCATTTTTCCCTCCTCATTTGACATGGCACTCCATCACAACTATCTTGGCTCCTTTCTGACTCCTGGTGTTATAAATCCTCTGCACACCACAAGGTCAACTGCAGATGAGGAGCAGGGGCTGCCCGAGGTGCTGACAGCTCCATCTTTTCTGAGGCAAAAGGAAAGCTCAGTCCTGCATTTCAGTTGCAATCACGGTCCAAATGTAGAATGTGCTTTCATGTTTAAGTGTGTGATGATGATTTTGGACTATGTTTTTGTAGGTCATAATTGTATTTCCAGTGATGGACCTTGTGGTATGTATGGTCCTGTTTTAAAGGTTCTGAGATTGTAGTTAGGAGAAGGATCTATCATTGCAATGAACATGAGTACCAGGGAGAAATTAAGTTCAGAATGTCACAGATATGCAGGCATGTGGGTGCAGGTCATGCCTGTGTGTGTGTGGGATATGTGTGTGTGTGTGTGTGTGTGTGTGTGTGTGTGTGTGTGTGTGTCTATACTCCAATTTTCTTTATTCTAAGATACCATTTGCTTTAGGAATAACATCCCTTGTTAGAATCTTCTTTAACTCTTTGTATTGTGGTTCTTTTGTACTTTACATCTGTTTGTAAAACAGCTGTTTTTATTAATGTTATACTAAAATATAGAAAATTTAACTTTTGAGATATTTTCTGTGTTACAAATGTTATAGTAAAGTGAAATCTAAGGATGGACTTTCCCTGAAAGTTATCCAAACATAATTTAAACTATACTAATCAGAACACTCTCAGCAAAAATCAAGAGGGCAATGTTATTTTTAAAAATTAAGAAGATAAGTTAGCTAAAGATATATTCTATCATTTAAAGATGGCCCTGAAACAATCTTCACCCACCAAAGCAGGAGGGAGTGTGGGGAAATGATACCATAAGTATCAACAATTGGAATAATAACACTGTGGAGAAAGAAAATTGTATGAAAGAAATAACATATAAGAGGTGAAAGCATTCAAGATTACCACTGGGTTCCAGGTTAGCTCACTGGCATTCAACCTGTGAACAGTACCCTATGTTGATAAAGGTCCTATTATTGTCTTAATGCACTGTCATTATATCTTCAAACCCTTCCCAGTGTTGGAATAACTGATTCTTCAGTTTTCTTTTGTACCATGTGCCCATGCGATAGTTCCAACAGCAGCTTTTACTAGGTTAGAAGAAAAGTCCTAAGCGACACACTGGTCACCTCTAATGTATTTTAGAATCATTTGGGAGGTGGTTAAATGTTGTTGGGCTCAGGTCACATACAAGATCAGTTCTGGAGGAGCCTTGACAGAGGCTGAAGAAAGAGAAGTGGAGAAGTGAAGGGGATTGTGAGGTTACACCAACATTACTCGAAGCTCTCCAAGTGACTATATTGTGCATCAGGAATAAGCAACAGGACAAGCAAAATGAA
Organism: Cricetulus griseus; assembly: GCF_003668045.3. Lineage (NCBI taxonomy): Eukaryota > Metazoa > Chordata > Mammalia > Rodentia > Cricetidae > Cricetulus > Cricetulus griseus. Next base: position 186,863,211 of record NC_048595.1, on the reverse strand, counting down.
TGATAACATAACACAGACCTAGAAGGAGCAATCACTTTAAGTGGCAAATGGAGAATGCCAACTATCCATGAATTTACAAGTGGGCTTATTCTTAGTCCTTCACTATGTGAACTGCACATTGTTGTTGGCCAGAAAGGTCAGCTCTATCTTAGGAGACCTAATCAAGGGAAACAATCTTATATTCCACTACAGAGGTACAGAAGGACTCTGACACCAGTATTTTTAGTCTGTGGGAATGGATATTCAGCATCATTTACCACATGGCCACAGCTGAAGTCTGTAACTCTAGTAACCTCTTGCTCATAGCAAAGCAGGTTCCCACTGTGCTGTCTGTTAGCCTAATTTAAAAACTCAATCTCTAATTGCAAAGGAGGTAATGTAAATAGAAAAGACTCTTCTTTAAATAAACAAAGCTCTGTGCTGAGATACTAGAATACTAAATAAAGAAGTTTATTAAATATTATACATTTGTATATTAAAAGACAATGTCTTAACACTCCCTCATAGATAAGGTAGCAAGGAGAGCAGGCAGTTCTTTGTCAAATAAGCATTTTTCCACTGACAGATTCTCAGTATTTCATTAAAGACAGAACAATCATGAACGTATGAGTGGTGGCTCTGTGAAAGGATGCTAGTCCTTACAGGAAACCCAATTCTTCCTCAGTTGTTGACAGTGCTTCTGTCAGACAATTTCAGCAGGTGCAAAAGTGACAGCATGGACTAATATCAGAAGGATATTTGGGGGTAAATGGTTTTTGGGTCACCTGTTTGAGAAGAGTCTTAGCTCTGGTTCTCATTGAACATGGCTAGTCTGCTGGGATTTAAATCCTTCGATGGGCCATTAAACTTCATTGAACTTATTAAACTACAACAAGTCCAAGTATTTTATATTAAATGTGATATCTATGTTTAAATGATAATGCCAGGAATGTCATAAAGTTTCTTCAATCACTTTATAGTCTCTAGCACTTCTATCATTTATTAGTTTCATGTACTGAGAGGCTTTAAATTCTTCTACAAAGCATATGTACTAATTGCATTAGTTTTATCACTATGTATTGATACATAGATGAAATTATCACTCTACAATATAAATATGCACAAATGCATATGACATTGAAACATGGAGCAAGCTGGTGACATGGGTGGAAAAATGAAATCATGAACAGTATTTGAAACATGAGCATCATCTGTGCCAATTCAAAGGCTTCATGTTTTATAAGCTAGCTTCTCAACATGGAGGTTAAAAGTTTAATAGAAAAGTACTTTGTGAGTAGATAGGAATTCTGCAATAAGATATCCATAGATGTATATTAAAGCTATGATTAAAAAATTTTACTTCTAAGGAGATACTAATTTTGTTACATGAGTAGATTTGAGTGCCTGACAGACTGTCTTATGTGTATGAGTTAAATGTCTTCCTACATCTTTAAACAAGTTTCTTATGTTTAGTTTGAAGGTCATCTTTCAAAAAACAAATTACAATTTTTACATGAGTACACAAGCATGTTATTGAAGATGTGATTTGCTTACTAATAAAATACATTTTTATCAAGGTTTCAACTTTCAAAAGGGAAGAAAATCTAAGTGAAAAAATCAAGATAGAATATGGACTGAAAGCACAGGATGTTCTTAAAGTCTAGAGCAAAAAAAATGACTCCAAAATGTAAACATTATATCTCACTGATAAAGCTAGCAGGTTCCATAATTAGTTGGTGGTACAACAAAGAAGAACCAGTCTATAAAGTGATGGAGAATTTGAGGATTTCCATGAAGCAGAAAAAATATTTCATATTCTTCTTATTCTAAGATCATTGAGGGGATAATAATTCCTTCCATGGAAAATCAAATGTGAATAAAATAGAAAAATACACAATTCAGAATTTCCTGTCTAGGAAATGATGATACAGAAATTAGATACTTCTTTGTACCACAACTTAATAAAGATAACCACTGACACATCCACAGGCAAACTTGATCTAGAAAATTGCTCACTGAGATAGTCTGAGTGATCCTGCATTGTGTCAAGTCAATTAAAACCAACTTGTTAACTGTTTGATGTAGTCAGACTACCATATTTTTGTTAACAAGCCAATATAATTACTTTTAAATTGACATATAGATATTAAATTGTATAAATAAATGGTTAATTTTATAAAAATTTTAGAAAATAATAAAATGTAAACATTTCTTCTGAAATCTGAAACTTGGTGCCAAGCATCTTTCACTGATGTTTCTGATAAATTTTTACACTTGCTGAGGGCACCAACAGTGGCTTTTCTGATCCCAGCACTAAAGAGCTACAAGCTTGTGGATCTTTCTAAATTCCAAGCCAGCCTGATATAGCGAGTTCCACTCCTCCCTGAGTGTCATAGTCTCAAAAAATTATATTTTCAAACCATCTGATGGAATTGCTTTATATTATGACTTTTGAGTTAGTTTATTTTTTAAATATAAAACTCTATTTATTTTATTATGTGAACTCTCATTAATACCCTCTCATGACTGTAGGGAGAGATGATGTTTACCACCAGAGAGATAAAGACAGCCTTACCAGAAAGAAGGCATACTCCCTCTTCCTGCATTTAATTTGTGAGTGTACCCATCCACAAGTGCATTTCAATAATGGAATGGAAGCTCCTCAGAGCAGTGCAACACCAGTTCTCAGGATATTTTTAAAGAAGCAATACTTTGCAAAGATTGAGAGGCAAACAGGGAGGGGAGACTGTGTTTGGGGTGTATTGTATGACAGCAGAATCTACTTTTAAAAAAAAGTAAGGATAAAAAGAAAGAAAAAGAAAAGAAAGGAAAGGAAAAGAAAACAAAATGGAAGAGCAAACCAACTGTCTTTGCAATTTTGGGCTAATGAAAGTCAACAAAGAAAATCCAGTGCAATTATTTTCAACATTAAAATTAGTTAGCATGGGGAAAACTAAAATAGAATAAAGGTTAAAACTAAATGAGCTGTTTTAAATGTGGTAAGCTGGATTTTAAGAAATTCTCAGTGCCAAACTGACATTTTAATTTAAATTGGGTTTGTAAGTTTCATACCCATCTTTCATGTGAACAGTCATAGGAGTTTTCTGGTAAATTGCATTTAACTGAGTTTCAGAACCATCTAGATTATTATAATTTAATACTCAACTCCATAAGACTGCCACAGTTTAAAGATGAAGAACCTGGTAAAGAGTTCAACCTTTTGGCAACCTCCAGTTAAGTACCAAGTTTGATCGCTACAATTTTTCTTCTATGTCCAGAATCTGAAGCCACTCTGACTTATATTTGTAAATCTGGTCCAAGCCAGGTCATATGGGAACTGATTTTCCTTTTCTCATTTCTTCAGGCACATCTAGCCAGTCATGGTGGGACATTAAAGAGTGGCCTGAAGGAAAGGTTTGGGGCATAACACTGCTTTCCCTCATTGCTATGGCTTACACAATTCTCTAACTTACATTTTGTCCTCTCAGGGTTTTCATAGGCAAAATCCATGGAAACAAGAAGAAAAAAGGAAAGTCACACATATCTTTTGACTTTATTTCTTCCCCATTCTTAGCCTCATTCAAAGACTGGGCCGTTTCTCTTGAGCAGACAGGATTAGTATAAAAGGATGTGAATTTTTTTCTTTATTTTTTCGGATTTTTAAAATTTAAATTAGAAACAAACTTATGTTATATATCAGTCCCAGTTCCCTTTCCCTCCCATCCTCCCATGCCCCACCAACCCCCCATCCCATTCCCTTTCTGCTTCCCAGGGAGGGTCAGGCCTTCCATGGGGGATCTTTGGAGTCTGTCATCATTAGGAGAAGGGCCTAGGCCCTCCCCCATGTATCTATGCTGAGAGAGTATCCCTCTATGTGTAATGGGCTCCCAAAGTCCATTAGTACACTAGGGATAAATACTGTTCCACTACCAAAGACTCCACAGACTGCCCAGGCCTCTAAACTGACACCCACATTCAGGGAGCCTGTTTTAGTCTGGGGACCATGAGTAACCCTTGTTCAGGTGACCTGTTTCTGTGGGATTCTCCAGCCAGGTCTTGACCACTTTGCTTATCACTCCTCCCTCTCTGCAACTGGATTCCAGGAGTTCAGCTCAGTGTTTAGCTGTGGATGTCTGCTTCTGCTTCCAACAACTACTGGATGAAGGCTCTAGGATGGCATATAAGGTAGTCATCAATCTCATTATAGGGGAAGGGCATTTAAGGAAGCCTCTCCACTATTGCTTAGATTCTTAGTTGAGGTCATCCTTGTGGATCTCTGGGCATTTCCCTAGTGCCAGATTTCTCTTTAAACCTATAATGGCTCCCTCTATTAAGGTATCTCTTTTCCTGCTCTCTTCTATTCTTCCCCTGACTCAATCTTCCTGGTATCTCATATCTTCCTCCCCACTCCTCTTCTCCCCTTCTCTGTCTCCTAACTCCCCCAACCCCCATGTTCCCAATTTGCTCAGGAGATCTTGCCCCTCCCTCACTTTTTATTTAAGTGCCTCATGAGAGCTGGCACCAAGCAAGAACTCCTCCAGGCAGTGCCTTTGACCCCAACACATTCAGCTGTTTGAGAATGTTAAAAGGCTAAACAATTTTAAAACTCCAAGTGACATTTAATTAAGTCAGAATATTCAACAATATAGTAAGCTGCCAAGTAATGACTCTAGCAGGCTCATACCCTGCACTATAGGGAAACATTCTGAACAGAAACATGCTTCTCTCAGGTCAAGGCAAAACAACCTCAGCATTTTTGCCAGGTAATTCAGTAGGAAGACTCTGTCTATGCTCGTTAGTCAGTTGATTAGGAATCTTAACAGCAGGCTGAGGTTTCCCTTAATCCTTCTTCTTTATGAGTTATGACTAGTGTTTACTGTTGTGAAAAGAAATAAAACAGTATAAATGAATGTAAACTAAGATGTGCTATATGGGCATGTTCTAATATAAAATGAAATGCATTGTTTCTTCCCCTAATAAAAGTTAAATTCATAATAAAATTATAATATGGTGAAAGCCAAAGAAAATCTCAATCCAGGTTTGGTTATCCAAATTTACCTTTTTGTAAAAAATTGCTTATTTTTATGTATATGTGTGTTTTGCCATCATGCATGTATGTGCGTAATGGCAGAATAAGCTGTTCAGACCTTTAGAACTGGAGGTACAGAGAGTTTTCAGCTTCCATGTGGGTTCTAAAAACCAAACTCAGATTCTCTGCAGGAGCTGAATGTGTTTTTAAACACTGAGCCATCTCTCTGTCCCACCATCTTGAATTCATCTTTATTCAATCATCATCCAAATCTTTCAATGTTGATGATTGTTTCTTTCTTTTTATTTTTTTTAACTATTGTTTCTTATAATAGCCTATATAGTAATTTAGGGAGTCACTCTCTTTTTAGGAGTGGTACGATGTTGTCCATACTTCAGTGGTGGATGGCTACACTTCCACGTACATATGGGCAGTACTAAATTGACTAAAAGTGTTATCAAAAATAACAACAAAAATTGAAGGACAAGATGTTAGGAGAATTGATACCTATGTGGCAGCAAGCATTTGGTAGAACTGGGTAAAAATATTATACATTATATTAATGTATGAAAATTTCATAGAATAAATAAAATAGTATTTTAAAAATGGTAGCTCAAGCCAGTTGTGGTGGCACACACAAGGTGTTGGTGGTGGTGCACACCTTTAATCCCAGCACTTGGGAGGCAGAGGCAGGCAGATATCTATAAGTTAAAGGCCAGTCTGGTTTACAGAGCAAGTGCCAGAATATCCTCCAAAGCTACATAAAGAAACCCTGTCTTAAAAAACCAAAACAACAACAAAAATGGTAGCTCATACTTTGTGCCCTTATAGGATTTATGTATTGATAGAAATCTTTTTATTCATTAATTTTTTATTTAAAAAAATCTCAGAAAAAGACATGGCACTCACTGCTAGAACCCTGTGTTTAGAAGAATCTGTGCCAGGTGCTGTTTCCATTAAATATAGTCAATATTTCTGGTTTATTTATTTATTTATTTATTTTCGTTTTTCGAGACAGGGTTTCTCTGTGTAGCTTTGGAGCCTATCATGGCCTCAATATTTCTTTAATACTATTTTTAAATGATGTTTTTAGCAAAAAATAATCATTTTATCTGGTCCTTTTATTCTGCAATAAAATGTTTCTCTCTAAAATGAGAGTTAGTCATCTAGGCCTGTGATAATGTCTTCAGGACAGAATTAATTAGCAAGCAATTCTGAATTATGTAATTATTTACACCAACATATTACAGCTTGGTGTAGCACACGCAACACTGCCTCAGTAAAATGTTTGTTGATATCCACAAAACTACAAATTACTTATTCCACGTTCCTTAATAAGAAAGTAACATAAAAGCATTTGTGGAAATGATCCCCTTAATAAATCAGAAACTTTGTCAGGCATGGGAGCTTACCCTTAAACAAAGGTACCTCAGAAGAGATTTCTTAAGAAATACTAAACTAATTATACAAAAGTTTCAAAATATTTGGGGCAGATTAAGTCATTTTATTTTAGAGTTAACATTAATTGGAGTTCTTACATAATTTATGACAGTTAAAGTTGAAATTTAAATATTAAAAAATGGGAAGTGTAAAAAATGTTCCAGCCAGGCAGTGGTGGTTCATGCCTTTAATCCCACCACTTGGGAGGCATAGAAAGACAGATCTCTTTGAGTTCAAGACCAGCCGGGTTTACAAAGCAAGTTCTAGGACAGCCAAGCTACATAGAGAAATCCTGTCTCAAACACCAAACCAAAAAATGTTTCAAAGTTGCCTCTCAAGTATAACCATTTTCAACACAGTTTGAATGGCATCACAAATGAACAACTGTGCTTGTATCTCCAAAAATTCTGAAGAATAAATGGCTGTTTAAATCATATTAATCAAATATAAAGTTATACATAAATATAGTTTTTATGCATGTCAGACTTTGTTAAATGTTCTAATACATATGTACAGATGAAGCGTGTATTATGGAGAGAGAAAGAGTTATTTTGGAGACGTGGAATCATACTATAATTAGTTAATTAATAAAATGTGGTAGGACCTAATTATTCACCAAAATTGAAACTGGAACAAATCTAATAGTGCTGTTGAACTTTAAGCATTTCATAAAGGCAAGCTTAATAATACTTGAAATGTTGTCATTGAGAATAAATATTGATCATATTGAGGTTATTATAATTTTGGGTTTCATTTTTTAAGTAGCAACACTTACATACTGACATTAAAGATGTGAAGAAACTAATATGCTTTATGCATTTTCTCTGTGTCTCCTACTTTCTGGATCTATTTCTACTTCATAAAAGTTTTTAAGACTTGCACTTTCTGTGGCATGCACATTGCGCATGTGTGTGCACAGTGGAGTTTGTTCCACTGTGAGGTATGAAATTGTATCATTTGAATGAAAAAGGTTTGAACGGTATTGTTGGAACAAGCTAAATATGACAGATTTAAATATATAAATAATGCCTGTGTGTGAGAGAGAGGGGGGGGGATATTGAAGAAGAGGTGCCTTTTAATCTTTTTGGTCAGTTATGGCATGTACCAGGGTCATCTGGGAAATGACACTCAATAATGTCAATGCCTATTTTAGATTGCCTATAGGCAAGCCTGTGGAGGCATTTGTTGTTAAATGATTTATGTGGGGCTGCCTAGCTGACAGTGGATACATCACAGACCACAGTGGGCAGGTTTTCCTGGGTAGCATAGAAATCAGGTTGAGCAAGCTAGCGTACCTCCATGGCCTCTGGTTCAGTTCCTACCTCCTGGTTCCTGCCTCAAGTTCCTGTCTGACTTCCCTCGGTGATGGATTATGATCAAGACACATGAGCCAACAAACCCATTTCTCCCAAGTTGCTTTTGGTTCTGCTGTTTAATAATAGCATTAAAAGCAAACCAACATAGAGGAGGATAAGTAGGAGGAAGGACAAGGGTGTATCAAGAAGGATAAATATGAGCAAAAGTGCAACGTACTCATGTATGAAAATGCCACAAAACATTATTTTGTGCACTTATGAAACTATAATAAAATGAATTAAAATTAGCTATTCTCCCTCACATTCCCATACTTACTTGTCTAATTCAGTATTTTATCATTGCCCCTCTTTTCTGTTGCCATAAGGATGTATGTATGTATTTATTTATTTTTCCATTTTTTTATTATTTTGAGGCAGATATCTAATTTATTGACCAGTTTCTTAGTGGGCGCAGTGATCATCCTACTTTCATTCCATAACTTTTGAGGTTATGGGTGTGTGCCATTAAAGACTTTTGAAAGTCATTTCTTGGTTGACTGAAACTAATATTTAGTGTGTAATGCTAAATAAAGCTCATCACTACTATATTACAAAAAATTCTGTTAGTTGGTAAATTTTTCTGATTATCCATGTATGACCTTCCATTTGAAAGAGAACACTTGGTATCTAATAACACACTAGATCTGGTTAAAATAAAAATTAAAAGACATGTACTTCAAAAATCTCTGACCTAGGAAACTTTAAGTTGTATAATCAATAATGAGAGACATTAAAGGCAAGAAAAACTGAGACTCGGCAACACAGTGTGTTTAAAGAATGTGCTGAAGGGCAGGAGTTGAAGCACAAAAGTGAGAAGTGTCATGGTGAGAATGAAAAGCCAGAGTCAGTGCAGTTGCTAGTGAGATGGGGGGGCAGGGCTACCACTTATAGGCTATGCCTTAATGCCCTGCTGGCAGAATTTTATTCTTAGGAAATCATAGAATTGGATCAGCCACTTCCAACCTCATAACAAGTTTACGCCAGATATTTGGTCTCAATTGTCAGCTGTCTTCTGACACTGAAGATTCCCTTATTTTTTCACATGATGGCCCCACTCACAGTTGAGACAGAGAGTTAATTGGCTTTTATTAAGAAGGGACATGTAACATGTATTTCCATATATATATGATAAAAATGATATGACAGGTTTTAACATGTCTAACAGTTGTTTTTACATTTGAATAAGAACTTGGCTACAAATAAGATTCAGAACGACACCTTACTTTTAGCACCTATGGATAAGATTCTGTAAGTTTTCACCAATAAATGATGCTTTGTGTAGGCCTAAGCGTAGTTTAGTCTTTAGCATGTGTAAATTACTTGCTATTTCTCTTATGTGCCTGAATAATTTTGGATTACCTTTCAAGATCAAGATAGGAGCTGAGGATTATGATGTCTGTAAACTGCCCCGCATCCATTTTCTTCAATAACTGAGTACCTTTTCCTCCTGTGGTGTCAACTCTTCCATGGCTGCTTCTACTATGGCTTGTCAGGCTTGTTGTGAAACCCCTTAATTCAGAACAGTAACTAGTACTTTGTTACATCATTTGGCCTTTCTTTTTAAAAATCCATCATTTTTTTAACTTATTGTATGTTTACCACATTTGAGCTGATTTTTATATAAGAGTATCAGGTTGTAAGCTTTAAAATACTTCTTTCTCATTGTTTATTCTGTATTAACTTGTCTAGCATTTCCATTTTAATAATTCTAAACTATATTTTATGTCTATGCATTGAGTTGTCATCTTGCTTTGGAGTTCTCATTTTCAGAGTCTAGCTGCCTAGATTTTGCAGAATGAAACACTACTGTATAGTTGTGCTTCTGCTCTCAAGGTAATGTCCAATTTCAAACCAAGGCTTCTCTTCTGAAATATGTAAAGAACTAACCACAAAGAATACATAAAATTCTACCTAATCTTATAAAATATGGTAATATCTGCTCATCAAAATAAGCAGTTTCATTCTTTTACAGTGACGGCCATGATCACAAAAGATCTGTTGTCTAATGCATTGGGTTTGATATACTATACATTTCAAAGCCAGAGTCACAAATGAAGAAGGATATTCAGATGAAATTGCAAGCAATAACTTCTTCCACAATTATAGGAAAGTTTTCTAAGAACAGAAGCAGCTACATTGTTCTTGAGAAAGAGTTACCATGGTAACTTTCCAAGTACTTACAAGCCATAAGCCATTACCTTAGCAATCAAGGATTGATTACTCATCCTGAAAGATGGGGAAAGACAACAATAGGTCCTAACCTGGTTCCTGCCTCTGTCTTGTTAGTGTTGCCATTATTATGCTAAGTAATGACAGTGCTCTGTTCCCACTTGATGGTAGCTATGCTATTAATAATACAAAGCTTCTCAAAGTGAGCACAATGCAAGTAAAAATTGAAAAACAAATAGTACAGTCCAACTCAGCCTCACCACCAGCAGCAGCCATGTCATTTGTGAAAGAGGAGAGACTGAATACCACTGAAGACAAAGGAAATGCAGTCTAAGGGCAATTCCAGTCATAATACTGGAGGCACAGATATTCAGCTTGGTCAGTGGTGGAATAAAAGAATAGAAAGAGGTGGGCCAGGAAGATAAAACTGTCAGCTATTAATATATATATATATATATATATATATATATATATATATATGCCTCCCTCATGTTCTCATTTTGAAGGTCAAAATGTGTCAGTTGCTTAATTTTTCACCAATACATGGAAGCAACCAGAAATATATAATATTTTTATTCCCTCACATGGGGGTAAATAAGCACAAGGTTTGGGTTAAGAAGTAGGGACTCAAATTCCTTCTAGATTCCAGGTAGCTCTGTGCTCTAATCAATAGAATAAGTAGTTTCTTAAATTTGTCAGAGAGGCATGTAGGCAAGTTGTCAATGGTGGTTCAATTGTTTATTCATATCACATGCAATGCTCTAATGTTTCAAAGGAGTCAACAGACTTGTACATATGCAATCATGTATTTGTGAATTGGCATTTTCAGATTAAATATTAGCATATCTATAATTTTATTTGATTAAACCAATTTATCATCTTCAGAATTTTTACCACTGTGCCTTTTCACTCATAACTGAAAGACCATTCCTAAAGTCAACAAAATAATTCAGTGTTATATTTTTACATTTTCTCAACCATATAGAAGAGAATGACACATCTAGTTTGAACTTGTTTCATTAGTAATATAATAGGCTACACTGTCATGCTTCAGGGCCTCTTGTATTTGATTCTTTGTGACTCTACATATTACCTTGTCCAAATTTTCCTGGTTATTTATCAAAATGTTTCTATGCTTATTGGCATTGATTGCTGTTATTTTGTTCTGAACAGAAATGTTGCAATTTATACAGAGCTTATTTTATCCATTATTTCTCTATTAGTTATTTTTGTTGCTGTGACAAAATGCCTTGACCAAAAGCAATTTGTGTAAGAAAAGTGTGTATTTTGGTTTATGGTTCCAGATGGAAAGTCCATAGTGGCAAGGGAAGCATGGCAGCAGGCAGGCATGGTGTCCAGAGCAGAATAGTGAGAGATCAAAGCTCAACTGTACATAGGAAGCAGAGAGATAGAGATCTGGTAGTAGGGTATAAACTCTCCAAGTCTAACCCAGTAACATAATTCCTTCACCAAGGCTCTACCTACCTCCTAAAGGGTTCATAGCCTTCTGAAATACTGCTACCAATTGTGATTCTCACTGTGTTCCACCATGCCCAGCTTCTTATATTGGTGCTGGGGATCTAGACTCTGGTTCTCATGCTTGGATGCCAAGTTTACCCACTGAGCCATGTTTCCAACCTACTCTTTTGCTTTTACATGACTATGTTCTTATTGAAATATTTCACATAATGGCACATGTATTAAAAATGTCATCTGACTGGATAGTTTAATAACTTATATTTCCTCCCTTCTAAATGGTCACCTTAGGTGAAGAGGTAGTTTTCTCTTAAGGGATGCTTGCATCATGACAATACTGTATTATTTTGGTGTGGAAAATATTTTTCCTCTAATTTTTTTCTTCTGCAACCATTGCAAATGCTCAATGCACTTATTTTGTGAACTGACTTTTTATGGAAATGTTTTGTGTTTGAAAGAGGAAATAACTTATAAGTGAAGTGTTCATTTCTGACTCTTACTGTTTTTCTCCTGGAAGCTTCCCAGCAGTACTATTTCTTTGCTACTGAAGACAGGTGGGTCTACTATAAATCATCTTTGATTGAAATCTGATAAGTAAACTGCTGAGACTTGATTGTCTTCTCACCCCAGCGTCTGGTATTCAATTTCACTGTTTTCCTGCTCTTCCCTGGAAGAGTGGTTCACACCAAATCATTCACCATAAGTGTTATACCTCTTCATGGAAAAGCAGACTATACTGGCAGCCTTCTCTCTCAGTATTTTGATAACCATTTCATTGTCTTTCACTTCACTGTGAGACATATAAAAAATGATTCAGTGTTCATCCTGATTTCTCTCTATATAAAGTCTTCTGCCCCTTATTGGTAATGATTTCTCTATTCATCACTAGCAGTAAGCATTTTGATTATTACATTCATTGATGTTATCTTGGTATTTCTTCTTAATGGAGATTCTTGTGTTTTCATTTTCATAGAAAGAAACTGAATGGTTCTTGAAATACATTTTCCCACTTTGGCCATATGTTAGTTATTACAACATTATTACAACATTCCTATGAAAATAAACTTAAAATAATCATAATTTATTTCAGCTTACATTTTCAGAGCTGGTCTGATTCCATTATATTTTTTCCTAGTTGAATGGATGCAGGAATATATGGTAGAATTGAATGTTTACCTCATGTAAGCAGAGATCCAAAAGGAAGAGTTTGCAGACAAGATACACCATTTAAAGACATACTGTCATTGACCCAGTTCCTCCTCTTGGCCCTAATAGTCAAACCAGCTATGCACTCAACTGAAGATCTTAACAGCCTCAATATCTATCATCTTTTAACAGTGCCAAAGGTTGTGGTTAAGGCATTAACCATCTGAGCCATTCTGATGAATACTTGATAAACAAATCATAGCAACCCACCTCTAAGTCCCAAACGGTCATGTCCATCTTATGATACAACATGCATTTAATCCACTACCAAGAATTTCCTGCAAAAAAAGCCACAGAGAAACCCAGTCTTGGATAACAAAACAAAAATAAATAAAATAAAAATAAATAAGAGGCAAGCAGGATATCGCTCAAGAAGGAAGATGAATTAGACAGGTCTTCTTGCCTCACAGCAGCTGAGAGAAATGATCTGGAGGTTACATAACCTACATGTCACTCCTTCCAGTGACCTAATTCTCCCAAGTAGGCTCTACTTACTAATAGTTATTTAACTAGTAAAGGTTAGATGTGTGAACAGGTTTATCCACCTATGAGATTTGTATTCCCAATGTTAAATCTTCAGTCAAAAGCACCAACAACTGAGAAGTAAAATTTTAATCCTTTATCTTTTAGGAATATTTTATTTCTGAAACATAAAAATTTTCTTATATCTCAGGTTCTTTTCATTTGGGACTACTACTACTACTACTACTACTACTACTACTACTACTACTATTACACACACACACACACACACACACACACAGCTACAATGTGTTCAGTTGTTAGTGTTATTATATTTTATTTTAGATTGTGGTGAATGTTTCTGTCATCAAGTTTATTAGTCTTTTCTTCTTCTATGTCCCATATTCTCTAAAACTTACAACTTGTTGTTGGTATCTTTTTCTTCTATAGAAGTACAATATTTGCTTTTAGGAACTCTTGCTTGTTTCTCCCTAGCATAGTCCACATTTCACTCAGTTTTTTGGACACATGGAATATAGCCATGATAAATATTTTAATAACCCTGTCTACAATTCTATTATCTGTATAGTTTATTCCTGAGCCATACTAGTTAATACAAGTTATAAATTCCCCATCCCTGTGTGGCATCACTCCTTTCTTCGGTATTAAGGATTTCTCACTTTATCTTATTAGGTACTTGATTATTTATGAATATTCATATTGTAGACTTTCCTTTCCTCCTGGTTACATAATCAAGGTATTTATTTTTATTATAGTGGTATGAAATTTGAATTTGTTTGATAGGAACAATGCTGCAGCTGTACTAGGATGCTAGTTAAAACTTCCTTCCCCACTTTAACGAAAATGGTTTTTGATGCTCCAATTAATATCCAGTGTCTAACAAATTGTCCTCTAAGGCAATCAGGTAGCCCTTAAATTCTAAAGACCTGGCTTCTGTCTGTCCCTCTGGGCTTTTATCTTTTTCCTACCCCTGGTTAATGTCCTCTTATATGTTACCATACACTATTCAACTTCATATTAAAGTGTGAACATCTGGAGCTCTCCAGGGTCCTTTTGGTTTGTAGCTCTTTGTTATTGATGCCATGCTTTCTAAACCCTAGGTTCCCTGGTTGCCTGATCCCTCAACTCCATCTCTTCTTATTTTTGTTGATCCTTCAGTATTTTAGGCTAAAGGGTAAACTGGCCTATATTCCTTTCCAAATTTGCTAAAATATGATTTTACTGAAAGTAAATCTTACCAATACAATTATTTCTATAAAACTGTTGGCACATTTCCACTAGTTTAATAATTATTGAATATTTATTTAGTTTTGTTATTGTGTAGACTTTCAGCTTTCCTGATACTTGTGTGTATTAGGATAATATATACTTAACTCTTCATTAATGTTTAATTGGTTATTTATTTCAAATATTGGAAGTATTTACTACTCTCCTCTCATTCTACCTTCATATTTTCACATATAAATTACAGTCCCATTTGCATAACAAATTTACAGACAGCCTCCCCTTTCATCCTATATACTTGTATTTTCTAATCTTATGAAGCCTTGATTTGCCTTAAGTTTCTTGGATTAATTTGCAACCATCATTTTCTTCTCTTAAAAAATATGTGTTAGAGGTTTGGAGAGACAACTTAGGACTTGAGAGCACTGGCTACTCTTCCAGAAGACCCAGGTTCAATTCCTGGAAACCACACTGACAAGTGTCTGTTACTCCAGTTCCCAGATCTGATGCCTTCTTCAGAACTTTAGAGGTCCAAGGCACATAAAATAAAGTGTTAAGAATTTTTCAAACTCTTTGTAAGATCTGTGATTCTGTTTCTCCAATTCAAAGCTATTTGTCTGAAGTCCTTTACCACTTACCAATTTTATATTTCTCACATGATTCTTTACTATTACTCAGTAGTAGTTACTTTACTTACCACTAATTAACATACATATTTTAAAGAAGCAGAAGTTCATTTTGCCTCCTAAGTTAGAAGAGGAGGAATGATCACTGAAGAAAGAGTCTTGGTCAGTATCAGAAGGGGCTTGTATTATGGCTTGTTTGCTCTTCAAGGTCCAGAGGCAGAGACTGGGACTGAAAATTATGATTCTTAAAGGGCTCCACCAATGACCAATCTCCGTATGCCAGGATCTACCTCCAAAGGTTCTATAATCTCCCAAAGCAGCAGTACCTGAGGACCAAGCATTAAAGAGTTATACCTGTGGAAGATACTTCACAATCAAGTGATAATATGTTTTTTATTAAATTTTTATTTAAATTAGAAACAACCTTGTTTTACATGTCAATCCAAGTTCCCTCTCCATCCCCTCCTCCCCTGCTCCCCACTGAACTCCTATCCCATCCCCTCTCTGCTCCCCAGGGAAGGTGAGGCCTTCCATGGGGAATCTTCAAAGTCTGTCATATCATTTGGAGCAGGGCCTTGACCCTTTCCATGTGTCTAGGCTGAGAGAGTATCCCTCTATGTGGAATGGGTTCCCAAAGTCCATTTGTACACTAGGAATAAATACTGATCCACTACCTGAGGCCCCATAGACTGCGGAGTCCTCCTGACACTCACGTACAGAGGGTCTGGGTCAGTCCAATGCTGGTTTCCCAGCTATCAGTCTGGGGTCTATGAGCTCCCCTTTTTACAAAGATTTTTTTGTCTTTTCATTAGGAACAGAGTGTTTATTTCTTTTTTTAAATGTTTTATTTTATTTTATTTTTTCAGTGTGGCAGTTCCTCAGGAAAATGGGAATCAATCTACCACAAGATGCAGGAATTCCACTCTTAGGCATATACCCAAAAGATGCACATTTACACAACAAGGACATCTGCCCAACCATGTTCATAGCAACATTATTTGTAATAGCCAGAACCTGGAAGCAACCTAGATGCCCCTCAACTGAAGAAATGATGGAGAATATGTGGTACATTTACACAATGGAGTCTACTCAGCAGAAAAATCAAAACAATGGAATCTAGAAATTTGCAGGGAAATGGATGGGACTAGAAGAAACCATCCTGAGTGAGGTAACCAGTCTCAAAAAGACAAAGATTTTTTAATAGTATTTTTAGTTAAGTGTATGTGTGTGTCTGTGTATGGGTTAAAGTGGATAGGTACAGCTACCCAAGGAGGCCAGAAGAGGGCATCAGATCTTCTGGAGCTGAAATTGCAGACAGTTGTACATAGCATATTATCAAATTATTCCCAAAAAGTCTATCTCTACTCATTCAATTGTACCAGTAACTTGACAACCTGGTACTTCCATTTTCCCTAGTTGAGATATTTCACTTGCAATCTCCTGACTTTGTAAATTGTCTGGAATAAATACTGTGTGCTCTGTGCAAACCTCCATATAAACTAGACTTTTACTGTGAAGTTTGTGGCAAATCTCCCTTGACAGATGTTAAGTCTTTCTTTTTCTTTTTCTTGAGGTATCCATCCCTTCCTCAGTAGGTGGCCTTCTGAACAGGTTTCTGTAAAAGATGGTGTTTGAGATCTCAACAATCCTTTATTACTTGTATGTCACATAGCTTGCCTTAGTTTATATTCTGGAATGGTGTTTGCAAAGCTGAGCCTCCATACTATTGGAAGAACATGCTCATGGATCTTGTTGTGGTATGGCTGTATAATATAGCCTCATATCTGTAGGAACTCCATTAAATTTTAAATGTTGAAATCAGCTTGGAGATATGCATTCTTACCAAGATATTTTTATTGTCAATTGTCTGAACATGAACTTAGATATAAATATTTTTAAGAAAACATGTCATTCAATTCCTGTAGTTTTGCAATGTATGTTTTCCCTACTCATCCTTCTGAATCCCTGGTTTGGAAGTCAAGTACAGTTTTCCCAACAGTGTTTCTCATATATTAGTGTACACCACAGTGATTAAAGGGATCAGACGGCAAACATTTAAAGTAGGGGTTGATGGATTTGATATTTACATTTCTTTAAGACTTATTTTTATTTATATGTATATGTGTGTGTTGGAGTATATTCTACATGTTTGGGAGTGCCTGGAAAAACCAAAAGTGAGGGATGGGTAACTTGGAGCTGGAGTTACAGGAAGCTGTATAAAATCTGTTATGGCTACTGACCTCACATGATATATTAAAACAGCAAGTAATATTGAGCACTGAAGCATCCTACTAGTCCCCAAAATTTGCATTTCTTGTAAATCATTGTAGTTAGTTAGGCTTCCAGTCCAGGGACAGCTATTTGAGAACTACTATCCTACATGGTTCTTGCAAGCACTGCATGTTATTTCATTACACTGTATAGAATTTATCTTTCACATGCTTTCAGCATAATTTACAGGAATAATATAACAAAACTTCCTAATGTTATGTGCTTTACATGAAAAATCCCTTTATAATCTGTTCTCACTACAATAAAATACATTAGCCTAGATAATTCACAAATAATGGACTATTTCCCCATAATAATGGAGGTTGGGAAGGGAAGACTATATATATATATATATATATATATATATATATATATATATATATATATATCAATAGATTTTCTCTGAGGATGAAACTGTTTTTGAAGCAGCACCTCAGTTTCTCCTATGTCCTTGCATGGGAGGAGAATGAAGGGCACAGGGTGGGGGTGTTGTGAGATTTCTCCTATCTCATGAACTAACTCTATGGTTAGTTTAAAGACCTGAGAGACATTTGCTTGACACTTTCTCAAAGTTCTCACCATGAAATATCTAATACAGTGGTCTCAGAATTTACAGACATGGTCTCTGAAATCAGGTTTCTAGGAGTCATGTTCTCTGGGCTTCAAGTGATGAACCTCCAAACTTGAATATTGATCATTACCTCAGAAAACATGAGTAGTTCCTATACCTCACTTTATTCTGAAAATTGCCTAAGTATGAAGCTGTTAGTCTAGAAGTCGATCATGCATATGCTTTCTTATATATTGCTTGTCATTAACACGATGCTTATATCAGCAATAACACCAAATAATTGGTATTGTAACAATTAACAACTTACTAGTTCTGGCTATTCTTATGCAGTCCTTATGCAAACTACCTACAAGTACAGTGCAGTGTCAAGATGAGAAACAAAACTCAGCTCCATGGTAAAAGAAACCAGGAGTACAAAGGTGAGTGTCAGGTCCATTCTGTCTTCTTTTTTAAAATTTTGTCTTGTCTAATGGCCTATTGAAATGGAAAGTTTATTACAAGCCATTTGTGCAACTTGCAATTTATTGTTCTTTTAAAAGCAAGACTAGGTAAAATGCAAAAAAAAAAAAAACAAAAACAAAAACAAAAAAAACACAGCTTTTCTTGTCAATTTTTTTTAAGATAAAAATAGATCATCACATTTATTTTAAGGGAGTCTTTGACCTCAAATGCAAATACAATGTGTGCTGTTTCTATATTTGATTTTGAGGTCAGCATACATAGCTCGAAACAAAAGTTGTCAATACAATCAAGTTGATCCATTTTATTTTTCGTTATATATAATATGTACATTATAATATATACTTTGTATACATATATAATATATACTATATATCATGTACACATTATATGCATGCACACACACACATTAAGGTCTCTTAATAGTTAACAAATATATCTTCTTTTGTAGGGGAATGAACACACTGTAATTTAATTCTGTTTGGATATTTTACTTTGCTTTTAAAGCCAGTACCAATTTATTTATGGTTACATTCTTTTGTGCTAGTCTGGTTTTCCACTAGTGTTCAGGATCAGATTATTCTTATACCTTATTGTAAATCTGGCATTAACAGACTTAAAATAGTAAAATTAAATTAGTAGCATGTGTGTTTGGTAAACTATTCTAAGAAGTTTATAGTTTTAGAGCAAGATAATGTATGTATTTTGCTCTGGTGTTTATTATAGTCTATCAACATCCATTTGGAAGGTTAGTGTTCTTTCTCCCTCCTTCCCTTGTCTGCTCCCTCCCAGAATATTGAGAATTGAATGCAGAACCTTCTTTGAACATGCTAGGTGAGAAAGTGCTATACTGCTAAGCTACATTCCTAGGCTACGTTGTTTAAAACAGGGTCCTCTTATATACCTCAAACTGATGCAAAATTCATTATACAGCCCAAGCTGGACTCAAACAAATAGCTCTCATGCCATAGACTGTGAGTGCTTGGACTGTATGCAAGTAACATCATGCCCAGCTCAGGTGGTTAGTATTTGAAGCAAACTTTGATTGCAAGTTGGTTCAATTCACACTGTGCTTTAGAAATGAAGCTTTCAGTACATCTGATGTACACCAGGCATTTCATAGTTTCCAATATCACACAATAAATCTTCAACCTCAAAAACTCCTGCTGATTGGACTATTATTATAATCCTTGGTAGGTGAGGAGGCATGAGTTCCAAAAGTTTCTTATTTATGATATGTAGTATATACAATAATTTAATATTTTTTCTTACATTGATAAAAATTAATAGAAAAATATGGAATAGCCACATTTTTTATACAACATCATGACCACAAAAGAAAAATATTCTGTTTTTCCTACAATGTTTGTTTTATATTGACTCTTTTCAAAAAATGAGAGGCCAGGAATGATTTTAAATCCCAATACGGAGTCAAAACTTCCCATTTTTCCTCCCTCAGTATCCATCATTGAAAGTAAAGAGATAAACTTCTATGCTAATTAAAAACAGTAGAAATAAGCTTTGAAGGCTCCAGAAATACAAAGAACACTGATTTGAAGAGCCACAAATACAGAATTGACTTCATGTAACAAGTTGCAGGTAAGTGGTGTGATGTCAGGTGTAGAAAATACCACTTTTAAAGGCCAGTCTCCCACTTCATTGTGATACCTAGCAAGACTGCTGATCTCACCCAAGTCTTTATCTTTCTTGCTGCGGCTTCATCAACAGTTCCTCCCTATAACTCCCACCCCCCACTGCAGCATCTTGCTTTCCTTCCCTCTTCTAGTAAGTCAACAACAATGCAATAGACATATACATAGAAAGTATGAATCTCCTAGGCTTGGTGGCCCAGGCTTTTAATCCTAGCCCAGTGGTGGCAGAGGTGGGGATCTCTGAGTTCAAGGCCAACCTGGAGTATATGGTGAGATCTTGCCTCAAAAACAAACAAAAAAGAAAAAAAATTAGACATTCCTTCTTAAATTTTGTGGGTTTTTGTTAGACTTTTAATCTTTTAGTTCTTTCTCTTTCTTTTTAAATATTTGCTATGTGTATGAGTATTTGTCTGAGTGCCTCTCTGTTTACCACAAGCAGGCCTGATGTTCCCTGGGCTCAGAAGAGGTAATTGGATGCCCTAGAACTAGGGATTTCAATGTCCATGAGCTGCCACTCAGTATTGGGGACTGAAACCCAGTCATCTACAAGAGCAGCAAGTGTTCTTACTCACAAAGCCATTTCTACAGGCTATCCTTAAACTTTTTAAAATGTTTGTGTGTGCACATCTATGTATGTGTTTGTGTGTGCCATCTTTGCTATGTATATACATGTAGTGCTCAGAGGATAACCTTAGGCATCAGTCTTTCACTTCAGCTTTGCTTGAATAGGATTACTTCTTGGCTCTGATTGCACACAACAGGCTAGGTGGCCCACAAACATCTGTTTATTCGCCTGTATTGGTCTTATCCTCCTGCAGGAGTGCTGGAATTGCATTTGTACTGCTGTGTCTACCATTGTGTACTCTGAGCATCTGATCTCAGGTCCTCATGCTTGTATCACAAATGCTTACCCACTGAATCATACCTCTATGTCTCTTTTTTAACTTTTGTAAGAAAATTCTTTTTATGGATGACTTCAGATTACACTTAATAATCTGTCATTTGTATCTGATGAAGTAGAGATTTCTGGAAAAAAAATTAAAGAAAGTAGGATGTGGAAAAATGTCTCCAAACATCCTCTTTGCTCTTCCTTTATTCTAAATAAATTAAAGTTTTGCTGTATTTAGCATTGTATATTACTATACTGTATCATAGATGTTTTCTTTATTGTAGAATGTATATTTAAATGTCTTGGATATTGACAAAGAAGTCCAGGGTAATTATGTAAATGAACACATGGATACAAAAATCACCTTCCAGCACTCAGTGAGTACTTAAATATCTTACCAGGGACCAGGCATTTGGAAAGAAGAAATGGGGCCTAATTGTTACTGGCTATACTACAGGAAAAAGATTCAATTAGTCTTGATATTTAGAAAAATGTATCTTATTTTATCTTTTCCCCCCAAGAATGTGTTTGATAATGACATTGCTTCCCAAGTCAGGTTTTGAATAGTAATACGAAAGTGCTATCCCATATGGTGCTATCATAATCTCTCTGAAGAAATGAGAAATGCATCAAAATGCATGACCCACTGAAAACTTACTTTCTAGTAAAAAAATAGCATTATCTTCCAAAGAAGTCCTGGCTTCTAGCCCATGTTGGTTAGATGTAAAAAGTTAACAAAAATAAGAATTTTCACTCTACAGATGTCAATGATACTAGTTTAAACATAAAATTATCACATAGAGTCAAGTTCATTGGATTAGCATACATTAAGTTGCAATATATTTTCATAGATAATTGGAAAGAAATTTAGAACATAGGAAGACATAGTGACCAACATAGCCAATTTCCTTTGAAAAATACATTACAATGGAATGTTTGATTTGGTCATAGTGCATCTGTTTTACTAAGCATGAATTTAAGAGCAAATATTGATATATAATATTCAAGAAAATAATCCAAGATAATATTGTCTCATAGGCGTCTATGAGCTCTCATGGATAAATAAGCATTTTCTAGTGAAATAGTGAGGCAATAAGCAATAAATCAAAAGGAATAATTACCAAATAAATCAGAGAAAAACTAATTAGAAGGCAATACTGAGACTCAAAGATTAAAAGCACATTAAACGAGAAAAATTGTAACTTCATAAAATGAAAGGCAAATAATATAAAGAAGATTGTTCTGAGAACCATTCTTGACTACAGATAGAACTAACTAAAACCCAAGTACACAGGTATACATGTGAGGAATTTTGCTTGACTGAATTGTTTAAAATGAAAAGACCCACCCTAAGTCCAGATATTCCAAGGTGCAAAGATCCATCTCAAATTCAGTTCACACATTTTGTTGGCAGACTATGTAAAGGACATAGAAGAAGGAAGTTCTTGCTCTTTGACTGCTTGTCCCTACCCTAGTGGGTAAGTTCATTCATTTGCTGGTATTAGAGCCTATTTCTTCAAAAGTCTAGCATATATTGAAGACCAGCTAAGAAATTCAGCCTTGTGAACTAAACAACTACTGAATTCTTGGACTTTCCATTGGGAGACAGCCATTGTTAAAATAGTTGGACCATAACCTGTAAGCCACTCTAATATTTCCAATTTTTAATACATTTTATCATTATGTTTTTCTAGAGAATACTGATGATACAGGTTCCAATGCAGAACAAAAGTCTGAACACCCACCTGAGAAGGTAATTAAACCTGTCTTGGTTGGAATCATATAGAGGCACATCATAAAAGGGTAGAATGGACAGAAATGTTCAGTATATATCAAAATCTTCAAATGTTGCTCTCCTGAAACTCTCATTTCCCTCAGTGTTGGCCAGCCATGAGTAGCAGAAACAGGCAGGAAAGGAAGTGGCAAATACCATGGTCTCTGCATATGCTCCCATGTAAGATTTAGAAAGGAGATCCTTAGCCATTGGCAGTAGCCAACACTACACCTCTCAGTCTGCAGTCAGAGGCCCTGCTTCTGAAGAATAGCCCCATAGTTTCTCTTCTCTGGCTTCTTAGAATTTTTCCCAGTTCTCTGCTCTCGTTACTCTACTGTAGATTCTCTTCTGCTTCCTAATCCCAATGCTCTGCAGCTGTTCAGCTACATCTTCAATGGTCAAGCAAGCTTCTTCCACAACATAATGGTCACAGCCAGGAAGATCTGGGTACCTGATTCTGTCCAGAGTACATTCTGGGGAATAGAGTAGAATCAGCATAGGATCACTTAGCTAAGGAAATGGTCCTTGGATTTTCAGATGTCAAAAACATTGCCAACCCTCTGTTCTTGGAAACCAGAGTCCAGGGCTTGGAAACTAGGCACAAGATGCAATTTAGGCTGTTCTGCAGCCAAACACCAGATATCAAAAGCGGGCAGTATTGAATACACTTGCATGATATTGGGGAAAAGTCCAGGCCAGCAAATTTGGATGGGCCTCACAATTGATGCCATTAAGTCTTCCGCTATCATATTCCTCCAAGTTCTTATCTAAGGTGATACCCCACTTCCAAGGTGGTGATTTAACAGCTGTCAAGCATTGCCTGTATTTGTCCTCACCCTTGATGCATTGCAGCCTCTGCTGTCTCTTTCTTCATTTTACCATGATATTGAATGCAAGTGAGAAAATAGCACCCCAGAGAAGTCTTCATTGTGTATGATGTTGCAACACCAGCAGATGCAGCACAAGAGAATTTCTTCCAGCCAACTTCCTGAGTGAGCTGGAGTACCCTACTTCTATAGTCCAAGAAGGGCTGTATGCCTCATCGAAGCTATTTGTTTAGATAGGGTATTTAATCTAAGGTTAATTATCCTCCTTACAAATTTTATTTGTTGCTCATAATTTACCTCATCCTAGACAAAATTCAAGAAACAATAATTTGGAAATGTTCTTTTCTTTAAATCCTAAGGGGAGATTTTCAAATTGTTGTTATATATCACCACCAAATCTACGAGAGCCTGTGATGGAGAGAAAGAAAAGACCTGTAGAGCAGATTGAACAAAGTTAGCTGCAAAGGATGTTACATGATAAAACAAATATGATAAAAAAGGAAACAAAAATCTAGGATGATAATTATAAGCACAAAAATAAAAAATGCGCCGGGTTTCCGTGCCCTAGTTGGGGGTGACTGACACCAGAGGTCTGCTCTTGGGATCCAAACTCAACCAGCAGGCTCCAGCACACCGAGAGACTGCCAAGGCCCCAGTAACAGTCCTGCCTACATCCAGGAAAAGAGGACAGACATCAGAGTATTGGAACAGTTGGCACACATGAAGAAACAGGAGAATAATCACAGTAGAGAATTAACAGCACAACTGAAAGCTCTAGAACACAAAGAAGCTAATACTCCTCAGAGGAGTACACACCAGGAAATAATCAAATTGAGGGCTGAAATCAATTAATTGGAAACTAGGAGAACAATTCAAAGAGTTGGTTCTTTGAAAAGATCAACAAGACAGAAAAACCTTTATCCAAACTTACCAAATGGCAAAGAGAACATGCAATGAATAAAATCAGGAATGAAAAGGGGAACATAACAACAAACACAGAAGAAATCCAAAGAATCATCAGGTCATTCTTCGAAAAACTGTATTCCTCAAAGTTCAAAAATCAAAGGAAATGGACAATTTTCTGGACGGATTTCACTTACCAAAATTGAATCAAGAACAGATAAGCAACATAAATAGACCAATAACCCCTAATGAAATAAAAGGAGTCATCAGAAGTCTCCCAACCAAAAAAAGGCCAGGGCCAGATGACTTCAGTGCAGAATTCTACCAGAAATTCAAGGAACAGCTAACACCAATTCTCCTTAATGTATTCCATACAATAGAAGCAGAAGGGTCATTGCCAAACTCTTTCTACAAGTCTTCAATAACCTTGATACACAAGCCACACAAAGACAACCAAGAAAGAGAATTACAGACCAATATCCCTCATGCAAAAATACTCAATAAAATACCGTCAAATCAAATCCAAGAATATATCAGAGAAATCATCTACCATGATCAAGGAGGCTTCATCCCAGGGATGCAAGGATGGTTCAACATACAAAAATCCATCAGTGTAATCCACCATATAAACAGACTGAGGAAAAAAAACACATGGTCATCTCACTAGATGCTGAAAAAGCCTTTGACAAAATCCGAATACCCAACCGACGATAAAGGTCTTGGAGAGATCAGGGATAACAGGAACATACCTTAACATAATAAAAGCAATATACTGCAGGCTGACAGCTAACATCAAATTAAATGGGGAGAAACTAAATGCAATTGTTCTAAAATCAGGGACAAGATAAGGCTGTCCACTCTCTCCATACCTCTTCAATATTGTCCTTGAAGTTCTAGCTAGAGCAATGAGACAACAAAAAGGAGATCAAGGGAATACAAATCGGAAAGGAAGAAGTCAAACTCTCACTATTTGCAGATGATATGATAGTCAACATTAGTGACCCGACAAACTCTACCAGGAAACTCCTACAGCTGATAAACTCCATTAGCAAAGTGGCAGGGTAGAAGATTAACTCAAAAAAATTTGTAGCCCTACTATATACCAATGACACATTGGTGGAGAAAGAAATAAGAGAAGCATCACCCTTTACAATTGCCACAAACAACATAAAATACCTTGGGATAACACTAACGAAAAACATGAAAGACCTGTACCATAAGAATTTTGAGTCTCTAAAGAAAGAAATTAAAGAAGAAGCTAGAAAATGGAAGGATCTCCCATGTTCTTGGATAGGTAGAATCAACATAGTAAAAAGGGCAATCTTGCCAAAAGCAATCTACAGATTCAATGCAATCCCCATCAAAATTCCAACACAATTTTTCACAGATCTTGAAAGAATAATTCTCAACTTTATATGGAAAAACAAAAAACCCAGGATAGCCAAAACAACCCTGTACAATAGAGGACCTTCTGGAGACATCACCATCCTTGACTTCAAGCTCTATTACAGAGCTATAGTCCTGAAAGCAGCCCCAAAATAGACAGGTAGACCAATGGAATTGAGTTGAAAACCCTGATATTAACCTACACACCTACAAACACTTGATTTTTGACAAAGAAGCTAAATTTATATGATGGAATAAAGAAAGCATCTTCAACAAATGGTGCTGGCATAACTGAATGCTGGCATGTAGAAGACTGCAGATAGATCCATGTCTATCCCTATGCACACAACTTAAGTCCTAAGGAATCAAAGACCTCAACATAAATCCAGCCACACTGAAGCTATTAGAAGACAAAGTGGGAAATATCCTTGAATTAATTGGAACAGGAGAGTGCTTCCTGAACATTATACCAGGAGCACAGACACTGAGATCAACAATTAATAAATGGGACCTCCTGAAACTGAGAGGCTTCTATAAGGCTAAGGACACAGTCAGTAAGACAAAACGGCAGCCCACAGACTGGGGAAAGATACTCACCAACCCCACATCTGGCAGACAGCTGATATCTGAAATATACAAAAAAACTCAAGAAGCAAATCTCCAAAACACCAAACAATCCAATTAAAAAGTGGGGTATAGAACCAAATAGGCAATTCTCAATAGAGGAATATAAAATGGCTGAAAGGCACATAAGAAAGTGTTCAACATCCTTAGCTATCAGGGAAATGCAAAACAAAACAACTCTGAGATACCATCTTACTCCTGTCAGAATGGCTAAAATAAAAAATACCAATGATAGTTTATGCTGGAGAGGATGTGGAGAAAGGGGAACACTCTTTCACTGCTGGTAGGAATGCCAACTTGTACAGCCACCTTGGAAATCAGTAGGGTGACTCCTCAAGAAAATGGGAATGAGTTTACCACAAGATCCAGCAATCCCACTCTTAGGCATATACCAAAAAGCAGCACATTCATACAACAAGGACATCTGATCAACTATGTTCATAGCAGCACTATTTGTAATAGCCAGAACCTGGAAGCAACCTAGCTGCCCCTCAACTGAAGAATGGATAGAGAATATGTGGTCCATTTACACAATGGAATACTAATTAGCAGAAAGAAAAAGAACAATGGAATCTTGAAATTTTCAGGAAAATGGATGGAAATAGATGAAACCATTCTGAGCCAGGTAACCCAATCACAAAAAGACAAGCATGGTATGTACTCACTCATATGTGGATTTTAGACATAGAGCAAAGGATTAACAGCTTACAATCCACACTGCCAGAGAAGCTAGGAAACAAGGAGGACCCTAAGAGAGACATACATGATCACTTGGAGAAGGGGGAAGGGACAAGATCTCCTGGGCAAATTGGGAGCAAGGGAGGAGGGGCCTAGGTCCTATCCCAAAGGCTATGATAGACTCTGGTGACCCCCCCCCCATGGAAGGCCTCACCCTCCCTGGGGAGCAGAAAGGATATGTGATAGGTAGGGTTTTAGTTGGGGGGGGTGATAGGGGAGGATGGGAGGGAGTGGCAACTGGGAGTGATATGTAAAACAATCTTGTTTCTAATTCAAATAAAAAAACAGTAAAAAATGTTTTTCACTTATGACCCAAATAACAGTCCTTTTAAATTAAAAAAAAATTGTACAGCACAATTAATGGAAAACATATTAGGAAGCTCAATATTTAAGTTGTTTTGTATTTCTTAGTAATTGATTCACACCTTATAAAAACATTAGAAAATGAAGCATAAAAGTCATTACACATACACACTCACATATACACTTACACAACCATACACCATTACACACATTCACACACCCACTCATACACTCATGCATACTGTCACACACATAGACACCCACACCCACATACACGTGCTTGCACACATACATGCATGCACAAGTGCATACACACATGGGCACATTCACACAGGCACACATACACACACTCAACTCACACAGAGCTGATTATTATTTATTATTATTATTTATATGTTATAAATGTTTACATTTCTAGATTAGTTTGATTTTTGTTTCTTTTTCCATAGTTTTGTCAATTAATAATATTGAAAAATATTGTTTCATGTCATATCTATTTTATATGCTTTTCTACATTTTCTCTAGTCTAATTACAGGAAGGTATTGCAATTAGCTGATGACCTAATGTTTAGTTTCTTTTCTTATTGTCTGGTGACATGTAAAGTATAAGGCAGTAACCATGTATATGTTTTGCTCAGAACAGATTACTACTTTATTTACCTGAGGTTAAATTTATGTTAATTTCCTTGTTTAAGTGTTTTTTTCCCAGCCGGGCGTTCGTGGTGCACACCTTTAATCCCAGCACTCGGGAGGCAGAAGCAGGCGATTTCTGTGAGTTCGAGGCCAGCCTGGTCTCCAGAGCGAGTGCCAGGATAGGCTCCAAAGCTACATAGAGAAACCCTGTCTCGAAAAACCAAAAAAAAAAAAAAAAAAAAAAAAAAGGCTGGGCATTGGTGGAACACCCCTTTAATCCCAGCACTCGGGAGGCAGATGCAGATGGATCTCTGTGAGTTCGAGGCTAGCCTGGTCTCCAGAGGGAGTGCCAGGATAGGCTCCAAAGCTACAGAGAGAAACGCTGTCTCGAAAAACAAACAAAAAAAAAAGTTTTTTCCCCCGTCAGGTATTAATTATTTTCATATTCTAAGAGGAATAAGCTCAAAATAAACTTGTGCCCCACAAAAGGCTAATAAAACTCATGTTTAGGAGAAAGTCAAGAAGAAATTTACAAGTGACAATCTTTTGGCTGCCTATTGAGAAGTCCCAATGCATCAGTGTATGGACACTAAAGTGAACAATAAACACCACAAGTGATAATTGATAACTTCAATAACATTAATTTAATAATGAATGGTACAACTTTCTGGAAAACAATTTCCTCAGGTTTCTCTTTTTTCCCATGCATTTTGATTAATACCCCCCCAAAACAAACAAAAAATCCTCGAAAAGTTCATTGAACTACTTCAACATTGAGAAAAATATATTGGTGCCATTGGAACTATGTGGAAATACCAAACATAAAATTTATCTGGAGACAGAGCTGGACAATAGTATTTGTCTACGTGGTTTCTCTATCAGGGGAGAATGGTTATCATCATATTGTAGGCTTGGTAATAAATTTGTTCTTAGACTTTCTTGGTTTGTGCCAGAATAAAATCGAATGTTTCCATTTCCTTTTCCTTGTAGGCATGCGTAACACTGAAGCTCTGTCCTTCTCCCTGCCTCTTGTTCTTCACATCTGTTATGTATTAAATCACACTGGACCTCTGTTTTTAAACTCTGACATGCAAAATAGACATTTGATAGCCCATTCTATATTTATGGAAAAAAAGGAGAATATCCAACTTCCCTCAATGTTTTGGCAGCTTTTTCTTTCCCCTAAATGTCACATTTTCCTTCATTTAAGTTAACTATTGCCTCCTTCCTCCCAGGGTTAGAGTGCTGATGTAACATCCATTTCTATTATAGAAAGACAGCAACAGTAAGGCACGAACAGCCTTCTACAGAAACATGAAAACAAGGGTCAAAAATAGTGGACTTTATAAAGTTCATATTAGCAAAGTAAAACATACTGTAATGTTAACCCTTGTTTTAGCAAGTCAGTGATTAGTTTATAGCAATTGTAAGAATAGTGCTGTGTGCAACATTTGATTTTATAGAAAAAATTCATGGAAGCACAACCTGCTACCATGAAAGTGATGGACAGAGAGATGTGGTGGCAATTTTTCTTCACAGGTTTCATTGACTACCAACACTCTGTTGTTAACAAATTTAAGGTAAGAGTTTAGTTAAGACTTCATCCAGTTGTAGCACAAATGCTCACTGTTTAGCTTGGAGCAGTGATGTGGGGAAAATTAGGGCATCCAGTGTGCTCCTGATAGATTTTGTAGTTCATAGAAAATCTGTTCCTGGGCACTTTGGTTTCATATATTGTGTCTATATCACACCTTCCCAAATCCTCACCTTTTAATGGCTATGTGAGAATGGAAGTTTGTGTTCATCTTGATTTATCTGTGATGTGATCTAATGAAAGAGACTGATACTGAACATATACAGTGATCAAATAGCCTGAGCTTTTCATTCTTCGGGTCTGCTCTATGACTTTTCTTCTCCTCAGCAATTACAGCTAGATAGCGTTTTGATTTCATGTTGTACAAGTGTTACCTACACTTCTGGAGCTCCAGACAGAATTGCACAGAATAACTGTGGAAGGACTATCCCACCCCTCGTGTCCCGAAAGCCCTGCAGTAGCTATTGGGGGTACAAATAATGAAACAATGTATAATGTTTGTCACTCACTTTTGCCTAAGGTGGACTAACCAATGCTAGTAGTAGTATTTTTAAATTTCTAGATAGATTTTTTCTTGTTTGCATGCTTTTTTAAATACAGTTTCTTTAGTTTGGTTTTGCTTATCATTTAATGAAATGGAACATGGAGGAATACTGCTGCTTTTATCATATATTGGACACACTGAATTTAATTTTAGTATGGTATTAACTACCAGAACCACACTTGCTTTCACAAGAACACAGGGAAATAGTAAAATACCCCAAGCTGAATTAAATTTTCTTTACTTCTTTTCTATTTTCTTTTAATCTATTCTTTTTTTCATACAATATATCCCAACCACAGCCTCCCCTATCTCCACTCCTCCCCCTGCCCACATTCATCTTTGGGGGATTTAAAAATCTTACCTACTAGACTTCTGGTTCCCAACAGAAAACAGTGCATTCAAAAGGGACAGTTTTTAAGGCTTTGGTGAGACAGCTTTTAGAATGAGGCTCAGATGGAGGGTTATAAAAGACAAGGGCTCACTTCAATGAAACGTTTGTCCTTTCCATGGGCCTACTTGGGCTATCAGGAGAAATACCTGCTATCTGCATAGTATTTGTGACATTTGATTTGACAGCATTTCACTGGCTTCCCCTGCAAAATAGGAGCTAAAGGGAGATACACCCTAGTAGTTTTCACCAAGTCTCCTTCTAAAATATATCTTTGTCCGCGGATGAAAAGTGTGGTGACCAATAGCATATGAAAATAAAGATAGAAAAGTTGAGTGATGAATAGCAACTTGGTCTGTTATCTTGGTTTTATGATTTTTTATTTTACATATATGGTACTTCTAATAACACAAACAGATGTTACATGGCTTTAAAATCTTCCTTCCAGTTTTAATATAATGCAAGTCTGCCAATATCTTTTAAAGTATTCTTGTCATTCAAAGACATAGCTTGACAATGTAAGATGAGAAATAAAGAAATATACAGATTAGAAGAAATAAATAAATAAAATATGCACAGCTTTCCTCATGGTCAGCATAATCCTCTCTATAAAAATCCAAAAGAATAAATTAAAGAGAAAATATAGCTAAGTGATTACAAGAAGCTTGTAGGGTCAAGTTTCATATATACCAATTCATTTTAAGTTTATCAGTGATGAACTGGAAAATTTCAAATTAGAAACAATGCTATTTATATCTGCACTTCCTAGAAATCATTACTTATGAGGGGGCTGTCAACATATAGAATCTAGTGAAACTTAAGCTTCTGGGCATTCCTATGAGGGATTTTCATGATTACCTGGTGCCAAGTGGCCCACATAGAATGTGTATCAAAGCCTTCTGGCCAGTCGATAAAACATGCAAAAAAGGAAACTTGCTTCTTTTTTTTTTCTTTTTCCTGATTGCCCTCATTCTTTCTGGCAAGTTTATTTATCCTTTCCTGGGGAATTCATTCCTTCACAGCTACTAGAATTGATATCTCTGGGCATCCAATGTATTCTGGAGACCAGTAGCTCTCCTGAAATCCTTGGGACTGTTGAGATATCCACCCAGTGGAATCAGCAACTACTAGATCCTTGTCTTCTTCAGTGTAAGACAGCTATGTAGACTGACTAGATCACATTCTGTAAGTCAAACTAGTAACTAGTAACACACACACACACACACACACATACACACACACACACACACACACACACACACACGAATATGCAAATATATTAATTCTTCCATTCAGTTCTGATCCTTCAGAAAACCCTGCCTGATACAGGAGGTATAAATCTATACAAATAACTACATAGAGAAAATACAAAACTGAATACATTCCCCATTGCCTGGAAAGGAAGGCTAATGTAGTCAAAATACCAATATGTTCCCATTTGGTCTGTTCTCTCGAGAATGACTACTGATGGTGAAGAACAAAAACAGAAGAGTCACACACTTTGACTTCAAAACTTACTGAACATACAGAAGGCAAACTCTGTGCTGCAGGCAACAGAACAGCACAACAGATGAGTGCAAAATGGTGGAGGACCCAGAAAAAACTGCATAAGCTGCCAATCAATCTTCAACAAGAAATAGATGAAATGGTGCTAAAACTACTTAAAGTCTACATCATAAAAATTGTTACCTAGTCATTGTATTTAATTGCAACATAACTCCCACACATATTTGCCACCCGTCACATACACACATAAAAACACATGGACAAACACTCACATAGTCTTTTTCTGCATCAGAATATCTCACAATGAAAATGTCACTGTGCCTGTTTCTTAAGTCTGCTCTCTTCCTGCTGATTTTATTGATTATCTGAAGAGATGACATTTTTATTTTTAGTTAAATTATTTTCTTTGTTACTCAAATCTTCAGGGACATTTTTTTTCATAATTTCATATGTTCAATTTCTCCCTTTTCATTGAAGGGATAGGGTAATAAGCCTTTTCAAAATTAATTTTAATTACAAAATGAAAAAGTCTTAGGATAATGTTCAAAGTGCATCTTTTGAAAGATATTTTTAATCTTTTTTTCTTTTTCCCCTTTCTAGAAAATAATTGCATAATTGTACATATTTTGTTATTACTCTTGTTTCCCCAGTTTATTCCACTGTCTTTCTTTCTTACATTAATAGAATATATTTTGATCCTATTTACCCCTCCCCTCATATATGCCCCCCTTATTCCCTCCCACTTCCTCTGGAACTCTTCATTTCCTAACCAGTAGCCTTCCTCATTTCATGTCTTCTTTTTCCTCCTCATCCTGCTGTCTCTCCAATGCTTATTTTCCTTTTATAATTCACCAAGTTGAATTCAGGTTGCTTGCAGGTGAATACATATGGGGTAATCCATTGACTCATGGGCAACTTAACAAAAGCTGCACCACAGAAGAAAAATGATTCCTGTTTCCACAGACGCCACTAACTAGCAATAGATCCTCACTTGGGTGAGGATTCATTTTTCCCCATCAGTGCTGGGTTGTTGATGAACAAAAACCTGTGTAGTTGTTGTGCAGGCAACTTTAGTTGCTATGAATTAAAGAATATGATTGGCTGATAAAGTCCAGATGACAGCATTTTAACACACTTCTTCCTTTTATGTGTCCCTTACTGATCTATCTTCCACAGTGATTTTTAGGGGTTGAGTGATGTATATATGCTTCTCAATGAAGGCAGAACACTCAACAGTCACTTATTCTCAGATCTCTGAACAGTTTTCAATCTACATGTGGCTGCAAACTGTGTAAAATGTCATATTTGGCTAAGGTGGAGAGCAGCATATGGTATTTCTCTGAGTCAGACAGGCCCAGAGATCTCAGAACTAATATAGACTATTGCCCTTGTTCTTGGTTATCCAATACAGTTAAGTGGTGGGCTACCTTGTTGTAGAAAATACACACTGTTTACTTTCAGGACACAGAGAAATGAATCTTAAATCAATCTGGAAACTTCCTGATGTCTAGTTTTAATAGTGCCAGAAGGTATTATGCAGGCCCATAAATGTGCCCCTTGATCTAACAAGGGTATGTAGATAATTGACATAAATAGACACTTTCAAATTGGATTTGTGGTCTGTTTCACAGGGAACAATTCATGTCTGGTACTGTGAATCCAGGAAAAAGTATATGGGTGGGAATATCATAGACAATAAGGTGAAATCTACAATTTTATCTTGAAAAGTTTCATTTTTCCAACTGCTGTGTAAATACTTATGTTACCCCTAGACATTGATTATTTTACATCTTGATCACAAAAGGTTATTTTTATAGTGAGCAATAATATAAAAAAAAACTGGTCAAGTTGCTGAGAATAATTGACTGTGAATACTTAATTTTAAAAGAGACATCTTTAACAACCCCTTTTCCTGAAAAATGGGAGGGCTTAAAGAACTCAGAAGAGATATCCAAATGTTTGTAAGAGCCAGAGGATGGGGTAGAGTGCTATGAAATGCTGTGTTCTAAACATGGCATGGCTATTACAGCCATGAGCACACAACAGCTGTGGTTACATGCAAATCAACCCAATCACAATTCCTGAATGCATGGAGGACATTTCATGAAGCCCACTTCTCATGAAGCCAGCAGCAGATTGAGACTGGAGAGGGACAGTGTTTTCAGGGGCAAGGTAGCCAATGGTAGGTTGCCCATGCCCCAAGGAATGAGCTCATACCCATGGACAAGCAGACAGCACCAATTAGGCCAAGTAATTGAATAAAGCATAAGGAATTGAGAGGGAGGGTTATTTGGGATGTCTAGAGGAAATAAAATGGGGAAAATGGTTGGTGGTTACATAACAATATGTTATATACATGTATGAAATTCTCAAAGAAATAATTTCAAAAGAAAAATAAAGATAATATGGTTGTTGAGAATAGAAGTTACTGATCACCAACGATTAAATATGGAGTGGTCTTCAGGTTACTGTGATGAATAACTCTTTCAAATGCAAGCAATGTCCCTACTGATACTATTTCTAAGTCACAAAACACCAGAATCACAGTTCCTGGAAGACATAGAGGGAGTCCTCCCTGAAATATTCCGATGTTCCTAATGGATGTTAAAGCCACTGAATATGTGGCGCTCTCAAATGTCCTTGGACACCTAGTTTAAACTGTCTTATAAGCTTCCTTCATGATGTTTGCCTGTTAAAAGACAGCAGTAGTTGCCACTGGGAGAGGAAGAGTCAGTTGTTTTATTTTTTAAGTTTAGCCTCTGGTAGGTAAACCACACTCCAGTAGAAAGGTGCATATCCAAGAACTTGTGGCCAGGACAAACTACTTTTGGTGAATATTAAAACACAAAATGAACAGAAACATCTGAGGCAAGCGACCTGCCTGCCGGACCCAGTTCGGCAGTGGCGGGTTACAAACACCGAACACCCAGAGGCAGCCCGCCCTCCTTCTGCCAGTCCAGGTAGGCCAGGAACTGTTTCCAGTTCCGGTTCATTGTCACTGCTGAGAGTCATCTGACACAAGTGACCATACAGAGTTCAGCAGTAGGATCTGACACCCCAAAGCCTAGTGACAGCTCTGCCTCCAACTGCCCTCAAAGCAGGATCCAGCACGTCAGGACATTGCCGACACCCCTTAACAGTGACACCTACATTCAGGAGAAGAGAACCGACATCAGAGTATTGCATTTGTTTGCATCTACCAGAAGGGAACCATGATCCCACACCCACCAGGAGAACAAGAAACACTTGCTACACCCACCAAAAGAAAGGATGAGAAGAGGACAGGGTAAACGCACATCTAACAAGAGAAAACCCAATATGACACCACTGGAGACTAGGAACCATACACCAGTAGACCTCAACATCAAGATACAGATGACCAGAAGAGAATGACCTAAAAAACATCTTCAGGAAAATGATAGAGGACATCAAAGAGGACATGAGAAAATCCCTTAAAGAAATTGAAGACAAAAGAAACCAAAAAATACAAAAAACAGCTCAAGACCTAAAAACCAAAATAGAGACAATAAAGAAAGCACAATCTGAGGCAATGCTAGAAATAGAAAAGCTGGGTAAACGATCAGGAACTACAGATGGAAGCATAACCAACAGAATACAAGAGATGGAAGAGAGAATCTCAGGAGTTGAAGACACACTAGTGGAAATAGATTCATCAGCCAAAGAAAATCTTAAGTCCAACAAATCCCTAACACAATATATCCAGGAAATATGGGATATTGTGAAAAGACCAAACCTAAGATTAATAGGTATAGAAGAAGGTGAAGAAATCCAACTCAAAGATGCAGAAAACATATTCAACAAAATCATAGAAGAAAAATTTCCCAACATAAAGAAAGATATGCCAATGAAAATACAAGAGGCTACAGAACACCAAATGGACTGGACCAAAAAATAAGGTCACCTCGCCACATAATAATCAAAACACCAAGCATACACAACAAAGAGAAAATATTAAGAGCAGCAAAGGAAAAAGGTTAAGTAACATATAAAGGCAAACCTATCAGAATCACCCCTGACTTTTCCTTGGAACCTCTGAAGGCCAGAAGATCCTGGATCGATATTCTACCTACACTAAGAGACCATGGATGCCAGCCCAGACTACTATACCCAGCAAAGCTTTCAATCATTATAGATGGAGAAAACAAGATATTCCATGATAAAACCAGATTCAAACAATACATATCCACCAATCCAGCCCTACAGAAAGTACTGGAAGGTAAACTGCAACCCAGGGAAGTTAACTACAACCAGAAAAACATAGGCAATAGATAATCCCAACTTACCAACAGTCAAAAGAAAAAGTGGATAGAATCCCACACCTAATCTTTCCACCATCACCAAATCAAAAACAAACAAGAATGAACAATAATCAATGGTCATCAATATCCATTAACATTAATGATATTAACTCCCATATAAAAAGACATAGATTAGCAGAATGGATAAGAAGACAGAATCCTTCCTTCTGCTGCTTACAAGAAACTCACCTCAACCTCAAAGACAGATGGTACCTAAGAATTAAATGCTGGGGAAAGATCTTCCAATCAAATGGAACCAAGAAACAAGCTGGAGTAGCAACCCTAATATCCAGAAACTGGACTTTAAACTAAAATCAGTCAAAAGAGAGGAAGGTCATTTCCTACTCATCACAGGAGAAATACATTACGATGAAGTCTCAATTCTGAACATTTATGCCCCAAATACAAAGACATCCATGTTTGTAAAAGAAACATTACTGAAACTCAACTCACACATAAAACCCCACACACTTATAGTGGGAGATTTCAACACCCCACTCTCACCACTGGACAGGAACACCAGACAGAAACTTAACAAAGAAACAAAAGAACTAATAGAAGTTATGGTGCAATTGGACTTAACAGATATCTATAGAACATTCCACCCAAATACAAAACAATTTATTTTCTACTCAGCACCACATGGAACCTTCTCTAAAATCGACCACATACTTGGCAACATAGCAAACCTCAACAACTACAAAACAATTGAAATAACCCCCTGTGTCTTATCAGAAAATCATGCATTAAAATTAGAAATCAACAACAACATGAACTACAGAAAACCTACAAACTCATGGAAATTAAGTAACACCCAATTGCACAATTCATGGGTCCAGGAAGAAATAAAAAAAGAAATTAAAAATTTCCTAGAATTCAATGAGAATGAGGACACAATATATCCATACCTATGGGATACTCTGAAAGCAGTGCTAAGAGGAAAGTTCATAGCGCTAAATGCCCATATGAAGAAACAGGAGAATAATCACAAAAGAGAATTAACAGCACAACTGAAAGCTTTAGAAAACAAAGAAGCCAATATACCCCAGAGGAGCAGATGCCAGGAAATAATCAAATTGAGGGCTGAAATCAATAAAATGGAAACTAGGAGAACAATACAAAGAATCAATATAACAAAAAGTTGATTCTTAGAGAAAATCAACAACATAGACAAACCTTCATCCAACTTACCAAACAACGAAGAGTGAACATGCAAATTAATAAAATCAGGAATGGAAAGGGGGTCATAACAACAGACACAGTGGAAATCCAGAGAATTATCAGGTCATACTTTGAAAACCTATATTCCTCAAAATTTGAAAATCTAAAGGAAATGGACAATTTTCTGGACAGATTTCACTTTCCAAAATTAAATCAAGAACAGATAAGCAACTTAAATAGACCTATAACCTCTAATGAAATTGAAGCAGTCATTAGAAGTCTGCCAACCAAAAAAAGCCTGGGGCCAGATGGCTTCAGTGCAGAATTCTACCAGAAATTCAAAGTACAGCTAATACCAATTCTCCTCAAAGTATTCCACACAATAGAAGCAGAAGGGTCATTACCAAACTCTTTTTATGAGGCAACAATAACATTGATACCCAAGCCACACAAAGACACAACTAAGAAAGAGAACTATAGACAAATATCCCTCATGAACATTGATGCAAAAATTCTCAACAAAATATTGGCAAATCAAATCCAAGAACACATCAGATAAATCATCCATCCTGATCAAGTAGGCTTCATCGCAGGGATGCAAGGATGGTTCAACATACAAAAATCCATCAATGTAATCCACCATATAAACAGACTCAGGAAAAAAAATCACATGATCATCTCACTAGATGCTGAAAATGCGTTTGACAAAATCCAGCATCCCTTCATGATAAAGGTCCTGGAGAAATCAGGGATAACAGGAACATAGCTCAACATAATAAAAGCAATATACAGCAAGCTGACAGCCAACATCAAATTAAATGGAGAGAAACTCAATGCAATTCCTCTAAAATCAGGTACTAGTCAAGACTGTCCACTCTCTCCCTACCTCTTCAATATTGTACTTGAAGTCCTAGCTAGAGCAATAAGACAACAAAAGGAGATCAAGGGAATACAAATCAAAAAGGAAGAAATCAAAGTCTCACTATTTGCAGATGACATGATAGTCTGGATAAGTGACGAGAAAAACTCTACCAGGGAACTCCTACAGCTGATAAACACCTTCAGCAAAGTGGCAGGATACAAGATTAACTCAAAAAAAAATCTTTAGCCCTACTATATACAGATGACACTTTGGTGGAGAAAGAAATAAGAGAAGCATCACCCTTTACAATTGCCACAAACAGCATAAATTACCTTGGAGTAACTAACCGAAAAAGTGAAAGACCTGTACCATAAGAATTTTGAGTTTCTAAAGAAAGAAATTAAAGAAGATACCAGAAAATGGAAAGATCTCCCATGCTCTTGGATAGTTAGGATCAACACAGTAAAAATGGCAATCTTGCCAAAAGCAATCTACAGATTCAATGCAATCCCCATCAAAATCCCAACACAATTCTTCACAGACCTTGAAAGAAGAATTCTCAACTTTATATGGAGAAACAAAAAACCCAGGATAGCCAAATCATCCCTATACAACAAAGGAACTTCTGGAGGCATCGCCATCCCTGACTTCAAGCTCTATTACAGAGCTATAGTCCTGAAAATAGCTTGGTATTGGCACAAAAATAGACAGGTAGACCAATGGAATAGAATTGAAAACCCTGATATTACCCCACACACCTATGAACACCTGATTTTTGACAAACAATCCAAATTTATACGATGGAACAAAGAGAACATCATCAACAAATGGTGCTGGCATAACTGGTTGCAGACATGTAGAACACGTTAGACCCAAGCCTTGCACAAAACTTGTCAAAATGGATCAAAGATCTCAACAAAAATGCAGCTACACTGAACCCATTAGAAGACAAAGTGGAAATACCCTTTAATTAGTTGGTACAGGAGACCGATTCCTGAACATTACACTAGTAGCACAGACACTGAGGTCAAAAATTGATAAATGGGACCTCCTGAAACTGAGAAGCTTCTGTAAGGCAAAGGAGACAGTCAGCAAGACAAACCAGCAGCCCACAGGCTGGGAAAAGATATTCACCAACCCCACATCTGACAAAATCTGATCTCCAAAATATACAAAGAACTCAAGAAGCTAATCCCCCAAAGACCAAACAACCCAATTAAAAAGTGGGGTACAAAACTAAATAGACAATTCTCAATAGAAGAATCTAAAATAGCTGAAAGACACATGAGAAAGTGTTCGACATCCTTAGTCATCAGGGAAATACAAATCAAAACAACTTTGAGATACCATCTTACTTGTGTCAGAATGGCTAAAATCAAAAATACCAATGACATTTTATGCAGGAAAGGATGCGGAGAAAGAGGAACACTCCTCCACTGCAGGTGGGAGTGCCAACTTGTACAGCCACTCTGGAAATCAGTATGGCGACTGCTCAAGAAAATGGGAATGGGTCTACCACAAGATCCAGCAATTCCACTCCTAGGCATATACCCCAAAGTAGCACATTCATATAACAAGCACATATTTTTAACCATGTTCATAGCAGCATTATTTGTAATAGCCAGAAACTGGAAGCAGCCTAGATGCCCCTCAACCATAGAATGGATAGAGAAATTGTGGTACATTTACACAATGGAGTACTACTCAGCAGAAAAAAAACAATGGAATCTTGAAATTTGCAGGAAAATGGATGGAAATAGATGAAACCATTCTGAGCCAGGTAACCCAATCACAAAAAGACAAACATGATATGTACTCACTCATATGTGTCCCTGCTTTATGATACATAGTAGTGACCATGCTTTATCAGAGCTGTTTTTAATGATGTTGCTCAGAAAGGTTTCCTCCCAGATTATGACTGAGAAACTAATTAAAAAAATGGTGCCAAGTACCACAAGAGTAACAGAACTGTGCTGTTTTCTGGGATTCTGTTTTTTACTTTGTTGTTGTTGTTTGTTTGTTTGTTTGTTTTTGTTTTTTTAAATGGAGTGTGCTGGATGTCTCTACAATTCTGTTCAAAGGACTGCAGAACCTGGAAAAGCTGTTGCTGCTATTGATGCATAACATATTGCCATTATTGCTCTCTCTCTCTCTCTCTCTCTCTATATATATATATATATATATATATATATATGCTAATTGAAACTCAAATATGTGATGAATGCAAGGTGTTTCAGTGAGTGCTCACCTGTGCATGCAAATTTGATTTCATCTTTAGTAAGTAGTAAAGTTATATGCTTGCCAAAAAAACATAAGTTACACACTGGAAGACAAATGTCACACAATTTCAATTTTATGTGTAACCTAGAAATGATGAACTTATGGGAACAGAGAGCAGAATTGTGGCTAATAGGCTTCAATGTGGGACTTTGAACAATGGGGAAATGATTGGTTTAAGGATATAAAACTGCATTTGGACAAGAGGCATAGACTCTGTGAAGTCCTGAGGTTCTACTGAGAGCATGATAAATATGGTTGATAACAATATGCTATATTTTAAAAGTTGTGAGATAATATACTTTAAGTGTTCTCAAAACAAAAATGATGAATATGTGTGATATAACATGTTAATTGGTTTAATTTAACCATGCCATTTTGAACATATTGTATTCTGTATCATAAATGTGCATGACTTTATTTATGAACTAAATAAATGAATGGAAAAAAATTAAAAAATTAAAATAAAAACATAAAATGAGAACAGTAAGAGTTGTGGACCGGGAAAGAGAATAGATCTGGTCAGAATCTGGGGAGGAGCAAATGTGATGAAAACATATGAAATTCTCAAAGAATTAATAATTTAAAAAGGTAACAGTTGTTATGATTTACTTCCATAACATCCAAAGCATCAAATGTAAGTATCATGTACTAGAAAATTTCATGTCTACAATACAAGATAAAGCAGGAACCTTAACAAAAAAATCCATGAATCTGGGAATGACAATGGTAGTTCTTATTTACTTGGGGAATCCTCTTCTTTTTAAAATATTAAAATGGTTATTTTTGATAAGTAAAAGATTTTTAGTAACCTCAATAATGACAAAAATATAACCTTGCCAGTCTATAGTTATCTGGAAACTATTTGCTTTGTGCTGTATATATAGAGAGACCCGCACATTTTTAAAATTGGTATTGTCAAATAAAGAAAATAAAAACTAGAGCATCAAAAAATTCCACCTTTACAGGGAAAACAAGGTTAGGGTCATTAGCCTTTAATAGGTTTTAATGTCTGGGGATATTGAGACAATTACTACTTGGAGAAAATGATTTAGTTAGCTGGGAAAGCTATTCACGAACAGTTAAACATTTACAAATGTTTTCAGATTTGGTGTGTGAGTTTAATGACCATCTCTGTACATTTGATCAGTCTTGATAGTAGAATTATGCTGCCTGGTGTGGAACAGGTCCTAGAAAAACAAACAAATCTTTGGCTATTTTTAAAAAATATAGAAATGCTTAGCAATTTGTCCAATCAACCCCATATGATTCACTCTATCAGGATATCTCTTCCATTGCTCTCTCCCCCAACCCCTCCCACAACTTGATCATCCAGTTCCCTCATGTTCTCATCCCCAATTCCCTCCTCTTTACTGAACCCCCATTTACACTGGAGATCTTATCTATTTCCCCTTCCCAGGATGATCCAAATCTATGCCCAAATACAAAGGCACCATTATTGATAAAAGAAACATTATTAAAACTCAAATCACAAATAAGGCCTCACACAGTTATACTGGGAGACTTCAACACCCCACTCTCACCACTGGACAAACACCAGACAGAAACTTAACAAAGAGACAAAGGAACTAACAGAAGTTATGACCCAATTGGGATTAACAGACATCTATAGAACTTTCTATCCAAACACAAAAGAATATACCTTCTTTTCAGCATCACATGGAACCTTCTCAAAAATTGACCACATAGTCAGCAACATAGCAAACCTCAACAGGTACAAAAAAATTGGAATAATCCAGTGTGTCTTATCAGACCACCATGCTTTAAAGATAGAAATCAAAAACAAAACAAAGTGCAGAAAACCTACCAACTTATGGAAATTGAACAACAGGCAATTTCACCATTCCTGGGTCAAAGAAGAAATAAAGAAAGAAATTACAGACTTCCTAGAATTCAATGAAAATGTAGACACAACATACCCAAACTTATGGGACACTTTGAAAGCAGTACTAAAAGGAAAGTTCATAGCTCTAAGTGCTCACATGAAGAAACCAGAGAATAGCCACACCAGAGAGTTGACATCACAGCTGAAAGCTCTAGAAAAAAATGGAAGCAAATTCACCCCGGAGGAGCAGACTCCAGGAAATAATCAAACTGAGGGCAGAAAGCAATAAAGTCGAAACAAAGAAAACAATTCAAAGAATCAATATAACAGAGTTGGTTCTTCGAGAAAATCAACAAGAAGAACAGACCATTATCCAAACTAACCAAAAGGCAGAGAGAACATGCAAATTAACAAAATCAGAAATGAAAACAGGGACATAACAACGGACACTTAGAAAATCCAGAAAATCTTCAGGTCACACTTTGAAAACCTGTGCTCAACAAAATTTGAAAATTTAAAGTAAATGGACAATTTTCTGGACAGTTATCACTTACCAAAATTCAATCAAGAACAGATAAGCAACTTAAACAGACCTATAACCACTAATGAAATAGAAGCAATCATCAAAAGTCTACCAACCAAAAAAAAGCCTGGGGCCAGATGGATTCACTGCAGAATTCTACAGGAAATTCAAAGAAGAGGTAATACCAATACTCCTCAAATTGTTCCACACAATAGAAGCAGAAGGGACATTGCCAAACTCTTTTTATGAGGCTACAATAACCTTGATAGCCAAGCCACAAAAAGACACAATTAAGACAGAGAACTACAGACCAATATCCCTCATGAACATTTATGCAAAAATTCTCAATAAAATCCTGGCAAATCGAATCCAAGTTCACATCAGAGAAAGCATCCACCATGATAAAGTAGGCTTCATCCCAGGGATGAAAGGGATGGTTCAACATATGAAAATCCATCAGTGTAATCTGCCATATAAATAGACTGAGGGAAACAAACCTTACATGATCATCTCAATAGAAGCCGAAAAATCCAACATCCATTCATGACAAATGTCTTGGAGAAATCAAGGATAACAGGAACATACCTCAACATAATAAAAGTAATATACAGCAAGCCGACAGCCAACATCAAATTAAATGGAGAGACACTCAATCCAATTCCCCTAAAATCAGGGACAAGACAAGGCTGTCCACTCTCTCCATACCTCTGCAATATTGTCTTTGAAGTTCTAGCTAGAGCAATAAGACAACAAAAGGAGATCAAGCGAATACATATCAGAAAGGAAGAAGTCAAACTCTCACTATTTGCAGATGATATAACATTAGTGACCCAAAAAACTCTACCAGGAAACTCCTACAGCTGATAAACTCCATCAGCAAAGTGGCAGGATAGAAGATTAACTCAAAAATAAATCTGTAGCCCTACTATATACCAATGACACATTGGTGGAGAAAGAAATAAGAGAAGCATCACACTTTACAATTGCCACAAACAGC
Source organism: Cricetulus griseus (assembly GCF_003668045.3). Lineage (NCBI taxonomy): Eukaryota > Metazoa > Chordata > Mammalia > Rodentia > Cricetidae > Cricetulus > Cricetulus griseus. Next base: position 186,819,177 of record NC_048595.1, on the reverse strand, counting down.
ATAAAATACCTTGGTGTAACACTAACCAAAAATATGAAAGACCAGTACCATAAAAATTTTGAGTCTCTAAAGAAAGAAATTAAAAAGGATCCCAGAAAATGGAAAGGTCTCCCATGCTCTTGGACAGGTAGGATCAACATAGTAAAAATGGCAATCTTGCCAAAAGAAATCTACTGATGTAGAATATCAGCTGCCATTTTGTCTTGCTGACTGTCTCCTTTGCCTTACAGAAGCTTTTCCATTTCAGGAGGTCCCAAATATTAATTGTTGACCTCAGTGTCTGTGCTACTGGTGTAATGTTCAGGAAGCAGTAGACAAAATGTCAGCACAGACTGGGAAAAGATATTCACCAACCCCACATCTGATAGAGGGCTGATCTTCAAAATATTCAAAGAACACAAGAAGATAGTCTCCAAAACACCAAACAATCCAATTAAAAATTGGGGTACAGAACTAAATAGACAATTCCAAATGGAGGAATCTAAAATGGTTGAACGACACATAAGAAAGTGTTCAACATCCTTAGCCATCAGGGAAATGCAAATCAAAACAACTCTGAGAAACCATCTTACTCCTGTCAGAATGGCTAAAATCAAAAACACCAATGACAGTTTATGCTGGAGAGGATGTGAAGAGAGGGGAACATTTCTCCACTGCTGGTGGGAGTGCCAACTTGTACAGCCACATTGGAAATCAGTATGACGACTCCTCAAGAAAATTGGAATCAGTTGCCACCAGATCCAGCAATTCAACTCTTAGGCATATACCCAAAAGAAGCACATTCATACAACAAGGACATCTGTTCAACTATGTTCATAGCAGCCCTATTTGTAATATCCAGAACCTGGAAGTAACCTAGATGCCCCTCAACTGAAGAATCGAGAGAGAAAATGTGGCACATTTATACAGTGGAGTACTACTCAGCAGAAAAAAAAAAACAACAATGGAATCTTGAAATTTGCAGGAAAATGGATGGAACTAGAAGAAACCATTCTGAGCAAGGTAACCCAATCACAAAAAGACAACATCGCATATACTCACTCATATGTGGATTTTAGACATAGAGTAAAGGATTACCAGCCTACAATCCACACTGCCAGAGAAGCTAGTAAACAAGGAGGACCCTAAGAGAGACATACATGGTCCTCTGGAGAAGCGGAAAGGGACAAGATCTCCTGAGCACATTGGGAACAAGGGAGGAAGGGGAAGGAGCTAGGAGAATGAGAAGGGGAGAAGAGGAGGTGTGAGGAGGACATGGGGAAGCAGAAAGTTTGAGTTTGGGAAGAATAGAAGGAAACAAGAAAGGAGATACCATAATATAGTGAGACATTTTAGGTCAACGGAGAAATCAGGCACTAGGGAAATGTCTGGAGATATACACAGAAAACACCAGCTAACAATCTAAGCAACAGAGAAGAGGCTACCATGAATGCCCACCCCTGATAATGAGATTGGTGACTGACTTATATACCATCCTATAGCCTTCATCCAGCATCTGGTGGAAGTAGAGCAGACACCCACAACTAAACACTGAACTGAACTGGAATCCAGTTGTAGAGAAGGATGAGTGATGTGCAAAGGGTCCAGACCAGGCTGGTGACACCCACAGAAACAGCTGACCTGAACAATGTGGAGCTCTTAGTCCCCAGAATGATAGCTAGTATACCAACAGGGGACTGATCCAGACCCCAGGGACATGGGTTTCAGTGAGAAGACATTGGAAATCTACGGGACCCCTGTAGAAGTTCAGTACTTATCCTTAGGTGCAGACTTTGGGAGCCCATTTCTTACAGAGGAATACTCCCTAAGCCAACACACATGGGGATGGGCTTAGGCCCAATCCCAAAGGATACAATAGACTCTGATGACACCCTATGAAAGGCCTCACCATCCAGGGGGAGCAGAAAGGATATGTGATAGATAGGGTTTTAGTTGGGGGTGGTGTTAGTTGGGGAGGATGGGCGGGAGAAGGGACTGGGATTGTCATGTAAATCCATCCTGCTTCCATTTTAAATTAATAAAAAAAGTTGAAAAAAATGAATCCCTTTTTGGGTCTTCCATGTTACCTAGATTTTTAGGAGTTGTGGATTGTGGTCTGGTTATCCTTTGGTTTAAATCTAGTATCCACTTTTGAGTGAGTAATACTATGTTGTCTTTCTGGATCTAGGTTACCTCACTCAGAATCAGGAGACTGCTTCCTGAATATTAAACCAGTAGCACAGACACTGAGGTCAACAATTAATAAATGGGACCTCCTGAAACTGAGAAGCTTCTATATGGCAAAGGAGACAGCCAGCAAGACAAAACAGCAGCACAGACTGGGAATAGATATTTACCAACCACACATCTGATAGAGGGCTGATCTCCAAAATATACAAAGAACTCAAGAAGCTAGTCCCTGAAACACCAAACAATCCAATTAAAAAGTGGGTACAGAACTCAATGGACAATTCTCAATAGAAGAATATAAAATTGCTGAAAGACACATAAGAAAGTGTTCAAAATCCTTAGCCATCAGGGGAATGAAATCAAAACAACTCAGAGAAACCATCTTACTCCTGTCAGAATGGCTAAAATCAAAAACACCAATGACAGTTTATGCTGGATAGGATGTGGAGAGAGGGTAACACTTCTCCACTGTTGGTGGGAGTGCCAACTTGTACAGTCACTTTGGAAATCTGTATGGTGATTACTCAGGAAAATGGGAATCAGTCTACCACAAGAACCAGCAATTCAACTCTTAGGCATATACCCAAAAGAAGCATATTCATACAACAAGGACATCTGTTCAACTATGTTCATAGCAGCACTATTTGTAATAGCCAGAAACTGGATGCAGCCCAAATGCCCCTCAACTGAAGAATAGATAGAGAAAATGTGGTACATTTACACAATGAAGTATTACTCAGCAGAAAAAAACAAAGGAATCTTGAAATTTTCAGCAAAATGGATGGAACTAGAAGAAACCATTCTGAGGGAGGTAACCCAATCACAAAAGACAAACATGCTATGTACTTACTCATATGCAGATTTTAGACATAGAATAAAGGAATACCAGCCTACATTCCACACTGCCAAAGAAGCTAATAAACAACGAGGACCCTAGAGAGACATACAAGGTCCCCCGGAGAAGGGGAAAGTGTCAAGATCTGCTGAGCAAATTGGAAGCAAGGGAAGAGGGGGGAGGGAACTAGGAGAATGAGAAGGGGAGAAGAGGAGGGATGCAGAGGACATGAGGGAGCAGAAAGTTTGAGTCTGGGGAAGAATAGATGCTAACAAGAATGGAGGCACCATAATAGAGGGAGACCTTTTTGGTTTACAGAGAAATCAGGCACTAGAGAAATGTCTGGATATCTATAAAGATGACACCAGCTAACAATCTAAGCAACAGTGGTGAGACTACCTTAAATGCCCTCCCCTGAAAATGAGATTGATTATTAACTTATATGCCATCCTAAAACCTTCAACCAGCAGCTGATGGAAGTAGAAACCGACACCCACAACTAATCACTGAAATAAGTTGAAACCCAAATTCAGAGAAGGACGAGAGAAGAGCACAGGAGTCCAGACCAGGCTGGTGACACCCACAGAAACAGCTGACCTAAACATCGGGGAACTCTTGCTCCCCAAACTGATAGCTGGAATACCAGCATAAGACTGATCCAAACCCCAGGAACATGGTTTCCAGTGAGGAATCCTCAGAAATCTACAGGATCTCCTGTATAAGTTCAGTATTTATCCTTAGTATAGGTGTGGATTTTGGGAGCCCATTTCTTATAGAGAAATACTCCCTAAGCCAACACACATGGGGGTGGGCCTAGGCCCTATCCCAAAGGATACAATAGACACTGATGACACCCTATGGAAGGCCTCACCATCTAGGGGGAGCAGAAAGGATATGTGATAGATAGGGTTTTAGTTGTGGCTGGTGTTAGTAGGGGAGGATGGCTGGGAGAAGGGAACGGGGATTGCCATGTAAATCCATCCTGTTTCCATTTCAAATAAAAAAAAGTTGAAAAAATGAATCCCTCTTTGGGTCTTCCATGTTACCTAGATTTTTAGGAGTTGTGGATTGTGGTCTAGTTATCCTTTGCTTTAAATCTAGTATCCACTTTTGAGTGAGTAATACCATGTTTGTCTTTCTGGGTCTGGGTTACCTCACTCAGAATCATTTTTTTCTAGTTCTATCCATTTGCCTGCAAATTTCATGATGTTATTATTTTTTTTTTGCAGCTGAGTAATACCCCATTGAGTAAGTGTACCTTATTTTCTTTATCCATTCTTTGGCTGAGGGGCATCTAGTTTGTTTCCAGGTTCTGGCTCTATGAATAATGCTGCTATGGACATAGTTGAGTAGGTGTCTACACTTGCCTTCCCTTGAAATCAGATTGGTGACTGCCCTGTCATCACAGAACCTTCATTCAGTAACTGATGGAAACAGATGTGGAGATCCACATCCAAGTACCAGGTCAATCAATGGGAATCCAGTTGAAGAGAGGGAGGAGGGATTATATTAGCAAGGGGAGGTGGCAAGATCATGAAGGGGAAACCCACAGAGACAGTTGACCAGAATTTGCTGGAGTTCAGGGACTCTAGATGGACATCTGGGGATCCTGCATTGGACCAAACAGGCCATCTGTTTGTGGCTCACAGTTTTGTAGCCTGGTCTGTTTGTGGGACTACTGGCAGTGGGACCAAGTTCTCTCACTATTGTATGAAATAGCTTTTTGAAGCCCATTCCATATTGTAGTGGTGGTGGGGGTGGTGGTAGTACCACAACTGAATGTACCAGGCTGTGTTGACTCTCCATGTGTGCCCTTACCCTTTCTGAGGATTGGATTGGGCTGGGATGTGGGGAGACAGGGGAAGGGCGAGGTGAAGGGAGGTGGGGAATGGGAGGAAAGGGAGGGGTAACTGTTGTTGGTATGTAAAACAAACTAAAAAATAAAGCAAAATGAATTCAGTGGTAACAGACATTGCCATTTTTAAAGTAAGCTCTCTGTATCACAGTTAAAATAACCTTTTTATTTTTTATTTAAAATTTTCATACGTTGCCTTTTGATCATATTCTTTCCCCTCTCCCATACTGTCCAGATCCTTCGTATTTCCTTATCCATCTAATTTCATCTCTCCCTCCCTCCTTCTCTCTACCTCTAACAAAACCCGTTTATCTCCAGTTTTTGTTTAATTGCTTTGTTTTAAAAGAGCTTATTATAAGAATTGGGACATTTATCTAGTCTTCAAAATAATGCTTAAATCATCACTCAACTTGCAACCAACAAAACAAACAACACAATTAAGTGTCAGTTTACAAAATCACCTGGATAGACAGTAAAATAGAATTTTCAAAATTAAAGTTTGATCAATACAAACAAAATAATCTTTTCAAAAAGTTAACATTTAGGAACCTGGGCAACATTATCATCTGTAAAATTACCCAGATATGGAAAGAGAAATATCACATGATTCCACTAGTATACGAAATGAATCTAAAGAAGTTGATCTCAAAGAAGTGCCTAATAAAATAGTAGTTACTATGTAGTGAGGAAAAAGTGGAAAAGGATGGTCAGGTTGAGAGTATAAGGTTACAGTGGCAAAGGAAAAGGGAGTTCCCATGTTCTTCTGCACATTCGCCTATATGTAGCTAACTCAATACTATGTATCTCAAATTACCCAGAAGAAATATATTGACTGTTTCCCCAATAAACAAAATCAGTATTTAAAGTGACATATATGTTAGTTACTCTCATTTGATAATTATATAGTGCATATAAGGAATATAATTATGTGTCACATAAGATTATTTGAAAAGCATAGTTAAAAAAATATATCAACCTGGGTAGTGACACACGTCTTTAATCCCAACACTCAGGAGGCAGAGGCACCATGGTCTATAGAGTAAGTTCCAGGATAGCCATCATGGGAACACAGAGAAACCCTGTCTTGAACACACACACACACACACACACACACACACACACACACACATACACACACACACACACACACACACACACACATATACACACACATACACACACACACACACACACACACAACACACACACACACACACACACACACATATATAATATATATATATATATATATATATATATATGAGACACAAGCCAAGAAGAGTGGTGCACAGTTGAAGTTATGACACTTAGGATATGAAGACAGGAACATCAGTGAGTTCAAGCTAGACTTACCTAAGGAACAAATTTGAGGATACTTGGGATACTTGAGACTCTGTTTCAAAAGAAAAAAATCCAAATGAAATCAAATAAAAACAAATAATGCAGGATTTAATAACAGAACTAGAAGAGACATATACATACTGCATAGGTAAGAAGCCCAACCTATGCATGCATACTACATCATGTAAGTAGTTAAGCTATTTTACACAATTTCAGCAGGTTGTTCTCAATATTGTATCTACCAGTAAAAAAGAGGCAACTGCTGGTTTAGGTTTTGTCCTGCTCATTTTGCTGAGTAGGGTCGCATGTGACTCAGACTGGTCTCAAGCTCATGATGAACTTGAGGATGACCTTTAATTCCTGATCTCCTGCCTCTGTTTTTCAAGAGCTAGGGTTGTAGGCATACACTATCATGCCCAGACTTTTATTTTTCTTTATTATTCATTGCTAGTTACTAGTTTGCTTTGTTCAGTTCTGTGGCCATATTTTTTTCTAGCACTTCAAATCCATAGTCCATTTTCATAAGTAGCTGAAAACAAATGGAGTCATTTGCACATGCTCTACTTTTTAATGAACAAACATCTGTGTTCTTATTACCAGTCATTTGAAATAAAAATTAATTGTTTTCAAGTAGCAGACTTACATAATTTTTTAAAACAGTTTTTTGATGCTCCATTGCATAAAATGTACTCTCAGAATGCATATGTTATCTGTGTCTTTCTACTTATATATTCGATCTTAACATTTATACATAAATAGACACATACACAATTATGTTTAAACACATACTAGGAAAATAGGGGTTTCTGGTCTGTACACAAGGCTATGATTCATTATATTTTTATGATATACATTACTAAGCTGTCCTGAATTTTTCACATAGTAAATTTAGTGTTTAGTCTTGACGGATTACATATTATTAAATCTAAATAAACTATTTTATATGCAAAGAGCAGTTTTATGTCTAATGAGTTTCAGAGCTTAAAGCAAAGAAATATTCTACCATTTTTCTTTAACTGTAATTTCTCTTTCCATCCAAATTATACTAAAAACAAAATAATTGTAGATCTCAAAAATGTTAAAAGCAAAGAAACACAAATTTCTAGCATCATTATTAAAAACATCATTTTGAAATTTACTCTTGAATGACATTTCAGAAAGGACAGACTGAAATTCCTCTACTTAAATGAAGTAGAAGTTTGCTTTTCTGTCTTAAAAAATACAACAATAAATACACATTAAGATGTAGGAAATTAAAAGCAGTATCTTGTCTTCAGATTTAACTCAAGTAACATCAAATTAAATTTAAACGATCTTTGAAAACACAGAAAGGGCTCACACTAAAGAGGCACATTGCCATTTAAAACCATAATTAAGTTTTCCTTTGATAGCATCCCAGACATGGTGACATTCACTTTTATACTTCATTAAAAAATATATACCATTTTTGTGTATAAAATCATCAAGCGGCCTAGGATCTACAGATTTTTATTTCCTTTTGTAGGCTATACCTCCCTTGAATCACAATCTATAAATTTTGGAAACTACCAGAAGCATTTTCCCTAAGGTAATCACATTTTAAAAAGTTATGGTGCTGCAATGGAGTCTCTGAAGATTTGAAAATGTTCCAAATTACATTGGGTCCTATGACAAAACAACACAAACTGATAGCCATATAATGATACAGTGAAAGGTACAACCAGCTTCATGTTCTTCATTTTGAAACAAAACTCTAAGAGCTTTCTACCCATCCCTAATGTCTGTGGGGAATTACTACTGCTGGCTTTGAATGCCATAAACGTAGTGCAGATTTATTTTCTTACAGTTCTGGAAGCTAAAATACTGATAGCTTCACTATCTACTGTGTTCCATTAACCCCACACTTTTGCTTTCCTTTTGCAAAGATCTGAATATACTGTACCCACTGGACATTCGTGGATAAGAGCTCCATCTCAAGAGGCTTCATTTATTCATAGCTGCAAAATATCTTTCATCTATGAGGTTCCCTATGCACAGGTTCCAGTGATGTAGGCATTTTGACTTTGGGCATCAGATGACAAAGACAATTTCAATTCACATTCAAAGAAATGTTTATAGATCTTTGGAGGAGACATATTTGAAATCAAGAAGCCCAGTGAGCTACAGTAGAAAGAATGCAGTTTGGGGATACCAGTTTTGTGGGTTCCCATACCAGAGCTCTTTCTCGTCAGCTTTCAAATCTGTGAAAAGGCAGAGGCTTGATCCATAGAAAAGTTTCATCTTTTCTTAAGAGAGGTATAAATGAGATATAAGACAAATGTTTTTTATGAAGACTATGAATATTTTTTCTATCATATCTTAAGTGCCAGTTGTTGATACTACTATATTAACTCATAGATTATTTTCTATGAGATACTGTGATGTAAAGATTTGACAAGATACTGTTTGAATGTACTCTGAACATTGTCATTCTTATTATCAGGCCATAAATGCATTCTCTTTGGATACCTCAGTATGAAAAATGAGCCATTACTGTGGCACACAGTTTGTTTCAAAGTGTCTTTTCTACTATTCAATTTTGCAAGTCTGAATAAATAATGAAAATGAATAACAACTGACTTCATCAAACTAGCATTCAATGGCCCTTTTAGAGAGGAAGTGGCTAAAATATGAATACTTTCTAGTATTTTTTATAATAGAACATCTTAAAATCTATATTTATACTTATAAGGATATTTGTATACAACAAGAATGACCCACCCACGTCACAGGATATTTTATTGATTCTTGACAATCTTCATGAGCTGATGAACAAAAGTCTCTAAGTATTGTTTTTGTTTGTTTGTTTGTTTGTTTGTTTGTTTTGGTTTTTCAAGACAGGATTTCTTTGTAGCTTTGGAGCCTGTCCTCGAACTAGCTCTTGTAGGCCAGGGTGGTCTCGAACTCACAAAGATCCGCCTGCTTCTGCCTCCCGAGTGCTGGGATTAAAGGCATGCCCCACCAATGCCTGGCTCTCTAAGCATTGTTAGAGAAGCATGTTGTAGAATAATAGGTCATAATAATATCTTTGAGATTAAATATACTTAGTACTCATTTGCAAAATGATAATATATGAATGTGTTTGTAATAAGTCACATAGATGCAACAAAAGCTTTCCTAAATAAGAGTAATAAGTATCTCTGAGAAGAGATGTGAGATTTGAGCAAGAAGAAATGAGGATTTACTATTTCAATCATTAAATATCTATTCATTATATTTTAAAGTAAAAATGTGTCATTAATACAGTGTTTTAAAGTGAAAAATTTAAAAAGTAGAAAATTGGGATTTACTATTAATTCAAGTGAAAGTCATAGAAAGATACAGGTTTTAAATCTTTAGGCCAAGGACTCAAGCTTAAATTATCAGTAGAGTTCATTCAGGTAGAAGCGTCTAGAAAACCCATTCCCGAAATGCAAAGCATCATAAAAACAGGCGCACATTGATGCATGTGCACACACATAATTGCTTCATTTGAGATTGCACAACCTAAGATGAGAGTATCTTTAGTTTTTCTGCTGACATTCAGGACATAAATGCCTGCAATTAAGAACTGAACAGCTCTCTTTATCATGGGGATGGCAGTGATATCAGCAGAAAGCTGCTCAGCTTTTATGCAAGTTCTAACTAAGGCACAATTGGGTTTTCAAAGTGTAGCATGAGATTGTTTTGAGAATCATTCGATTATCTCCTGTTTATAACCACATGATTTTAATTCACGGATAGCCACACTGGAGAAATATCATTTCACGTTAACTAATAAGACTTACTTGAAGCTTAAGCCACTTAAAGATATCAAAAATCTATATATAAGCACTTATATTCATTCAACTGTCCATCGCTTTAAATGATACTGCATTTTCTCCTAAACTCAGAACTAAAATAAAATTCTTGACACTCAAAGATTTCTGTGGAATAGAAAGATATCTACAAGTGAATTTGCAGGTCATTTAAACAAACTGTTTAATAAACTTTAATAAACTGAAAAAGTTATTGCTAGAATGCAGAGAATTTCTTGTCCATGCTACATTTGACCCAAAAGGGCTTCACAGAGAAATTTGTGATTTAATAGCATTAAGATAAAACAAGCAAACAAACAAATAAAAGAACTGCAGCTGAGAGAACATTTAGGAGGTGATAGGTGTTTGAAAATAGTCATGTCAGAAAAAATAGAGAGTGATAGAATACTGTGTCAGACACATTTATCATTGAGCAGCAGTAAAGGCAGATTCACTAGTGTTAGAGCTGGGGAGAAGGAATCCATGATACAGAATGTACTGGAACCCAAGTCATTTCTGCATTCTCTCTCTCTCTCTCTCTCTCTCTCTCTCTCTCTCTCTCTGAGACAGAGAGAGAGAGAGAGAGAGAGAGAGAGAGAGAGAGAGAGTAGATGACTTTTCCTTCTTCTATTCCCAAGGATCTGACTTTGTTTGTGTCTCTCATCCAGACTCACCACCAGAATGCATCCTACTGTCTTGTCCTTTAAGCTTGCAAAGCAATGACCTTCATTAGTTCCCAGTTTTGGATTAGGAAAGCAATAGATATTAACAAATTTCTATATATGTGTAACCAAAATAAAGATAAACAGCGGTTGAACATTCAGGAACTTAGAGACAATATAAAAAAGGCCAACACTACATATGCATCACAGGTAGCAGAACAAAATTCAGGTCACAGGCACAGAAAATACTTTTAAAAAGTCATAAAAAACAATTAATCAAACCAATGAGAAAGATGCCTATCAAGGCTATAAAAATAACATCCAGAGTACTATCTGACCACAAAAGAAAAAACCTTGATATCAACAAGAAAAGAAATGACAGAAAATAGAAAAACATATGAAATTTAAACACACTACTCAGTAACAACTGGGCCAAGGGTGACAAAAAGAAAGAAGTTTAGAAATTCCTAAAATTTGATTAAAATGAAAAATACAACATACCAAAATCTATGGAGCACAATGAAGGTAGAATGTTTACATCATTTTCCCTGTGTGATTAAACTGGAGAGATTTTGTGTTAGTAAATTAAAGTTGCACCTGTTACCCCTGGAAAATCAAGAAAAAAACTACACCCAAAACAGCAGATAGGAAGACATAACAGAAGTCAGAGCTAAGATTAATGGAAGACACAGAAAACAAAAATACAAATAATTAATTAAATAATTGCACCTTTGTGGAGTTAGCAAATGAAAAAGTTTAGCCAAATTAACAGAAGAAAGATAGTGCTCAACCAAATAAAAACAGTATATACCTTAAAATATATACTCTACTAAACTGGAAAATCTAAAAGGAACAGATGAATTTTTACATATATATGACCTATCAAAATTAAAGCAAGGAAAATAAATAATTTAAGTAGACCAATAACTGTCAATAAGATAGGAGCAATAATTAAAAACCTCTCATGCAGGCTTTCTAGCCGTCAGTCTAGAGTCCCTGATGTCCCTGGAGCCCAGGTGAGCTGCCACTGTGGGTTCCATGGGAAGTCTTCTGAATCTGTTGTGGAATGGGCTAGCATCTCAGTTGAGGTTATTGAAATGTAGTCAGGGTGAAAAATGACAGAGTTATGGCATAGTATATTTGAACACTCTTTACAAAAACAATCTACTGTAGTGAGAGCTGGACCCTGAAAAGTATGCATTTCTGAGACAATTTGAAGATTAAATAAGAAATTGGGTATTCAATTAAAGTTCAAAAGACAAACTGAGAACTGGCCCTGTCAGGTGAATCTTGTGGTCATTTTGCTCTTAATTTGTAGTCTTGCGTGTGTGTGTGTGTGTGTGTGTGTGTGTGTGTGTGTGTGTGTGTGTGTGTGTGTGTGTGTGTGTTAGAACAAACAAAATTATGAATATAGGAAAATTTTTTGTTCAATAAATGCAATATTTTGCTACCTAGTTCCCCTCAAAGATGCATAGGAAGCAAAATTAACCCAATCACATGGTATATGGGGCCTTGTCCTCTGGGGCATTAGCCAGCTAAGTAGTAACAGGATATTTTACTGTAGGCAGTTCATTTCCATATAGTCTTAATATCCATGAGACAGTGGAAGGCTCCAGTATTTGTCTTCAAATACAAGAATGTATTGTTTGCTTTAGAGGTCACATTTTCTCCTATAATTGAATTGTAATACATTATTTTAGTGCCTTGTATATTTGAGAGAAGATTGGAAGACAGAAACCCAGACAGCAACACATCTACTTGCAAAAAGGAAAACCTCAAGTCCTAATATAATTGGGCAAAAGACAAACTTTCATATTCAACAATACTAATGGAGTTATTCAGAAAGACTGTGTCTGATCTACTGAAACATTGCCATGCTTTAATCTTTTATTAGGTTTATCAGGACAGGCAAAATAAAGTTTGGGTTGTTCTGAAAAAAGAACACAAAGAATTTCTAGACAAATCTAATATATAGTTATGTAAATTCATTTTAAGTTGAAACAATATTGTCTACTCTAAAACCTAGTAGATAGAGGATGAACTTATATTTTATATAATGAAATGGAATTTAGTGTATCGATTGGTTTAGGAAACAAAGTTTGAGGCTGGAGAAATGGCTCAGTGGTTAAGAAGAGAACTTCGTTTTCTTATAGCTGACAGTGGTTTGATTCGCAGAACCCACATGAAATTTCATTAGACATTCATAACTGTAATCCCAAGAGACCCCAAAAACCTCTTCTGACTTCTGTAATCACTAGACAAGAACATGGTGCTCATACATACTTAGACGTAGGCAAAAATTTCATGAACAAAAAAAATGATTAATTAAATCAATAGAATCAACAAAAAATAATACAATAAACACATTTTATTGGAATTAGAAACAAGATTCTTTTACCATGTCATCCCAATTCCCTCTCCTTCCCATCCTCTCCTAATACCACCCCCCCAACTAAAACTCTACCTATCACATATACTTTCTGTTCCCCAGGGAGGGTGAGGTCTTCCATAGGGGTCATCAGAGTCTATCACATCAGTTGGGATAGGGCTTAGGCCCACCCCCCTGTGTGTCTTGGCTCAGGGAGTATCCTTCTATGTGTAATGAGCTCCCAAAGTCCACACCTTTGCTAGGGATAAGTACTGAAGTACTACAGGAGGTCTTGTAGATTTCCAAGGTCACCTCACTGAAACCCATGTTCCTGGGGTCTGGATCAGTCCCCTGTTGGTATACTAGCTATCATTCTGGGGACTACGAGCTCCACATTGTTCAGGTCAGCTGTTTCTGTGGTTGTCACCAGTCTGGTCTGGACCCCTTTACACATCACTCATCCTTCTCTACAACTGGATTCCAGTTCAGTTCAGTGATTAGTTGTGGGTGTCTGCTCTACTTCCACCAGCTGCTGGATGAAGGCTGTAGGACGGTATATAAGTCAGTCATCAATCTCATTATCAGGGGTGGGCATTTAAGGTAGCCTCTCCTCTGTTGCTTAGATTGTTAGCTGATGTTATCTGTGTAGATCTCCAGACATTTCCCTGGTGCCTGATTTCTCTGTAAGCCCAGAATGTCTCACTATATTATGGTATCTCCTTTCTTGTTTCCTTCTATTCTTCCCCTAACTCAACCTTTCTGCTCCCCCATGTCCTCCTCACACCTCCTCTTCTCCCCTTCTCATTCTCCAAGCTCCCTCACCCTCCTCCCTTTTTCCCAATTTGCTCAGGAGAACTTGTCCCTTTTTCCTTCTCCAGGAGACCATATATGTCTCTCTTAGGGTCCTTCTTGTTTACTAGCTTCTCTGGCAGTGTGGATTGTAGGCTGATAATCCTTTACTCTATGTCTAAAATCCACATATGAGTGAGTATATGCGATGTTGTCTTTTTGTGATTGGGTTACCTTGCTCAGAATGGTTTCTTCTAGTTCCATCCATTTTCCTGCAAATTTCAAGATTCCATTGTTGTTTTTTTTTTTCTGCTGAGTAGTACTCCACTGTATAAATGTGCCACATTTTCTCTCTCGATTCTTCAGTTGAGGGGCATCTAGGTTGCTTCCAGGTTCTGGATATTACAAATAGGGCTGCTATGAACATAGTTGAACAGATGTCCTTGTTGTATGAATGTGCTTCTTTTGGGTATATGCCTAAGAGTTGAATTGCTGGATCTGGTGGCAACTGATTCCAATTTTCTTGAGGAGTCGTCATACTGATTTCCAATGTGGCTGTACAAGTTGGCACTCCCACCAGCAGTGGAGGAGTGTTCCCATTTCTCCACATCCTTTCCAGCATGAACTGTCATTGGTGTTTTGGATTTTAGCCATTCTGACAAGAGTAAGATGGTATCTCAGAGTTGTTTTGATTTGCATTTCCCTGATGACTAAGGACGTTGACGACTTTCTTCTGTGTCTTTCAGCAATTTTATATTCTTCTATTGAGAATTGTCTATTTAGTTCTGTACCCCACTTTTTAATTGGATTGTTTGGTGTTTTGGAGACTAGCTTCGTGAGTTCTTTGAATATATTGGAGATCAGCCCTCTATCAGATGTGTCGTTGGTGAATATCTTTTCCCAGACTGTGGGCTGCCATTTTGTCTTGCTGACTGTGTCCTTTGCCTTAAGAAGCTTCTCAGTTTCAGGAGATCCCATTTGTCAGTTGTTGATCTCAGTTCTGTGCTACTGGTGTAATATTCAGGAAGCAGTCTCCTGTACCAATTAATTCAAGGGTATTTCCCACTTTGTCTTCTAATAAGTTCAGTGTGGCTGGATTTATGTTGAGGTCTTTGATTCCTTAGGACTTAAGTTGTGTGCATAGGGATAGACATGGATCTATCTGCAGTCTTCTACATGCCAGCATGCAGTTATTCCAGCACCATTATTTAAGACACTTTCTTTATTCCATCGTATAAATTTAGCTTCTTTGTCAAAAATCAGGTGTTGATAGTTGTGTGGCTTAATATCAGGGTTTTCAACTCTATCCCATTGGTCTACCTGACAATTTTTGTGCCAATACCAAACTGTTTTCAGGACTATAGCTCTATAATAGAGCTTGAAGTTAGGGATGGTGATGCCTCTGGAAGATCTTTTATTGTACAGGGTTGTTTTGTCTATCTTGGGTCATTCGTTTTTCCATATAAAGTTGAGAATTGTTCTTTCAAGATCTGTGAAGATTGTGATGAGATTTTGATGGCGATTGCATTGAATCTGTAGATTGCTTTTGCCAAGATTGCTGATTGCCATTTTTACTATGTTGATCCTACCTATCCAAGAACATGGGAGATCCTTCTATTTTCTAGTATCTTCGTTAATATCTTTCTTTAGATACTCAAAATTCTTTTAATATAGGTCTTTCACTTTTTTGGTTAGTGTTACCCCAAGGTATTTTTTGTTGTTTGTGGCAAATGTAAAGTGTGATGTTTCTCTGATTTCTTTCTCCACGAATGTATCACCTGTATATAGTAGGGCTGAAGATTTTTTTTTTTTTTTTTGAGTTAATCTTGTATCCTGTCACTTTGCTGAAGGCGTTAATCAGCTTAAGGAATTCCTTGGTAGAGTTTTATAGGTCACTCATGTAGACTATCATATCACCTGCAAATAGTGAAAATTTGACTTCTTTCTGATTTGTATCACCCTGATCTCCTTTGTTTGTCTTAATCCTCTAGCTAGAACTTCAAGGACAATATTGAAAAGGCATGGAGAGAGTGAACAGCCTTGTCTTGTCCCCGATTTTAGAGGAATTGAATTGAGTTTCTCTCCATTTAATTTGATGCTGGCTGTCAGCTTGCTGTACATTGCTTTTATTATGTTAAGGTATGTTTCTGTTATCCCTGATGAAGTGGTGTTGGATTTTGTCAAAGTCTTTTTTGGCATCTAGTGAGATGATCATGTGTTTTTTTTTTTTTTTCAGTCTGTTTATATGGTGGATTATATTGATGGATTTTTGTATGTTGAACTATCCTTGCATCCCTGGGATAAAGCCTACTTGATCATGGTGGATGATTTTTCTGATATTTTCTTGTAATTGATTTGCCAGTATTTCATTGAGTATTTTTTGTATCAATGTTCTTGAGGGATATTGGTCTTTCTTACTTGTGTCTTTGTGCGACTTAGGTAACAAAGTAATTGTGTCTTCACAAAAAGAGTTGGGCAATGAACTTTCTGCTTCTATCATATGGAATAATTTGAGGAGAATTGGTATTAGCTGTTCCTTGAATTTCTCCTAGAATTCTGCACTGAAGCCATCTGGACCTGGGCTTTTTTTGGTTGGGAGACTTCTGATGATTGCTTCAATTTCATTAGGGTTTATAGGTCTATTTAAGTTGCTTATCTGTTCTTGATTTACTTTTGTAAGAGAAATATATTCAAAAATATGCCTATTTTCTTTAGATTTTCAAATTTTGAAGAATACAGCTAGGAGAATTAGAAGGGGAGAAGAGGAGGGATGCAGAGGACATGAGGGAGCAGAAAGGTTGAGTCAGGGGAAGAATAGATGATAACAAGAATGGAGACACCATAATAGAGGGAGACATTTTTGGTTTACAGAGAAATCAGGCACTAGGGAAATGTCTGGAGATCTACAAAAATGACACCAGCTAACAATCTAAGCAACAGAGGAGAGGCTACCTTAAATGCCCTCCCCTGATAATGAGATTGATGACTAACTTATATGCCATCCTATATCCTTCATCCAGCAGCTGGTGGAAGTAAAACCAGACACCTACAACTTATCACAGAACAGAACTGGAACTCAGATGCAGAGAAGGGCGAGTGAAGAGCAAAGGGGTCTAGACCAGGCTGGTGAAACCCACAGAAATAGCTGACCTGAACATCGGGGAACTCTTGCTCCCCAGACTGATAGCTGGAATACCAACAGGGGCCTGATCCAGACCCCAGGACCATGGGTTTCTGTGAGGAAACCTGGGAATTCTACAGGGCCTCCTGTAGACATTCTGTACTTATCCCTCTAGCATAGGTGTGGACTTTGGGAGCCCATTCCATATAGATGAATACTCCCTGAGCCTAAACACACTGGGTTGCACCTAGGCCCTATCCCAAAGGATACAATACACTCTTATGATACCCTATGGAAGTCTCACCATCCAGGGGGAGCAGAAAGGATATATGATAGATAGGGTTTTAGTTGGTGGGGGTGGTAGGGGAGGAAAGGAGGGAGAAGGGAACTGGGATTGTCATGTAAAACAACCCTGTTTCTAATTCAAATAAAAAAGTTGAAATAAAAGATAAAAAACTCAGAGACACACTGAAATAATTTATAAGATTTCCAATGCTCAAATTCAACTTTAGTATTTCACAGAATTAATTTACAAAGAGTGACTTTACTCCACAGTGACATGAATCAGTTTCTTAATCTCCAATGCCGTTGCATAGAGGTAAACAATAACTATATTCTCTTTAATGCTCCATGGAGCGATATATCCAGAAAGAGCAATTCAGTAACATTATTGACATTACTACAATCACTAACAAAATTGTTATCATTTCCAATAGTGTATATGTCTTTCCTGGCTTACTTATTTTTGATTGTATACCAGACATATCTGTATGCTCTCTAATTATCTTAGTGGAAGTTGAGTATTTTCCCATGTATGCATTTGTAACAAGTAGAAACACTAATACTTTTTTCAGGATCATATGTCTAAGTACCTTGTATTTATTTTCCCAGAACTTTGTGGAAGAATCAGAGAGGCTAGTTACTATCCAAAGTGATTTGTGTGTCTGAATGTATCACGGGGCAATGCTGTAAATGTATACTTTATGTGGGTTTATTTATAATAAAATTAGTTTTGTTATACAAAAAAAACCAAATGCAAAATTTTAAGCAACACTGGCATCATACTACAATAAATCCCCAAGTATAGAGTATATGGACACAGGGATATTTTCCTTTTTTGAAGAGAGTGATGGTCTTCAGTGTTCAATTTCTGAGTGTCTGTAGCTTTGTATACCAATCTTGATAGAAAATTAATGGCGTAAGATGAGTAAAATGTTCAACTTACTGTCTTGAAGCTCCTGAGACCTGAGTGCAATTTAACTGACTTTAGAAAACAAGGAGTACCTTTAGACCCTGAGTGCTGTGAAGCCTTGAAAATGCTGATGTGTTACCCTGAAGAAACACAGAGTAACAGAGGTATTAATGTGAATGATAACTAGCGTTATTTCAAGGGGAGGAGACACATACAGAACTAGTGGTACAGGAGACAATAAGATGAGTTGATACTGAAAATATTGAGGGTGTCCTTGGCAAGTATGCTTTTGGGGAGTTGGAATCCCAAAGAACTCAAAGAGCACAAAATCTACCCTATGCCAATGGCTTTCAGGTTCTTATCATGCAAACTTGATGAACAAAATTCATGGACCACAGAGGATGTGCTTCAAAGGGAAGATTAATACAGATTTATAGATGGAAAATTAAGAAAGGAGAGAGGGCAAAAGATGGGGAGAGAGACAGAGAAAGACCAAGGGGAGGGGAAGGGTGAGGGAGAAACAGGAGGAGGGTGATGGAAAAGTGGGGGTCATAGGAAGGAGGAGGGAAGCAGGGAAGGAGGAGAGAGAGAGAGAGAGAGAGAGAGAGAGAGAGAGAGAGAGAGAGAGAGAGAGAGAGAGAGAGAGAGAATGAGAACAGATCTCTGTATAGCAAGATCTTCCAGAAAACATAGTGCCATCTCGATGCTTGTAGCTTGGGTATTTTAAAGCACAGAGAAACCTCGGTGAGGTGTGCGGGGAGGCACTGAGATGGCCAGTCCAGTCCAAAGGTCCAACTCTGAGGTGTCCAGGTTTGTCCTCTAAGCTTCAGTTGTGCCCTCATATATAGCCTCTGGGTAAAGATGACCATCTGGTAAATAAAGAATCAAGAACAAGAACTCTCAGTGGCCATTCGTAATGTACCCTTATTTGACCAAGTCTACCTGCTATTATCATTACAAGGATGAACTTCTCCATAGGCAAATTAAAACAGATCCTTGCAATTATGAACAATTATCATCTAGTAACATCTAGGTATAAGTACATAATGTATAACAATTTATGGCCTATACTAGAGCTAATGGGTCAGGGTAGTAAGACTAATTAGCAAAATTTGTGTCAGAATATTTAAGAGATATGGTGAATGGACTTTCACAGAAACTTTACTTGGTCTTCATTATTTTGCTTTCAAGATTTCACAAAGTATAGAATAGATGCTGGTCTATAAATTGCACTGATTTATTGCTGCAGAAATGGTGATGTGATGAATTCTTTCTCTTCCAAGTTATTTCTTAAAGTGTGTTAGGATTTTAAGATGATTGCAACAGATTATATCAAAGGCATTAGCTGTTTAATTCAGTGATTCTGTGTGTGCCAACTTCTAAATGCATAAAAATCCATGGCCTTGAAATAAGGAGCATTCACCACATAGATACCTACTTTGTATGGAAATTAATGCACTTCAGGGCTAAACAAACAGAACTAATTTGTCCCTTCCCATACAAGAAAGAATGCCAGCAAGTGTCAGCACACTCAGTGTATTCAATACATCACTGTGCTTATGATTTTAAACGTATTTCATAACACATGACAAATGACAAAAATTTGGGACATTCTTTTAGATAATGTCTAAATATTTTCTAGTTAATAAAACTGAGAAACCAACTGTATCTAATACACAACGAAAGATGAATTGACACAGTAATTTTGTTCGTGATTTAATTTACTCTAAGCCTCTCTCTACCTTGAATCCTCTGATGTCCTCTATGTATTTCCCAGCCATAGCTCACTCTTTTTCCAATACCACAGCATTAAGTGCTGTTGAAATAAGCTGGGTTATGTGTTTTTAATGGCACAGAATAATGTCTAACCAGCTAGGAAAATACATGTATTAAACCAATAAAAGTATAGTAATCATGTTTATCAAAGTTCAATAGCAAAGGCACAGAACTTGAAAACATGCAGATCTTTAGAGAACTCCTTTAAATTGAATTCAAGTATCCTGGGGCAACTCTGATGCTCAGAGTGCCCAACACTATACTCATTCATTTCTTAAGAGATTAAAGAATACTAAGCAGATTCATTTCCCTAATACTACTCACTTATTTTTCTAAAGTAAAATAGAGGAGCAATTAACACAGTGGAAGCCATAATAATATATTTCATAAAACTATTATGTAATGTTATTTAATCCTGGTTGATAGATCATTTTTTACTTTATTGTCTTGCCTCACAACTAAACTGAGGTGCTGAGAGTGAGTGCTGTCTACTAGATATGAACAAAATGAGGCTCAGAGACATTAAGTGAATAGTCCCTAGCTTTCCAGCAATATTGGCAGAATTAGGTCCAGAGCCATTAGGGCTTATCACCAGTGAATTTCTGTGGTGATGTGTCTGTGTTTTATTAATTCTGCAAAGTTCTCTTAATTTTTTTAGCTTTATTTATTTTGTTATTTCATGTGTTTAAGTGTTCTCCCTTCATAAGTCTGTGTGCACAACATGAATACCTGGCACTCATAGAATTCTTTTTTTTAGACAGACATAACAAACATTTTTTTAGTAAGGGTTAACAGAAACTCCAGTATGATTATATCTACAAAATTTCTAAAAAAAAAAATTAAAGCAAGTGGAATTCCATGTGTTCCAAGAAAAAAAAAAGAAATCCCTAAAATAATTGATACGAAAACAAGGACCTACCAAAGATTTGCTAGACAGACTGCAAGAAAATTAAAATTTGAGAAATGAGAGATTCAGAGACACTCTAAAGAAAGAACAAAAAAGAAGTCCTATTTTATGAGAATGTACCAGGGTTGGAGAGTTTGCTCAGCATTTAAGAGCACAAAGGACCAAGGCTTGCAGAACCATACAGTGACTCACAATAGTCTGTAACTATAGTCCCAAGTGATCCAATGCCCTCTTCCATGGGTACCATTCACACATGTATTTCACATAATACATGAAGGCAAACCATTTATACCCATAAAATAATAAGACAAATAAATCTTTAAAAAGTTCAAGAAAATTTCCAGAATTAATGAAACATAAACACATCCTATTAGAAAATACAATGGACACAATTTCTTAAGTAGACCTTTCACAATCAAACAACAGTCACCAATGAAAAATATTTTATTTCTTACAAAGTAAATATATTTAAATTGAGAGATGATTTTTTGTCCCTGGCTTAATATTTTAGTTGTTTTATTATTTAAAATTTTTAGTTTCTTCTCTCTTCCTTTCATCCACTCCCATGTGCACCCCCTTGCTCTCTTTAATTCATGGTCTCTATAGATTTAGTTGTTGTCAAACACACATACGTACTCATATATAGGGAGATGATCTTTTAAGAAAAATTATAAAAATAAAACTTATTAATTTTTTTCTACAAAATTCTGAAAACTAAAATTAATGTGTGATTAATGTGTAACATGAAATAATATTAACACCCAAATATGGAAGACTGGTTCTGTAACTCTTTACATCTTGTCTGAAATGCATGGACAAGGAAACGTATTAATAATAACTGTTTCTGGCCCTTTAAGCTTGACTCAACTTTCCACTTCATTTGTTTTTAAGATTACAGACTAGTAAATTTAAATTATAACTCTGGAAGATACAGTGATGGATCAGAAGTTAAAAGTGCTTGCTATATTTATTTTTTTAAAAAACTGAGTTCAGGTCCCAGTATCCACTTGGACAGCTAACAATCATCTCTGACTAGTTCCAAGGGATCCAACATTCTGGCTTCTGCAGGAACCTGCACTCACGTGCTCATACATACATATGAATTTATATGTAAATAATAAATTTATACTAAAATAAATATTTAAATTATTTATTTGATCATTTGCATCTACCAATTATTGATTTTATTGTCTTATTGTTTCCAAAGGAAGTCACTGTTGAGTTTCATCATTAACCTTGCCTCTTTAAAGTTATTATTTTTAAAAATGTAACTTAAATATGCTTATTTATTTATATATTATTTCACTTATTCTTCTCAACTCTTGTTTCATTTTTCTTTTTATTGAAAATAGATTCTTTTCTCATACAATATATCCTGATTATAATTTCCCCTCCCTCTACTCCTCCCAGTTTCTCCCCATTTCACCACTCAACAAAAACCATACTGTCTCTAAATAGAAAAGAACATATTTGTAAGAGGTAAAAACAAAACATAATGAAACAGAATATAATAAGATTTAACAAAAAACATCATGTCAAATTTGGACAAAGCAACACAATAGGTGGAAAAGAGCCCCCAAGAGAAGTCACTAGAATCAGAGACTCATTCATGCACTTAGGAGAACCATAAAAACACTAAACTGGACATTGCAATACAAACACTGAGGACCTGCTGCAGACCCTTGAAAGCCCTGTGCATACTGTTTCAGTTTCTTTGAGTTCATATGAGCTTTGCTCATGTTAATTTAGAGGGCCCTGTGTTCTTGATGCTCTCCATCCCCGCTGTCCTTCTTTCCTTCTCCACTTTCACCAGGTTCTCTAAGGTCTGAAGGGAGGGATTTAATGTAGACATCTCATTTAGGCCTGAGTGTCCCAAGGTCTCTCAGTCTCTACATAATGCCTGTCTGTATGTGCTCCATTCTGCTGCAGGAGGATGTTCCTCTGATGATGGCTGATCAAGGTACTAAGCTATGCATATAGCATAATGTCATTAGGAGTTATTTTATCACCATTTTTAAGGGCCTTAGTATATGGTTTTACCTTAGGTTTCTGGGCTATTTTCAGCAGAGGAACCTTGCTGTTCCTTTGTCGAGAGCAACCCATTGTCTTGGCAACAGCCTGGGTTGTTTGGAGATTCCCATGAGACCCCTTTGGTTTACAACTCAGGATATGTAACCCAATCCTGCCACTTGAAGCCTTGTTTGGTGACAAGAGGTAGGCACCTGGGACTCTGTCTCTCCTAATACTTGGCAATTCCATTTAGATCACCTTCATATATGTAAATATTATAGGAAGTTTCTACTGTATTAGATTTCTATACTATGTCCCTTAATTTTAGCTCTCTCTCTCTCCATATTTTTCTCTAAACCTTCTCTCTCCTCCCCCTCCCTGCATGATACTCCCAACAACCCCATCTACCGAGATCTATCTTTACTCCCTAGTCCAGTGGTTCTCAAACTTTCTAATTCTGCAACCCTATAATACAGTTCTTCATGCTGTGGTGACCCCAACTATAAAATTATTTTCATTGCTACTTCATAAATGTAATTTTGCTACTGTCATGAATGGTAATGCAAATATCTGATATTTAGGATATTTGATATGCAGTCCCAGTGAAAACATAATTTGATCTCCAAAGTGGTTACCACAGTTTAAGAACCACTGCTCAGTTTCTCTAGTCACTCCATGTCTGTCTTCTGTGATTCTATAAATTGTAGCTTGGCTATCATTGCCTTAATATCCCACAACTACATATAAACCAATATTTGTCTGGTCTCTCAGGATGATTTTTTTTCTAGATTCATCCATGTGCCTGGAAATTTCATGATGTCATTTCTTTAAGGGCTGAATAACACACAATTGTGTATGCATAGCACATTTTCTTTAGCCATTCTTCTGTTGAGGAAAATCTAGATTGTTTCTAATTTTTGGATATTATGAACAGAGCAGCAATGAACATGGTTGAGCAAATGTCTCTGTACTAGGATGGAACATCCTTTTGGTATATGCCCAAGAGTTGTGTAGCTTAATTGTGAGGTAGATGGATTGCTATCTCCCAGAGGAACTGCCACACTTTTAGTGCATGTGTCCTTCTTACTCCACATGCTTGCCAGCATGAACTATCATTTGTTTGATTGATCTTAATCAGCCTGAGAGGTATAAGATGAACCTCAAGGTAGTTTTGAATTACATTTCCCTAATAGCTGAGAACTTTGAACATCTTTAATTATTTCTTAATTTTGATTATTTTATGGTGTACAAAGAAAGCTATCACTGAGCTCCATCATCAGCCATGCCCATTTAAATTTATTTTTTTTAATTTTAAAGCATGTTTACTGTATAGTTAAGTGATATTCACTGTTGAATTTTTATGCATGAATGTGTTATATATTGTTCAAACATATTCACATGCTTTTCCCTAAGGTCTTCTTTGCCATTTTCATCTTTCTATGTACAAATTATGAACTTACTAAAGGTATTGCCAACCGTTGTTTCAGAAATTCTTACTGCAATAACATTTGAAAAGGCAGGTTATTATAGTTTCACACTGTCTTTGAATTTGTTAAATTTTTTATCATAAAATATTTTCTGGGCTAGGAAGTGGTGGCACACTCCATTAATCCCAGCACTCCAGAGGCAGAGAAGATCTCTGTGAGTTTGAGACCAGCCTGGTCTACAAGAGATAGTTCCCAGACAGCCTTTAAAGTCACAGAGAAACCTTGCCTCAGAAAAACAAAAACAAAAACAAAAACAAAAAACAACAGCAAAAAATTTACTGGACAGATGTTGAAGTTGACTTTTGATTAGACAATGTTTGCAGCAGGGCTTCTACTTTTTCCACTCACAGCCTCCATTTTGCAAGATGTTCTACATGATTCCAGTGATATAGGTATATAAACAGGCATACAAATTATTTAATCAAAATAAATCATACATTTACTTTAACACAATTTTGACATGTGCATTAATTAACTCTTTATTAAAGTTAAAGAAAGTTTGCATACTAATGAGTTAGATATATTCATTAACCTTTGTATAAAGAATTAATACTTAGTTGAATATTTGATACTATAGGACACAGTACAACTTCAAGACCTTTCAGATTTGACCATTATTCTGATTCTGTATTTAATCAGTTTTGAGAATGGCTCTTTAATAAACACATAATACATTGGCTGTGGTGAATTTAACACCGTTTCAGAAAAAAATAAAATTATATTCTTACCTCAAATAAAAATTCAGTGTTTTGTTTTAATTTTTCTTTTGTATTTAGGTCAGCAACACAAGCAACATTTTATTAAGTAAAGCAGTCTAATATAGTACAATCCAAGTTGTATCAATTTGATACATGCTAGGGAATGATAATTGGAAAATATCAGAAGTTTTCATGTGCCAAAATTAAAGAATTGTGTTTCTATAAGAGCAGAAAGTTTGCTTGAACAGTAAAAGACACTGCAGTCTGTTTCACTGGATAATTTTGTATCTGAGCTGATGTGCCTCAGGTAGCATTCTTTGTCTGGCATTGTGTGTTGTAGTGGCCTGTGTAGTAAATGTTGTATGTTTGGGGCAGCATTGTCTCTACAGTTTTAGTTATTGGATGGTGGTACTGGAGACAGTCACAAGCTTGAAGTTCATTGGCCAGTAAGTAAAGAAAAATCCAGGAGCTTCATGTTCACTCACAGATCCTATCTCAGAAGCATAAAAGTGGAGAGAAACTAAGGAAATACATTTGATGTCATCCTATGGCCTCCACTGTATTAGCTTCCATTCCAGCTACTGTGAAGATATATCCTGACAAAGCAACTCAAGAAGAAAAGGTTTATTCAGCTCACAATCCCACACTATGGTCCATCCACTGATGCAGCAGGAACTCAGAACAAGGAGTAAATTTCAACCGCAGCCATGGTCCAATAGAAGAGAGGGAGGAGCAATAATATGAGCAAAGGGGTCACGACCATGATAGGGAAACTCACAGAAAGAGCTGACCTGAGCAAGTGGGAGCTCACTGACAATGAACTGACAGCAGAGGAACCTGCATAGAACTCAACTAGGTCCTCTGAATTTAGGTGACACTTATGTAGCTTGGGCAATCTGTGGGGCCATTGGCAGTGGGACAAGGATTTATCCATAGTTCATGAACCAGCGTTTCATAGTTCATTCTCTTTCGAGAGATACCTTGCTTAGCCTAGATATAGTGTAGAGGGCCTTGATCCTGACTCAAAGTGATTATGGCAGACTTTGTTGACTTCTCAGGGGAACCCTTACCCTATCTGAGGAGTGGATAGGGGGTGGCATGGGGGAAAGATGGGGGTAACGAGGAGAGGAGGGAAAGGAAACTGAGATTGGTATGTAAAATGAGAAAAAAATGTTTTAAAGATAAAAAAGTAAAGAACAATGAATTAATGCATTTTGGTTTAAAATGTTGAAAACCAGTTCTCAGTTGCTTTTCCTTTTTTCATTTAGCCAGCTCATAGCCTGTGACATGGTGCAGTTCACATTGAGGCTTGATCTTTCTATCTTAACTAACCCAATTAATAAAATCCCTTGCAAACATGCCTCATGTAGGCAATCCCTGACTTGGACTCTCGGGTTATTTTATACTGTCAGGTAGAAAATAAGGACTGATCATCATGCAAAATCATGTGAATGTACACATACATGCATGTGTGTACACACATCATTTGCAAAAAAATAAAATATTAAAAATTATTTTAGGCAGAACTAATAAGCAATGCTGGATATCATCCTCACGTTGAGGATAGAAAATTAGAATGTGTGAAGGATGGTGCCTCACTGCATTTTCTTCAGTGACATTTTCTTATGGACAAATTTGGACCTCAGAACCTGATCAGATCATCTGACATAGTTGGTCATTGATGTGTACCACTGTAGAAAGTTTAGTGCTTTTCCAAGCTTTGGGTTTTTATCTGGAAATTAGAGGTGATAATGGTCTCAAAACTTAGAGTTATTGATTTAAATGAGTTAATCTATAGGGTATACTTCAAAGTGCTGTTAGTGTAAATGGAACTCCCATAAGGAAAAATAGTCTCTGTATAGTATTATTGATAATAAGTATTTATATTCAATTTTTAAAACTTCAAATTTTTAGGTATCTTTGCCCATTATAATATTTCAACTAAAGTTAAAATTATAGTCCTAAATTCTCTAGCACAGAGAAGCCAAGTAACATCTAATGTAACTTGTCTTCCGTTTCCTACTTTCTCTCCTAAACATTACTTATCCAATAACTGGAATTCATTTAAATGTACATTAAGTCATTGAAAAAAAGAAAAAAAACACAAAATTATGCCAAGTCATTGGACTGACTGGCTAGAGTTATTTCTCTTTCTTGGTAAAAAGACTTTTTTCAGTAAATATGAGAATTTAATGGCAGTGATTTATGGCAATGGAAGATTAGCTAACCACTGGAATTTGTATTTCCAAGAAAACTGATAAAGGCCAGGGTAAAACTATATTCTAAGTAACATTCATCCTACTCTAGGCTGATACACTCAGGGATTGACCAATAAGTCATCATTCATTCTCATGAAAAACTGAACATTTTTTTTCCTTCAGCATTCATTTTTAATTCCCTAGGAAAAAAGTCAGCATAAGCAAGGAAAAATAGAGTTATTTCTCTCCAGAAGCCTACATTCCCAAAGGCCAAGGAAACAAAAAGTCAAATGAATTATTTATTTTTTAAGCCACACACATAGATGATGTTAATATATGTATATATACACAAATTTCATAAAGTAATGTGATAATGGCACATTACTAGGAGATGCCTTTAACTTTCTGTTTGACACATAAAAACAATACCAGGAAGGCAG
Source organism: Cricetulus griseus (assembly GCF_003668045.3). Taxonomy (NCBI): domain Eukaryota; kingdom Metazoa; phylum Chordata; class Mammalia; order Rodentia; family Cricetidae; genus Cricetulus; species Cricetulus griseus. The sequence continues at coordinate 186,791,535 of NC_048595.1, read as the reverse complement.
GGAAACAGGAGGGAGGTAAGATGGGAGAGAGGAAGGGAAGAAGGGAAGAAAGGATTAGTTTTGGTTGTTTGAAAGTCCAGGTTAACATGGCAGGTAAATGATGGCCATGGGAACATGAGGAAACTGCTTACAAATTGTTCGAGGTAGAAAAACAGAGTAATAAGCACTGGTTATCTATTTTCTTTCACCAATGAAAAGATGCTACACACATTTATGATGGGTTTCCTACCGCAATGAACACATTATGCAAATTATTTTGCTGACGTGTCTAGAGGTTTGTCTGCTAAGTAAATCTAGATCCTGCCAACCTGACAAACAATATTCACCATCATATGTCTAACACTTGCCAACTTCACATCTAATAATACCATCTTTAAGCCAAAACTTCAACTCCTTGTCATGATAAGCCCAATGATAATTTGATAATGCAAAATGCATTCACTGCAGTATCAAATGTCTTTATAATTCCTAACAGTTCCAACTGCTAAAAACCAAAACAAACAACAACAAACACATTGGAGATTTTGAGCTTTGAGGAAATCTCATCACTGTGTGAGCTTGCAATATCAAAAAACAATGTATAATTAATATAAAATGAATCAGCTAGAAGTGACCTGCCTGCTGGACCCAATTCAGCTGTGGCAGGTTATGAACACCAAACACCCAGAGGCAGCCCGGCCTCCTTCTGCCGGCCCAGGTAGGCCAGGAACTGTTTCCAGTTCCGGTTCATCATCGCTGCTCAGAGTCATCTGACACAAGTGACTATACAGAGTTCAGCAGCAGGATCCAACACCGCGAGGCCCAGTGACAGCTCTGCCTCCAGCTGCCCGCCCAGCAGGACTCAGCACGTCCGGACATTGCCAACAGTGACACCTACATCCATGAGAAGAGAACTGACATCAGAGTATTGCATCTGTTTGCATCTACCAGAAGGGAACCATGATCTCACACCCACCAGGAGAACAAGAAACACTTGCTACACCCACCAGAAGAAAGGATGAGAAGGGACAGGGTAAAAGCACATCTAACAACAGAAAACCCAATATGACCCAACGGAGCCTAGGAACCATACACCAGTAAGACCTCAACATCAAGATACAGATGACTAGAAGAGAATGACCTAAAAAACATCTTCAGGAAAATGATAGAGGACCTCAAAGAGGACATGAGAAAATCCCTTAAAGAAATTGAAGACAAAAGAAACCAAAAAATACAAAAAACAGCTCAAGACCTAAAAACCGAAATAGAGACAATAAAGAAAGCACATTCAGAGGCAATGCTGGAAATAGAAAAGCTGGGTAAACAATCAGGAACTACAGATCTAAGCATAACCAACAGAATACAAGAGATGGAAGAGAGAATCTCAGGAGTTGAAGACACACTAGTGGAAATAGATTCATCAGCCAAAGAAAATCTTAAGTCCAACAAATCCCTAACACAAAATATCCAGGAAATATGGGATACGGTGAAAAGACCAAACCTAAGATTAATAGGTATAGAAGAAGGTGAAGAAATCCAACTCAAAGATGCAGAAAACATATTCAACAAAATCATAGAAGAAAAATTTCCCAACCTAAAGAAAGATATGCCAATGAAAATACAAGAAGCCTACAGAACACCAAATAGACTGGACCAAAAAAAAAGGTCACCTCACCACATAATAATCAAAACACCAAGCATACACAACAAAGAGAAAATATTAAGAGCAGCAAAGGAAAAAGGTCAAGTAACCTATAAAGGCAAACCTATCAGAATCACCCCTGACTTTTCCTTGGAAACTCTGAAAGCCAGAAGATCCTGGATCGATATTCTACCTACACTAAGAGACCATGGATGCCAGCCCAGACTACTATACCCAGCAAAGCTTTCAATCATTATAGATGGAGAAAACAAGATATTCCATGATAAAACCAGATTCAAACAATACATATCCACCAATCCAGCCCTACAGAAAGTACTGGAAGGTAAACTGCAACCCAGGGAAGTTAACTACAACCAGAAAAACATAGGCAATAGATAATCCCAACTTACCAACAGTCAAAAGAAAAAGTGGATAGAATCCCACACCTAATCTTTCCACCATGACCAAATCAAAAACAAACAAGAATGAACAATAATCAATGGTCATTAATATCCATCAACATTAGTGGTCTTAACTCCCATATAAAAAGACATAGATTAGCAGAATGGATAAGAAGACAGAATCCTTCCTTCTGCTTCTTACAAGAAACTCACCTCAACCTCAAAGACAGATGGTACCTAAGAATTAAAGGTTGGGAAAAGATCTTCCAATCAAATGGAACCAAGAAACAAGCTGGAGTAGCAACCCTAATATCCAGAAACTGGACTTTAAACTAAAATCAGTCAGAAGAGATGAAGAAGGTCATTTCCTACTCATCACAGGAGAAATCCATCAGGATGAAGTCTCAATTCTGAACATTTATGCCCCAAATACAAAGGCATCCACGTTTGTAAAAGAAACATTACTAAAACTCAAATCACACATAAAACCCCACACACTTATAGTGGGAGATTTCAACACCCCACTCTCACCACTGGATAGGAACACCAGACAGAAACTTAACAAAGAAACAAAGAACTAATAGAAGTTATGACGCAATTGAACTTAACAGATATCTATAGAACATTCCACCCAAATATAAAACAATTTACCTTCTTCTCAGCACCACATGGAACCTTCTCTAAAATCGACCACATACTTGGCAACATAGCAAACCTCAACAACTACAAAAAAATTGAAATAACCCCATGTGTCTTATCAGAAAACCATGCTTTAAAATTAAAATTCAACAACAAGAACTATAGAAATCCTACAAACTAATGGAAATTAAGTAACACCCAATTGCACAATTCATGGGTCCAGGAAGAAATAAAAAAAGAAATTAAAGATTTCCTAGAATTCAATGAGAATGAGGACACAATATATCCATACCTATGGGATACTCTGAAAGCAGTGCTAAGAGGAAAGTTCATAGCGCTAAATGCCCATATGAAGAAACAGGAGCATAATCACAAAAGAGAATTAACAGCACAACTGAAAGCTTTAGAAAACAAAGAAGCCAATACACCCGGAGGAGCAGATGCCAGGAAATAATCAAATTGAGGACTGAAATAAATAAAGTGGAAACTAGGAGAACAATACAAAAATCAATATAACAAAAAGTTGGCTCTTAGAGAAAATCAGCAAGGTAGACAAACCTTTATCCAAACTTACCAAACAACGAAGAGTGAACATGCAAATTAATAAAATCAGGAATGAAAAGGGGGTCATAACAACAGGCACAGTGGAAATCCAGAGAATCATCAGGTCACACTTTGAAAACCTGTATTTCTCAAAATTTGAAAATCTAAAGGAAATGGACAATTTTCTAGACAGATTTTGCTTTCCAAAATTAAATCAAGAACAGATAAGCAACTTAAATACACCTATAACCTCTAATGAAATTGAAGCAGTCATTTGAAGTCTGCCAACCAAAAAAAAAAAGCCCAGGGCCAGATGGCTTCAGTGCAGAATTTTACCAGAAATTCAAAGTACAGCTAATACCAATTCTCCTCAAAGTATTCCGCACAATCAAAGCAGGAGGGTCATTACCAAACTCTTTTTATGAGGCCACAATAACCTTGATATCCAAGCCACACAAAGACCCAACTAAGTAAGAGAACTACAGACCAATATCCCTCATGAACATTGACGCAAAAATTCTCAATAAAATATTCGAATCCAAGAACACATGAGAGAAATCATCCATCCTGATCAAGTAGGCTTCATCCCAGGGATGCAAGGATGGTTCAACATATGAAAATCCATCAATGTAATCCACCATATAAACAGACTGAGCTGTAGCTCTGACTCCAGCTGGCCTTCATAGGACAATACATCCTTCAAAATGTTTAAGTAACCTAGCCTCCAGCACTGCCACTTGATTTCCTTTTGAGACAACTAAGCTCAAGGCCTATAGTTTCTCTTCTTAGATGTCTTATGATTCTAGTACCGCCAGTGTCCTGGATTCTCCATAGCTACATTGGCTCCCCCTTACCAGCTACTTACAGTGGCCTCTTGTTGTGTAATAATCCCTTTGGACACTGTGAAGATTTGTCACTTGGATTGGTTTAATAAAAAGCTGACTGGCTGGTAGCTAGACATGAAGAATAGGTGGTAGCACCAGACACAGAGGGAGCTGGGAAGAAGGAGGGTGAAGTCAGGGGAGTGGCAGCCAGCCAGAGAGAAAGCAAGATGTGTCATTAGCTTTGGGGAGGCAAAGAGATTAATAGAAATGGGTTAATTTAATTTGTAAGAGGAGTTAATAACAAGCCTGAGCTATCAAACTAGCATTTATAATTAAATATAACCCTCAGTATATTTACTTGGGAGCTGAAGGTAGGACAGAACTTCTGCCTACAGCCTCTTATAACCTTCTTGCTAGGACTCAGGTTCTGCCATATATAATTATGCCTAACTGATATTTAGGTGCCATAGCAGAATCCTCCTCCCTCTCATACCACATAGTTAACAGTTCAAATTCTGCTGTGATCTTGAGATACATCATAACATCTTAAATATTTAAAGCAACCTCTTTGTACTGTATCTAGAGAAACACTGTTCTAGGAAGGTACTTCAAAGAGGCGAATTTCTTCAGTGGCAATATTTGTTCTAGTTCTTTCCTACTTTTTTACAAATATGGCAAGCTTTTTGAAATATAGCTACAACATTTCATTATTTCTTCCTTCTCTTTCCTCCTTACATCCCTCCCAACACCCACCTGTAACTCCTTCCATTTTCCACCTCTCCATTTCATAGTAGCTGCAACTTTTATGTGGTTATTATTATTATATATGTATATGTGCATAAACATCAAAAGTTATTTGTGTATATTCAGTTTCTGGGCTGACTCATTTGAGTTGGATAATCATTTAGGGGGTTTGTCCCTGGGAGAATCTAGTTCTCCCTTTCCCTGCAGCTATTAATTCCTATAATTCTTTGTCTAAGGGCAGGACCCTGTCTTAGTCACTGTTTTATTGATCAAGGCAACTCTTATAAAAGAAAGCATTTAATTGGGGGTTGCTTATAGTTTGAGGTTTATTCCACTATCACCTTGGTGGGAAGCAGGCTCTGGGGCAGTAGCTAAGAGCTACATCTTAATACACAGGATGTAGAGAAATTGAGCTTGGCATAGGTTTTGAAACCTCAAAGCCCATCTATGGAGACAAACTTCCTCCAAGAAGGCCACACTTTTTAATCCTTCTAATTATTTCTAATAGTATGACTCCCTGTTGACTAAGTATTCAAATATGTGAGCCTTTGGATGGCATTATTATTCAAATCACTACAAACTCCATGAGATAATCTCCTTCTGTGTTAGCGTGTCTATTGATATTTCCAATGTTGGAATCCCTAAGAAGTGGGATTCCCAGTGAAAGAATGGGCACAGGATAGATGAACTTATTTGCCCACCATATAGTATGGGACATATATTGGATGGGTCTTCTGGCTCAAATAATCCAGATTTAAGATGAACCCCATATCAAATTATCCAGTTAAAAATAGTCCCTAAAGGTGTATCCAGTGGCTTAGATTTCAGTTGACTCTAGACATAGTCAGCTTGACAACCAAAATTATTTTTAACAGTCACTTTGTTAAACCAACATGATTTTTAATTATATACTGAATTTTTATCCTTTACTCATAGAGAAGTATATTCCTCACCCCTAATCAAAAAGCTTCTTTTTTTATAGCAAATAGAAAGTACCACAGAAAATCACATCTGAACACAATGCAGAGACAAACAGAATTTGGGGAGTCCTGCACCAATGAATATATCTACATCACAATTCCTGCGTCTATGCCCTGATAAACATTGCAGAAGAAGGGGGCAGAAAGATTGCAAGAACCATAATACCAGGAAGACTAAGTGAAAGTCTCTCATAGAAATGCCTCTTTCCTTTCAAATGAATTGAGTTTCCCTAGTTGAAGCCATCAATAGATTAAGAATATAAATTAGAAGTTATATGTTTGGCTCTCTATTAACAAGGGATGGAATTGTGATAGTTATTGATGGAAAAGTTAACAAGACCTAGAAGTTCCTAGGAGGCAAACCTCAGCATGTCCATGGCAATTCTTATATTGGGCTAAGAATAAAGACCCACTATAAAGGTGGGTAGTACCATTTCAGGAGGTAGAGCCCCGGACTGAATATAGCAGTGCTCTGAGAAAAAATACTCATCTCTGTCTCATCTCAGTTGCCCCATATCCCTCTGCCCTCTCCATGACGAACTGTATCCTCAAACTATGTACCGAAATAAATCCTTCCTGCAGATATCGTCCTGGAAAAGAGAAAAGAAGCTAGCTCAAATCCAGATTCAAGCAACTGAGAAGTAGATAAACAAAACAAACAATTCCTATATAATTTGATAACCAATAAATGAAAGCAAAATTCTGATAAAATGCAAATACACTGTAAATGAACCTTGAACTTAAGTGAAACAATTTAACACATAAAGATTAGCATACACTGAGTTGGCCCTTTTATAGTAGCAACCCCTAAAATCAAACAAAAAAGATAACTAGCAAATAGAGGTTTCTTGGTGATATAAGTACAAGGAGGGGCGGGGTGATTATTGAGCAACAAGGGCTTTTTATTAGTAATGAAAATATTCTAAAATTAGATTTATTTATGATATTGCTGATCTACAATTTGCTAAAAATCATTCAATTGTTGCTAGAGAATTGTCTCCGGGATTAGGGAAGCTTATTGGATTTATAGAGATATGGGCTTAGTTCCCAACATACATATCACATATCAGGTGGCTCACAACCATCTGCCTTCATGCTCTAAGTGAACTGTCAACCTCTTTTGGACTCTGGTGGCACCCAACAATTTCATATAATAGTATGAGCAAGGCCACATATTTAAATTTTCACTTCTATTTACTAATTTTGTATGATTGGCCTTTCACATTACATCTGTTTTATAGGATATTATTTAATAGATGCAATTATATTATTATTTATTCAAACATGAAAGGGTGAAATCAGTTCCAGAAGACACAAACAATATTTATAGGCAAGATTATTAATTTTCCATTCAGTTAGTCTACACTATTCTCAACATCTTTGTGGCAACTTAAGTAAAATTTTTTTCTAGATTGAACATAAGTAAAAATCAATGTGACTAAATTCATGGGAAGTGAGCTACCGAATTATACAGAATGAAAGTCACCAAACTACACTGGAAGTGAGTAATTGTGTTATAAAGACAGAAATTTAAAACTCATAAAAGTGTCATCAAAAGGAAATAATTCAGAAATTACTCCAATAAAATAGCCATTCAAATCTGCTTAATTCAATGTCCTACAGGATAACAGAGACTTAGTTTACAATAAAGTGAGTAGTGCACTCTCTACCGAGTCTGTGAGTGAAATAAGACTAGAACTGTGGGTTCTGGCTGAGGAATTTGTACATATTTCTATTAGTTTTGTTTTTAGTGGGGAGAATCATTTGTGGCAACAAACCTACTGTACGGTGATGAAATTTTCAAATGTCATATGGAAGAAATTATTCATGCTATTTCCTTAGAGCTAAATTTCATGTGTAATATATATTTAATGCCATAAACTGCACATGATTACACAGTCCACATAGCCACATGTGTGAGTTTGCATTTTGTTAAGTTTGAAGAAAATTGTTTACTTGGAAAGTTAGAGCAGCTATAAGTGTAAATGCCACAATGCACACACTTCTAGGGTAGACATTTCTGAGAAAAAGCCTCGACTATTCAATTTTGATTTTGATACAATAGTGTATTGCTTGCACAAATATTTTATCTCATTTTCTTGAAATTGCTTTATGAAGGCATGACCCCAGGTAAGAATCTAAGTAATAGTGGAGAGGGTATCTTAACTGCCCTTCCCATGTAAACAGATTGATGACTACCTTAATTGTCATCATAGAACCTTCATCCGGTAACTTATTAAAGCAGATGCACAGAGCCACAGCTAAGCACTGGGCCAAACTTCGGGAGTGCAGTTGTAGAGAGAGAGGAGAGATAATATGAGCAAATGGGTCAAATCAAGGTGGGGAAAACCACAGAAATAGCTGACCCAAGCAAGTGGGAGTTCACTGACTCTGGACTGACACCTGGGCAACCTAAATAAGACCCAACTAGGCCCTCTGACTGCGGATGACAGTTGAGTGGCTTGGGCAGTTTGTGGGAACACTTAACAGTGGAACCAGTGTTTATCCCTAGTGCATGAACTGACTTTTTGGAGCCCATTCTCTATGGAGGGAATACTCTCTCAGCCTAGATGCAAGGGGCAGAGCCTTGTTCCTGCCTCAGATGATATGACAGATTTTGTTGATTCACCATGGGAGACCTTACCCTCTCAGAGGAGTGGATGTGGGTGGAGTGGGGAGAAGGTGGGGTGGGAATTATAAAACTATTAAAAATACTCAATGAAATAATATAGAAATGTTTCTTAGTACAGTGCATGGTGAACAGTAAACTTTGAATATAATTTAACTATTTATCATTTTAAGTTATTACATTAATAAATGTTAGACAAAGAAAAGTTACCTTGTTTTTAATTCACTGTTGTTATTCCCAGAGTAGTTGAGACTATTTTTAAGGATTTTTATTAGTAATTACTAAATTTATTTTCTTACTTAACATATTATTATAAACAAACCCAAGACCCCCCTTCCTGGCAAAAAAAAAGAATTGGAAATGTGTACAAGAGAGTTCTACTTTACCTAATGCACCTAATGCTTAGTTTTGTTGTCTTTTTCTACATTTCCTGAGTCATAAACTTTTTTGTTTGTTTTTTGTTTTTCAAGACAGGGTCTCTCTGCGTAGTTTTGGAGCCTATCCTGGAAGTCAGGCTGTCCTAGAACTCACATAGATCCACCTGCCTCTGCCTCCCTAGTGTGGATTAAAGGTGTGCTCCATCACTGCCTGGCAATTTGAGGCATATACTTAATCCTGAAGTAGACTGTTTGGTTTTTTATTTTGTCTTTAATAAATAGGATCATAATGTGTATATGAAAATTGCTCTTTTTAGGATAAATCAAATACTTTAGTCTTATTTTGATATTTACTGTTAGTTCATATATTTTTACTGTTTGTGGTAGAATATAACCTACCACACAAATATATGAAAGATAATATATCAACAACTTTAAAAATCATAATTTTTAAGATGATGAAAAAGAAAGCTTACCTCTCTCAATAGAAGATATCTACAAAAGGTTTCTATCTACTTTTGTGAAATGCCGAAAGCCTTTCTCCAAGTATCACGTTGATAACATGATGCTGTCCATAAACACCTTTATTTGGTGTTACTTCAGGGCATACTTGATGCAATAAGATAGAAAAAATTAAACTGGGTAAAATAGGAAGAGACAAAAGATTGTCATTAGTAGTATTTTCATTTAAAATCACAGCTTGTGAACAGTTTTATTGCAATTTCTAGACACCTGATGGTTTTCATTATTTAAGAAAAAGAGTCCTTTTCAATATGTTTTCAAATCCAAGCTTTACTTTACATTGGATTAGAAATTGCAAAGTCCATTATCATATTAGTTGATATTGTTGAACCTCAAGCATTCATCTTGATTTAATATTTGAAGTCAAATACTTTCCATGTATAAGTTGGATTATTATATTATGTAAATTTGCCTAAAATATATGAGTCAATGGTCATGGTTGAACTCTGTCTATGGATTTTTATGTTTTGTAGACTTCCTTATGTCTTCTATGTTTTATACCATATAATTCCTTTTTGGATATAATCCTGTGTTTACTTGCTTGTTAGTTCATATTTACTTTTATAACTTGGAACCTCTTTATCAAATTTTTTGTACATTCTGAAGTACAATTAGGCTACCACTTTAGCCCACTTCTTCTGTCACTAAACTTTCAAAACTATAGCTTGCCTGAAATTATGGTAAAAAAACTAAATTTCAAATGGCGTCTTTTGACATGAACACACTTTTGAACAGAAACTTAAGGTTAACACAATGATTCTATTTTTATACTGTTTTTTGATTTTAGAAACTCTCTTATCAGCCTAACTGCCATTCTACATGCTATCTGTCCTTTATAGCTAAAGGTATTTTCCTTGAATTATCTAAGATTTTGATTCTCATTATGTTACTGGGTAACTTATCAGACTTATCACATTGAGGTCTGGGTGTCTCTCAGCAATTCTAAGCATTTTCGGACATTATTGTTATTAGAGTCAGTCCTTTGATAGACCTTTTATTCCCTTTTCTTGGAGATTTATTCATTTTTATTTTATGTAATAGGTGTCATGTTAGCCTGCATGTTGTGTGCCAAGTACATGCAATGTCCACAAAGGCCAGAAGAGGGCATCTGATCTCTCAAAACTGGAGTCTAAATGCTTGTTAACTGCCAAGTAGGTACTGGGAAGCCAACGGAGGTCCTCAGAAGAACAATCAGTGATCTTAACTATGGAGCCATTTCTCCAGCTCCATTGTACCTCACACCTTAACTCTCTGAGATTTGGTCTCCTCTCTTTGGCTATTACTGGATAATTTCTTCAGATTTGTCCACTTATTAAAAACTCTTGTTACAGTTCTGTGCATTTCATAGTTCATTTAATCTCTAATTCATTTAACTTCTAAAACGTCTCCTAATGTTTTTCCCTCAAATTTTGTGTGTTTGTTGTTGTTTTTGTATATTTTTTCTTTCATTAAGTACTTCAAATATTCCTTGTAGCACCATGAGAGTCATATTTTATGATCTATTCTTCTAGGTTCCTTTTAGTTGCTCTGATACAACAAATAATCAAAAAAAAAATACCATGAGTGAGGAAAGGGTTTAGTTGTCTTATAAGTTGCAGTTCAACATCAAGGGATGATTATACAAAAACTGAAGTCTAGAGCTTGAAGGAGAAACCACAAAGGGATGCTACTCGTGTTTGATTTCTCTCAGTGCTCACCTACCTTCCTTAAACATCCCTGGATCAACTGCCCAAAGGTAGAACTGACCACAGTAGGCTGGGCCTTCCTACCTCACTTAGGGGATGTTCCAGAGACATGGCCACAGGCCAATCCAGTGTAAGCAATAGAGGTATCTTCTTCCCAGGTTTATCACATAAAGAACTGAAGTTAACTATGACATCATTAGGTATCTGCAAACTTCCTATATGGAAATCTAATCTTCGATTTGTCTAATATTATATCTTTGAGTTGTATTTCTTCATGTACTTAGTAGTTCTAGAATTTAACTCAAGTATGTTAGATATTCAAAAATTAACACGCTTTATCTACAATAGGCTGACATTTTAGTTCATTAATTAAAACTGTTCTTTGACAGTTTCATAAAGATGCATAATTGGTTCTCATTACATTTACCCCAAACACATCTTATCTCTTTTCCCTTTTATTCTCTTTATCTATATAAATGTCTTCCCTAACTAACTATAACTCGAGTCATCTGTGTGATTATGTGGTTGAAATTATCAGTTGGACCCTTATAGGTTCACCAGTGGTTAAGAAACTGAAGAAATTGATGACCCTCATTTTCCCAGAATCTATCAGCAGCCAAAATCCAGCAAATAGGGGTGGGGAAGTATGCTCCCCTCTTTCATCCACAAATGACTGGTAACAGTGCCAGTATTGTGTCATACCAGTGAAGATAATCACAACTCTTGAGAGTTCATGATTGTCATAGCCAGAAGATAACTCTTATCTTCTCCCTATCTTCCCCATCTTAGTTTCTTTCTACTTCTTCCACTGTGTTGCCTGAGCCTTAGAGAGGACAGTATGTTTGTCTTATTCATAGTTGAGAAATTTTATGTACTTATTCACAGCACTATGAGAAACCCTGCATCTTTGTATCACTGTGTTTTTGTTTGTTTGGTTTTGTTTTTTTTTTTTCCAGACAGGGTTTCTCTGTGGCTTTGGAGGCTGTCCTGGAACTAGCTCTTGTAGACCAGGATGGTCTGGAACTCACAGAAATCTACTGCCTCTGCCTCCCAATGCTGGGATTAAAGGCGTGTGCCACCAACACCCAGCTTGTATCACTGTTTTTAACTGCAAAGAGACTTTTCTGGTTGAGGCATTTGTCTATGTGTATAAACATAGAAATTTAGAAGGCAGTTTTGTGCTTTGTCAGATTAGATAAACATGGGTAGTAAGCCCTGCCCTGCTCACCATAATGACTGACAATGAATTCTGCAGCCATATATTTTTGTCCAGGTTTACCGTATCAGGCATGGATTGCTTTTGTGGAGTAGGCTTCACATCCAATTCGAGGACAGTTGGTTAACACTGTAATAGCTGTGCCAGTGTTATTTAAGCTAACCCATATTGCCTGCAATTTGTTTTTGTTTGTATTCATTTCACAGCTGTGTAGGATGTTTAATGCTTTTATTTTCTCCTAGAAGCATGTATAATACCTATGATATGAAAGCTAGCTAGCAAAGAGAAAAATTTCAGTCCAGTTACAGTTTGATTTTTTCTGTCTTACAACAAAGGTATGTGGTGTTTTTAGTAATAGCATGTTTTAATCTCTTTCTAATGGGCAGCCAAGAAGAGTGGCAAAAGGCAGCATTGTTATGGAGTCTTCTGGGTCCTCCTTGAAGTATCTTGGCACTTGGTTGCTTGTTTAGGAATCCACACCTTCCAGCAACAGCATTTCCCAACTATAAAGAGTATCTCTCTTCTAACTCTGCTTTATAAAATTATGCATTTTAATTGGGTTACAGGTGGTTTTCTGTATGACATTTTTCATATAGCCTTCATTTAGGTTTATCTGTTCCCCCATGTTCCATTGACTCTCTTCCCTTCTCAGGGATTAGAGAGAGGGGAACAATTACACCTTTAGTATATTAAAGTCGGTTCACATTACCATCACTGTAATTAAGGTAATAAATATATCTAACTACTCTCAAGCTTTGTATCTGTGAATGTGGGTATTTGTGTTTTTTGGAGTACTAGAACATTTCACATAAATTCTAGCCTATGAGTAAACTTTGAAGTCTGCAATTATGTATTGTTAATATGGGAATTACATTGAACAGATCTCTAAAAAATAGTTTTGTAATATGGGTGTAGTTTTTCACACTTTTAATAACTATGCATTTTTCCCAGTCCCAACTCATAGAACCCATTTTTATATTTTGTGCATGTATAATTCTATTTTTAATATCTCATATGAAGAGTCATGCAAATATTTCTTACCATGATTGGCTTGTCTTATTTAACATATTAACCAGAATCACACATATTGTTTAAAATAAAAGAATTTAGCCACACTTGTAATTCCAGAGCTCAGGAGATTTAAATCAGATGATCACTAAGAAAAAAATAGAATTTCTTCTTCTTCTTTTTTTTTTTAACACACACACAGTCACACACCACCAATACCACCACCAGTTTCTTTATTCATTCCTCTGTTGAGATATACCAATTTTGTCTCCACATCTTGACTATATTCTGTCAGAGGGCTGCTATGAACATAAGCTTACAGGGCAAGCTTTAAGTTCTTCAATTCTTTGAACATAAACACAGCAGTGGGATTTTGGATGATTTGGCAATTTGGTTGGTGTTTGGCAGAGCTTCCCTGCTTATTTCTATGGCTTCCTTCCCAGTTCATTTCTCACAAACAGTGTAAACAGGTCCAAATTTCCCCACAACTTCCCTGACTGTAGATTATGTAACATACATTCTAAGTAATTTAAAGTAAAATTTCATTAGAGTTTAGATTTGAACTTACCTGTTAGCATCTTTTCTTGTATCTCTTGGTGGTTGACATGTTTTATTTTAAAATGTCTGTTTAACTCCTTTACATTTTTTTTGTTTCAGGTTATACACGGTTTTTAATTTTCATCATTATTGTTCTGCAACTGTGCTAAATTCCTCATACATTAAAGAAAGTACCTTCCTATAAATATGAGGTCTGTAAGCATTTTCTCCCATCCTTTTAGCTATCTTTTCATTCTGTTGTGTAAGCCCATGGTTGCTATTTTTATGAATTGCATTTCCTTTTTATATGGGTTTTCTCAATGCAGGACTAGCACTGAACATTCTGTGTAGACTAGAATGGCTGTAAATTTCTGAAACTTCTATCTTTGCCTTCCAAAGTGCTGGAGTAGCAGGCACCAACATTGTCCAATTTATGTGACTTTAGGGGATCAACCTCATGCTTCCTACATGCTAGAGAAATACTCTAATGAAGCTCTTCCTCCCCTGGTTTGGATATTTGGTGTCATCACAAAGAAATTGTTATGAAGACCAATGTCTACAAGGGATTCTTGGTGGAAACCATGTGTCTTCTTCAGGGCACAAGGCCTGAGAACAGCAGGAATGGTTTTCTTGTGGCAAAGCCCTGGAGATACTAATCCACTTGGCAAAACCTGTGGACAGTTTGCTGCACAATTCTCGGCATGATCCCAAGAGCATATGTGCTACCTGTTCTCCTTGCTTTCATTATGCTAGTCATAATGTTGGCCTGAATGAGTCTCAATAGGTCATGAAGTTTGATATTACACATTTACATAACTGTTCTGCAAAGAATGATTTTATCCAGCAGAATCTTTGAGAAATATTATTAATAGATGCTATCAGGAGTTAATGGGAACTGTCTGGGAACAGGATAAAGCAGAATCATAGAAACACATAGTTCCCTCATTTCTAATATCTATGCCAATATCCCCAAGAAGTTAAGGAAGAAGGACATGAGAACAAGGAATAAACAGGGCCAATTATTTAGAGCAAATTTCCAAGTTATATTGCATATAGGATAAAAGAAAAACCGGTATATCCACAGAAGAGATGGAATAGTACAGAATGTAGAATGAATTGATCTGTCTTCAGATGCTGAGTTGAATTTGAGAACCCAGACCCTACCAGACATAAATGTTAACTCACTAGAGAAAATCTGTCTCTCACCATGTATGATGTTGTAATCACAAATGCTGCCAACTGGTGTGCCTAGTTAGAAAACTTCCTTTGTGGGTTGTAACACTCCTTATGCTTCTAACAGTAGTCACACAGATCACATAGGTATTGGTTACCAGTGGGAAAGCTGGATAATGGAAGAGGAAAGAGGCAAAGGAACAAACTGGTAATTATTGTAACTATTTATAGAAACTCAGGAATTAAACACTGATTGTAAATCTGTTCATGCAAACCATTGAAACTGTATAAATAAAAACAGCCTAGGTTATCTGGTGCCACTTGTTTGAACCACAGGAAGTCACAGTATCTCCTTTATGCTGAGTTCAATGTCCATGCCAGGTCATCTGGATCAAGGCTTCCAGCAGTTTCTCATGTGTTTTATTCTAAAAAGACTTACATTTCAAATAGTTTGTGCAAGTTTTCCTGTAAGTGATCTCCTTATATGATCTATTTTGTACCGCCGTATACCTACTTTTCCTACTACCGCTGCTGAAGAATTCACTCCTTGATATGAACGTGTTCATTTTACCCATGTCAAAGGCCAATTGAGTGAATAGTTTCAAGTTCATGTACCTTGAAATTCAACATGTGGGAAATACAGTAATTTTGGATTAGCATCTCTTTCCTCAAATATAGTTGCTGTCTCATTCTCCCAACTGCTAAGGATATGATCAACACAAACCAATCAAAATAATCCCACTGCTTTTGACTTCAATTTGGTTATTCAATTTTGGTTTGTTTTCAATATACATGGAATAAATTATAATGCCAAATGAAAGTGAGGTTAATCTGTTTTCTGTGGATCAATTGCCCCTGCCCTACTTGTCATGCTCTGCCAAAGATGTTCCTGAGATCAGTAAGAATACCCTTGAAATGTGAGGTTGGTTATTGTCATTGAGTGAAATAGGTACTGCTCTTTAGTCCTGTGATCTGATGAATTGTGATCTGACTCAGGTCTTTGGGTATGCCCCGTCAATCGTCTGTCTGCTCCCTCAAGATGAAATTTTAGTTGTACCAAATGTGAAGCCTTGGTTATCTCTGTCTTTTATTGACTTAGGATTTTCACATAGCTTCTTTTCTTCAGTATTTTTGCCAGCCATCAACAACTCAATCCAGCATTATAGTCATGTTTTTGATATCACATTAAGTAATTTTCGCTATTCTATTTTTGCTGTCTTTCAAGAACTACTGGTACACATTTATGAAAAAAAATACCTCATTACGAAAACCCATGCTGATACTGTAATGAGGAATTGGAAAAGAAGACATGCACACATGCAAGAATGAACACAAACACTTTTATAAAAAATTTCTTGTCTATGTCATCTTTCTTTGACTACTGCCTCTACAGTATGAAATGTTATCATTCCTTCCTGTGTCCACATGATCCATGCCATTGGTGAATGATAATGTGGTTGGAGATCATACTTGGATTTGTACTCCAAGCCACAGTTGTAAACAAATGACTTTCTTCTAAACACATGCTGCTTCTCCAGTGTTTATATTCCCTCACTTCTAAGGTGAGCTTTGTAATTAACTCCACCATAAATTAATAACAGCTGCAAGGTGATTACTTTTTCATTCAGGATGCAAAGTAACATTAGACTCTATGTTGAATTTTGCTAAAGAGAAACATTTATATATTAGAATTAATATTCTACTCAATAAACTAACCCTTGACCATCCTTGAACTTCATTTATTTTCCAAGAATCTTATGATGTCCTTATTATTGTACCTGACTAAATGATTCTTTAATATAGCAGTTTTTCAGTCCATAAGATAGGTTTATTTTAAGCTATCTTCATTGAAGGCATGAGGCTTATGAGTTTAATTTTGAGGACAAGAATGCTCCAAGATTAATGTTGCCTTCCCACAACTCTCTGTGGTACACAGACTCCTCAAAACAAACAGATTCCACTTAATGTCTTCTAAAGACTTGGCAGTAACTATCTGCATTGGGAAAAGGAATGCTGCACATAAATACAATCTTGAAAAGATAAAATACACATTGTAATACAACCTTTACTTTATGTTTATTACCTTGTTTATCAGGATATAGTTTCTTGGAATAGTGAGAATTGAACATTACTTTCTGTTTTGAATATGTATCCAAATATGCTGGCTTAAATGGGTTTTATGATAATTCCTGTTGGCAGAGCTTATACCCCAGAGTAAGTGTAAAATCCAGCTACACTCACGAGTTGCCCCAAAATATGATATTCCAAAATAGGAAATGTGAAAAAATATTTCCCTGGCAAATGTTAATATACAGCAGTACAGACAAATATTTTAAACATTATGAAATTTGTATATGCAAATGAGCATCTACCTGTTAAGTTTGGCAAGATATTGCCTGAACCCTCAGCCATCAGCCTGGACATTGGAAATCAGAATGCCTCCTGTGGCCTATCCTCTATGCCACACCAGGGAGGTCACGTGTCAACAACACCAGCAACTGAGACTGTGCCAGCCTTCGAACTGCTAGGCCTGGCAGAGGACTGATCTGGCCCAGACTTGGTGACTCTCATTGCCCTCTCCGAGCCTAGGGTAACACTGCAAGTAGTAAGTCCATTAAACTTTTCCTTTGGACACAGGAGCTACGTACTCTGTTTTAACCTCTCACTCAGGTCCCACAGTTCCCTCTCCAATTCCCATCAACAGGGATGGATGAGACCCCCCTCCTTCCCATTTCAGTAAAACCTGGGACTGCTTTAGTTGAAAACAGCAGTCTCACTTCTGCTTATCTATTTATCCCTCAGATCTGATGGCATTTGATGACTAGGGTACTGATAACTCTTTAGTTCATTAAGTTTCCTGCTAAAAATACAGACATGTGTGCCTCTTTTAAGGCTTCATAGTCAGGGATTAACAGATTTCAGATGTAACTTCAGAGTTTCAGAGTTTTAAAATTCTTCTGATTGTCTTCTAAAGATGTTCATGCCCTTTAACCTAAAGCCAAAGCTTTCCACTATAACACCGAGATATAAATCTGTTGCAGCTATCTTACAGATACCTGCAATTTCCTGGGAGAAATTCTTCTACATCAAGAAATCTGGTCCGATAAAAACAGTCTCCGGAACACATTTTTACTCCACCCATTTTCAAGCATATCTTGCATGTTCACTCCTGCCTGGGTCAAGGCCAATCCACAGAGGGTCCTCCAGATAATTTCTGCACAAGCTACATTAACCATTGCTAACACCTCTCCATGCTTAAGTGGAAACCTACCCCATAACTGGAATCTGGTTTTCCAAGATCTCCCAATGAAGGACTCATCTGCTCTCCTGTCTCACTCATTCACCTTAGTCTCTTCTGTACTACCAGGACACTTCTCTATTCCCTTCATTCTGGCAGTTATCACCCTTCCCATGGCTAGCCCTATTCATAGGGCCAACGATGACTATTTTTTATCCTAGTAAACTGCCTTCTCCACCTCCTCAAGGAACTGGTCTCTGAAGTCTACAGGATGGTAGCTAACCAAATGCTTCTTCACTCATACCCCAATGAGCATGATCCCATTGACTTCTGCCTCCCACCCCCTGTCATCCCTTGTCAGCAGAAAGAAGGCATATACCCAAAGAGTCTAGGATGCTCCACCCAAGCCCTCCTCCTCTATCTCCCTCTAAACCCTGCTACATCCCAGAAAGCCTGATAAATGATGACTCCCTCCCCGAGAGATGCTCAAGACTACTCCCACAGGGTATTTAAACTGCCCCTCCCAAAAGAGACTCGTGGTTTTTCTGGTCTCCCTGTCCTATCTCCTCTCTTGGGGCCTGGAAGGCCAACCAGAAGTATTGTATCCATTAAGCGTGGGCTTTTTCTAATTCAGTTTGATTTGGAATGCTGCATCGGTGGAGAGGCTTATCAGGGTGTAGAAATTTTTTACTACCTGAAATACATGTAGGCAACATTGAAGATTTGCAAAAGCCTTAGTTTTAAATAACAGTTTGAATATAGATTCTTATTCCTAAGAGGATTCTTTCAACAATTTGATTGTAATAGCACTCCGAATTAAATTATTCTGTATTGAAACTATTGATGAAGTCACAAAACAACCTTCTGTTAAATCATGGAATGCCTCAATTTTCAAACAAAAGTGTGATGAAAGTAAAGAAATAATATTGTTTTCTGAAGTTTAATTGCATTCAATACATTTATAAGTTGTACTGAGAATCAAGAGCATGATTACTTGAAATTCATTTCATTTAAATTCTCAGAAATATTTGGAAAAAGCAAAAATAAAACAAATAGAATTGCTTCTCTACATTTTAAGTGTTGTTAATAAAACTTGAAAATATATTAAATGTGCAAAGATGAAGATTAATAATGTGTTATAAAACCTTGATATTCACGATTTAGTATAAAAGTTATAATATAAAGATATTTGTTATAATATACCATTAATGAAATTTGGAATCACAATTTTACTAAAGTCTGTATTTATGAATAAAAATAAGATTAGTATATGATTCTAAAAGAGTTAATGATGATTGTCTTGAGGAGAAATTGGTGATTGAGATGTGCAATTTATTTATTTTTTTTCTTTTAGGTATTTTATGCATCTTGTAAAAGAAACATTCGAATCTTTTGTCAAACAAATGCCATTTAAATGTAAAATACACAAAGGATCACTGCAGGCAGATTGGAGCCAGAAAAAATTAGCGAAAAAGAAGTCACACATAATGGGCTTCTGCCAGCTGCAGTCTTTGCACTAAGCCTCTTAGGACAGAATACACACATTCATTCAAACTTCAATGAGTTTCAAGGATGTTTGACATAAGGATGTATGAGCCATGTACACAAAGCTACCTGTAGTCTAAACTTTTAAATACCTATTTCATTTTGAACAAATGGTTTCTTCTATAAAAACAAACCCCATTCTTCTAAATGGCTACTGTTGAAATGTACATTTTGCAACTTTTCTATGTGAACAATGTATTCAAATAAAAATAAAAACAATACTGTAGAATCTTGGCTGAGTGTGATATGGGTGGAATTAACCAAAACTGGCTAAAAAGACAAATCTAGAATCTGCTCATTTGGATATGTGCCATGGGTATCTGGGGATACATGGGTTTTGTTAAAAACAAAATCAAAACTTTTTGTTTCCTGCTTATTGAGGAAAAGAGAGCCTTTAAAATCAACCATAAAAGCCCAAGTTTCTAAGGACTCTATCTGCCAGCATTAAGGTTATGTTCAGAATTATGTCGGGAATTTGTGTGAACAAAGTGATTTCCCTGCTTTGATATGGGTCCCTTCACTGGAAAGAATTTGTAAATATAATTTACAGCACATGTTGACACATTTTATTAAACCTATGGGGACTTTTAAATCCAGCATTTAGAGATTTTTAAATGATTCTGGAGCATATGTATGGAGATAAAACAGTTCAGCACAAAAGACAGACTATTGACATGGAGAACATGATGCCATTTTAGAGAGAAACATTGTGCAAAAATTACAGAACAAGATTAAATATAAATTATGTTATGATTATGCCACCCTTCCAACAGAGAATACATATTCTTAAACACATTCTAAGGAAACTGCTAGCTCATGGGAGTCCTTCATGTTTTTCAAACTGTACCTTCCAGCTGTCCAGGACCAGTCACTGTAAAGCATCCCAGGAGACTCTAAAGACATGGATTAGAGTGTTCTTTCAACATCAGGTAAATAACAGGTGGTGATCTGACAGATTAAGTAGCAGCCTCTCAAACACTCACTTCTGCTATTACTGACAATGGTGGTGGAGTTTATAATTCTGCCTCTGGGAGATGGGATCCTGATGCCTGAGCCAAGATGCTCTAGCATGCTCCTGCCCCTAACTGGCAAGGCAAATTAGCATGCATTCTCCACAGCTAAACACTGAGCTCTTCTTACCTGGTTTGGTTTTAGTGTTTCCTGTAATCTTCAGATAGGCATGGATAGAAAGGTCAGGCTCTTCAACTACCCAGAGGCATTACTGGGATATCTGATGGACACCATCAAACCACTCTAGTCTAAATTGATCAGATGAAAGCATAAAAGGGAAATGATAGGCATTTGTGTATTTTCTTTTCATTTAGAAAATTTTATTTTTTATTTTACATACTAATCCCAGTTCACCCCTCCCCTTTTCCTGCCACCCCCTCTTCCCACCCCCAATCCACGCCTCAGAGGCCATGAGGCTTTCCCTTGGGGACTCAACAAGCTGAGGCAGACCAAGGCCCTCCCCACTGTATCAAGGCTGAGCAAAGTATCCCATAATAGGGAATGGGCTCCAAAAAGCCAGTTCATGCACCTAGGATAGGTCCTGGTGCCACTGCCAGGATCTGTGTATTTTCATAGCTGTTAGAGGAATGCTAGTTTTGAGAAACATGCACACCACACACACACACACACACACACACACACACACACACACACACACACACACACACACGTGTGTCTTTGTGTTTCAAAGGGTGAGGGGTGGATTTTCTCATTTTTCTCAACAAACATCACACATACTCTCATTTCTTTATTTTGGCCATGTCATCCCATTTTATTATAAGGCCTAGGGTAATCTCTTGCCACATTTGAAACCATAACAGGTTCATATAGCCTTGTCAGAAGTTCCTCTTCCCAACATATTACCATGGTCTCTAGACAACCTTCCTAATTATAAGTGAACAGGTGTGATTTCTGCTTAAATATGAACAGTAAAATTGACTCTCTGCCAACACACATTTATTGAAACAGGTCAATGACAACCTTCTGTAGCAGTCAAAGTGTGGCACATTAACTTCTCCATAGTACAAAGGCTACTTCCCAAATCTTCTTACTTATTCCTTTTTCAATATAACCATATTTATCCCCATGAAGTGCTGTGCCCTTGTTCCCCAGACTATAAATAGATATTGAAATATTGTTGCTGTCATCTCCCTAGCATTGAGTGTTTAGAACTGGAAATTCCTGTATCCTTTAGCTCAATGTCTTTTACCCTGTATGGAGCAACTGAGGTGTAGTTCATGAAAAAAAAGGCAACAGCAAAAGTTTCTTAATAAACAATCTAAATATGAATTTAAAATTAAATGTGCAATAAGTCTTAGATGTCTGATAGCCCCATTCAAGTACATTGCTTTGTATGATTGTAGCAGCTGTGTCTGTGAACACCCAGCATGTTGACTTTGTATCACACATGCTGTTGTGACACTCAGTGTCAACATTACTTGAAACACCTTAGCTCAGAATGGAGAACATTTGATTATTAAAATTGCTATTTTACAAAGCAGATAATTAGAAACAATGGTTGTTATCGTGAGCAACCAGGATGTCTAGTGTGAGATTGTTTTCTAGACATTATAGCAATGACACACACATGAAGTCTCACTAGTAATAACAAGACCCGCACAATAGTCATACCAGTCAACATGACTATACAGATGGAAGAAAGGCTCCAATTCCACATAATGAGCTATGGGTAATTAATGGCTATTGAGAGACAGAGAATCAGTTTTCTCCAGGGACAAATATTTGATAGGTTATCCAGTCCTGAGTGGACAGCTTTAAACACATGTGTATAGGAATAACACTAAATGGAGTCAGTAGGTTATATACATAGATAGTATATAATGTATACATACATCATATAATTAATAATTAAGAGCTTTTGGATTTGAAAAAGAGTGGGGGCAAGGCACAGAAAGGGTTAAAGGGGGAAAATTAGGGTAAAATATGTGACTAGAGTACTCATGTATGAAATTATATATTATATATGTGTGTGCACAGATGTACATACATATATACATGTATGTAAAAACTTTTCATCAAAGAAAAGGAAACTACTCTATAGAGAAGGGGATTATAAGAAAGATCCTAAGGAGGGTAAGTGGAAGGGGCATGAAGTAGAAAAAGGAGGGAGAAAAGAGATATAATCCTATCTTAATTAAAAACATTTTAAAATAAATAAATGAATATTTAAATTTCTATCTGGGTTCATTTGAATTTTATTTAAAATACTGCTAACTTAATTTTCTCTTTAAAAGGTGGTAAAATAATATCCATACTAAAGAATTATTTCAATAATAAATTGCTTCATTGATTACTATCAGTGAACATTTGCTATGTATTCTTGTTCCAAGTGTCTACACAGCTAGGGTAGTGTATTAGGTGGCAGGGGTTCATTAGTGAAATGTGTAAGAAGTTCTTCCCCTTACCAACCAACAGTATCAACAAGGGAGCAAACAACATAGCTATATTTGCTGGACACATACTTTCTGCTCACTTCCAGTCCTTCACGATAAAGAATTCTCATAGAGTTCACAACACTTCCATTTGCTTTATGGAATCCCATTAAAGGTGTTGCCCTCAATGTCAGCCCTTCCAATACTCTCCATCTCATTGTAAGACTAACATGCCCTGAGTGTTCTTGCCATATTAACTTTAATACCCTTGTGAAAAGTTGCTTGGCCTCTTTCCTCTTCTTTGTTCTGCATAACCTTTAATTTGTAAGTAGTTGTAGGACTTAATTGTTTTGATGACAAAGTCTGAGGGTTAATTTATTACTCTGGACTTTACATCTACTGTTTTATATACTTTTCTCCTGCATGAGAAGGAAAAGTAAGTACATATTGCTCATCATTATCAGGATTTAAGATGCAAGATGCTTAAAAGTATATATGCTGCATAAATAATAAATAGGTTGCCTTAATTTTAGTAACAGACAAAATAATTTACTTTTCTATGCTAATATTTGTTTCATTGCTTTTTTTCTTTCTCTCATTAGCCCTAGGCATCACATTATTAAAAATTACATATAAATCCCCCCCATGCACACTATATTAGGGGTGGATGTTCATGTGAGCCCAGGTCTTACCCAATCCAGAGGGGACCCAATCACTGGGAGGCAGAGTTACAAGTGGTGTGAGCCACACAACATGGAAGATTGAGACATATTTATATGTATATTTCCTAGGGAGTAGATCATGTGCCACATCTTATCCCTGCTTTACAGTGAGGTTTCCAGCATAAATCTGAAGTCACAGTGAGACACCTGTGCTGTGCAATGATTTATATACAATGAATACCAGTTATTCATTTTTTTATTTAACTTTGATTTCACTTGCTACATTTTTAACATTAACATAATCAGTATTTTTGGCACATCAGCAAATTAATTTGAAAATAATTAAGTAGTTCTCGGAAGAACAGATATAAATAAAGAATTGATAGATGCATTCTACAAAAGAGACAATCCTTTACAAGAAATATGACTAGCATACACAGAAAATATTTACATGTTTGAATGTCACTGACTTTGATGGTCATTGTGAATAAAAATTAAAACAAATAAAAATTACTGGTATTGCCTTAGTTGCTCCTCTCAAATAAACTTCCTGGGCTGGATAAAACTTACAAAGAAATTTAACTGAGAAAAATACTCAAATGCTCATTTTTATTAGCCACTTCCCTAATTATGTTTCTTTAAAAAGTGGAAAATCTACACATGAATTATGTTTATAACAAAATTAATAGGAAAGATAAAATCATATTTAGTTAATTATATTAAGACATTGAGATTATTTTTTAAAAAACTTTAGTCATTAATTTTTGATGTTGCACTGTTTGCTTTTGTCAACTTGACACATCTTTCTGTTAAGAAGGAATCTTTACTGAGAAAAAGCCCTTTATGATATTGGCATTTAGATATTGTTTCCATCTCATGTAGTGGATCTTAAATCCAATTTTAAAAGGGCTTAGCTATTTCCACAGCATTTGTAACATTATTGTTGAAGGTCACGGGATTCATAGATGTTGTTATTTATGACTACTTTACTCCTCTGATAAGAGTTCAGAGTGCCTTTCAGAACCATGAATGCCAGGCGATAGGGTGAAGCTTCTAGCTGAGGATCAACTTCACTTCTCGATGTCTTATATGTAACTTTTGTTTTCACCTATAAGATTTTACCATCAGATTGTGGAGAACAATTTGTAGTCTTGAGCATAGCCTGTGACGTCTGGTATGGTAAGGTGTCCATAGAAATCCTTTGGCCTAACACTACAATATGGCTAAGAACCTGAGAATATTATATTCTAAATTAACATAGTTGTAAAATGACTCCTAATGACATGTTGTCATACTCATAGATCAGTACTCAGTCCTCATCAGAGACACTGCTTCTTGTGTTTAATAGAAATTAATACTGAGGTCCATGACTGGACAATGTGCAATTGGTGTAGACTTTGAAGTACTCAGTTCTAAATAAGATGTCTTTATCAAACCCCTCCCTCATGAAGTTCATGATTTTATTCAGAAGAGATAGCAAGATTGCAAGAGCCAAAGGTGGTGGATGACTCCACAGAAACAATATCTTCTATATTACAAGACTGATGCACATGTGAGCTCACAGAGACTGCTGAAGAACTCGTAGGGCTTGCACAGGTTCAAGCTGGACAGGGTCCCAGGACTGAGAAGGGGAAGTGGATACAGAGTGTCACACATAACCAAGAAGCTGTTGGTAATTAATACCTGTTGACAAAGGGTAAATCAGTTTTATCCAATGGACTGATACTGAGTATGCCAGCCACATTCCAGGAAAGGTCCCATCCTTATGAGTAGTCAGTCACCACAAAATGAACTTCATGGCTGTTTGTTTGTTTACTTTTGTTTTATTTTGACTTATTTTCTGTATTCACCTTTTTGTTTGTTTTGATTTTCATTTAGGGTTTTCTTCTTTTTGTTTTGTTTTCTTTATTTTCAGAAAGAGACATAGAAAGAGAAAACATAAACTTGTATGGAGATATAGTGAAAACCTGGGAGAAGAGAGACAAGGGGGGGGAACATGATCAAAATATATAAAATTTTGAAAAAAAATTACTAAATGCAGAGAAATAATTCTTTTTTTACACAGCAAAGATATGTTGCTTTCATTAGTTTTATAAGGAGCCAACTGGCCAATAGCTAGCCAGGTAAATATTAAGCCAGAAAGCCAGATGGAGAGAATGCTGGGATGAAGAAGGGTGGAGTCTCCAGCCAGATGCAGAGGAAGCAGGAAATGAACACAACATACTGAAAAAAAAAGGTACCACCACATGGCAGAGTGTAGATAAGACGTGTGGGTTAATTTAAGATGTAAGAGCTAGTGGTAACAAGCCAAAGCTATCAGCCAAGCATTTATAATTAATAGTAAGCCTCTGAGTCCATTACTGGGGAGCCTGTAGTCCCACCAAAAACCGTTCATACAACTAAACATATTTTAAAATGGCTTTAGGAAAGTCTGTGGGGGTATTGTCTTGATTAATGGTTGATGTTGGAGAGGCTGTGAGTGTAGCCATCCCTGGGCAGGTGGTTCAATGTTGTACAAGAAAACAGGGTGAGAAAACATGGGAAACAAGTCAAAAAGCAGTGTTCCTCCGTGGTTTCTGCTTCAGTTTCTGCCTCCAGATTCCTACCTTGAGTTCTTACCCTATCGTCCCTTAGTGATGGAGTATGACTCAAGAATTATGAAATGAAAAACTCTTTCCTACCAAAGTTGCTTTTGGTCATGCTGTTTTATTACAGTAATAGAAATCCTAACTAAGACAGATGTCTTTATCTTTTAATTGG
This sequence comes from Cricetulus griseus, assembly GCF_003668045.3. Lineage (NCBI taxonomy): Eukaryota > Metazoa > Chordata > Mammalia > Rodentia > Cricetidae > Cricetulus > Cricetulus griseus. Next base: position 186,765,027 of record NC_048595.1, on the reverse strand, counting down.
CTGCTAGAGAACTAACAGTCAATGAGAAAACATAAATAGGCTGAAAATTAAAACAAAAACAATGTTATGTCTGTGAAATTCAATTTAAACTGTGAAATCATTTTATCAACTTGTCTTCTCAGAAACAAGCACAAATGTAGAAACAAATTTGTTGAGAGGAATAGTGTATATGAGATGATTTCAATCTTGTCTATACCTCTCCTATTTATTTCAAAAAGAAGATAAGTGATCAACATCAATATTTAGGTTTGTTTTTGTACCATGTAAATCTTTAGTCTTCATTGTCTTACATTGATTAAAATACAGCAGTATTTCCAAACAAAGGCTGAATTACATTCTCTATTATAATGCTGGGAAATCTAAAAAATGTATTCTTTTATCAATAACATACCATCCCTTGAAACATTTGAATGTAAGAAGGTAGCTCAATCAGTTTTGAAGGCATATGTGAAGTATGGCTATCTGTAAGCATAAAGCATCAAGGGTACTTATTTCCTGTATTTAGTTTGAAATAATAGCAAGACGAAGATACCATTCTTCAATATACTTGTTATGCCTTACTAACTGTATTACAGATTTTGTGATAAGATATCAAAGAAATTAATGTAGATAAATTCAAAATACATGTTTATAAAACATATATAATATGAAGAATACCCAGAAAAAAATCAATAAGTTTTACTGAAACAGGGTTTAGCTTTATACGTTTAAATTTACTGTGGTCATGGATGGATGAATTCATGTCAAAGGTCGAGTTTAGGCTGGTGAGAAAGATGATCTTAACCATGAGCTGCTCATTGATCAGTAGGCCTTTCTTCTGCTTTTCCTTTAATTGTTTGACTAAGGCTGAGGTTCAGGTGAAATTTAGGTAGGGTTTCTATGGTCATGCCCATTTCACATTTGAGCTCATGAGATAAGAGGAATAGAGAATGCCAGCCTGATTGCTAAACAGAAGGATGCAATAATTTCTTCAATTGAATGGTACATTTCTTAAGGCTAAAATCTCTGTCAAGGCTATGTATAAAGTAGATTAAATAGAAAAGAGAATCTACTACTCTTAACTTCTTATATGATTAGTATGGATTTTTCTTCCCACATATGCTTTTATCTACCTAGAACAGTTCTCTCCCAGAACTTGGAATCTCACAGCTTTAATCCCAGCCATAGGGAGGTGGAGATAGGAAATGATATGGTAAGCAATTAAAGTGAGACTAGTGATTCATACTAGGTTTCTAAGGGATGCTGAGAAGTGGTACATGCATAGGTATGGAAATAATAGAAGCAAAGGAAAAATGTTGTGAGGTGTGACTGGAACTGGTTAAGTATGTAACACACACACACACAAAAAAAAAAAAAAAAAACCCTGGGGGCATGAGTGTTTATCCAGATATCTTCAAATAAGTCAGCCTCTCGTCTTTGAAAGATCCAATAGAAAGAGGAATGGACACAGGGCAAGTAAAGGGAAGGGAAAGGGATAAAAATAAAAAGGGAGGAAAAAAGAGCAAGTTAGAGGGAGGGAGAGCTGGTTGAAAATACCAGAAAATGGGTTCCCTTGTTGAATGTTGTTTAAATCTCCTCGATGGATACATGAGTTTTCTCCCAGATCATGGACTACTCTCTTGATTTTGGCCAGTTCTTTTCTTGTTTCTTGGGTTCTACCTGCCCTTGTATAAAGAATTTTCTTGTCTGTTCTTTCAGCTTTGGATGGCAGAGATGAACACTCAGTTGTGTTTGTTTCATTATCACAACTGGTACTGAGTTGCCAAATTTTTAGTGTTGATGATGGTTTTAGGGGCTGTAGCTGGGCACTTCTTCTACAAAAGCTCTATTAGTATAGATTTGGTATATTTCCAGATGGGAATTAGTGTAGCTTGCCAGAATATTCTAGGATCTGCACACCTGGAGGTGCTTGCATTGCTTGATGTCCCATAAGAAAACCTAGACCAATGTAGAGAAAGTTTAAGGGTCTGGTGCTAGAAGAGGTGTTTCAAACACTGCTCAAGTTAATTAAAAAACTTCAGAGGTAGCTCAGAGAAGGATACATATTTCTGTTCTATTTGTCCCTCAAACTGTAATCAAGCTCTAGTTCCTATATGGCTTGTGGTATGCTGTTTTACCCAGAAGTTCTTTCTTTTTTTCTTTTTTATAATTGTAATTGTACCAGTTTTAAATTAGAAACAAGCTTCTTCTACATACCAATCCCAGTTCCCTCTCCCTCCCCTCCTCCCATGCTCCCCAGGGAGGGTGAGACCTTCCATGAGGGTTTTACAAAGTCTGTCATATCATTTGGAGCAGGGTCTAAACCCTCCCCCATGTGTCTAGGCTGAGAGAGCATCCCTCTATGTGCAGTGGGCTCCCAAAGACCACTTGTGTTCTAGGGATAAATAGTGATCCACTACATGAGGACCCATAGTTTGCCCAGACCTCCAAACTGACATCCTCCTTCAAGGGAGTGTGGAACAGTCCTATGTTGGTTTCCCAGCTATCAGTCTGGAGTCCATGAGCAACCAACCCCTTGTTCAAGTCAGCTGTTTCTGTGGGTTTCCCCAGCCTGGTCTTGACCCCTTTGCTCATCACTCCTCCCTCTCTGCAAGTGGATTCCAAAGTTCAGTTCAGTGTTTAGCTGTGGGTGTCTGCTTCCATCAGCTACTGGATGAAGGCTCTAGGCTAGCATATAAGGTAGTCATCAATCTCATTAATGGAAAAAGGGCATTTAAGGTAGCCTCTCAACTATTGCCTAGATTGTTAGTTGGGGTCAAACTTGTAGACCTCTGTGCAAATTTCCTACTGAAGTTTACACATTTGATTTTTAAGATGAGCATACATCTTGATATAAAGTTTTTTCAACTGTATTATGTGTATATACAAACAGCAGTAAATTAGTTTGTGTACAAGTACATTCACATCTATATATGGGTGAAACCAGAGGGGAAAAAGCATCTATAGTGTAAGGATATATCATTAAATATCTCTCAAAGAATGGAAAACTGTGGTGAGTTATAAAAGAGCAGTGGGAGTATGCACTCACTCATATGTGGATTTTAGACATAGAATAAAGGATTGCCAGCCACACTGCCAGAGAAGCTAGTAAACAAGGAGGATCCTAAGAAAGACATACATGGTCCCCTCGAGAAGGGGAAAGGGACAAGATCTCCTAAACAAATTGGGAGCAATGGAGGAGGGGGAAGAGAGCTAGGAGAATGAGAAGGGGAGAAGAGGAGGTGTGAAGAGGACATGAGGGAGCAGAAAGTTTGAGTCAGGGGAAGAATAGAAGAAAACAAGAAAGGAGATACCATAATAGAGGGGGACACTAGGGAAAGGTCTAGAGATCTACAAAGGTAACACCAACTAACAATCTAAGCAACAGAGGAGAGTTTACCATAAATTCCTTCCCCTGATAATGAGATTGATAACTGACTTACATGACATCAATATAGCCTTCATCCAGCAGCTAGTGGAAGTAGAAGCAGACACCCACAACTAATCACTGAACTGAACTGGAATCCAATTTCAGAGAAGAACGAGTGATAGGCGAAGGGATCCAGACCAGGCGAGTGAAACCCACAGAAACAGCTGACCTGAATAATGGGGAGCTCTTGGTCCCCAGACTGATAGCTGGGAAACCACCCTGGGACTGATCCAGACCCCAGGAACATGGGGTTCAGTGAGGAGACCTCAGAAATCTATGGGACCTCTTGAAGTAGGTCAGTACTTATCCCTAGCATAGGTGTGGACTTTGAGACCCCAATCTTCATACAGGGATACTCCCTGAGCCAAGACACACGGGGGTGAGCCTAGGCCCTATCCCAAAGTATATGGTAGACTCTGATGACCCCCCTATGGAAGGCCTCACCCTCCCTGGGAGCAGAAAGTATATGTGATAGGTAGGGTTTTAGTTGGGGGGGGTTGTAGGGGAGGAGGGGAGGGAGGGAACTGGGATTGACATGTAAAACAATCTTGTTTCTAATTCAAATAAAAAATAATAAACATATGTGTGTGTACATATGTGTGTGTACCAAAATTTGAAAATTACAACTTTTCAATACCTCACACAATTTCTTTACCAACACTATCAACATGTTTTTTGATGCCTTTAATGACTCTATTTTATTTTATTGTCTAAACACTGACTTCTTAGACCTGTTAATTCTAGAGGGATAGAGACCAACAGTAGCAAAGGGCATATCTGTCCTACTGTCCTCGATTCTAAGACAACATTCCCTGAACACTGTAGCCACTGATAGCACCAATTTTCTGCTTGCATGCACTTTTAATTTTGGAAAGTTCAATTTTGCCTTCTTGTCTTAATAATCATGATAGATATTCTTCTTGCTTGTTGCATTGAATGAAAAAATATTTTGAAGATATGCTCTTACATCCAATTTTCTAATCACTATTACAAGTAATTTTCAAGAAAATGTAATATGGTTAGGCTCAGTAAGAGTGAAACAGCTGTAATATGTTATCCTTGATTAGTACATAGTAGGTGAGATTGTGCAAGATGGCATCATTGTGTGAATTAAGTCAAAGTGACCTGGGCCTTTGAATGATAAGAATACAGGGAATAAGAACTTGATGTGGAGCTATTTTGTTGTTGGTACATTCAAACTTGGGAGTAATCAATGGTTTAGAGGCAAAACAATGAACTCCTTCAGCTCTTCATAATTATTTTTCAAACATGTATCTTGGCCATCATATCATTGGGACAAGATGTCATAATCCATACCATTCAATTGTGTGTAGTTGAGGACTTTCTCAGCCTTGTTTCTTAACATCATATTCTTTTCCTCAACTTCAACATAATTTTGAAGGTGATGATTATGATTACAATGTGGAACTTTGAAAGACAGTACTTATACCTTTTATGTCATTCACTGTCTGAGCCACGAATAAACTCCTTTCCCGTAGAAACACAACTGGATTACAACAAGGATTACAGAAGCCATACAAGGTATTTTTGAGGGGGTATAGTTGATAGTTCCTAGTTACATAATAAAATCCTGTATGAGGAAACTTCAAAACTTCCATATTAACTGTATATTTGACATACAATATTGATGTCCATTTAGAGTGTTTAAAAAATCCCATTTGCAACTTCAGGGAAAGAAGCAATGATTAGGGGTAGTTAATATTAATTACAGGCTAAATTATATTTTGGAAAAACAAAAGCTTTGGACTAATAGTTTGCACAATTTCTGAGCCATTCATATAAACATGTTATTGTTATTGCATGGGGTGATTTGAACACTCCCTACAGGACTATTGTGATTGTCTGCAGATGATCACAATGGGAGATGTCTTGGATCTTTTGATATACAGTTTTGTCAGATGCCCTCAGATCACTGTGGGAGTATGCTCACACGGGATTATTTAATCCTCCATTCTCTCTTGTTATACTTTGCTTAAGAGGGATACATTTGCTTGGTCCTCTTCAAATTTCTGTCATTGCTACTCACCAGAATTTGACACAGCTCTCAGCTAAGGTGATGGTGGCAATGTGATAGACCAAACCCATGAGCTAAATAAGACTTTCTTCATTTTAAAACCAGCAGCAGCAGATATTTAACTGCAGTAACTTAAGCTCAAGTCCATGTATTATATCACTTATTTTATTCCACACAACCAATGGTTTAATTGTGATTTTGTTAGTATTCAGGCATCTGTACAGCCCTGCCCTTGGGGTTCTGACAGCATAAGCCCTCAGTTCACATTCACTACTTTCCCTTTAAAGGGGGCCTGCCACCTCCCATCTTCCTCTCTTTCTCTCTCTCTGTCTGTGCTTCTCTGCCCATCTCTCTGTCTCTCCTTGGCTATCCCTCCCTTTCTCTCTCTCCCTCCCCACCCCTCTCTCTTCCTCTCTTTTCTCTTCTGCTGCTCCTGTCCCCATAGGGCAGTCTCTCCTCCCCCCTTCTCTTTCCCATACACTTTGCCCCAATTAAAAAAAAAAAAAACTTACACCCAAGCTCTGCCTCATGGCATCTTTCTCTTGCACACCACTTTTGAAAATTGATACTCATAAATAAATAATAAGTGCAATTATAAGCTAATGTGTATCTACTTTCATATACCATTTGCTGGCTGAATTGATTCACCTATACTTTGACCATAACAAAGGATGTAAAAGACAAAAATACAACAAAATTTGTATATATTCGGATACCATGAGTATTTCTTCTTATAGCCTTTGCCTTCTTTTGTTCATTCAATGCAGTGTGTAAGAATGTTGCACATGAATGATGTGAGGAGACAGCTACATTCACAGAATACCTGATCTCAATAGTCCTTGAAGTTTAGGCTTATTTAAATGTTTTAGAAATGATCTGATCGTGCATATTAGTCATATATCTCAAAAATAATTTATGAGGAAAGGTATTTTTGTATGAGAAAATAAGCTCAATGAGTGAGGAGGAAAAAACGGGACTATACTGATACCTGAGGACATTTTAAATAAATATGTCATGCACATTGAACTTTGGATTCTCTTTTTTGTGTTTATTTGTTGTTTGTTTTTACATCCTACCTGAAGTTTCTCCTCCACCCTCTTCTTCCAGTTCCTCCTCCCCCAACCTCCTTCTTCCTGCCCACCCCATCCACTTCTCCTCTTCCTTTTCTATTCAATAAGGGGCAAGCCTCCCATGGATGTCAACCAGCCATGGCATATCAAGTTGCAATTAGACTGGGCACCTCATTTCTTATTAAGGCTGGACAAGGCAACACAGCAGCAGGAAAGGGTCCCAAAAGTAGTTAGCAGATTCAGAGACAGACTCTGCTCCCACTTTTAGGAGTCCCACAGGGAGGCCAAGCTACACAGCTGTAACTTATATGCAGAAGGCTCAGGTCAGTCCCATGCAGGCTCCCTGGTTGTTAATTCTTTGTGAGCACCTGTGAGCACAGTTTAGCTTGTTCTGTGAGTTTTCTTGTGGTGTACTTGACTCCTCTGGCTGCTACAATCCTCCACCATCCTTTTTCAGAGAGTTCCGCAAGCTCTGTTTTGTTGTGGGTCTCTACATCTGTTTCCATCAGTTGCTAGAAAAAACCTCTCTGATGACAGTTAGGGTAGGCAACAATCTATGAGTGTAGTAGAATAAAATTTTGAATCATTTTATTAAACTTTTCATTTGTTTGTTCTTTTGAGGAATGGTTTCTCTGTGAAATAGTCCTGGCTGTCCTGGAACGTGATTTGTAGATCATGCTGGCCTTGAACTCACAGAAATCTGTCTGCCTCTGCCTCCAGAGTGCTGGGATTAAAGCCATGAGACACTACCACCCAGCCATTTTATTGACTTTTATTTTATTTATTTGCTTTTATTGACTTTATTTACTTATCTATTTATCTACTTGTCTATCTATTTATTCTTCTAGTCATGTTTGGTTCTATCGTAGGTCTCTGGGCTATCCATGCTCTGGATCCTGGACCTTCTGGCTATGTTGGATGTGTGCTACCTCTCATGGTATGGATCTTAAGCTGGACCATTCATTGGTTGGCCACTCCCACATTTTTTGTACCGTCTTTCGCCCAGCATATCATATAGGCATTACAAATTGTACGTCGAAGATTTTTGTGCCTGGGTTGGGGTCCCAATACTTCCATTGGAAATCTTGCCTGGCTACAGAAGATGGCCAGTTAAGGCTCCATATCCCCCATTTCTATGAATGTTAGCTAGGATCACTAATAGATTGCTGGCAGTTTCCATTGAACTACATCTCCAGTTCTTCCCAGAGATGTCCCTGGTTTGTGGTCTCTCTTAATACCCTATCCCTCCATCTTCCCCAACCCAATCTATCCTGTTCCTATACCCAATCCACCCCCATTAAGTCCCCCATCCATGAGTGATATCCCTTCTATTTCCCTTTTACAGTGAGATTCTTGCCCCTGCCCCTCGAGTCCTCCTTATATTTACTTTCTCTGGGTCTGTGGATTGTAGCATAGTTATCATTTATGAATAATACACAGTTATGTGAGTACATATCATGTTTGTCTTTCTGTGTCTGGGTTACCTCATTCAGGATAATCTTTTCTAGTTCCATCCATTTACCAACAAATTTCATGACATCATTGTTTTTAACTGCTGAGTAATACTCCATTATGTAAATATAACACATTTTCTTTATCCATTCTTTGGTGGAGGAGCACCTAGGCTGTTTTCCATTTTCTGGCTATTATAACTAAAGCTGTTATGAACATAGTTGGGCAAGTGTTCTTGTGGTATGGAGAGGTGTCCTTTGGGTATATCCCTGAAAATGGTATAGCTGGGTCTTGAGGTAGATTGATACCAGTTTTTTGAGAAATTGTCAACTTGATTTCCAAAGTGGGTGCACCAGTTTGCACTACCACCAGCATTGAAGGAGTGTTCCATCAGCATGAGTTGTCACTTAGCCATTCTGACAGGTGTATAATGGTGTTTCAAAATTAATGTGATTTGCAATTTCTTGATAGCTAAGGATGTTGTACATTCCTTTAAGTGTTTCTTGGCCATTTGGAATTCTTCTATTGAGAATTCTCTATTTAGATCTGTACTTCATTTTTAATTGGATTATTTGGTTTTATGATGTCTATTTTCAAGAGTTCTTTATATAATTTAGATATTAGCCCTCTGTCAGATGTGGGGTTAGTGAAAATCTTTTTGGAGCTGCATTTAAATGCACAAAATAACTTTTCAAAGGAGATTATAGGAACTAAAAAATAATGATTGGATACAAAGAATTTAGTCAGCAACTTTTTAAGATGAATACCAGGAGTACACATGAAGTACCCAGATTAGGGGCAAGAACCTCATTACTCATGTCCCAGTAACACTTGTATTCTCCCTAAATCTAGAAGAATGAGCTAAACTTTTGTAAAGTTGGAGATTCTGAAGCTTAGGGAACTTGATGTTTTTTAATAGAGTGCAAGTTTATCCCACTGTTACAGCTAAGAATAGTACCATGTTTACCCTACTAGAAAGCAAGCAAACATACAATCTGATTCATACATTAAGCTTGTTACTATCATTTGAATCTGGTCATTGCCAACTCCATGAATATACAGTACGGTCAAAACTGTGAACATCTTTTATTCCAGGATGTGTAGAAATGGGACAGACACATAGAATGTTGACTTCCAATTGATTTGCATAATTGTGAATACTTGAGTTACTATGTAGAATTTATATTGAACATTTTTACTTATAAAGATACAAAAATGGAAAATATCTCTGAGGACAATTAGCATTACACTTGGATTCCAATTTTAAAAGCAAGTAATTATAATAATTATTTCAATAGTGTGTGACTTGAAATTGTGAAAACAAAAGAATGTTGGTGAATATAGCAGCATTCATAAAAAGTAATTTCAGAGTTTTAAAACTACCCCAAATGCTGAATAATTAATTTCTTTTATATATGTTTATTATTTTAAGAATATTTTTATTTTTTATTTATTATGTTTTAGTTGTATGTATATTGTGTGGAAGGGAGGTTGTACTGCTGTGTTTAGTGCCCATGTATTCTGACATAGAATATCCTGCCTCTGCAGTTTCAGGTGATTGTGAGCTGCCTAACTGTGTGCTGGTAACTGACCCAATACAAACTCTTACCCACAGAGCCATCTCTCCTGACCCAATGTTTTTTGTTGTTATTTTTATAAAATGACTAAGATTAATGTTGGTGTAGTGTGGTGAATGAATCAAATCTGGCCTTCCACCAGTTTTTAAAGCAAAATACGATTGGAACACAGGACTAGAAACCAGGCCAGTGTACCTGTATACTGATAAAAGCATACCCCTATAGTACAGTTCTCACTGTACTTAGTTAGTCCAGTCACCTTCAGAAATTTGTAACTCACTTTCATGACTGCTTCTGGGCTAGAATCACAAGATATATATGACCTAAAAAGGGTGATATGTCATTATCTAGCAGTATATTAAAGCTTTCTGACTCCATGTCTTTATTACACAGAGGTTCTATGATTCTTTAAGTGAGATATTTGGACAAGGCCTTGCTTTCATTAACATTGTGTTCTAGCACAGCTTTGCACAAAAATATTGTTTCCGTAGCCATCTCCCAAAGTTTCCCATTTCAGCTTTCTAAGGAATTTGTGTCATTTTATTTTAACTAGTACTGAGAATTCCATTTTTATGTAATAAGTACATATTTTAAAACTATTAATGCTTAGTAAAATTATCCAATCATTCTAAGTCTTTTCTCAAGGTGTCTTGTTTGATTAAGTTCAGCAAGTTCCTTTCCCACTCAGTCCCTCTCCCAACTTGACCATCCCATGAGCCACTAGGGGTTTATGGAGAAACCCAGTGCTAGGGAAAATCCCACGAATCTTGAATCTTCAAGGATGACTCCAACTAAGATTGCTAGCAATAGTGGAGAGGGTGTCTTAACTACCCTTCCCCTGTAATCAGACAAGTTCCCCAACTGTCATCATAGAACCTTCATCCAGTAACTGATAGAAGCAGATGGAGAAACCCACAACCAAGCATCAGGCGCAGCTTCTGAAATCCAGTTGAAGAGAGGGAGGAGGGTTAGCCAAGGTCATCTACAGAGATAGCTGAACTCATGGGAACTGATGAACTCTAGACTGACAGCCCTGGAGCCTCCATGGGACCTAATTAGGTCCTCTGCATGTGGGACACAAATGTGTAGCTGTGTCTATCTGAGGAGCCCCTGACAGTAAGACCAAGATATTCCTGGTGCATGAGCTATCTTGTTGGAATTCATTCCCTAGGATAGGAGGCCATGCTCAACCTTAGTGCAAGGTTAGGAGCTTGGTGCTGCCTCAGCTTAATGGGTCAGGATTTTGGACTCTCCATGGGAGCCCTGACTCAATTGCAAGAGTTCATGCATGGACAGAGAAGGAAGGCAAGGGGAGCAGGAGGGAAGGAGGGAGAACTGTGGTTGGAATGCAAAATGAAATTTAAAAAAATAATATTTAAAAATAGATACTTAAAAAGTTTAGCAAGTTCCCTCCAACAGGGAGAGAGAGAGAGAGAGAGAGAGAGAGAGAGAGAGAGAGAGAGAGAGAGAGAGAGAGAGAGAGAGAGAGATGTCTTTACTGATACGAAAACTCAGAATGTTAGTATCCAATAGTTTATTTCAAAATCTCTATGCCTTGAGTGAGTAGGGGAAGTGAAAGATTCCAAACCATCTGAAATCAACTGTAAAATGGGCTACAGGCAGAATTCCAGGAAACCTTCAGGAAGAGTATCCACTTTGCAGGATGTATCTTCTAACTCAAACAAATAGTCAAGGTGAGGTTCCTGGCACATTATGGTGGAATGTTTAAATGTGTCACTGTTCTTCATGTTTGAGAGACTGGAGAGTCTTTCTTCAGAGCCTGCTAATGTATGATCCCCGTGTGATTTTTTATGTCATTTTCCCACCCCAATCCAGTTTATGCTGTCCTAGTCCCTGTGATATCGAATGCAACCATAGCCCAGCTTGTATAACTTTCTTCTGGTTTGGCTCTTTCAATTTTGCAAGCTCAGTGTTGAGCGGATGCAAGGATGAATGAAACCTTCCTAGATTTCAGTCAATTCTGGTGTCCTGTCCCAACATCTTATAGATAGCTTGCTGGCAGTTCTTCTAATCAGATGCCAGAAGTCCTGGCACATTGTTAACTGCTTTAGTAGCACCAATATTAAAAATTGATAGTATTAATTGCATTTAATGTCATAGTTTTAGATAATATATAAGCTCTAAAGTGTTTCTTGTTGAGATTCTATGTTATCTGTGAGTGTGAATCAAGTTTTTCTACCTACAAAATGTAATGAGTCTTGAATCTAAAGCCAAAATAATTCTGCATTGGACTTTGAAGTTAAGTAATTCTAATGCAATTCAACACTAGAGAACAGTATATTTTTATATTTAAAAATCCAAGGAAGAAATGGGTCTATATTAATAGAACAAAAAACCCAGGAATATAGGAGAAACAAGTTCTAAAATGTATAATATGAAATGCTGATTCTCTGAAAACATAAATATGCATGAGTATAATGCAAAGACCAAAGTCAGACAAGCATTGATGAAGACTTGAGTAAATGAGAGGATTCAGACAGTTCTTCTGTTGTGAATTTTTAGGGTATAATTTTGAAAATCATAGATTCACAGACTGATTCTATTCTACAATGGAAGTCTGGGATATTTATGGCAAAGTCTATTGCTTAAAAGAACTAGCCAGACAAAGCATACAAAAATAATCATTTTGAAGCAACTGGAGCACTAGAAATGGATAGGGAATGAGAAACCAGATGACAAGAATGAGATAGATGGCCAGGAAAATGAATCCACAGACGTTATTCTAGCATTCCACACAGATTTTCCATAAGAGCAATTGGTTATTCAAATAGTGTAATTCAAAACTGAGACTTCTAGAAGCATATGCAGTGTTTAGTGATTATCATACATCTCAAGAGAAAAAAACATTAGATTTCAAGATGCATCTAAGTGAAAAAAATCTTAATGACCCTAGATTTTGGTTGGGTTCTCCAATTTGCTGCATTATAAAAATAAAGATACCCTAAGTATTTGGTAAATGATAGCTTTTTAAAACTTTTCTGAGATTATAAAGTAGTTACAATTCTTGCTCTTCCCATTCCTCACTCTAAACCTGCCATAAACCTTTCTCCACTCTCCATATCTATGGTTTCCTTTTTCAATAGTTGTTTTTTCATATATATTATGTGTACTTATATATGCATATATTATGTATGCATATGTATATGACTGGTATGCATACACACACACACACACACACACACACACACACACACACACACATATATATATATATATATATATATATATATATATATATATAACTTGTTCAGTGCATGTATGTTCTTAATATGTATGTTTTCACTGCTGACTATCTGGCAATGGACAACCTATTGGTGTACTCTTCCACAGGGAAAACCTCTCCAGTTTTCCTCAATTGCCTATAGTTTTCTTTTTGTAGAGTTGAGGCATCATATGCTTTTCTCCATACAGTTTCTCATATCCATTGGTGTCACTCTTATTTGGTTCATACTTGGACATTGGTGATATTTTATGGATGTAGCTTTTGGTATAACTAGTAGATACACTCTCCCAGCAAATACTATGATCCTCTGGCAATCATTTTATTTCCTCTTCTGCAGTAATCCCCAAACCTTAGGTGAGGGAGTGGTAAAAGAGACTTTAAAAGTATTGTTTTTTTAGTTTTCTGGATGAAGGAAAATGCAATATACTCCTTCACACACAGTATATAAACATTCATTCCAGTAAACAACATAAAAATAAAAGACAAAATAATAAAACTTTCTTTAATATAGAATAGCTTCCCCTTTAGAATTTCAAATTTCATTAAGTCTCAGCTTAATACAATTGCATAAATTTCATTACAAAGAATTTTAAACAATACTACTTGATTCTGTCTTAGTCATTCTAAATGTCTAATTAATGGTGGGTGTGAGTCATTCCATTTCACTTGGACAGTTCACCCCATATTTTGTTGTCTCTAGGAGCTGTGGTCTCCTGTCCCAGAGGAATAATGAGAGAGCTGTCCTTTCTTATACTCCATGGTGTAATTGAAGATTATCTTTCCATAGGTTGGGGTACATCTTTGTTGACATACACTAAGATATCCTTACACAAGGCAAATAGATGTCTGCCCAATGGCTTCCTTTTTTGGTGTATATATTGGTTCCTTGGGGACTCTTTTGCCTCAAGGTTTTATTACTATTATTCTATTTGGAAGGTATCTGATCACTTCTGACTTTCATATTCTCTCTTAGTCTAAGTATTTATGACACATTTTATCCTCATGCACTCTTTCATTTAAAATCCTCTCAGTGAGAGAATCTCCTGGGCAAATAGAAGGAAGTATATACTCAAGACCAATCAATTGGAAGTGTAACTCGGAACTAGGGAACTGGGCATGTAATTGCCTGCTACAGTCTGCTTCTTGGACATTGTACTGATCATTGTCATCACAGCCAGTTCTCTACTCCTGATAATCAAGAGTATACTATTCTTAGACTGAGAAGTCACCTGTCATGAATAAAATGCTAGTCTTTTCTTGACAGAAACAACCATTTTTAGGAATGATTCCAGTGCAGTTCTCTTCTTCCTCCTCCTCCTCCTCCCCCTCCTCCTCCTCCTCCTTCTCTGCTGCTGCTGCTGCTGCTGTTGTTGCTTCTCATCTCATAAAAAAGAGTGGGGGCATGGGGGCATACTATTGTCCATAAAAACACTCACCGCCAGGAACTTGTCAGTCTTTTGCCTTTCTACCAACTTCTGCAACTCAGTGTATGTGATGAACAGGAGGGAGCTGACTTTTCATATAAACTTCTCCACTGTCAGATTATCAACTTTCTGCTTCTATAATATTCTGCTTCTGAAAATCTAAATCTCTGATACTAAAGTTATTGTTATTATAGTTGTTAAACTGATGTAGGTAAAAATGATTGAATTTACTTGATTTGTAATGTTCTAAAACAGCAATTCTGACTGTAGCAGAAAAGAGTGCAGCCATTATTCTTCCATTTATTACATGTTTTCCTGTTCATTTTTCCATTTGATAAAAATGTCAGTTTATATTTCTAGCTTGAAAATGATTAACTATAATTTGATATGAGTGACATATTTACATTTACTGAGATACAGAAAAAACCTACAAGACAATTATGGGTGGTAGGGTGGTAAATGGCATGTGATCACAGACAAGTGAAAATGAATATGAGGCCAATATTAAAATCTGGTAGCTTGTGCCCTGACTAACATAAATGGTGAATATTCTCTAAGACATGCATGACACAGAATTTTTCAGCCTTATTCTCCATCAGAGATACTTATGCACTATTTATAGATCTAATTTTAAATACATGCCTCAAACATTACATTTGATAAAAATTTTTGAGTCAATTGAGGTCTTTCTTAGGAATGGGCATTAATTATTGTTCAGGGAAAAAGGAGCAATTAGATTACAGAGAAAAAGTTAATGGAGGAAAGATTGATTGCAAGGAAATTCCCATTACCATAGAAGCTGCTAATTCCAAAATCCTTGGGGTGAGACAGAAAGGAGATGAATTTTAGTTTAAGGTTGCAAAATTCCCCCTTACTTGGGAACAGAAATTCTTTGTTCAGCAGATAGACTGAGAGCCATTCACACTATGGAAAACAATCTTCTTTACCTAAATTCCAGTAATTTATTTATCTTCTTCAAATCACCTTAAAACATTCATTTTCAAATATCTGACCACCATTGGCTACCTGTAGAGACACAGAATGTTTTCTGTGATAGTAAGCAAGAGATGGGTGCTCCTGCAAGAACCTTTCCAGCCTGATCAACATAGAGACTTTATTCTTCTGAACCATGTCTGTTGCCCATGGAGTTTTAGAGATGACATAGGCAACTGGGTCACTTAAATCTCACACTCTTATGTTTGCCTTTTAACCAATGGGTATGTACTTTGTGAAGAAGTTGTTCATCTAAGACAGATTTATGTTTTCCTAAGGGATAATTTTAATGATATAAAAATGAGAAATTTTGTTCTTAATTTTTATATATAATTCTATATATGTATCATTATAGATATTTCAAATATTACTTGCCAGGTGATATTAAGCAACGAATATCTATGTTAAAAATTAATTAGAAAACTATAGAGTATATTTGCCCATATAAGAGGACTTCCTATACAGAAACAAATTTTCTTAGATCATATAATGGCTAGCACTGTGTGCCTGTCTGTATTACCAGCTGTATTTAGGACATGAAATGAACATCTAACATTTTAAATAACTAGCTAAAAGTTCAAATCTCATGGTTTCCTAGAAACTTCATACTTCAAGAATTTTAAAGCCTAAAATAGGAAGCAATGAAAATGCTTTATTTACAGAGGCATTTCATATTTAAGATCCACATGTGTTCAATAATGTCAGGTATAATGCTTTAGAAAAATTCCACGGAGCAAATAAAACTCATCATTTGCAAAATCAGAGAGTAAATAATGCTGAGAAAGGGTAAGGCTGAAGCTTGAACACTTCAGATCATGGCAGAGATTCTGTCCTGCTTTTTTGTCTTGAATTCAACATTACATTTCCATGAACTATTTTGGGTTTTGGGTTTTATATGTTTGTCATAATTTGTGGAAGTGAACATACATCTGTAGCTACACATATTTCCCTACTCCATTTGTGTGTGTGTGTGTGTGTGTGTGTGTGTGTGTGTGTGTGTGTGTGTACGCGTGTGTGTGCCAGAGGCCAACATTGGATGTTGTCCCTCAGTTATCATACACTCGTTTGTAGATAAAAATCTCTCAGTGATCTGAGATTTACTAATTAAGGTTGGTTGGTTAGGCAGGAAAACCCAAGGGAGCTACCTGCTCCTGCCTCTCCAGCCCTAGGATTATCAGCAAATGCTGCTATGTCTAGCTTTCTATTTGTGTTCTTGTGATGGAATTTATGTTCTATGCTTTTAGAGAAAACAGCTAGTAACTGAGTTATGTCCCCAGCCATCCTGAAGCATCTTGATTAATCTCCTTATTCACTTATTTTACAACCTCTGGCTCAGTTGGACAATTTTATTCAAATAAGTGCATATGTTACACTACTGTGTGGTTCATTGATTTTATTTAGTTGTCTTGAAAGATAGCATTTACTAGGCTTAGAAATAAAATAGAAGACTAATTTGA
Source organism: Cricetulus griseus (assembly GCF_003668045.3). Taxonomy (NCBI): domain Eukaryota; kingdom Metazoa; phylum Chordata; class Mammalia; order Rodentia; family Cricetidae; genus Cricetulus; species Cricetulus griseus. The sequence goes on along the minus strand of NC_048595.1, from coordinate 186,748,366 downwards.
ATTTAAAATAAATGACCAGATTTGAATATTTTATGAGACATTTATATTAAAAACTAGTTTAATATTCTAGTATGAAGTATATTTTATCATATTTCTCCACACCCAAGTCCTCCAAATTCTTTGCCACAATATATATATATATCTTCATGCTTTTTCTTTCCTCAAAGAAACAAAACCAAAACAAAAGAGGCATAGTGGCTCTTTCCTTTAATCCTAGTATTTCAAAGAGAGAAGCAGGCAGATCTTTGTGAGTTTAAGGCCAAACTGGTGTAAACGGTGAGTTCTAGAACAGCCGATGAGATCGTCACAAAAATAAACAAATATACAAACAAATAAAATGCAGAAACCAAAAGAAAAAAAAGAAACATAGAAAACCATGGAGTGCATTAGTTGGCTAATTAATCCTGAACACAGGACCTACCTTGGAGTGTGGCTGGGCTAAGCAGCATCATTCCATTAAAGGGAATTTATGTTTTCTTTCCCAGGGTATCAACGAGCTTTTTGGCTAATGGTGGAACTTGGTGTAAGTGAGAATTTTTAATACGGTTACAAGGGAAGTAGAAAATCTACCTTCACAGGGTGCCAAATCTGGAAGGCTAGAGGGTTGGATATGCCATTCTTTATAGAATTCCTTAATTCATTGGCTTGCATGTCTTAGTTCACAGTCAGGATGGTGTCAATCGAGTTAGCTTGTGCCCTGAATCACCATTGCTCTAAACTTAAGGTAAGCATTCTGCTTTCTTTCTAATGTTAGCTTTCTCAGTGGTGAAAAACTTATATTGTTCAGATTGTGTGTATGTACCTAAAACACTTTAATAATAATTTTAAGAGTGTATTCTCTTCTTAATGTTGTCACAGAATTGGTATTTATGTGGGAATGTTTTCAATAACTTGAAAATAATTGCTACTGAAATATATTCTTCTACTTAACTCTATCTCCCAAACACAGGAATGAAAAGTATTTTTTTCTTTAGAAAAAGTCCACCTGCTCTCTCTACATCACAATTATTTTGACTATAGATCTTGAATCCTAGATCCTCACTACTGCCTCTCAACGCCTTGTCCCCTCTGTGACACAGAAAACTTAACATATTCAACTATCAAATTTCCCCAAGTTTTGTTGGGATGAAAACAAATATGGAGACCATTGCTTTACATTATATTTGAGGGAAGTGTGATTTCACATTAGGCTTCTTTAATGACAACAACAGAACCCTAAAAATCTCTAGCAATGTCTTCTGAAATGAGTAATACATAAGAACTTTGAATTGAAATAGAATAATGACACACACACACACACACACACACACACACACACACACACACACACACACACACACACACACGCGCGCGCGCGCACCCAATTCTTTTTTTAAAAAATTAAAGTCAGGAGATGCCCAGATAGTTGAGTGGGTAAAGGTACTTATTATGAAGTATGAAGTCCTACATTTGAAAGAACTAACTCTAGGAATTGTGCTTTGACCTCCACACCTATGCACTGGCATATGCAGGCATAAAATACATGCATCTATAAGCAAACAGACAAATAAATGTAAATAAGTTAAAGGCTTTTACTAATTAACACGATAATGATTCCATAATTAGGAAGAGAAATTGTTAAGTATTTGGTTAAATTTGCATGAAGTTAAAAGTTATTTTAAAAGATCTTCTTGTTCTAGTATCTTATGAATTTTTACTTTTTATATATTTAGACCAATTTTGGTGTTGATTGAAGCTAACTTGGCAGTATCTTGGAACCAATTTTGTAGAATAAAATTTGCTTCATTTAAAAGGGAAGCAAAAAAATCTTCTAAATTTGATTATTTGATTCAAATATCCCCTACTCAAGTCTAAATACAAAGATAGTTTTAAGGGCATTCTATAAATATTTTTAATTTTTAAAATATTTTATTTTACTTTTGAGATTCATATAATTATATCATTGCTCCCTCCTTTTCATCCTTCCAAATCCTAACATAAACCCCTCCTTGAAATCTTTCAGATGCATGGCTTCTTCTTTTATTAATTGTTATTAGAATCATATATGTACATATCTGTCTATTTCTAAATACTTAAATACAACATGCTCAGTCAGTATAATTTTACTGCTTGTTTGTTCTCAGGGATGATCATTGGTATTGGCTGAACAATATGTGTGCTTTTCCCTAGGGAACACTATTTCTCCCACTCTCACCATTCCTTAGTTGCAAGTAGATTTTTGTAGGGTTGAGGCCTTTTGGCATTTCCCCAACCAATTTTGAAATATCTATTATTGCTGTCCTAGGTGAGGTCATGTTTAGGCTGTCATGCTGTTGAGCCTTATGGATGTAATTTCTGGCACAACTGGCAGACACAAATTCATTGAAAACCTCATGATCCATTTGCTAGACAAATGTACAGAAGCATGGAAATGGCATGTGAATGTCTGCATTTAGCTTCATTCATTCAGAATGTTTCTTTCTTAATTAGCACATAAAACACTGCTGCACAGTTCCAAGAAAAAAATAGTGTGATTTTCATTGGGAACATGCCAGCAAAGGTGTTCATAGCAGTTAACCCTTACAATACACTTCATTCTCAGGAAATTGGTGACATAAATGCATGGAAAATCATTTCTAGGTGACCATCACATTCTGTACACATTCTGAATACGGGTGAAAATAAAATGTTTCTTTAAACATTCCCTAGAAACATTCTATTGGTTAGAACTGGGAAACCCAGGCAAGTCTCCCAACAAGGGAGATGCCATGTGCCTTTTGTTTACTCAGGGAAACATAAGAGAACAAGGGGAAATGAGTTGTGGTGACTAGAAAGGCACCCTTCCTCAGCCATCTGAAGTTCACTCATTTTACAGGTCTAAGTCTATGAGCTTGTTGATATAGTCTCCCTAGGAAATATCTGTTGTATTTTATGCACTTTAAAGCCAAGCTAAATTGCAGGGAACAGTCACTTCTCAGCTTCACTACCTCAACTGGCAGAAAGGCTGTCCTTTGTCAAATCCCTACATGCACAACCACAGACGATTGGTTTTTCCCTTTCTCATGGGCAACATTTGCCACAGTCTGAGGATCTTATTCTTCCTTTATTTTCTGTGCATATATATCGGTGAATGAGTATAATCACTACATACCTAGAATCCCATCACTTTCAAAATATTTTCCACTTCAAATTAACTTTCATATTAAGTCAGAGTATGTTTTACTAGTGCCCAGTGTTCAAATCTTTCCAATTATAATTATTAAAATGATATGTGTGAAAAATTAAACAAATGAATCAAATATTCATGACTAAGAAGGCCATTCTTAAAACCTTCTTGTTTTTCAACAAAGGACATCCAAATAATGTCATAATTTCTTTGGCAAGTTCTGAATAAGTATACAAGACTTTCAAAATCCAACATGATTCTGGACAAAGCAAAAATGCTAAAAATGAGATCTAGTGATATCCATCCACTTGTTTCAAAGTTAAACTTAGCAGTCCTGCATAATTTAATATGTTCAAAAATAACACCTCAAATCCCTCTGTCTGCCTCAAATAATTATTATCTTCGTCTACTAAATGATCTCCAAATACAGTCAAGACTAATATTTTGTCATCATGTGATATTCATGGGGTATGCTTTAGAGTGAACAAAATTTGGTTAAAAGCTTTCTGCAACATAAGCTCTTGGATAATCATAATTCTCATAAAAATTTCAATACTACAGAGTAGTTGATTTTCAGTCTTTGCTGCAAAATTGCAAAGGTTAAAATAACTCCTGAATTATTGAATCTATGTGTGGCTACACAAATGGAAATATTTTAAGCTCTTCATGTTTGGCTGTGCAATTTGAATCCAAGTGCTATTTTCAAAATGTTCTAAGTTTTATTTTAAAAACACAATCTGTCTTTTGAAGTATTTATATACATTTTAAACTAAAATTCATAAACTGACAAGCTGTTTGCTTTGGCCTGCATGGAATTTTAATTTTTCAAAAGTTTTCTTTAAAAAGTATTTGACATCATTTGAAATTATGAATGTATATGGCAGGATTATTGTACAGTCAAAGCCCTCACCTCATGACAGAACAGTATCCTTAGAAAAAGAGAACTTTCATATTCTCCAATTGACTATGGCCAAACTTACAAAGGTGAATAAATACAAATTTATTCACCTTGCTGACTCCTGTAGGATTCCCATCCAATGGTCCATTTTCTACTTGTTTGATTAAAAATGGCAGCTACTATTCAGATATCTGCTATCTCCATATTTTGTTTTAAGGTTATATTTCCATAATAATATTCTATTCTTGAATAAGGTGTAATTTTAAAAAAGCAGAGGTAATTTGAACTCATTGTCATGATATCCTCAGTCTGGTGATGAGTACCACTGAACACGAGCAACCATTCTGAAGAGTTTTGTGTTCAATTCATACATATACACACTTTTTATCTTACTCACAAGGCCATTAACTCACCAAGATACTTGAGAAGAAAGTCTTTCTGAGTGTAAAAGGCAAGATTTCTTTCCTTTTCTGGTCTCTTCTCCCAGTATTAACAGCTATATATGGAGCTAATCTACAGATGACCTCTGCTGATTCACTATTTATTGCCTTTAAGCAGTAATTTCAGAGAGCACCATGGAATCTGTTGAGATGCCTTGCACAACTATTGAAGAAGGTATAGTTAGAAAGATGATTTTCTGAAAACCTTTGGTTAAATCATTTAGTGGACTATAAATAAGACCATTATTGGCACTTGGCTTTATTTATAGCCCATGCACATTTTCCAGGAAAATGTCATTTTAAAAGAACAAATAAACTACTATTGACTAAATTCAAGCTATAAATTAAAAAAATGATATCTAAGTAAATAATAATCAGAGTAATGTGTAAGATCGTGCTATAATGACAGAAAATTCTGTGGTTAGTGTGCTAAAATTTGGGCTACCACATTCTCACAGGCAAATGAGTAAAGGAGGAATCTATTCACAGAGGTGACCCATTGTAGTTGATTTTTTTTGTACTTTTGGGAGGGCCTGCTACCCAGTTCCCAAATAAATACATTGGGTCTTATTTTTACTTATGAATGCCTGGTCTTAGCTTAGCTTGTTTCTAGCCAGCCTTTATAACTTAAATTAACTGGTTTCTTTCTTCGACATTTTGCCTCTGGGCTTTTACCTGTCTTTATTCTACATATATCTCTTTCCTTCTTACTCCATGGCTAGTAGTGTGGCTGACCTCTAGCAACCTCCTCTCCTTCTCCTGTTCTCACTCCTCCCTTTTTTTCTCTTTTTGAGCCTAGATTTCTCCTCCTATTTGTTCTCTCTGTCAGCCAGCCCCACCTGTTTCTCTCTCCTGCCCAGCTAAGTAACATTACTTTACAGAGTTAAACAAATGCAACATAAAAACTGCAACACATCTTTGCATCATTAAACAAATATTCCACAGCATAAATGAATGTGACACTTCTTAAACTAATATTCCATAACAACCCATAATGTCTATGAGATATAATCAAATTTCTTCATAAATATTCTTTCCTGGTCCAATAATCAAGGAAATTTATCCTAGAACTTTTTGTAAGTAAAATGTGTTTAAACCAAATTGAGGAACCTGTTCATGTGACATCTTTAGGCACTAATTTCATGGGGATATTGCTTCTGATCTCTAGAAGGCCTAGAAACATATTCAAAGTGAGTGTAGCAAAGGGATGCTTCAACTGGCTGGGAATGTCAGCCTTGCCCTTGTGCTGAATAAACGAACAGGAAAATATTTCAAGACTTCCACATTCAATGTAGCTTCTCTCAACTGAGCCTGGCAACAAGAAGTGGTGACTGGATATGGGGCAGCATTTCCTAAACAGCAGACACTCACATACCCCAGTAATGGGTTGGTCAGCATTGTGATGGATGATCTTATGTGAAACTGGAATCCAGCTGGGGCTTTTGCTGAATGAAAGACCACATCTGTTTAAACAAAATTAAGAATGATATTAGTATAGGGAATTGTTTGGAATCTTCTTCCATAAGCAAGTGAACTGAGAACAAATGATATGAAGCTCATGAGGCTTATACAATATGGTATGCCCATGAGTATTTCCCATCTGAAAAAAATTAAGATGTTTGTCCTCATACATAGGCCTTAACTAAGCCCACATGAGTCCTAAGAACTGTTAATCATGTTGTATCTAGCAGACATGTTATATGCAAGTTATACACTGTGATAAAATTACAACAAATTACCTTGAAAATAATTATATTTTGAAATTGTTCTTCTGCATTCTGTTTTATGAAAATGATTATCTGACAGGCTTGCCAACTGAAGGAAATAATACCATACAGCCAGTTAGTAAAGAATATTTTGGATTGTCTTTTTTGGTGATGGTGGGTTGGTGGTAGGAGCCTTATGCCCATATGGTCTGAAGAAACCTGCTATTATAGAGAGACAAGTGGGAAAATAAGCTATAATAAGGAAGTTTAAAAGGATCAAAGGCATTCAAAATCACCTTTAAAATGTAACGGTAACTTCCCCTTGCTCATATAGTACCTCTTCCCTCTCTTTGACTGGATTCCTGGAGCTCGGACTGGGGCTTGTTAGTGGATCTCTGCATCTGGTTCCATCAGTTACTGAATGAAGGCTCTATGATAACAACTCCAGTATTCACCTATCTGATTATGGGAAGGCCAGTTCAGGCACCCTCTCCACTATTGCTAGGAATCTTAGCTGGGGTCATCCTATGGATTCCTGGGAATTTCCCTAGTACCGGTTTCCTCCCTAACCTCATAATGGCTCCCTCCATTAAGATATCAATTCACTGCTTTCTTACTCTGTCCCTCCCCCAACTCACCCATCCTATTTCCTCCTGTTCTCATCCCCCTCCCCTCCCACACCCAACACACCCAGGTTACCCAGGAAATCTCATTTAATTCCCCTGTATTTGACTCTTCATCTCAAAACATTATTATTTTCTTAGTTGTTCTTAGTTTTTCTTGTTATAGAGCCTCACTATGTAGACCCTATTGACTTGGACCTCCCAATCCTCATTCCTCATTTTCACGAGTATTGGAATTATAAAAATGTACCACCCCATCTGGCTTCATTTGAAATTATTTATTGTTTATTTATGATAGTTTTATATGTAAATGGATAGATAGGCTGGTTATTTCCCTAGTCTATACCAAAACATAAAACCTCTTAACTGTATGCAACAGCTCAAATTACACTATATACTTTTCCTATGTTTGCATTAATAGAACACTTTAAAATTTTATACTTGAAAGGTGAGATATTGAACTTTCAATTTTATACTTGAAAGGTAAGATATTGAACTTTCAACAATAACAAATATTATATATTGATTTATTAACATATTTTCAGTTTAAATTTATAGTTTTATAGGCTAGATTGGATGGCTTGTCTGTTTAATAAATGGAAAATGGTGAATCTCCTGAATAATTAATTACCTCAGGTTGCCTAAAAGGGGGTACTGAACAATTTTCAAGTGTAGAGAACACAAGTGCCAAGAGTTGATACAGCAAAAAGCTTAAGACAATGATTATAATATGAATAAGTAACTGTCACATTACACATTGCTGCTACTTTTGGAACCATTAAATTATTTAATTTCCCTAACAACCTTATGATGTTTTATCCCAAGCATCTTATTTGTGCATGAACAACTAAAGGTCAGAAACTAAATATGTTGGCCAGATTACACAACTGCTAGGTCGTGGAATGTTGGTTGTACATGGATAGTATCTAGTTGACAGGTGAAGAATAGAAGATAACAAGAATGGAGATACCACAATAGAGGGAAACATTTTAGGTTTATAGAGAAATCAGACACTAGGGAAATGTCTGGAGATCTACAAAGATGACACCAGCTAACAATCTAAGCAACAGAGGAGAGGATACCTTAAATGCCCTCCCCTGATAATGAAATTGATGACTGACTTATATGCCACCCGATAGCCCTCATCCAGCAGCTGGTGGAAGTAGAAGCAGACTGGAATTCAGTTGCAGAGAAAGAGGTGGGTCCAGACCAGGCTGGTGAAATCCACAAAAACAGCTGACCTGAACATCAGGGAACTCTTGCTCCCCAGACTGATAGCTGGGATACCAGCATGGGACTGATCCAGACCCTAGGAATATGGGTTTCATTGAGGAAACCTTGGAAATCTACTGGACCTCCTGTAGTAGTTCAGTACTTATCCCTAGCATAGGTGTGGAATGTGGGAGCCCATTCCACATAGAGGAATACTCCCTGAGCCAAGACACATGGGGGTGGGCCTAAGCCCTATCCCAAAGAATACGATAAACTCTGATGACACCCTATAGAAGGCCTCACCATCCTGGAGGAGCAGAAAGGATATGCGATAGTTAGGGTTTTAGTTGGGGGTGGTGGCAGGGGCGGACAGGAGGGAGAAGGGAACTGAGATTCTCATGTAAAACGTTCTTGTTTCTAATTCAAATAAAAAAATCTGCAAAAAAGAAAAAAAACAGTATTCTGAATTATTCTTTGTACTCAGAGGCTGCTAGAAAATGCTAAATGTCCATTTTCATAAAGTGTATTCATTCATAACTTAAAAAAAACTTTCACTATATTCTCTCCAAAGGCACTTTGCATTGATACCTATTGTCAAACAAAATGATATTTCCTATGGATCACTTTGCTTTTACTGACCCTTTTATGTTTACATATTTTGATATTTATAATGGAGATTTGGTGAATATATAGGTATGTATACTATGTAATACAATACCACTTATGATGGGTTTGTTTTATTGAAAATAAATCAGATGACCAAAGGAACATTATGTATAGAAAATTAAAATGATTACTGGACTTGAACCTCCATAAATCATTTGGAAATGTAAGGTTCACTTTTATGTTTTTATTTGAAAGGAGTCACTTGTTCTTTACTATACAATATGGCACATGATTTACACAATGAAAATAAAGTTTTTCTTGTTGGAAATATGTAATGTTAATAGGTGTAAGCGACGCACAAAATAGAGTGAAAATTCACCACTGGAGCTCAAATTTAATTTTGATCTCAGTGACCATTTTAGACCCAAGTAGCTTCTCACAATATTTATTCAGGGACAGTAACAGAATAATCCTGAGGATTCAATAACAAAACAAGTCTCACCTATAAATCTTAACTGCCATTCAATCTCATTAAAGATGGAGTTCTTTGATTCAACAGAGGAAAATGGAAAGAAAGAATTCTAAACAGAGGGGGAAGAATAAGAAAAGAAAGAGAAGGATACAAATGGAAGTGGGTGCCACATGCTGCTTATTGACCTCAAACTCTCCTGGTGGTGATATTGAACTCCTGATCCTCCTGTCTCCATTCCCAAACTACTTTGATTACAACCATTTATTCCATAATAATATGTTTAGTATTATTACCATAATAATATGTCCTAATATTAAGAGATTTGTGGTTTGGAGAAAATTCATAAGATAGAAATCTTACACAAATACATTGTTTGAGTTTTTGATATTTGTTTAAATAGGACATATAATCAATTAACAAAATAAGAAACGACAATTACCGAGTTCTTGGAAAAATGAACTGGGACCTGATTCACTATTCACAGGCCTTGCTTTGCCATCTTTATCTGGTATTTGGGCATGATGTCCCCTTGGAGACTTGGCTATGCTATTGTCTATATGTCTGTCTGACCATAAAATTAATAATTCTTCTATCAATTCTTTACACCAAACCAAAAAATAAAAGAAAAGAAAAAGCACCCATGCAATAAAAAAATTCATCAAAACAATATAAGGGATGTAACAAAGTTATTCGGGGGAAAAAAAAGTACCTTCCATAACAGAAGATGCCCTTGAACTGATAGCAACTCTTTAGCTGAGGATAGATGTACAAAGTATCAGCCTGATGGATGAGCAATGGGAAGTCACATGTAGTTATGTTCACTCGGGAAGTTGAGAATTTGTGTAACTAGAAAGCCAGCAAGATAGTGGGTCTGCCTAGATTCAAGAAAACCTTATTTGCCAGATCATAGGCGCAAAACATATCATCTATCTTTCTGCTGATTGTCCAAGCACTTCCCTGTAGTTTATGAGTGTGGAGATGCAGTCAGACCAGGGAAAGATGTGTGCAAACACTCACAGTAATGTGCCACATTCTAAGAGATGGACGTAAACAAGGTTCTTGAAGCAGAGAAGGAGATTGCAATAAAGATAAATGGTTCCTCCTTGTCTTCACAGTTGAGTTAACATTTGAATGACTCTTTAGGTTAAAAACTAGTTTGTCTAACAGGCAAGAGATAGTGACACTCACTGTAATCTCAGTGTCATCAGGCCATGCTGCAGACAGAACATATTTCAGGTATGCTAATGCAACAAATAAAATGGATTTATTTTGGCTTTAATAAATGACAGAATCTCAGTTGTTACTCATCATGTTTGCTCTCAGTAATTTGTGAAACTCAGATTCCCAATTCACAATGTGTGCATTGGCACAAATTTTTATATTCACTAAAAATGTTGTTTTGAATTGTAGCTCTGAGTTTGAGACAAGAAAATTAAATTCTAAGTTTAATCTCTTTATTATGAGTAAAATGTCTCACCACTTTCTGAAAAGGTTAATTCTCCAATATATGAAGGTTTGATTTTTCATTTAGATGATTAGTCATTCTAAAATTACAATTAATATCAACACTTTTATCTATCACTTAATCTTCAATGTTTTATTTATTTATTGAGCAATTATTTAAAATTGTGTGTATATAAAGGAAGTAAAGAATGTAAATTCGAGGCAGACAGAATCGGTCCCTGAGCACCCTGGGATCCTGTCTCTGCTGAGATCGCTGGGCCATTGCAGCCCTCACAGAGTGCAGCGAGTCCAGAGGTGAACTGATTCAGCCCCTAACTTGGGCCCAACCTCTGAATGCCTGCCCTGGAAAACCCTCCCCAGGAATCTTCCACAGGACAACTCAAACCCTGAGGACCAAGTAACCCAGAGTCTGCTGACATCTCTCTGAGTCAGTGCTGCTCTCACCCACCTGGAGAGCAAGTGCCTCAGACCTGCCTGCACCCAACTTGAAACCCATCAGAGTATCAAAGTCAATTGCACACACCTGAAGAGAACACCGGACCCATACATAACAGGAAAGCAAGTGATACCAACTGTACCCACTGGAACAAGAGATGGGAAGCCGATAATATAAGAACACATCCAACAACAGAAAAACCAATATGATACTACCAGAGCCTAGGGACTCTACACCAGCAAGACATGAACATCCAAACAGAGAAGCAGCAGAAGAGAGCAACCTTAAAAACAACTTCATGGAAATGATAGAGAATCTAAGAGAGGGAATCAGAAAATCCTTCAGAGAAATGGAAGAAAAAACAAACCAAAAGATGCAAAAAATCAAGTAAAGCCAAGAAAATACAATTAAACAGCTGAAGTTCAGGACCTGAAAACTGAATGAGAGACAACAAAGAAAACACAAACTGAGGGAATGCTGGAAGTGGAAAAGCTTAGTAAACAACCAGGAACCACAGATGCAAGCATAATCAACAGAATACAAGAGATGGAAGACAGAATTTCAGGCGCTGAAGACAAACTAGAGGAAATAAACTAGTCAAGCAAAGAAAATCTGAAGTCTAACAAAACCCTAACACAAAATATTCAGGAAATTTGGGACACCATGAAAAGACCAAACCTAAGGATAATAGGTATAGAAGGTGAAAAAACCCAACTCAAAGGTGCAAAAAACATATTCAACAAAATCATAGAAGAAAACTTTCCCAACCTAAAGAAAGACATGCCAATGAAAGTACAAGAAGCCTACAGAACGCCAAATGGAGTGGACCACAAAAGAAAGTCCCCTCGTCACATAATAATTAAAACACCAAATGTACAGAATAAAGAAAAAATATTAAGAGCAGCAAGGGAAAAAGACCAAGTAACATATAAAGGCAAACCAATCAGAATTACACCAGACTTCTCCATGGAAACTCTGAAAGCTAGAAGGACCTGGATAGATATTCTACCAACTCTGAGAGAACATGGATGCCAGCCCAGACTACTACACCCAGAAAAGCTTTCAATCACTATAAATGGGAAAACAATATATTCCACGACAAAACCAGATTTAAACAGTATGTAACCACTAATCCAGCCCCACAGAAAGTACTGGAAGGAAAACTCCAGCCTAAGGATATCAACAACACTCGCATAAACATAGGTAATAGATAATTCCACTCTACAAAAACACAAAATAAAAGGCAGGGTAAATCCACATACAATACCAGTACCAACAACAAACCAAAAACAAACAAGAATAAACACTGAGTGGAACTTAATTTCCCTCAATATTAATGGTCTTAACTCGCCTATAAAAAGACACAGGCTAACAGATTGGATATGAAGGAAGAATCCATCCTGCTGCTGCATACAAGAAACACACCTCGAATTCAAAGACAGACATTACTTCAGAGTAAAGGGTTGGGATAAGATATTCCAATCAAATGGGCCCAAGAAACGAGCTGGGGTAGCTATCCTTGTATCTGACAAGATAAACTTCAAACTAAAATCAATCAAAAGAGATGAAGAAGGTCATTTCATATTCATCACAGGAAAAAAATCCATCAGGAAGAAGTCTCAATTCTAAACATCTATGCCCCAAATACAAAGGCAGCAACATTCGTAAAAGAAACATTATTAAAACTCAAATCACAAATAAGGCCTCACACAGTTAGAGTGGGAGACTTCAACACCCTACTCTCACCACTGGACAGCAACAACAGTCAGAAACTTAACAAAGAGACAAAGGAACTAATAGAAGTTATGACCCAATTGGGATTAACAGACATTTATAGAACTTTCTATCCAAACACAAAAGAATATACCTTCTTTTCAGCATTACATGGAACCTTCTCAAAAATCGACCACATTCTCAGCAACATAGCAAACCTCAACAGGTACAAAAAAAATTGGAATAATCCCCTGTGTCTTATCAGACCACCACACTTTAAAGATAGAAATCAAAAACAAATCATAGTCCAAAAAACCTACCAACTCATGGAAATTGAACAACACGCATTTGCAACATTCCTGGGTCAAGGAAGAAATAAAGAAAGAAATTAAAGACTTCTTAGAATTCAATGAAAATGTAGACACAACATACTCAAACCTATGGGACACTTTGAAAGCAGTACTAAGAGGAAAGTTCATAGCTCTAAGTGGTCACATGAAGAAACTAGAGAATACCCACACCAGAGATCTGACATCACAGCTGAAAGCTCTAGAAAAAATGGAAGCAAATTCACCCCGGAGAAGCAGACACTGGGAAATAATCAAACTGAGGGCAGAAATCAATAAAGTCGAAAGAAAGAAAACAATTCAAAGAATCAATATGACAAATAGTAGGTTCTTTGAGAAAATCAACAAAATAGACAAACTGTTATCAAAATTAACCAAAAGGCAGAGAGAGATCATACAAATTAACAAAATCAGAAATGAAAAGGGGGACAAAACAACGGACACTGAAGAAATCCAGAGATCTTCAGGTCATACTTTGAAAACCTGTACTCCAGAAAATTGGAAAATTTAAGGTAAATGGACAATTTTCTGGACAGTTATCACTTACCAAAATTGAATCAAGAACAGATAAGCAACTTAAACAGACCTATAACCTCTAATGAAATTGAAGCAGTCATCAAAAGTCTCCCAAGCAAAAAAAAAAAAAAAAAGCCCAGGGCCAGATAGATTCACTGCAGAATTCTACCAGAAATTCAAAGAAGTGCTAATACCAATACTCCTCAAATTGTTCCACAAAATAGAAGCAGAAGGGACATTGCCAAACTCTTTTTACGAGGCTTAAATAACCTTGATACCCAAGCCACAAAAAGACAACTAAGAAAGAGAACTACAGACCAATATCCCTCATGAACATTGATGCAAAAATTCTCAATAAAATCCTAGCAAATTGAATACAAGATCATATCAGAGAAATCATCCACCATGATCCTTCATCCCAGGGATGCAAGGATGGTTCAACAAAAGAAAATCTATTAATGTAATGCACCATATAAATAGACTGAGAAAAAAAAAACACATGATCATCTCACTAGATGCTGAAAAAGCCTTTAAATAAATTCAACACCCCTTCATGATAAAGGTGCTGGAGAAATCAGGGATAACAGGAACATACCTCAACATAATAAAAGCAGTATACACAAGCCAACAACCAACATCAAATTAAATGGAGAGAAACTCAATGCAATTCCTCTAAAATCAGGTACAACACAAAGCTGTCCACTCTCTCCATATCTCTTCAATATTGTCCTTGAAGTCCTAGCTAGAGCAATAAGACAACAAATGGAGATCAAGGGAATACAAATAGGAAAGGAAGAAGTCAAACTCTCACTATTTGCAGATGATATGATAGTCTACATTAGTGACACAAAAAACTCTACCCAGGAACTCCTACAGCTGACAAAACCGTCAGCAAAGTGGCAGGATACTAGATTAACTCAAAAAAATCGGTAGCCCTACTATACACTGATGACACATTGGTGGAGAAAGAATTCAGAGAAACATCACCCTTTACAATTGCCACAAACAACATAAAGTACCTTGGGGTAACACTAACCAAAAATGTGAAAGACCTGTATCACAGAATTTTGAGTCTCTAAAGAAAGAAATTAAAGAAGATACCAGAAAATGGAATGATCTCCCATGCTCTTGGATAGGTAGAATCAACATAGTAAAATGGCAATCTTGCCAAAAGCAATCTACAGATTCAAAGAAATCCCCATCAAAATCCCAACCCAATTCTTCAAGAACCTTGAAAGAACAATTCTCAACTTTATATGGAGAAACAAAAGACCCAGGGTAGCCAAATCATCCCTATACAATAAAGGAACTTCTTTAGGCGTGACCATCCTTGACTTCAAGCTCTATTACAGAGCTATAGTCCTGAAAACAGCTTGGTATTGGCACAAAAATAGAATGGTAGACCAATGGAATAGAATTGAAAACCCTGATATTACCCCATATACCTATAAACACCTGATTTTTGACAAACAATCCAAATTTATACGATGGAACAAAGAGAATATCTTCAACAAATGGTGCTGACTTAACTGGATGCAGACCTATAGAAGACTGCAGTTAGACCCAAGCCTATCGCCTTGCACAAAACTTAAGTCAAAATGGATCAAAGATCTCAATATAAATCCAGCTACACTGAACCTATTAGAAGACAAAGTGGAAATACCCTTGAATTAATTGGTACAGGAGACCGCTTCCTGAACATTACACCAGTAGCAAAGACACTATGGTCAACAACTGATAAATGGAACCTCCTGAAACTGAGAAGCTTTTTAAGGCAAAGGAGACAGTTAGCAAGACAAAACAGCAGCCCACAGACTGGGAAAAGATATTCACCCACCCCACATCTGACAGAGGGCTGATCTCCAAAATATACAAAGAATTCAAGAAGCTAGTCCCCCAAAGATGGGGTAGAGCCATTCATTTCCTACATTTTTCAATAGGTCTGCAGCATCTGAACTCTCATTTTTATTCATTTTTGATCATTGCCTTGCTTTTGTTTTTCCTTACAAAGCTTATTTATCTAAATAATAGATACATATGTAAACTATTACCCCAGCGATGGAGTTGTAAGGTAACCTAGTCCTACAGGGCTTAAAGAGAGCAAAGACATGGCTCCTTGACCACTTTGCTTGTCTACTTCCTTTAAGGACTTTCTTAATAAACTATGTAGTAGTAACATCCCTCCATATAAAACCTTAAGGCTTTTGTCATCCTCTTGTGCTGATTATGTTTTTAAAATTGATACTATGGTTTCAAATATCCCTCTTCAGATTTTAACAGAATGTGCATGAAATATATATGGTGTGATAGTAAAATTATAGATAAAACCATGTCAGGGTTTTATATCATTAGAGAATAACACTAGAAACAGAATGGCTATTATACGTGTGCTATAAAGCTTCTATTTCCTCAATTGTAAGATGGTTGTAGACTAAGGATGCTGTTTCTTCATATCATCTTTGGCTTTACTTACCAATAGTTTTATCGGAGAGCATCACAGTATTCTCTTAGCAGCCCATTTATTCTGCACTCCCTTTCCCATCGACAGTCTGTATATTTATGTGACCTTCACCTGCTGAGACACTTCACTATATTGTTTTTTAAAATTCCCATTTCTTGTCAGTTAGAGGATGTGCTGTCAAGCCTGAGTGGCCAAGCTGGAGCAATTCAAGGCAATGTGACAGCCTCTGTGTTTTAGTGATAGAGAATGTCATTCTGAAGGAAAATGGGAACAATAACCAACAGTGTTAATTAATGACAGGTCTAACATGTGCAGATTCTAACGAGACATGGTTCTCTTGGCTGCTCTTCAAAAATTGGGGTCATGGTATATTCTCCAAGATCTGCAGGAACACCAAATCTACATAGCATATGTAAAGATATTCTTTCAAATAACTATTGCTTCAGAATTACTTCCCAGATTGTGTTGTGCTTTGTCACTTCTCAAAATGCCAGTTTCTTAAATATAACTTTTTGGCTAACTTATGATACTTAATAAGACATGTAACAAAATGGGATATACTAATTATCATTCATGTATTTATTCCCTAAGAAAAATTCTATGGCGTACAAAAAACAGTTACTAGAAATCATTGATTCAGATCTGGAGAGATATTTCCCTATATTCTCAATTTTATTTTGAATAAATGTCTTAAATTTTTATATTTTACTTTATTGTAAATGTTTTTCAAACAATATATTCTGATTAAGTTATCCTCTCAACCAAACCCTCCCAGTTCCTCTTTATCTTCTCTTCCATCTGAATTTATATCCTTTCTGTCTCTCCTTAGAAAACAAATCGAAATCTAAATACTAATAAAATAAAATAAAACAAACAAAACCAAACCTTAATAAGACAAAACAAACAGAAGAAAAAAAGAGAGAAAGAAAAAAGCAGCACAAGAAACACATATAGGCACAGAGATATACACAGGGATCTCATAAGAAAACACAAACGGAAGCCATAATTTATATAAAAAGGACCTGTAAGGTTAAAAAAAATGCTCTCACAAAACGCTATGAGACAATCTCCAGAGATGCCATTGAGTTTGTTTTGTGTAGACAATCTACTGCTGGGCATGGGTCCTGCCCTTAAGAGTGGTTTGTATTCCCAGTGAGACTCTATTGGAGATAACTAATTTTTGTTTCTGAGTGGTTATTGGTTGGACATAGCTTCTGGTTTAGAGATGGAGGCTTGTGTCCCTGGGATAGCATATGGAACAGACCCAGCAGGCCTAATGCACTCCTGCAGTCTCTGTGAGTTCATATGTTCTTTTATATGGCTTCGTTTAGTGGACCTTGTGTCATTGATGTTCACCATCTCCTCTGGCTCTTACTATCTTTCTGCCTGCACTTCCTTAGGGTTCCATGTGCCATGAAGAGAGGGATTTGATGATGAACATACCATTTACTAGTGAGTGTTTCAAGGTCTCTCACTCTCTGTCTAGTTGTAGGTCTCAGTATGTGTTCCCATTTGCTGCAGGATATAGTTTTGTTGGTGATGTTTGAACAAGGCATTGATCTATAAGCATAGCAGAATGCCATTAGGAGTCATTTAATGTCTATGCTCCTTTAGCAGAACAGTCTGTCTTATCTGTCTTATCCAAGTAGTGCTGAGGGTGGATCCCATCTCATGGGGTGGGCTTTAAATCCAAACCCATATTGGTTCATTACTCCTACAAGCTTTGACAACTATTTGTCTGAATGATCATGTTCTTTGCCACACAGAAGGTTTTCATTTTCGAGAGTTTCCATTATTAATTGTTGATCTTAGCATTTGTGCTATTGGTGTTCTGTTCAGATGCCAGGTCCTGAGCTAGTGAGTTCAAGAGTAATCCCTACTTTTTCTATTATCAAGTTCAATGTATCTGGTTTTATGTTGAA
This sequence comes from Cricetulus griseus, assembly GCF_003668045.3. NCBI lineage: Eukaryota > Metazoa > Chordata > Mammalia > Rodentia > Cricetidae > Cricetulus > Cricetulus griseus. The sequence goes on along the minus strand of NC_048595.1, from coordinate 186,730,405 downwards.
GTCTTTGATCAATTTGAAATTGAGATTTTTTTGGCAAGTTGATAGCTATATATGTATTTGCATTCTTGTAAGGAAGTATACTTAAAATATCAAAAGCACCAGGACATCAATTCATTAAACATACAAGACAAACTTGTGAACAAGTCACACTCTTGTTTAGAAAGTACTTCTTTTCACCCAGTTTCCAAATAATAGTACTGAATGTACTTGGATAATATAGTGATAAGTGGTTGGCTTACATATAGCTCAGGGACCACACAGCTAGAAGAAACCTTTATTGTTGTGATGGGAACTGACTAAATATAATATTGCTTTTATAGGACCATGTGGCACTGCCTTAATGTTTCTATTGAAAAATAATAATAGGAAACCCAAAAATTGACATTCAAAATTGATGAAGTATGGTACCATGAATGTTCTGAAAGCCTCACCATAATATCACCCTTTAAGTAAAGATGGTAATAGAAATAATAATGGACATTCCTTCCCTCACTAGTCAACTGATTAATTCTCTATATCAAGTCACTCTTGTGTGTGTTTCTTATTTAAGTAAAGTTTCCTACAAATGGTTCACTCATAAGCATAGAATTAGGATAATCATACAACTTAGTTCATGCTCATTGCTAACCCAAATGTGCTGTATTTTACTACATATTTTATAAAGCTATTATACTTACTTCATACAAGTAAAATACTAGCTGATCCCTTACTGCATCTAATAGTACAGTGCTGTCTGCCTTATAACCCTGTTTTCTCTTACTTTATGAGGTTATTTTAATTCTTCTGTCCATCTTTCTCATTATCTCATATTCCCAGTGTTCTGTTCATGCAAATATTCCAAATTATAGTAATTTATTTTATTAAAGGCCTCATCCCCCCATAGAGGGGATGTGATTTTGGCAGCAAATGTTATTATGCTATCATATATGTATATTATGAGTTTATTCAGCATCTCATGACAATATAATATGTAAGACAGCACAATCTATTTATATCTTTCATATTATGGACATTTGGATTGTTTGTAATATGTTTTCTTATGAGAATTATCCTCTTTGTCATTTTTATGCAATCTTTTTCACGTGAGTGGGAGTTTGCCTGGCATATAAATTCAGGATAATTACTACCTTGTAAAATATGAACTGTGTGACATTTGGTCACAATGCATAACTATTTCTATTTATTTACACACTTATGTACAAAAGTTTCTGTAAAGCCACATGTCCTCTAACAATTGGTACTATCCTGTAGATTGTTGACAAAATGTTTGTAAAATGGTCCTATAATTTAATTGTTAGGTTTACCATTAATAAAATACTTCATGAATACCTAGTCATTGTCATTACCTCAAAATCTTCTGATATTATTTGATGGTGGGATTGTGAATATCTTCTCATGCTTGTAACTTTTAAAATTTTTTGGAGAAATGGTGTTTTTAATTTTAACATATTTACAATTTTTATTGGACAGCACTAAATGAATCTGGTTAAGAGAAGACATCCTGTAACATGAAAAATAAATGATCCCAGAGACTGATATTGGAGTTCAAGTTGAATATTAGAAAAGCAAAGCAGCAAGCCCCTAGCTCTCACATTTAGCTCAGGCTGAAAGGGCTAATTCATGCACAAGCTCTTCACCAAGTCTCAAACTGCTTAATCTTCCCAGTGTGGATGGTGAATTAATGCCTTTACTGAGATCTTGCTTCTGTCTTATATACTTCCCCAATGTTGGGATTAAATGTGTGATCTATAGTATTCTTTTAGATTGATTCCCTCTTGTATACATCTGAGTGGCCTTGGACTCACAGAGATCCATGTATCTCTTAATTCTGAGTCCTAGGATTAAAGGTGTGTATTATCACCTCCTAGATTCTTGATACTGGGATTGCATGTATATTCCTAACTTCTATGGCTTGTGGCTGACTTTGTTTTCTGAATCCCCAGGCAAGCTTTAATAAACCATAAATACTATAATCACTACAACCAAGTACCAACTCTAAGAACATAAGATTTCCTATTAGAATTTTTATTTTTCGTAAATATCAAAATCCTTAATCTATTTATTAAGTAAGGGCACACATTTGCTTTCAAATAAAAGTGAATTGAGAAGTGTATAAGTCAATAAAGCCCTTGCTGGACAAAAGTGAGGACCTACATCTAAATCCCTAGAACCAATAGAAAGCTAGAAACAGTAGCAAGCTTCTACAATCCCAGCACTTTACAGAAAGATGGAAGGTAGAGACAAGAGTTCCTCTACATGCACTTGCCAAGCTAGCCTGGTACATACCATGATGAATAAAAAACCTGTCTCAAACAAGGAGCAAGGTAAGATTCTCCACATTTATTCCTTGTCACATATGCTTACAGTCATACAACACACACACACACACACACACACACACACACACACACACACACACACACACACTTGCTCATCTAAGATAAGCATTTCCAGAAATAGCCTATTGAATTCTCATATGCTGAATCATTAACCTGGGCTGAACTTCCTGTGATCAGTCCTTTAATAGGAACACCATGCTGGATCACTGAGGAAAGTAACAGAGCACCTGGACCAAGCACATTAAAAGATGGCAACAGAGGCTGGTACAAGCAATGGGGTTAGTGCAAAACAGTTCAGAATAGAGTGCAGAACCGAATGAACATAGTTCAGTCAGCACTTCCACACAGAACATGAAAGACAGAGGGTAAATACAACCTTTGTTTTTCTAAAGCAAAAGCGAAAAGATCTAAAGTAAGAAAGATTGGGAATAGGCTCCCAGAGACTATTTTTTTTCTAAAGCCTACTGAAACAAGTACATAAATGTGTCACTAACTTTTCAAATAAGATAAACTTTAACCTGACTCCACATTTAATCTCCTAATAAGATTTTTGTTCATTTCTTTTAAGAATAATATTAAATATTAGCTGTACAAACCAAATAATTTTGATTACAACTTTTCCTTCATGTTAAAGTTTTCATTTCCCATCTCTATCAGACTTTTTGTTAATTTCTTCTGAATGGAATGTGAGGTTTGAGAAAAGCCAGATTGAATGTAAAAAGAATATATTTTCCTTAAAAAAAATAAACAATCCAGTCTGTTGCCAAGACAAAAAGATTCTTTCCACACATTGACAGCAAGGCCTACTTGCTGAAAATATCACCACACAAATCTAAACACAGAGAAGTCAAGGTTGTGTCTACAAAGAGCCTTCACCCCTAAATGATAGTGTCTTTGTTACAGGAAGGTACTCAGCATGCTACCAAAGGAGAAATGTAAATGCCAACACAGCTACTATCCTTTGATATACAATGTTGTTCTACCTGCAAGATATGCTAGGACAATATTGGCCAGCGTTTGTGGGAGTAACCAACCATATCAGATTTCACTTAAGGCCCACTTTCCAGTATGGATCCGATACTCAACACCTCTTTGGTGAACAAAATCAAGAGACTAGATAGCTCAGGAACCTAAGGTAAAACCCAATACTACTGTCCTTTAAAAATAAGAATATAAAATAAAGAAATGTAGTGATATACTAACTCCTAATGACATTCTGCTATACTCATACATTAGGGCCTTGTTCAGTCATCATCAGAAAATCTTCCTCCCATTGAAGCAGATGGGAATAAATAGAGTTCCACAGCCAGACATTGTTCAGATAGGAGAGACCTTGAAATGCTCAGCCTCTAAAGGGACACTAGCCCTCTTGAACATGTGACTCTAGTAGGACTAGGTCTTCTCGAACATTCCCTCTGCCTTGCTTTGGATTACATTCCTAAAGCTAGCTACCAAATGCTGGTGCCTTTTTTTTGGACACTTCTTCCTCCTGAGGCTGACCACCATAGTCCAGTAATCAGAAGTCCACTTTGGTTCACCTAATTAATGTGACCAATTAAAATTAAACACCTCATCCTAACACAGGATTTTGCCTTTACCTTTATTAAACCATTTGCCTATGAGCCACTTCTGTCTTCTCTTTATTCAGAGGTAGTCCTTTGCCCTCCAGGACAAATACCCCTGCCCCTTTCCCTTGTCCTCTTCTCCACCCTTCTCTCAAATCATCCATTTTCTTTATCACAGAACCCTAGCCCATTCTAACACAGGCCTCCCATTTTCCTCTTAAGAATGACACCCTCAAAGTCATTTGTTGCTGGTTTTCTGTCTGACTCAGAAAGCAGCCACTTTAACTTTTCTTCCTTGACTAATAAAGAATATCTCTGTGAAAACAGGTGTTTTGGTGAGGTATATGCCTAATTCAGGATCTGGAAGGGAGCCTGCCATGTGCAGAAGTTACCTTCTGTCTCCCCTCAGGGCTCAGAGAACCAGGTAAAAGAGTAAGATAAAAGAGCCAGAGGGGATGGAGGACACCGAGAAAACAAGGCCCCAGATGATCAAAGTTCATATGAACTCACAAAGACTGAAGGAGTAAGCACAGGGCCTGTATGGGTATGCATTAGGTCCTCCGAATACAAACTATTGCTTCCAGTTTAATGTTTCTATGATATTCCTGAGTGTGCAAACAAATAGTTCTCTGATTCTTGTGCCCTCTCCTGGGCTCTTTCTTTCTGTATTGTCCAACTCCAATGTGATAGTATTTGTTATACCTTATACTTTAGTTGCTTATATTTTCTTATTATTCCTTAGAAGTCTGTTCTTTTCTAATAAAAGACAGAAATGGAGTACATACATATGAGAGGGGAAGTGAAAAGAAACTGGGAGGAGTAGGGGAGAGGGGACCATAATCAGGATATATTGTGTGAGAAATGAATCTATTTTCACTATAAGAAAAAATAATAATCTCTGTGTGTGTGTGTGTCTGTGCCTGTGTCTGTGCCTAAGTGTCTGTGTACGAATCCATACCCTAAAGTTTTTCCTTTCCACAGTGGCTTCTCCTTATATGAAACAACATTGTCTAACTTTCTTTGGTAAAGTTTAGGGCGTGCCTTCTCTTAGCAATGTTATAACCTCAGGCTCCTTCTATTTATTGTCTTTAAGATCAAATTCCTCCCTTCTCACGTCAGGCAATCTGCTCAACATCCACTGCAGTTAAATTTAAATTCCTAACTTTACAAAAGATGAAGTAGATAAAACACATAATCATTTTCAAAAGAACTGGCAAGGAACCAAGAGGTAAATATGGATATGGGCTAGAAAGCAATGAGGACTTCAGGTGTGTTGCTAACTATATTTAACTGTTTCTTCAAAGGTCCATGAGACTAAAGGCTTTGTCTCACAATAGTAGTATTGGGAAATACTGAGATGTGTAAGCAGTGAGGTAACAGTATTTCTCATTTGTTTATTGATTGATTGATCTATAGACAAGATTTCTCCATGTAGTGCTGGCTGTCCAGGAACTCCCTATGTAGATTAGATCTTGGCCTTAGACATCTGAATTCCTCTGCCTCCCAAGTACTGTGATTAAAGTTTTGGACCACCATTACCTAGCTGTCTTCATCTTTAACGTCAACTATTTATTACTTTAAATTGGGAACATATTTAAAGTTTGTAGACTTGATTATTTTTCTGATCAATATTGCATACGTATTTGATCATGTTATACAACATAAATTATGATAAACATTTAAGCTAAAATATGGAGAAATAACTAAAATTTGAGATATTTTATTGCCATTGTTCCTGTTAATATTTTTGTTGTGCTTTTCAGTCAAATACTGCATGTTCAAATGTCAAACTTGCATTTGTTATTAATTCAAGGCATATGATCCAAATATACTGTCAAATGAACTTTGGATGTTGGCAGGAGATCCATATTCCCAACTAAGGCATAAGAAATTGTGGAATGAGCCCTTTCCACTAAGTAAAGAGATTAAGAAAATTAATTCTTCTGTAATTAATTAATGTGTCTGCTCTTCTACCACTTAGAACTGGAATGAAATGGGTGGAGCACATTGGCTCCAAACATTAGAAACTGCAGCAAGCACTTTTGACAGTTCTGAAATGCTCACTTGCAAGTGTGAGGTATTCCACAACAACATAAAATATATGCTTCACTGTAAAAGAAATAGAAAGCCAGACTTGGACCCTCTTGTTTACCTTTAATCTTGTCCTATAAATCAATCTGCTTTTGAACATGAATTTCATTGTGAGTGACTTCTGGTAGTAAAGCAGAACAGCAAAAAAGCACACACATTATTTTCATAAAACTGTGCTGCTTTTATTCAGAATTCCAAATGATTTTGAAAAGAAAATAGGTTTATAAGAGCACTATCTTTACATACCATCATGGAATACTAAACAGACAGTCTAGATAGCTTTCCAAGTTATTCCAATGCATGTCTATTGAAGTTAGGCTGTGAGTGTGTGTATGCGTGTGCGTGTGCGTGCGCGAGTGCGCGCGTGAGTGCGTGCGTGCGTGCGTGCGTGCGTGCGTGCGTGTGTGTGTGTGTGTGTGTGTGTGTGTGTGTGTGTGTGTGTGTGTGTTTTGTGTGTGTGTGTTCCCTCTAGATACTGTAATATTGAGATGTGGTTCTCAAGAGTAACTCAAAGCTGACAAAATTAATACCACATAGAAACTGATATTTCAAACCATTTAATAAAAATTAAGAAGGGACACAATCTCACAGCAAACTCCCTTAAGTCTTCTTAAGACTATTTTTTTACTGAATATAATTTTGGGAATAAAACTTCATATACATGAAAAGATGACTAATGAAATTTATATCATATAAACTTATGATCCACAATGCTGAGACTCTTTCCTTCCATGTCAATTTAAAATTTTTAGAAGCACTGTGTGATAATTTGACTGAAAATAGTCCCCATAGACTCTAATAGAAGTGTGGCCTGAACAACTACTGTATTCTCATCCTTTCCTTTGGAGTACAGCTATCTTTGGACTTCCTTGTCGACATCTTGTAAGTCAGTTTAATAAATCCTCTTCTTGGCAATTAAGTGCCCAGGTGCTCACACACATACATATGTGTACATTTGCATGTGTATGTTAATTCTACCAGTTCTGTTTATTCTGAGAACTCTGAAACTGGAGTAATTCTCTTCTCCATTTTTTTGTTGCATATTCTAACCACATTATACATTGTTACACCTGTGCCCCACAGGGATTCTTTCTCTGATTTTTTTTTTCCCTTCCCAACCTTTCAAGCTTCAGTGAAGTGAAGTGAAGCCCATGAAAATGAGTTTCCAGGAGGGTTCAGATTTCCTTTGTTTATGTGACATTCAGGAGCATTTTAACACCCAAGGGAGTTCATATTTAGTTGTTTCCAATACATGGAAACATCATCTCTTGTCATATTCTCTGCACTGTGGTGGCCTTCTCTCTTCACTGCTCCACCAAAGAGGAGAGGAGCTGCTTACATTACTGCCATAATGGATGTGTCCTGCTAACATTTACTTCACTATTTTGCAACCACTGCTCTCCAACACATGTTAAATAATCAGGATTTTGAAAACTTGAAATTGATTTCATTGCTACATTAAAGTGGATTTTATGGGTAACACTGTTTTCTTTATAAGCTTCCATGAGAAATTGAACAGTTAAATAGAATATTATAGCAATTCTAGATTCAAATTTATTTGTATTTTAGTATATTCAATTTTAGTGTGTTTCATGAACCTATATGCAATGAGGTTGCATTACTCCTCTTTAGTATGTAACTGATCATATGTATGTTTTTAGCTTAAAATTTTTAGTGTTATTTTTTACTTTGTTTGTCAGCAATTGCTTTCCTGCTTGCATATTACAGAAGACAATCACTTGAGTATATATTATACTTGAGCACCTTGGACCCACAAAGGTTTTTCCTCTCCTGTGCCTTCGCTGAGCCATGTAGCCTTTACACTCAGCATGAAGTCTGTGTTCTAATGTATAGCTTTCCTTTCTAATGGACTATCAGATCTTATAGGTACAAAGACAAGTTCCCCACACACAGCTCAAAGCACAGGAGATGAGCTCGCTTGGTTCTTCTTGGGCTCTCTCTTTCCTAGAATCCCATTACATTTATGAACAACATCCTACTTGCTGAAACTGAGAAGGCAAATGAATGTCAGAGTTGCATATTTACCTTATTTCTTTACTAAAGGAGCTTGCTGTTCAATAAATGACATTGTTTCGGTCTTTGCCGCCAAACCCCAGATTAATTATACCACTTCAAGAGGCTTGGGTGCTTCTTTCGTTTGAAGATATGAAGTTACCAATATAGGAAATGTTTGTTGGCTGACTTCTAACATTATAAATTAGTTCTCCCTGCTTTTGAGTTCTACATAACTAGAAATTCAAAGGACAATATTTTATTTTTAAATTTATTTGTATATTGCATATTGCATTATCCTAATATTTATCCTTGCTTTGTAGTGTCTTATCCTATGAAAATACCTCAATCCTACCTGCTTTTAACATACAAAAGATTGTATTTGTTGCTGTGTTTTTGTGTGCATGTATTTCTTTGGTAGTTCTCTTTCACTATATCTAGTTCTGTTCACATAGTCCACAGGAAGAGCTGTTTGGTTACTTCTTTAGAAGATGATGCCAAATAGTTTTTCAAAATATTATGACTACACACTCACTTGTCAGTGTATTGAGTTCAGCATGTTTCTCTAATACCTTTGGCTACTCCTCTCAGAGTAGCCACATTGGTATATTAGTAGAGATACCATTATGCTTCAGTTTTTATTTCTCAAACGACACAAAACTTGCTACTTTCTATGGATATTTAGAAAGCAGCTGTGCTAAGCAGTGCAACACCAGTCCCTTTTCATAGACATTTAGATATCTCCTTTTACAATGGATTTTTTTCTTTTGGACCTTAATAATTTTAAAAAATACTTATGTTTAAGAGTTTTGCCTGCATGGATTAATGTATATGACATGTGTACATGGTTCCCACAGAGGTCAGAAGAGGGAATCAAATTCTCTGGAACTGTAGTTATGGATAGTTTTGACCCCAGATATGGATCTGGGAATCAAATCCAGGTCCAGTTTTCTATAAGAATATGTTCTATACCTTTTCCCAATTACTTTTTAGATTCTTAAAATTTTGTAGTTAAATTTTAAAATCTAATTTTATTTAATTTTGTGATCATAATATATTTGCACCATTCTCTCTTTTGCTTTCCTTCCCCCAAACACTCCCATATAGCTCCCTTTCAAATTCTTGGCCAATTTTTCCTCAACTACTTTTATGTATGTGCTTGTGTAAATATATATATATATATATATATATATATATATGATACATATGAATTACTAAAATACATATAATATATATTCCTAAATATAACATACCTTCATATATATATATATATATAATGCGTGTGTGTGTGTGTGTGTGTGTGTGTGTGTAAATTCCTAAATAAAATATAACCTGCTCACTCTGTATAATGTCATTTTGTGTATGTTTATAGGGCTGACATTGGCTCCAGAAAACCAGTTGGTGTGCTCTTCCCTGAGGAATACGATTTCTCCTGCTCTCAGCATTCCTTACTTGCTTGTAGTTGTTTGTGTAGGGTTGAGGCTTTGGCTCTTTCCCCATACATTTTGGCTTGTCTGTTATTGTTGCCCTTATTCAGTTCATATTTGATGGGTAATGTTGATGCTACTTATCAGCAAATCTTCTGATATTACTAGGAAACACAGTCTCACAGCAAATTCCTTGATCCTCTGACTTTTACAATCTTTACACCCTCCCTTCCATAATGTTCTCTGAGTCTTAATTAAAGGGTTAATTTTGTAGATATATCCATTAAGAGTTGAAGCAGGGCAGGGGGAGGTAGGAAAGGAAGGAGAGGGAACTGTGGTTGGTATGTAAAATGAAAATATACTTTTTAAAATAAAAAATGTTTAAATAAAAGAATGGGCTACTACTATGTAATTTGAATGATTGTGGTTTTTGTATATTTGTCTCCAACTTGTGAAAAGAGAAGTTTCTTGATGAGGGGTGAGGACTATATTTACATGTGAGTATAAGGACACTTATTTAGAATACAGTTGGGGATTGTGCTGATTTAGTATAGTGACAATTTTAGGTTCTCCTCAAAAATCCAAGATAAAAGCACAAACACAGGAAAGTTGGCTATGTTTCCAGTCCCAGGCATGGTTTACCTCTTACTGAGCAGGTCTTCAGTCCATTTAGAGAGCTGTTGGCTACCATGTGGCTACTGCATCTTGGTGGCACTGTGCAATGCTGGCCATTGTTGGCTTTATAGGCATCATAGCTGGGTAGGACTGTTGTTTACTTGCCTCCCTTAGATGTTTGCATGGAAATTTCTGGTACCAGAAAAGCTATTGCCCAGAAAGGCTGTATACAGGTCAGTTCTAGCTCAGGGGTCTCGGGGCTCTGTGTCTGAAGTACATGCTTGTCTTCAGGAATAGGGACTTACCTTTTACCTCTGGGGATAACCAAAGATCACAGCAATAGGCTGTATGTTTTAGGAGTTTCATAGATAGCTTTGATCGACAACTCAAAAGAAAAAATCATTTAAACTGGAGATGTGTGTTTATACTCAAACCTATGTGATAGTTAATAGTAGGTTTTCCTGTAATTTTTTCAGACATCCTTACTGTATTATTGCCAAAAGTGATACCACAGAAAAAATGGAAATGGGGTGAAGTCATTCCAGGATCCATACCCTCACAATGGATGAAGTTGGCCTGAAATGGCAGAGGGTTGGCTATGCCACAGTCACAGCAAAGGCCCTGCAGAATCTTTAGTCCCTCTGATCCTTGAATGGCTCTAAATGTATCAATCAATTAACGAATACTTTGTATCACCTTATCCAGTTTCTAGTTGCATTCTATCTCTAGGAAGAGGCATGAGGTGGCTGATGTCTTTAGCTGAAGGCAATATCCATAATGAGAACCTGACCTGCCTAGTGTCTACCATTCATGCTCCCAGCATCTGAAGAAAAAAAAAAAGCTAGTAACTATGACATTGATTAAAAAAACACTATAATTAAACTTTCCTTACACACACACACACACACACATATATATATATATATATATATATATATATATATATATATATATATATATTCTTGATTCTGTGAATTCACTTACCATCTGCTTGGATAATTTTGATAAATATAGGTCCTTAATAATGTGACAAGTGATTATTAATACTGAATTTAAGGTTGTATCACAGTTTTAGGAATCATGATATGTCTTTTTTTCTTTAGGGATTTTTTTCATGTACTTTATTGCAGTTTTTGCTTACTATACTATGTATAGCTATAATTCATTTTGAATTGATTTATAAGGGGTGTGAGGTGCCAGTGATGATTTACTTTTATGCAGAATCCTCCAGTTGATCCAGAACCTCTTATGGGATTAGAAAAAATAAAATTTCACTAGTTTTAGCTTGGCTTTCATCATAAACAATATATTTCCATAAACATGTTTTCATATTTGCTTTTTGGGTTTAGTTTGGGTTTTTCTGGCAAGTCTAAAAAGAGCAGAATTTAATTTAATGCATTTGCCTTGTTTAGATTCTGATTCATATGATATCTAGTGCAATAGTCTATGGACTATGCATTATATGACCTTTTATGAAAGTGTTAATGTAGTTGATATATGTGAGGGAACATACTGTATTTTCAGTAGACACTTGTTAAAATGTTTCAGGGTAATATAGCATTTTTTTTTAATTTTAAGAAAAAGAGAATATATTCAGATTAGAGATAAGGACTACAGAGATCCCTGAAACAGGCTATCATATTCAGATGGCAGGCAGATATGTCTGGGTTCCTAGTTGTAGTGTCTGGATATGTTACTGTACATTAGAAAGGAAGTTCAAAAAAGTGGTCAATATTCTTGTAAAAATATAGGTGATATTGCCAATACTATAGAAAACCATGTAGTCATTACTATGCATAAAATACAGTCATTACTATGCATAAAATAATAAAAAATTATATTTTTAAAGATAATAAATTAATCTCAACATACCTTTCTTTTAACACTTTTTATTGAAGTTGTTCTGACAAACAGTATTAAATGGAATGGTACACCACCTAAATTAAAGGTACACAATGTTTGAAAAAATAATGGGATTAAAATATTTGAAAAGAAACAATTAATGATGAGTATGAAAACTATTTGTGACATAAGAAATTGCATAGTATACAGAAAATTGCTCCCAAATTTTGCATATGTAGAAAAGTAGAATAATCGACGTAGTCTTGTCTGACTATATTTTCTTCCGTTTAACTATAATTCATGTATAGACTACATCCATTCATTATGTCATAGTTAAATATAAGAATTTATTTACAGTGAAGAATGCATAGTAATAGATTTGCATTAAGTATTTTGCATTGTAGAGGACATAAATAATACAATAAATCCCAAGGGACTGTTAATTACATTTTTAAATATTATAATTGCAGTGAAATAAACAATATTACAAACAATGCCATATAAGACCATAATTGAAAAATTAATCATTTTGCCCTTTTGGTTTTCCTGAAACAACATACTGTAATATATTTGATTCTGAACAATACACTGTAATATATTTGTCATAAATTTTAATAAATGTACACCCATTTATTAAATGTACACCAAATGGAAGAGATTCTTTAACACAGGCAATGTATTTAGTTTTTATAATGTTGGGATCAACCAATAAAGAAATCTTCTCAAAAATCAAAATACATCATTAGTATCTGATAAACTCTCCAACATAGTTACCATGATCAGAGAAAAGAAGATCATAAAATGTAAGCCCAGACATAAAAGAAGTTTCACAAAGTACAGAGTATCTCCAGCTGTTACATATAAGTGTTGATTACATTTGAACTGCTTTTTTGGAGACAGGGTGTCACTATACATCCTTGGCTATCCTAAAGCTCACTAAGTAGACCAGGCTGGCCTCAAACTCACAGAGAACTTCCTTCTTCTGCCTTCCAAGTGCTGAGATTAAATGCTTCACATTTTGTGTTCTGTTTTATTGAGCATAATTATACTTGATTTAAAGATAATTAAAATATAATTATTTTAGATTTCATTTTGCATAAAATTATTTCTCTTAATTGATTATTTCTAAGAAATTGTAATGACTAATATTGGTAGTCAGCTTGACAAACCAGGGGAGAAAGAACCTTAGTTGAGCAATTACCTGCATCAGATTTACCTGTGAGTGTATCTGTATAGTATTTGATCCATTTAGTATTCTTGATTGCCAGGTGAAGTAGAAGGACCCACCCTGCTGTGAGTGGCATCATCTCAAGGTTCTCCTTTACTACGTAACTAAGGTGACATTGGGCATGGGAGCAAACCAGTAAGTATTGTTCTGCTTTCATTTCTGCCTCTAGTTTCTGCTTGAGTTACTGCCTTTGTTTCACCTGATGATGGGAACCTGTAAGCTGATATAAACCCTTTTTTCCCCAAGCTGCTTTTGAAATCAATAATGTATCATTCATAAACCATTATTGAAAAACCACATGCTGGGGGTTGTCATATGCTGATGGGGGGGTTATCATGTTAACAGGAATGTTTCCGCACCTAGTTTGTCATCACTCTTGTGTAGCAATGTCAAGGAGTACATGGGTGCTCTTCACTGGGTAACTGTTTGGGGAATAAACATAGTATGATTAAGGCTGTTAATATTTTTGATGGTCAATTCACAAATTTTGTCTGATTTTTCTTTGGTCTAATGTATAAAAGGTAGGACAGTGTGTTTGGCTAATTCTCAGATGTTTCTGATCTCCTACTTACAATGATGTGGTGAGGAAAGATAGACCTGTGCCAGGAAAGCTTGACAAACTGATTTTTTAAAACCACAGAAAGTGTACAGTCATTCTGAAATGAAAAAGTAAGACTGCTGGTGGGAGTGCCAACTTGTATAACCACTTTGGAAACCAGTATGGCTACTCCTCAAGAAAATGGGAATCATTCTACCACAAGATGCAGCAATTCCACTCTTGGGCATATAGCAAAAGAACCATATTTATACAACAAGGACATCTGTTCAACGATGTTCATAGCAGTACTATTTGTAATAGACAGAAACTGGAAGCGGCCTAGATGTTCCTCGACCAAAGAATGGATAGAAAAAAATGTGGTACATTTACACAATAGAGTACTACTCAGTGGGAAAAAAACACAATGGAACCTTGAAATTTGCAGGAAAATGGATGGAACTAGAAGAAACCATTCTGAGTGAGGTAACCCAATCACAAAAAGACAAACATGATCTGTACTCACTCATATGTGGATTTTAGACATAGAATAAAGGATTACCAGCCTACAATCCACACTGCCAGAGAAGCTAGGAAACAATGAGGACCTTAAGAGAGACATACATGCATGGTCCCCTGGAGATGGGGAAAGGGTCAAGATCCCCTGAGCAAATTGAGAGCACGGGAAGAGGGGGAAGGGAGCTATGAGAATGAGAAGGGAAGAAGAGGAAGGATGCAGAGGTCATGAGGGAGCAGAAAGGTTGAGTCAGGTGAAGATTAGAAGAAAGGACATGTGATAGGTAGGGTTTTAGTTGAGGGGGATGGTAGGGGAGGACAAGAGGGAGAAGGGAACTGGGATTGTCATATAAAACAATCTTGTTTCTAACTCAAATAAAAAATGATTTTAAAAAAGGAAGAATATAGCAAACAGGTATAGTATTTGGGGGGCTTCTATTGACAGTCATTTAATTTTACAGTTGATCATATGTTTATCTACTTTCAAACATATCAATTATACTACACTCTAAAGATTGAAATATGTACATTTAAATAATATTAATGCAGCACAGTAAATATCAAAGAAACAAATAATTCCTTTCAAAATATTTAGAATTGAAAGCTGTAATTGCTATCATTTTAATACAGAAAAATGATGATTAAAATATTACGTAAATAATTTTATGAAAGAAATGTAATTAAGATTCATTTGACAAAAAGTAGTAATCATGAATATGAAATACGTATCGTTGAGGTGAAAGACAATAATTGAAATAATAATTTTGTGCCTCTAAGCTGACTTCAAGAAGGAGACAGAAATGCTATATAAACTAGAAACACTGACAGTCTTAAAAGTTTTGGATTTCATTTTCAGACCTGACCTTGGGGGTGGTGACATTTAAAGTTGACTTACCACTTGTGTGTCCTTAATATAAAAAGATTCGTGAAATAAGAATAAGTTACATAGTAGCCTGAGATTGATTATTGGCCAAAGTAAACAAAATTTAAAATTTCACAGCAGATGGAAAAATAAGGACAGTGTTTATAATTATTTACAGTCATTAATTTTCAAATATCATTTTGAGAAATTGTATAAATATGAACAGATTTTGAAAAGCAAGAGTGAATACTTGACAATATCAAGTACAAACAAATATGGTCAGAGTCCTGTTATATGATGATCATTTACACAGGAAAAAGCTCACTGGTTTGAGATCAGTAAGTAGTTTCAATCTCTAAAATTCAAGAATGAATCCAAATAAAATTCAATATACAACTAAAGGGAAAGATGAGCAGAACTAGTATGTTTAAAAATAATTAGTGGTTGTGGAGTTGATTTGGTTAACAAAAAGTTTGTCATGAGGACTTCAATTCAATCTCTGGGATCTACAGGCATGTTTCTGTAACATCAGCACCAGGGTTTGTTGGCCAGTTTTTCTTGTAGAATCAGTTTAGTGTAGAAAATCTATCAAAACACAAGTTGCAGAATAATTGATGAAGATACCTGATGTTGACCTCTGGCTTCTACATGTACTCAGACATATACACTCATTCATGAACAATTAAACATTATATGCATATATAAGTATGTATACAAAATGTCAATAAAATATATTGTTATTTTTGTATGAGATGTCCCCTATAAACTAACACTCTGGGGACTTATTTGACAACTGGTCAGCTTTGGGGAACTAACTGGATGATGGGACCTCTGACCTTACTAATAGTTTGATAAATCTCTAATGTTGGCACTATTAGTAGGTGGTGAAAACAAGTAGATTGGACCTGCTTAGAGCCTATACATATTAAGAGTTTATTTTTAAATTGTGACACCCTATTGTTTTATCTGGATAATTTTACCAATCGTGGGTGTCATGGATTTTACTCAAGAACCTGGGTTGGTCCACCCATCTTCAAGCATCCAATTAAAACAGCCAAAGTATTAGCCAAATGTAGGGAAAAATATTTAATGTGGCCACATTGGAAATGGAGAAAGAAATGCAGTGAACCTTCAAGTCTATCTTCAGGGATCTTGAAGTGAGATCTAAGTTTAAATACATAGCCAGGAATATATATATATATATATATATATATATATATATATATATATATGCAGTTCTGGTCTAGGTTTGGTGCTGCTCACACTGACCTGTCAATAACTCTGTAAGTATTAAATTGATGTCCTGGAGAGGAAAGTGGGGAGAGGATTCAGGCTCTGCTATCCCATACTTTTCTTCTCCCAACATGAGATTTCTGGGGAAATCCAATGTCTTGAGTTCTTATAGTACAATATTTCTTTCTATTTTTGAATTCTAGATACTTTGTTCTTTTTATTTAGAAACAATCATTTTACATATCAATCCCCCCATTTCCTCTACCTCTCATCCTTCCATGCCCCAACCAACCCCCCACCTGCTCCATAAGGACAGTGAGGCCTTCCGTGGGAATCATCAAATTCGGTCGCAGAATTTGTGGGAGGGTCTAGGCCCTCCTCCGTGTATCTGAACTGAAATAGTATCCCTCCTTAGGGAATGAGCTCCCAAAGTCCATTTGTGCAAGAGAGATAAATATGGTTCCACTGTTAGAAGTCCCATAGTTTGCCAAGGCCTCCTAACTGGCACCCACATTGGTTCAATCCAATGCTGGTTCCCCAGGTTTATGACTGGGGTTCTTGTGCTCTTACTAGGTCAGATCAGCTGGTTCTGTAGGTTTCTCCAGCACAGTCTTGACTCCTTTGCTCATCCCTCCTCCCTCTCTACAACTGGATTCCAGGAGTATGGATCATTGCTTAGCTGTGAGTGCCTGCTTCTGCTTCCATCAGCTATTTGATAAAGACTCTAGGATGTCAATTAAGGTAGTCATCAATTTCATTATAGCAGAAGGGCATCAAAGGTGGTCTCTCCAGTACTGCAAAGATTCTTAGTTGGGGTCATTTTTGTGGATCTCTGAACATTTCCCTAGTGCCAGATTTTTCTTTAAACCTATACTGGCTCCCTCTATTAAGGTATTTCTTTTCTTGCTCTCCTCTTTTTCTCCCAGTGTCAGTCTTCCTGGTCCCTCTTGTTCTCCTCCCCTCTCCTCTTTTCCACTTCTCCTTTTCCTTTGGTGTGAGTAGAAACAATGAGTATATTTGTATTTCTTCTTAAAATGTACCAATAGATAATTCACATAATTGTATTTCTACCTAGCTACCATCAAAGTTGCCAATAGCCTCTGAATCTACATAATGCATGTGCAGTACAGAGTTCATCATGTCTTTATATTTAATTTCTTCATGCTGCCCATCATTCCTTAGACTAAAACATTCATGTTATGAATCTCAGGAGAAGAGCAAAGCAGTATATTAAATGTGTCAGTCCAAAAGAAACTCAGGACAAATGGATAGCTGTGGTGCCTCTTAGCATCCAAAGCACATGCTGGCCTCCACGATCACTCAGCATGTCAGTCTTCTCAGCTCTAGTCACCTTGCCCACTGCCTGAACTTCGGCAGATTGTGGGATTTCCTTCTCCCAGTGTCTTATTTGGGCCATGAACTTCCTCCTCCTCCTCCTCCTGCTTTTCCTACTCCACCTCCCCTTCCCCTTCCCCTTCCCCTCTCCCTCTCCCTCTCCCTCTCCTCTCTCTCTCTCTCTCTCTCTCTCTCTCTCTCCTCTCTCTCTCTCTCTCTCTCTCCCACACACACACACACACACACACACACACACACACACACCCTCTCATGACCTTCTCTGTTCTGCTGGCCATTTTCAATCTGTTATTTTTCTCTCCCTGCTCTGGACTCCAGATTTTCTGTTGTACTCTCCATCATACATACAATGAAAACCTTCTCTTCAACCATACCTTAAAGCAGTCATGTCCTCACTTTACACATGTGATGCAAAAATGTTTACTCCTCAAGGTTATCATGAAATTAGTTATAAATTGCTAAACTTAGAAAGGACTTAAATTACAAAAAAATGAATACTGTAAAACTTTATTGCAGTTGCTATTGTACAGCATTAACAATGATGTAAAGAAATCATGAAATCAGTTCAGAACTTTTCTGCCACCAGAAAGGAAAGATTAAATACAGCAGAAACACATGTGAAAAACATAACATTCATGTAATTTTGTACTCCCTTATTCCAAATCCTATTTCTATTTGTTTGTTTTGGTTTCGGTTTTGGTTTTATAATTTTTTATTTGAATTAGAAAGATTATTTTACATGTCAATCCCAGTTCCCTCTCCCTCCCCTCCTCCCCTGCCCCCTCAACTAGGACCCTAAAAATCCCATAAACTTTCTGCTCCCCAGGGAGGGTAAGGCCTTCCATAGGGGGGTCTTCAGAGTCTATCATATCCTTTGGGATACAGCTTAGGCAGACCCCCTTGTGTCTAGGCTCAGGTAGTATCCCTCCATGTGGGGTGGGCTCCCAAAGTCCATTCCTATGCTAGGGGTAAGTACTGATCCACTACAAGGGACCCCATAGATTTCTGAGGTCTCCTCACTGACACCCACATTCAGGGGGTCTGGATCAGTCCCACACTGGTTTCCCAGCTATCAGTCTGGGGATGAAGAGTTGCCCCTTGTTCAGGTCAGCTGTTTCTGTGGGTTTCACCAGCCTGGTCTGGACCCTTTGCTCATCACTCATCCTTCTATGCAACTGGATTCCAGTTCAGTTCAGTGTTTAGCTGTGGGCTGTCTGCTTCTACTTTCACCAGCTGCTGGTTGAAGGCTACAGGATGGCATATAAATTAGTCTTCAATCTCATTATCAGGGGAGGGCATTTAAGGTAGCCTCTCCTTTTGTTGCTTAGATTGTTAGTTCGTGTCATCTTTGTAGATCTCCAGACATTTCACTAATGCCTGATTTCTCTTTAAACCTATAATGTCTCCCTCTATTTTAGTATCTCTTATCTTGCTCTCTCCTGTTCTTGCCCCAACTCAACCTCCCTTCCTTATCATGTCCTC
Source organism: Cricetulus griseus (assembly GCF_003668045.3). Taxonomy (NCBI): domain Eukaryota; kingdom Metazoa; phylum Chordata; class Mammalia; order Rodentia; family Cricetidae; genus Cricetulus; species Cricetulus griseus. The sequence goes on along the minus strand of NC_048595.1, from coordinate 186,711,304 downwards.
CTCACCCCTCCTCTTTTCTCCTTCTCATTCTCCTATCTCCCTCTCTCCTCCCCCATGCTCCCAATTTGCTCAGGAGATCTTGTCCCTTTCCCCTTTTCCAGGGGACCATGTATGTCTCTCTTAGGGTCCTCCTTGTCTACTAGCTTCTCTGGCAGTATGGATTGTAGGCTGGCCCCTCAACTGAAGAATGGATAGAGAAAATGTGGTACATTTACATTACTCAGTGTGTGGGGGCAATGGAATCTTGAAATTCGAAGGCAAATGGATGGAACTTAAAGAAACCATTCTTAGCAAGGTAACCCAGTCACAAAAAGACAAACATGGTATTACTCACTCATATGTGGATTTTAGACATAGAGTAAAGTATACCAAATCCTATTTCTTAAAAGTGTTATTTTCATTCTTTCGGTGTCACTGGCTTGAAACCTTCTTCCTCTCATCATTTCTGCTACTGCCCTCATTTCCTTCCTAGTTGATGACAGCTGCCTAGCCCATATTTCTGAACACAGTTTCACCTCTGCTAATACACACTCCGATACCAGATTAATCCTTCTAAAATACTATTTTTGCTGCACTAATCTTTCTCATAAGCCCGCAAAATCCCCTAATGGCCTGTCACATTGAGTTCATGTTCTTATGCTTGTCTTATCAAACATTCAGACACATGAATTACTTTTTACTTTTGCTTTAGCTCCTCTTCGAATCTTCAGACTCCTGCCTTGATTCGTCTTGAAACAGATGAGGATGCTGGGCAATGAACAAAACAATTAAAGGCAGGGGAGGGCAGAGAGGAAAGAAAAATTCAACATGGACTTGAGAATGTGACTGTCAAGGCAGGAACATTGGAACTAGGAAGCTGTGTTATAGTGATTTTGAGGCAGAAGGCAACAGTGGAAGAGTCTCCCCCGATTATGCAGGGTATAATTGGGTCAGCAATCAATTAAGAAGAACTGCAGAGACAAAAGCATCCGTGAGGTAAAGTTTTTATGAAAGACGCCATAAGCAGTTTTAGTTAGCTGTGTTAGACAAAACTTACACTACAACTGTCACCGTGTGTAGAAAACTAGCAAGACTTAAGTTTGCATTTCAGTGTACTTTTAAAGTGATATTGTTGCTGGAAGTTTGGAGGAGTCCTGCCAGAGCTTCAGTGTTACCAGGGAAATCAAGGAAGCCTCCCCACCCCGTCCCAGTATGTTCTCTGTTACATTAATAATTTAAGAATGGACTCAAAGGGAAACTGGAAGACAGTTTAACTAGAGTTTAAAAGGAAAAGTTGGCAGGGCATGCAAGCTGTAAGTCTCGAAAGCTGTTTAGACGAGGAGAATGGAAAAGAGAAGTATCCAAATCATATTGCTAGAATGAAGCAGACAAGCAGGTCAGGCATTTGGTGGCAGACAGAGGAGCTGAGAGGGCTACTTTGTAGGAAAAGTGAGGAAAAGCTTCAAAATGAGATAGAAAGAAGACAAAGAAATGTCAGGCATCTCTGAAAATTCTCTCATGTAGTTCTGAGTAATTCAGAACAGCTGTCAGTCTTAGAAAGCTGCATGACCAGAGCTCTGTGAATCACTGCCCTAAGGGACAGGAACACTGGGAATGGAAAGTGCACGGCATCATGAAAGCCCTAAGCATTCTTCCTATGTACTCTGTGGCTTAAGGTGAACCTGGTTTCCCCAGTGGAGTCCGTGGCCAGGTACTGATCTGCCCAACTGAAGTGCTAGGTTAGAGATTTCATAGTTTGATCTCTGATCAGAATAAAATAGTTTTTTCCCTTATTCCACTCCAGTGCTACTCCCACATAAGCATTAACTTCTTTCCAGTTCCTTCACATGTCTATTTGCACTTTGATATTTGCTCTAGCATTTTTTTTTCATGGAACCCTCCAAAATTTTTCTGGGTGGTTACCAGGGTAAAGCAATGGGCTTGGCAGGTAGAGAAATGAGGAAGGCCTGATCAATAGTTGCTGAATTCCAGAATGCTGTAAGTAAGGAATTTATATGCTATCACTGCAAAACAGAAACTTATCAGTGTTTGAAGGTAGTTATGGTCAACCGGATTTAAACTTTATAAAGTGCAGACATATAAAACATCTCATGACATCACATGTAACTGATATAATTTTTATGTTCCTATTAATCAGTTATTAGCATTTTTTCAGTTATAACACTAATGTGGAGTAGCTACATTAGTTTCATGGGAAAAAAAAACATATCAGAGCAAAGGGCTTTTAGAGATAAGCTGAACATGACATACAAATGGATTTTAAAAATCATCTGATGTGTATGACCTTGACAGCAGAAGCAGTACTGACAAGAAGCAATTTCAGGGAGGAAGGAGAGTATATTCTGACTTGAGCAAGAGGATGCATTCTACCATAGCAGGAAAGACATTGGTGGAGTCAGAGATAGTCATGGCAACAAGTATAGGAGGTTGGCTGCTCATATATTGTCTGTAGCTAAGAAGCAAACAGTGATCCTAGGCCCATCCAGCAGTGACCTGCTGCTTTTCCTTCAACAAGACTCCACCTTCTGAAGGTTCCATACCTTTCTTAAATGCCTATGGAAGCATCTCACATTCAAACCACAATATGCATTACAGAAGAAATAGAGAAATTCTAAACTGTTCTGTCTTTGAAAATACCTCTTTCAGGAATTGCTAGAGTAAGTGGTGAGTAAATAAGCATAGATACAGGTGACTGGACCAACACAATCAAATATATTTACTTAATAACATGCTTAAGCCCTATAAAAACCAGTAAAGTATTTCATGGCAGAGATTTGAAGTTATTTCCATGGAGAAACAAATAATATTTGAACCTATGACACTGAAATACTTGGCTCATTCATACACTCATACATTAGCTGTGGCATATTATACATATTTCAAATTGTACTGTAGACTGTAATACAGAAAGTAGAAATGTATCTAGGACAAGTATTTTGGTGACCTTTAATTTTATGAAGACTTTTTTAGCTATAACACACTAAAATAATTTGGTAATTTTGATGCTACCTGTTGTCAACTTTTGATATTTGATAGATACTCTTATGAAGAGAAAATATTTTCAACACTTTCAAGTTGATCCAGAATATAATGATAGTTTGTCTCAGTGTTAAAGATATGATCAGATCAAAATTCTAATAATGTATAAAAGTCCTCAACATATACTTCTGTAAATAACACACACAGGTAGTAAATGAGTCCACAAAACTTTGTTCAATTTCATTTGTCATTACACCCACAAGGACATACACACGCCTGCTAGAGGGACTAAAACAAGTAACAATTAGAAGCACATAAACCCAGTTCACAAAGTGTTAGAATACTAGAAAGTTTCCTGTTTTGTCAGTTGATAAAAATTCAAAACGTTCTAGCCACTATTAAACATATTTGTCAGAGTTCTTCTTCTTCTTCTTCTTCTTCTTCTTCTTCTTCTTCTTCTTCTTCTTCTTCTTCTTCTTCTTCTTCTTCTTCTTCTTCTGTAAATGAATAGGGACTCTTAATGTAAGACTGGGCATCCAAGTATCTGCCTCCGTGAATTGTGAACTGGTGTCAGTTTCATTCTTGTGCCCGAAAACTAGTGACTATTTATGTGTTCACCAGCAGGAAAATTAATAAATATTATGGAACATGGATTTAGTGGATAATTTTTAATTAAAAATAAATGTGTTCATAGTATTGAGCTTCACTTGGTATTTTGAAAAAAAAAAAAACATTGTATTGATTCTCCTCCCCCATCTTCTTCAACAGTCTCCCTCCTGAGCTCCTTGTACCATTCCATCCACACATAGCTTCCCTTGTGCTTTTAAGCCATAAATATCTAATCAATTGGAATGAATTATTGATTTGTCAATAGCATTGATGAAACTTTAATGCATTTTACTAAGTGAACCAAACCTAATGCACAAATGTTGAGTTTTAATTCTATGACACTGGGAAAATTCAAGACTATAACTATGCACCCAGATAAATGGTTGCAGGCATGTGTCAAGATGAAATGCTGACTTCAAAATATTTTTAGTGAATGAGGATAATATACATGGGATAATGATAGCATTAATACTAGGGAAATGTTCACCACAAAGACACACTTTCAATGTACATTCACTTCAAAGTGTAACAACAAGAATATGGATAAAATACAGGAATATGTAGATACTATAAAGAAATTATTTGTACCACAAAAACACAAGGAAAGATAATTTCATCAAGGAAATGATGATGAAAGGAAGATTTGAGTAAATAACTGTAAAAGGACATATTGATGCTGTATAGGGCTAAATAAAATAAAAAAAAAAGCATAAACTGTGTCTGTCCACTGTGCTCCCTTGGTAAGTCTGTTTCCCACCGTGTATTGTTTAGCAATGTACAAACTTCATGCATTCCAGGACTTACCTAGTGAGTACATAAACTGCAGATAAGGGAACCAGATTTCTATTATCAGAAAAGTAAGTTACAGGCCACCCAGGAGAGGCTGTTGGGAACTCTGTGGTGTTGGAATAGAGCCAGAGGTATTTGCTTTAATACATTTACAAATAGCTACAGAAATAGATGCTGCCCCATCTGTGTGCACAAGTGAGGATACAGACATGCATTATATCTAAGAGGGACCAAATCTTGAAACAATGAGCTCAACAAGCTCAGGGTTTCTAAATATCATGCTTCTCAGAATGCCATCAAGGCTACTGGGGAAATCTTTTATTTGAATGTTTGGACTAGAAAGATGAAATAAAGCTAGAACATCTTGTAATGTTATGAAGAAAGAACAGACAATAAAACAGCACAGAGTACTTTGAAAATGTACTGTGAGAAATCTTAACCAGAGACAGACTAGAAACATTTGCAGTGCCTAAGTAGAAAGCCAGTAAATAAATACCAATGTACCAACAAGAAAGAAACCAAATATATGTGAATTTTGGCTGATACAAATAAACAAACAAATAAATAGAAGGGGACAACAACCCCCCATCAAATATACACAAGTATCTCAATTGGTAATTAGAAGGTCAAGTCATAATACTATGATGTTTGTGGTGGTGGGAGGCACTTCATGGCAAAAGAGAATATTGGTAGCTTAAAAGTGACTTCCAAGTGTTACTGTAAATACCTGGACTTAGCTGATGCCTGAAATTTCCTAGGTATGCCTACTTTTTCAGGAGTGGATTTTACCTTCTTGTGATGAATGTAGAGTCTTTCCCAATTTATCTATAATATAGAATCAGAGGCAGAAAAAGAGTATCTTTACAGAGTGTCAATTACACAAGTGATAAAATTTCATATCAGCAGAAATGAATCATGCTTTATTACACACTTCATGACATGATGCAAAGAGGACAGCAGTCATGTCTCAATCCCATCAGTAAGAAAAAGATCAAACCAAATATGAATGAATATTTTAAACAGAAACTGGGTGTTCATGTTCATAATCCCAGAACTTGAAGGGTAACAATGGAAGATAGCCACAAGTTCATGGCCACTGGACTATCTAGTACATTTCAGGCCAACTTTAGCCAAAGGACAAGCATGTGTCAATAAACAAAACCAAAAAGAAACAGGTATAGTAAGTAAAAACTTACCCAGAATATACCTTTATAGATTAAAGGGAGTAAAGATAACAGTAAGTATCAATGTATTTTGATATCCTACACCAGATTCTCCAACAGAAGAGATGAAGAGAAAATTGTTGGAAATTCAAATACTCAATGCAGTTGTCTGATTTATTTAATAATGTTAAATTATGTTTTGTTGGTTTGACAAATCAATATTGTTATGTAAGATGATATAAAATAAATTCCATGGGATAGTTTTAAAGCTCATCTGAAGATCTAAAATCACTTCAAAATCAAACCAATGAAATAAAAACATCTTGCCTTAAACTACAAAACATTTTCATTTAATTGATTTAGAAATTTGCTTAAGAGTGTTTTAGTTTAATTTTTCAAAACGTTGGTCTTAAGTGAGTTTTAAATACAAATATGAAACCAGTTTAATTAAATAGTAATTGTCATTTTCTAAATAAAACTATTATCATGAAATATTTTGACAAGGAGAAAGATTATTTTCCACTTATAATTCATTATTCTATCTTTTATGAAAATTGTGACTCTACTTTCAAAGATATATTCAACTCTAGCTAGATGACAAATATCATTTTCATTTCATTTCTTCTTTTTTTTATGAGCATCTTGCCTGAGGGTATGGATGTCACCTTGTGCAATTTTTTCAGGTGCCAGTAGGGAGGACTTATGTGCAAGAACTGGATTTGCAGATGGTTGGACACCATATAGGTGTTGGGATGTTCTTTGCAAGAGGAGCAGGGAAGTGTTCTTAGTGACTGTGCTCCTGCACTTAACTCTTAAACACCAACTTAAGTGGGGCCTAACCTACATTAAAGCAAATGCGATCACTTCAAGTGAATTCTTGATAGGATTCTGATGAAACTATTGTTTAGTTTAATCACCTTCTCATAAAGAAAGTAGAAAACTTCTGAAATATTCTCGGCATTCCTCAAGCCATCATTTACTATCACCAGTTTGAGTACATGCTTCTAGACCATTCATTACCTTTACCTAATCACTTTCACAAGAGATGAGTTAAGATGCAGACAGACATTCTCTCTGAGAGGAATTTATGTGAATGAAACAGTAAATAAATGTTTTTTGTTATTTGCATCTGGGATTGCTTACCTAGCCTGAGTGTATTGTCTATAATGTCACTTGTTTATGCTTTATTATATATTTAAGACAAGTATCCATCATGGGGCATATAAGCAAGGCTGTTACAAATATACTGTAGCAATCATTGTATAACCATATATTTTTATTAATGTTGAGTACACAATTAGAAATTAAATTGCTTGATTATTTGGAAAGTACATGTTAAACTTTAAGAAATGTCTGAATACTCTGAATGCACTCACATTTTTAAAATTAGTTCTAACAATAAGTCATGGGAATTAAGTTGTTCCAAATCTTTGTGAACTCTTCTTATTGCTACATTTTTGACATTTAAATTTTCAAGGACTGTACAGTATTATACAATTTCAGTATCTTTGTAAAAAAATGTTCTTCAGTGTGTTTTTATAGGTTGATTAATGTTTTTTATTTCTCTGATTAAATATGTCTATACTTTTTAAATGGTTCATTTGCTTTCTTGTTTCTGAGGGTTTTTTAAATTGATAATTTCTGAACATATAGATTTTATTACGTATATGTGTCTCCTAAATAAAAGTACAAATGCATTCATCATAGCATTTTGAATTTTGTGTTAACATATTCATCCATAATGTATGATTTTTAATTTTAATGTAACCTAATTTATCATTTTTCCCACTCTGGTCAATGCTGCTGAAGTTTAAGAAATTTTGTCTGAAATTTATAAACACTTTCCCATTTTTATTGCATATACATATTTTAAATCTACTATTATGAGAAAATTGTTTTTCTTCCTTCTCATATAAATACCCAAACATTGCCCTATTCAGAATCCCATTGTCTTGGGAATTATTAGCACACTAAAATAGATTGCTGGTAGCAGGAAGATCAGGGGTTTAAGGCTAGCCTCAGCTATATAGTGAGATTTGAAGCTATAATGAACTATATACGATCCCATCTAAAATGGCCCCAGAAAACCCATATCTATCACCTTTTACAAAAATTAACTCCAAAGCCAGGCGGTGGTGGCAAATGCCTTTAATCACAGCACTCAGGAGGCAGAGACAGGAGATCTCCATTAGTTTGAGGCCAGCTTGGTTTACAGAGTAAATTCCAGGACAGCCAGCACTACATACAGAGTAACCTAGTCTCAAAAAAAAGTTGACTCTGGATGGGCAAAGGCTTAAAATGAAACCTGATGCATAAGAAACTGCTTGAAGAAAACATAGGTAGTGTCCTTCATGGCATATGAAAGAACTTTTTAAATAGCACTCATCCAAGAATTAAGGACAAATGACAAGTGGTACTTCATAAAACTAAAACATTGCTATGTAACCAGAGAAACAATCAGTTAGTGAAGAGGAAGGTTGTAAAATGGAAAAGAATTGTTGCCAGTTATAATCTGAAATAAAGCATAAACACAAATTATTCAATTAAATTCTGGGATACACAAATATGTTTAAGGGAGTTTAGACTGTGAGATTCATAGCATATTAAATTACAGGAAGAGAAACAGAAATGCAGAAACCTAAATAGTTGTAGCCTCTGAACAGGTGTGCAAACAGGTATCATCCATTATATACACATGGAAAGTGAGATCAATAGAACAAAACTCAAAAATGGTCCCTGAATTTTGCTTTTTATAACATATCCTAGAAGATAAAAATATAAGTTAAATTTATTTGGACCTGCCCAACTCCATCCACGGGACTGGGAAGGCTTCAGCCTGTTACTGGCCCGATTTCCTCTGCCTTGCTCAGGAACACCTGAGGCTGGGGGACTGCTCACTGTGACAGATCCCATTTCGGCAGTATCCAACACACCCAGAGACTGCCAAGGCCCCAATAAATGTCCTGCCACCATCAACAAGAAGAGGAAAGACATCAGAATATTGGATCCATTTGCACATACCAGAAGAGAACCTTGGAACTTTACCCACCAAGAGAGGAAAGGACTCCTTCTGCACACACTTGGAGAAGGGATGGGAAGAAGACAATATCAAAACACATTCAAAAACAGAAAAACCAATATGACACCACCAGAGTATAGGGACTCTACACAAGCAAGTGCTGAACATCACAACACAGATGCAGCAGAAGAGAAGGACCTTAAAAATATCTTCATGAAAATGATAGAGGGACTCAAAGACCATATGAGAAAATGTCTTAAAGAAATGGAAGAAAAAACAAACCAAAAAAATGAAAGAAATCAACAAATCTCTTAAGGAAAGGCAAGGAAATACAGTCAAACACCTGAAGGAAACAATTCAAACAGTTCAAGACCTGAAATCTGAAATAGAGACAATAAAGAAAACACAAACTGAGGGAATGCTGGAAATAGAAAAGGTGAGTAAATGATCAGTAACTACAGATACAAGAAAAACCAACAGAATATAAGAGATGGAAAAGAGCATCTCAGGAGTTGAAGATACACTAGGAGAAATAGACTCATCCACCAAAGAAAATCTTAAGTCCAACAAATCCTTAACACAAAATATTCAGGAAATATGGAATACCGTGAAAAGACCAAACCTAAGAATAATAGGTATAGAAGAAGGTAAAGAATCCCAACTCAAAGGTGCATAAAACATATTCACCAAAATTATAGAAGAAAACTTTCCCAACCTAAAGAAAGACTTGCCAATGAAAGTACAAGAAGCCTACAGAACACCAAATAGACTAAACCAAATAAAAAGGTCTCCTTGACACATAATCAAAACCTCAAACGTACAGAATAAAGAAAGAATATTAAGAGCAAAGGAAAAGGGCAAAGTAACATATAAAGGCAAACCTATCTGAATTACACCTGACTTTTCTATGGAAACTCTGAAAGCCAGAAAGTCCTGGATAGCTATTTTACCTACACTAAGAGATCACAGATGCCAGCCCAGGCTACTATATCCAGCAAAGCTTTCAATCAGTATAAATGGAGAAAACAAGATATTCCATGACAAAACCAGATTTAAGCAATATGTAACCACTAATCCAGCCTTACAGAAAGTTCTGGAAGGAAAACTCCAACCCAAGGAAATGAACTACAACCAGTAAAACATAGGCAATAGATAATCCCACTTTACCAACAGCCAAAAGAAAAATGAGGTAGAAATCCACTCATAATTCTACCACCACAAACAAATCAAAAACAAACAATAAAGAACAATGAATGGTCATTAATATTCTTTGATATAAAAAGACACATGCTAGTAAAATGGATAAGAAGACAGAATCCATCCTTCTGCATACAAGAAACACACCTCAACTCCAAAAAAACACTGTACCTCAGAGTAAATGGTTGGGAAAAGATTTTCCAATCAAATGGACACAAGAAACAAGCAGAGGTAGCAATCCTAATATCTAACAAATTAGACTTAAAACTAAAATCAATCAAAAGAGATGCAGGAAGTCACTTCCTACTCATCATGGGTGAAATCCATCAGGATGATGTCTCAATTCTGAGTATCTATGCTCCAAATACAAAGGCATCCACATTTTTAAAAGATAGATTACTAAAACTCATATCACACATAAAATCTCACACCCTTATAGTGGGAGATTTCAACACCCTGCTCTCATCACTAGACAGGAACACCAGACAGAAACTTAACAAAGACAGAAAGGAACTAACAGAAGTTATGGCCCAATTGGGATTAACAGATATCTATAAAATGTTGCATCCAACCACAAAAGATTATACCTTCTTCTCTGCGCCTCATGGAGAGTTCTCTAAAATCCACCACATTCTTGGCAACATAGAAAATAGCAAACATCAATGGGTACAAAAACTTAAAATAACCTCCTGTATCTTATCAGACCAGCATGTGTTACAGTTAGAATTCAACAACAAAACAAATTGCAGAAAACCTGCAAACTCATGGAAATTGAATAATGCCCAATTGCACCATTCCTGGGTAGAGAAAGAAATAAAAAAAAGACTTCCTGGAATTCAATGAGAATGTGAGCATAGCATACTCAAACTTATGGGACACTTTGAAAGCAGTGCTAAGAGGAAATTTCATAGCACTAAGTGCCCACATGAAGAAACTGGAGAATAGTCACACTAGAGAATTAACAGTGCAACTGAATGCTTTAGAACACATGGAAGCAATCTCATCCCGGAGGAGTAGACACCAGGAAATAATCAAACCAAGGGCTGAAATCAATAACGTAGAAACTAGGTAAACATAACAAAGACTCAATGAAACAAAGAGTTGGTTCTTTGAGAAAGTCAACAAGATAGACAAACCTTTATCCAAACTAACCAAAAGGCAGAGAGAGATCACACTAATTAACAAAATCAGAAATGAAAGGGGGGGGGGACATAACAACTGACACTGAGGAAATCCAGAGAATCATCAGGTCATACTTTGAAAAACTGTATTCCACAAAATTAGAAATTCTAAAGGAAATGGACAATTTTCTGAATAGATATCACTACCAAAATAAAATCAAGAACAGATAAGCAATTTAAATAGACCTATAACCCCTAATGGAATAGAAACAGTCATCAATAGTCTCCCAGCCAAAAAAAGCCCAGGCCCAGATGGCTTCAGTACAGAATTCTACCAGAAATATAAGGAGCAGCTAATACCAATTCTCCTCAAAGTATTCCATTCAATAGAAGCAGAAGGCTCATTGCCAAGCTCTTTTTAAGAGGCTTCAATAACCTTGGTACGCAAGCCACACAAAGACATAACTAAGAAAATGTATACAGACCAATATCCCTCATGAACATCAATACAAAAATACTCAATAAAATACTGGCAAATCGAATCCAAGAACACATTAGAGAAATCATCCACCATGATCAAGTAATCTTCATCCCAGGGATATAAGGATGGTTCAACATATGAAAATCTATCAATGTAATCCACCGTATAAACAAAATGAAAAAGAAAAATCACATAATCATCTCACTAGATACTGAAAAAGCCTTTGACAAAATCTAGCAACTCTTCATGATAAAGGTTTTGGAGATATCAGGGATAACAGAAACATACCTAAACATAATAAAGGCAATATACAGTAATCCAAGAGCCAAAATCAAACTAAATGGAGAGAAACTCAATTTGATTCCCCTAAAATCAGGAACAAGTAAAGGCTGTCCACTCTCTCCATACCTCTTCATTATTGTCCTTGAAGTTCTAGCTTATGTCCAGTATTTACAAAGAACTCAGTCTATTTTCCAAAACAGCAAATAATCTAATTAAAATTGGGGTACAGAACTAAATAGAGAATTTTCAAGAGATGAATCTAAAATGGCTGAAAGAAACATAAGAAAGTGTTGAACATCCTTAGCCATCAGGGAAATGCAAATCAAAACAACTCTGAAATACCATCTTACTCCTGTCAGAATAGCTAAAATAAATAAAAAAAAAACACCAATGACAGTAGATGCTGGAGAGGATTAGAGAAAGGGGAACACTCCTGCACTGCTGGTGGGAGTGCCAACTCGTATAGCCACTTTGGAAATCAGTATGACGATTCCTCAGGAAAATGAGAATCAATCTACCAATGGATCCAGCAATTCCACTTTTAGGCATATACCCAAAAGAAGCACATTCATACAACAAAGAGATCTGTTCAACTATGTTCATAGCATTATTATTTGTAATAGCCAGAACCTGAAAGCAACCTAGATGCCCCTAACTGAAGAATGGATAGAGAAAATGTGGTACATTTGCATAATGGAGTACTACTCAGTGGAAAAATACAATGCAATCTTGAAATTCGCAGACAAATGGATGGAACTAGAAGAAAACATTCTGAGTGAGGTAACCCAGTCACAAAAGACAAACATGAAATGTACTCATATATGGACTTTAGACATAGAGCAAAGGATTACCAACCTACAGTCCATACAGCCAGAGAAGCTAGGAAACAAAGAGAGACATACATGGTCCCCCACAGAAAGGGAAAGGGACAAGATCTGGTGAGCAAATTGGGAGCATGGGGGAAGGGAGATGGAGCTAGGAGAATGAGTAGGGGAGAAGTGGAGGGGTGGGGAGGACATGAGGGAGCAGGAAGGTTGTGCTGGGGGAAGAATAGAGGAGAGCAAGAAAAGAGATATCATAATAGAGGGAGACATTCTAGGTTTAAAGAGAAATCAGGCACTTGGGAAAAGTCTGGAGATCTACAAGGATAACACCAGCTAACAATCTAAGCAACAGGAGAGGCTACCTTAAATGCCATCCCCTGATAATGAGATAGATGACTAACTTTTATGCCACCCTGTAGCCTTCATCCATCACCTGTTGGAAGTAGAAGCAGACAGCCACAACTAAACACTGAACTGAACTGGAATCCAATTGCAGAGAAGGAGGAGTGATGATCAAAGTGGTCTGGACCAGACCGGTGAAACCCACAGAAACAGCTGACCTGAACAAGGGAGAACTCTTGGTCCCCAGACTGATAGCTGGAAAACCAATATGGGACTCATCCAGACCCCCTGAATGTGGGTGTCAGTGAGGAGACCTCAGAAATCTATGGGGCCCATTGTAGTAGATTAGTACTTATCCCTAGCATAGGAATGGACTTTGAGAGCCCATTCCACATAGAGGGATACTCCCTGAGCCTAGACACACGTGGAGGGCCTAGGCCCTATCCCAAAGGATATGAGAGACTTGGAAGACCCCCTATGGAAGGCCTCACCCTCCCTGAGCAGCAGAAAGGGTATGGGATAGGTAGGGTGTTAGTTGAGGGGGCAGGGACAGAGGGGAGGGAGTGTCATGTAAAATAACCTTGTTTCTAATTAAAATAAAAAATGGTGAAAAATTTATTTTGATCCAATGGAGAGAAGACTAGTATAAGAGAAGCAGTAACATTATTATGTGCTACAAATCCTAATCTCAATAACAAAACAGTCTGTGACAATGGGTTTGTCTGACAATGGGTTAGTTACTTATAGAAGGGAGAGGGAAGAGGGAGAGAGTGGATGGCTGGGTATATTAGTGTATCATATTTAAATCCTGTGTCTAGTAGAGAGAGGAGAGATACAGTAGGACAGAGGCATATTTGGAGAGAGGCAGAGGAGAGAAAGTCATATGAATTCATCATCTTTAAACACTGGGCCATTAATTTCTCCTTTTAAGCATACAGATGCATACAAACCCCCAGTTATAAGCAATTGTATGGAAGTGTTTCACATGCAAAAATATGCTTTTGTTTATAATTTAATGGCTAAAAATGGAAATCACCTTCCCCAAGTCTGTCTGTCCTTTTGTTCACCTGAACATCATTGGGAAAAACATAATTGAACAATGTCAATTGTTCAATTGGCTGGCTGGTTAATTCTCTGTCAATTAGGGCGAGTGAAATAGAAAATGTAAAGATTACCATTGCTTCTGTGTGAAACTGGAAAGGCTCTCTTTTTTATATAACATTAGAATTTGAATGAGTGGATTGATTATTTCTGAAAAGTGGTTGGGCATCCTTCAATCCCTATAGGGCCTGAAAAAATATGTGAGATGGAAAAGTCATGTCTTTCCCCACAACTTGATCCAAGGCATCATGCTTCATCTGCCCTTGGGCTGGGATTTGCATCATTGCCTCCCCTGACAGTCTGGCATTCAGGGTCAGACTGGGAATACAGTAGCAGCTCTCCTGAGTCTCCAAATTTAGTCAGTTGGTCTACAGATAATCTGCCTCAAAAGTCACTCGAGAAAACTAAAAATAAACCTTTTTATATCTAAGCAGTATATACACAAACAAAGATCTTTCTCAGTGTCTCTCCCTCCTATTAACACATTTCTCTGGAGAAAACTGATTAATATTACCACACTTGAAATGTATACTTCTGGTATGCAAATGTATGAAAATGCTGAATTTGATCAATGTTAGTGTTCCTGTATTAGAGTTGCTCCTGCTTTTGTCTGTTTACTATTAACTCCTCAATTATAACTTGTTAAGACATTTACATTTGGGCTAATAAATATTTGTGTTATTAAAAATCCTAAAGGAAAATATAAAATGGATAGCTATTTAGTTTCCTTTTTTAGCTTTGTTATTTAGCCTGCACAGGCACATACAATGCAGGCACTTTATCACAAACCTATCCAGAGCCCTCTTCCCACTTTTTATTTGAAACACAGACTCAATAATTTGCAGAAGCTGGCCTCCAACTTACCTTGTAGCCTAGTGTCCAATCTCCAAGGGGGCTGTATTTATAGGCTGGCACTACCAAACCTGGCTTAAAATGAAGGATACATTTTTGAATGTGATAATTGGGTCCATTGCTTATTGCAGACTACTCTGAAATCAACTAGATGATAAGATGCCACTGGAGAAAAAGCTTTGTGAATAATCAATATATGTATTTATGGTGATAAGAAATATCTGGCCTAGAGAGGGTTTTATGTCTCTTGAAATTTTGGAAGGGGAGACTTGACTTAAATGTCCTTTAAATCCCCAGTTCATAAATGACAAGCAAGAGTAGGATTGTATTTTTTTGTTGTTGTTCTTCAAGTGTCTTGAGACCTGTGTACACTTTCTAAGTAGCTGAGTGAAAGGTTTGTGCAGGATTATGGATGACTTCAGCACACTTTAATTAAATTTGTGTATAGATACTATTAACCATTACATGTGAAGCAGGCCAAGCTGTATGTGTGCTGGATGGAGTTCTCACGGGAAAATAGACCCATATTAATTAAGACAAAGAATTCAAAGAGTTACCTTGGTAAGCCCAATGTCAGTATATGATCAATTTAAATGAATTTTAACTATCAAAATTTTAAATTCACCAGATCTGTTTGATTGCTAAAGACATAATGTTAATCTGTGAGTTGGTGGAAGAATAGAGGAGAGAGAGCAGGATGAGAGATATCATATCAGAGGGAGCCACTATAGGTCCGAGAAGAGATCTGGAACCAGGGAGATCTCCAGAGACCTACAAGGATGACACGATCTGACAATCCAGGCAAAGGTGGAGAGGATAACCTAAAAGCCCTTCCCCTAAAATGAGATTGATGATTTCTCTTCATGCCATCCTAGAGCCCTCATCCAGTGGCTGATGGAAGCAGAGACAGACATCCACAGATATACACTGAGCTGAAATTGGAAATTTAGTTGAAGAGAGGGAGGAATGAAGAGTGAAGGGGTCTGTACCAGATTGGAGAAACCCACAGGAACAATTGGCCTGAACAAGGGAGAACATTGACCCCAGATGCTGTCGGGGAGGCCAGTACAAGACTGATTCAGACCCCTGAACATGGACGTCAATAAGAAGGCCTCTGCATTCCAGGGAGCCTCTGGTGGTGGATTGGTATTTTTCCCTGGTGCAAGAAGGGAATTTGAGAGCCCATCCCACTGGTGGGATGAACGGTTACACTCTGGCCCTGGACACATGGGGAAGGGCCAAGGACCAGCACAAGGAGATTTGGCTAACTTTGCATAGCCCCCATTGAGGGCCCTATCCTGCCTGGGGAGTGGTGGATGGGGTGGGAGGTAGGCTGGGGGTGGGGGAGGAGGGATGGGGTGAGGGGAGGGAGAGGGAGACGGAGAAGGGACTTACATGTGAAGCAAGCTTGTTCCCTAACTAGAACTAATAAAAAAAAAAAAAAAGAATATGGAGGGAAAGAACAACAGGATTGATACACAAACACTAAGCCAAAAACGTGTGACCAAAGGAAACTGTCATGATTCTCAGTGTCCATCATTTAAAAGGTTTTATTGGAATTCAAGATTTTCAGATATGACAAGTTTCAAAAGAAAGATTACATAATGGCAGAATCTAAAATCCCAATATTATATTTATATTTTAGATAATCAGGGAATATTTTAAGTGAGTTTTTTCTTAGAGTTTTCCATCTATTAGCTGTGTCTGTGACAAAAGTGGATAATTGATGTAAGCTACAGTGTCCCCAATAACCACATGGTCTGCAGGTTTTAGGCTTATGCTAAAGGAACAGTGGTTCCGGTTCTTAGCAGATCATCTGACAGATACACTAGATTCTGCAGGATTCTGGAATCCATAGGACTGCTTCTGGGACCAAGGAGAAGCAGGCCGAAACAGGTCACAGGGCCATGTCCAGAAATGTTCTCAGCTAGCAATCAGGCCTGTTATTAGTGAGAATGTTTGGAGAATTCTATTTAATGAAAACACAATTAAATCTTATTTTAAAATAAGGAAGCTATTGTAATAGACATTCTCAATACAGAACAAATAAACAGCTAAAAAATCCATTTTAAATGATCAAGATCATTAATCATTAGACAAATAATATATAATATATATATATATATATATATATATATATATCACCTCATACATGTAATGATGTTGCTATCAAAAAACAAAAATGATATCAGCATAGAGGTGGGAAAAGGAAAGTATTTTCTACTGTAAGAGGAAATGTAAATTTGTTTGTTTCTTATGAACAAAATATCACTAGTCTTCTTATATCTCAATAATAAGCATACCAAAATAAGCAAGGAATCTATAACCACACTTACAAATAAATAAATCACTTGGGATTCAATGTGGAGGTCCAATGGAGTCATAAGTGAATGTATATTATCTACAAGTGTTCATGTCAGGGGTCCCAGCTGATGCCTGGGTTGGGATCATAGGAATATCAAAGCCTTCTCTGGTCCAAGTATAGATGTTTACAAATGGGTGCCCTTTAGCTACAACCATTGTGCTTATAAAGTATTGGTCACAGCTTGTCTTCCTGGTTGGCTTCAACCCAAGACAACTGACTAAAAAAGACTCCTGTCATGATAAATCTTTCTGCCAAAAGCCGCCCAAGTTATATCGACAGTGAGCTGTCTCCACCAGCAGCCCTAGTTCTGCCCACCGAGTGGATGGACAAAATAATACACAGACTTATATTAGGTACAAATGCTGCTTGGCCAATGACTAGGATTCTCATCTGTTAGCTCAGTCTTAATTATCATAAATCTATATATTTTATAAGACTTATCTTATCGGACACTTTCCATTGGTGTCCCTCCTTGCTGGTGGATCACATTGTGCCGCTGGAGGAAAAGCAGAGGGGAAAAGGGGACACTTCCTGTTTCTTCTTGCTTAAATATGAGTCTCCTTGCTACGTCACTTCCTGCCTGGATCACCACTTCTCTACTACATTTCCCAGAATCCTCTTTGACTCCTAGTCCTGTCTAACTTGCTGTCTCATTGGCCAAACAGTACTTTATTCAATAATCAATAAGATGAACATACACAATACATTCCCCATAAGATCCCAACTAAGATTAGCTAACCAGCAGACTTTTCCTCATTAGTGTTTTATATGAGAAAGATGCTCAGTTTGGAAGCTGATTTTTTGTGCATTTCCATCAGAGAACATGGCTCAGTTTTTCTATATGTGTGTCCACCATTTTCTTCCTCCCGATCACCATAGTTAGCTCAATCACAAAGCTGTGCAGGTCAAAACAATTATATGCAAGCCAGGATTTGAAAGTGTCCTATAATAATAATTTTAAAACACTAAAAATGGTTTGAAATACAATAAGATAGTTTCAATATTTGGTGTATTGGATAATAATTTGTGGTTTTTTTAGGCTAAAATTAATTATAGCTACAAATAAGCTGTGCCACTCACTGTCCAGTGTATAACAGATTGCCATCATTTGATGTTAAAGTTGCAAGCCTTATTTCAAATTGAGTCAGTTCAAGGTCTGTATGTATGATAGTCGAACCATGAGACAAAGTTGACTTTGTCATTTTGTCTTATCAAAATTAGTTTTTGAGCCGGACTTGGTGGTGCATAGCCGGGTGTTGGTGGCACACGCTTTTAATCCCAGCACTCTCTAGGCAGAGGCAGGTGGATCTCTATGAGTTCGAGGCCAGCCTGGTCTCCAGAGTGAGTGCCAGGATAGGCTCCAAAGCTACACAGAGAAACCCTGTCTCGGGAAAAATGAAAAAAATATTATTTTATTATGCATAATAGAAACAGGTCTTTCACTTTAAAGAGCAAGTAATATCTCTGCTCATGGTTACACATTAGCTTATCATTACTTGTATATATTGAAGATGATCATTTGAATTTGTCATGACTGGTAATTTTCCCTACTGCTATTGTACATGTATTATTTTAAAAACTATTTTAATTTCCCCTAAAGCAAAGGCTTTGTGAAGCAAAGCTGGAACATGACCTACTCTTCATAAAGCCTCTCATCTTAGTACTGAAGCCTTGGTAGACTGCTTGGGGGAGGGGAGGTGAGTGCTGCTAGGAATGTGCAATGTGTAAAGAATTGATAGCAAGAGCAGGTGGCCCTCTCCATGAGTCTGCTGAAGTTAGGGAACATACATTTTTGTGATGCTAATTCCACCAATTGTGTGATTTTTTCCCTTAGTGCTTAACAATCCAAGTTGAAAAGCTTCATTTTGCTAACAAGGCATAAGGTAATCAAGAGTTAATTGTACTTATAAATAAAATGGTGTCTTCAGCCTTAATTTAGATACTCCTTATGTGAGTGCCATTTTGCTCTCCATTGCTTCTCCAATACTATTTCAACTCCTTAACTTTATCTGCAAGATGCACACTTTTCTCACCAAGAAATCAAGTTTCCTTCCTGACATCCTACTCTTAGCAGCAGTTATTTTGTTTCCCTTGATCCAGTCTGACATTAATGGAGACACTTATGTCTCAGTGATTCCAAGCTTCTTTGGCTTTTCTTATGTTATTTTTTCCTCTTCTAATTTCCACATCTTATCCTGATATCATATTTTATTTCACAAAATAAAAAGAAACCTTACCTCCCCTAAAAGACCAGTTACCTAAACTGATAGCCATAAAGCTGCTACAAGGGTGAAAGTTTCAATACAAAGCTATTTAAAAAGAACAAAAAATAAAACAAAAAACCTTATTTTATAGCTATTGGACAAAGGCTCAAACTGATTCTAGTATTTGTCTACTACATTACTGCTATAATCTATTTTAAATTAGTATAGCTGGAAGTACATGTTTACTGATGACACTTTTTAACTGTTAAAAATTAAGAGTGAGTTCAAGATAAATTATGACAATAGGAGCCAGCTGGTGTTCCTATCATACCAAGCTAACAAGTCATATAAAATAGATAAAATAATACATTATGCAATAGGAGATCTGAGAGAGAGAGAGAGAGTGAGAGAGAGAGAGAGAGAGAGAGAGAGAGAGAGAGAGAGAGAGAGAGAGAGGCAGAGACAGAAAGGCAGAGACAGATACAGGCAGAGGCAGAAAGACAGAACCAGAGAAAGACATATAAAAAGAGACAGAGAGACAAAGAGAAAAATTAAGAAAAATTAAGTCCCCAATTGTCCACAATGGTCTCCCAAGAAGAGTTTCTAGCTACTCAAATACTGTTTCATAATATTCTTTTCTGGGAAGAGAGCAGTGCTTTTGATTGAAGTAGGATCTTGTACATAATAGGCAATCTTTCTACCACTGAGCTATTTTACACACTAGATGATTTCTCAAGTTTTCATCAAAGTGAAAATCACGATGTCCAAGACACCTTCAGTTTGGAACACTAGAAGAACATACAGAGGAGGGAGGAAAGGAGAGAGGCAGGGAAGCAGGAAGGGAGGGAGGGAGGGAGGAGACAGTCTAAAGGCATAAAAAAGTTTTCAGTAGTGTATTCCATAAATTCATGATGAGCACATTTGTGTAAATTAATTATCTGAGGCAGAAAAATGTCTTTAGAAAGAGTTAGAGGCACGGCAATATATATCAAGATGTAAAGGGGCTTGTTGTCAAATATGGAAAACATAGTTTGATTCCTGGAATCCATGTAGTAGAAAGAAATGATGAACTCCCTCAAGTTGTCCCCTGACACACACACACACACACACACACACACACACACACACACACACACACACACACACACGAAAACAGACTTGGTAGAGATCATACATGTCAATTATCATTTATATTTGCTATTATCTGGAGTGAATAGAAAAATATCTCCCTAATGTCTGAAGTAGCATGCTCAGTAGGGTATTGCCTCAGTAATCCAAAAAAAAAAAAAAATTGCAGAAAATAATGCTTTAAAACTTTTATAATTAGATGATGAAAGAATTAATATCTTTTCAACTAACAATTTCATTCTAGATAGACGTTCATGGATATTTCAAGGGATAAAAGGTCCACATTCAATAAGGTAGATGTTATAGAATCTACCCATGAAAACTAAATGCTCATAGATAGTATGAAATGTAGTAGTAATCAAGATACAGATGGTTGGGGAGGTGAGTAGAATGAGTACTCTTTAGAGAAGCCAGGGATTCCCCTTGACCTTCTGTTTATGTAGAGACACAGAAGACCTCTTGAATCAGAAAGAATATGCACAGCAGACACAGAATCTATTGACAAATTGACCTTAATGCTGAACACAGTCACACATAGGAATCCCAGAGCTTAGGAGATGAAGGCAGACAGATCATTAATCAAAACTAGACTGTGTTATGTGAAAATCTGTCTCAAATACAAAACAAAGATATGGAAATTCCACCCCCCCCCCGAGAAAAAGAGATAAGAAAACATTTAACTTGGATGTCTTAGGCTAAGCAACCCGGGATAAATGTTTGCTATACAGATCACATATTTTGTTGTATTATATTTTTATAGTAGCCTTAAAAGATTAAGACAATTTCATAGAAACTGTCATCTTACTAAAATATCCATACATAAAATACAGAAAAATAGATCTATAATAGGTGAGATATGATGATTAAAACTGTATGTACTGGCTAGTTTTTATGTCAACTTTATATAAGCTAGAACAATTTTGAAAAAGGGAAATCTCAGCTGAGAAAATCCCTGCACCAAACTGGGCTGTGGGCCAGCCTGTGGTGTATTTTCTTGATTGATGATTGATGTGGGAGGTCCCAGCTCACTGAGGATTATAATACCCTTGACTGATGGTCCTGGGCACTATAGAAAAGCTGGCTGAAGTAGCCATGAGGTGCAAAGCATAAAAGTATTACTTATCCATGACCTCTCCATCAGCTCCTGCCTCCAGGTTCCTGCTTCAAGTTCCTGCCCTAATTTCCCTACATGATAAACTTAAAAACTGTAAGTGAAATAATCTCTTCCTTTCCCAAGTTTCTTTAGTCATAGTGTTTTATCACAGCAGTAGGAATACTGAAATAACATGAACATTATAATTATAAAAGTACTGTTTAATAGTTTTAGAATTAGGATAGGACTGCAGAAATTACCATAACTTTTTATACCACATTTTGTAAAAGGTAGAGGACGTCCTGTGTACATTAAAGAGATATGGAAAATGCAAGAGCAATTCAATTTGAAATTCCAGACATGGAAATATTTACTAGGAAGGATAAAACAATGGCTGAGTTTAACAGCATATAAGATGCTTAAGAGAGGATTTAAAACTCTTCAAGACACTGCAACATAAAACAGCCGAAGTACAACCAAGATAAAAGACTGAGAAATGTTCAGAGTGTATTGGTTCAAGATTATGAGAATAATTTATTTGCTTAAATCACCTCCCCATGAGTACAGACTGTACTTATGACTTGTTCTAAATGAATAGAATGAAAGCAGAAGTTATGGCCCATGACATCTAAGATTAGACCCACAAAGCATTATATTTTCATCCTTGCCACATACCCTTGATTATCTGAGCCATGATAAAGTACACCAGGACTAAGTTAGGTCTTCTTCTGAAGAGGAACTCATAAACTGCTGAAGCACCTCAGCAGTCAAGTGTCTAGCACACTATAGACCTGGATTCAACATGTAAAACCTAAGGAAACATTCATCAAGTCAGTTAAGAAGCCCAGCCTCGTGTGCAGATTCTTACTCTGATATCCTTGCCCATGAACAGCATAGGTCTTGACTTCCTAACTCTTGAGTCATGAGATCTGAGTTTCACACTGTCTCTTCTACTGCATATGATAATCTCAGGCTATCATGGAGATGTGCTCATTTGTCTTCTGTCTCTCAGATATGACTCTTTATAGCCCAAACATTATTGTCTCAATGAATGCATGTGCCAGACTATTTCACCATTTATATTCAGTTGTTTTATGTGTCCTATTTAATTGCATCTCAGAAGTGAAAGTCCTATCTCAAAGTAAAGAGGCCACAGGGGCAAAAACAAGCAAACAAAATCTAAGAAAATGAATAGGAAAGGAAAAGAAAGAAAATTAGAACAATAACCTCTTGTTACAAAAAATAAAATCACCAAACCAGTTTGGCATCACTGACAAATTTTTATTTTAATTAGAGAAAAAACTTTTTATATTTACAGTTTTTTTCCACGTTTCCTGAGAATTATCTGCAGAAACTGTGCTGTAGATGTATCTATTGTGGCTCATATATTGTGGCTGGGAATTTCCCTATTGTTTGATATCTTCATTTTGACCAATGTGGTTTTCTATAATGGTTTCCAGCTATTGTAAAAGGTAGCTTCTTTGATGGGGGTGAGAGCTACACATATCTCTGGGTATAACTTAGCATGTATTTAGCATGTATTTAGGAGTTATACTGTTTTAGGAAAGTAGCAGTAATCTATTCTCTAAGACTTGTGACATCACTAGCTATGGGTGATTATCAAAATCAGGCATGATTTTCTTCCTGTTGAGTAGGCTTTAGGATCAATTAGACTGCTGATGGTTACCTCCATGATATTAAGTACCATTATTGCATCTACAGGCATATGTTACCTTTCTGGTCACTGTTGGGTTCATTCACACCGCATCCAGGTTAAACTACTGATTGCTTTACTCCTTGGACTCTTGCATAGCACCAGTGCTACAGTGGAAGCTGATCCTGGAAAACAAATAGTCCTATTTTTGTTTGTTTGTTTGTTTTTTAACACTGATTCTATTAAAAAATATTTAAACAAAGAGAATTTATTCAGAGTTTACCTAAATTCTTCTACATATGCTTGTATTAAATTATATTTATATGGAATGTTAATTCATTACTTTTCAGAGAAAATCATCTAAATTACAAGACTTAATATTTAGCACATAGGGGATATACATTATACTCTGTTATCAGTTGAGAATCTAAAAACGTGATTTCTAAGTAAATTATAGAAATTGCCTCTCTGCAGCATTGACAAAAAGATTAACATAATGTAGAAATTAGATGTGAAATATTAATGTGATTACATGTGAAAGTCTTGTATTATATGTTAATAATTAGATGTGATATATTAATATAAATATAGGTATATTGAATTATGACAGACATGGCTTCCATATTTAAAATTATCATATTTTGTTATACTTAATAATTGAAATTATAATTTCTTTGATTCTTTGTGTCAGCCTAGAAATTAATTTTTAAATCATGCTAATTTGTTCTCTGCTCTAGTTTTTACTATCATATTATAAAATGATATTGAGTAGTTTATATTATTTAAATTATCTGTTATGTACTGGCTTGCTTCTTCTCTGAATAATATTATTTCTTCAAAGACTGGTTCTGTGTATTTATTTCTCAAAAGTCACAAACCCTGTTTCTTCATATATACTTTTAATATGTAAGGCAATATCACAGAGAACATATGAATGTTACTCTGCAAAATATATATTGAGTTCAAAGGATAGCATTAGACAAAATAAACCCAAATGAAATCTGATTTTAAAATAAGAAGTACACAGAAATAGACCCTTATATAAATAACACATGCAAATGTTTAATGAGTTTGTGAAATAAATGGTTAACATCACTAATCAGCAGAAAAACGCAAATGGAGACCAAAATGAAATGTCACCTCAGGCAAATGTAAATGGTGGTTATTGGCAGCAGTAGAGATCTAAGTGACCTCTATGCTGGAACAGAGGGAATCCTTGCACACTGCAGGTGGGAATGTACATTAATATAGAAAACACTACAATCACCAAAACATTAAGGCAAGAGGATTACCACATATATGTCCCACCAATCTTACTAGTGTGTATTTATCCATGGAAAGTGTTATCAGTGTGTCCAAGAGACATTTACACTCCAGAAAGTAATGTCATCATGAAACTTCATCATTTCTTTTGAAAATAATTTGTTACTAACTTACATTTTCTATTTAATATGTCAGATATTTAACAACTACCTGGCAGGAAGCAGGGTATACAATCTATCCTGATTTGCCTGGAGAAAATTGATATATATCTATAGTTTCTACAGATCCTATATCCTTAGTAATTTTTATACTAAAATATACCAAGTTTTAATTCTTCATACATAAATTACAAGTTGGATAATCAGTTTATTAAAATTAGACTTTCTACAGAAAGTAAAAGTATTTTTTCATGTAGTAAGAGAGCATTTCTACTCATATTTTTGTATTATTTTTATTCTTCTCTCATATACTACATCTCGATCACATTTTCCTCTCCCTCCACTTCTCTCAGTCCCTCTTCCACCTTCCTTCTCTCCCCGATTCCACTGATTTTTTTCAGTCCCTTTGTTATTTGTGCATAGGAGAGCTACTGATTTTTTGAGTGAATTTTGTATCCAGCCACAACATTAAAGGTATCTATCAGCTGTAGGAGTTCCCTGGTAGAATTTTTTTGGTGTTGCTTATGTATACTATCCTTTCATCTGCAAATAATGATACTTTAACTCCTTCCTTTTCACTTTGTATCAACTTGACCTCCTTTTGTTTTCTTCTTGCTCCAGCTAGAACTCAAATTACTATATAATATAGAGAGAGTAGACAGCCTTGTCTTTTCCTGATTTTAGTGGAACTGCTTTCTGTCCCCATTTAAGATGATGTTGGCTATAGGCTTGTTACAAATTGCCCAAATGTCTCTAGGAAGTTTATCAAGAAGTGGTGTTGAAATTTTGTCAAAGGAGTTTTTGGCATCTGATGAGATGATCATGTGTTGTTGTTTTTTTTCTTTCAGTTTGTTTGCATGGTGGATTACCTATTTACATATTGAACTATTACTACATTTCTGGGATGAAGGCTACTTGATCATAGGAGATGATCCTGTTGGTGGGTTCTTGAACCCGGGTTATGAGTATTTTATTGAATATTTTTGCATCTATGTTCATGAAGGTAATTGGTCTGAAATTCTCTTTGTTGACTATTTGTGTGGTTTGGGTATCAGGGCTACTGTGGTCTCATAAAATGTGCACTGTGTATTTTAAAGTAACTTGTTTGACCATTAGGGTCCAAATTCTGTGAAATTTAATGAAAGAGATTAAATTACTCTTTAGAGTGTTCAATGCAATGCTTTATGAGAATATCAACTGGATGATCTTACCATTAATTTTAAAACAATTTCATGAATAAAACCTAATTTTTTAAAGTATAAAAAACAAGGAGAGGGAGAGTCATCTGACACAAATGACCTGCTTGCCAGACCCAGATTGGCAGTGGCGGTGGGTTCCAAACACCGAAAACCCTGAGACAGCCCGGCCTCCATCCGCTGGCCTATGTAGGCCAAGAACAGATTCCAATTCCGGTTCGTCATTGCTGCTCAGAGTCATCTGAGGCAAGTGACCTGCATGCCAGACCCAGTTTGGTGGCAGTGGGTTACGAACACAAAACACTACCAGCCCAGGTAGGACAGGGACTGTTTCAGGCTCCTGCACATCATCACTGCTCAGAGTCATCTGACACAAGTGACCATATGGAGTTCAGCAGCCGGATCCCACACCCCGAGGCCCAGTGACAGCTCTGCCTCCAACTGCCGGCCGGGCGGGACCTGGCACGCCCAGACATTGCCTACACCCAGGTAACAGTGACACCTCCATCCACAAGAAGAGAACCGATATCAGAGTATTGGATCTGTTTGCATCTACCAGAAGGGAACTGTGGTCCCACACCCACCAGGAGAAAAAGAAACTCTTGCTACACCCACCAGAAGAAAGGATGAGAAGAGGACAAGGTAAAAGCACATCCAACAACAGAAAACTCAATATGACACCACCAGAGACTAGGAACCATACACCAGTAAGACCTCAACATCACGATGCAGATGAACCAGAAGAAAATGACCGTAAAAACATCTTCAGGAAAATGATTAAGGACCTCAAAGAGGACATGAGAAAATCCCTTAAAAAATGGAAGACAAAACAAACCAAAAAATACAAGAAACAGTTCAAGACCTAAAACTGAAATAGAGACAATAAAGAAAGCACAATCTGAGGCAATGCTGGAAATAGAAAAGATGGGTAAGCAATCAGGAACTACAGATGTAAGCATAACCAATAGAATACAAGAGATGGAAGAGAGAATCTCAGAAATTGAAGACACACTAGCAGAAATAGATTCATCAACCAAAGAAAATCTTAAGTCCAACAAATCCCTAACACAATATATCCAGGAAATATGGGATACTGTGAAAAGACCAAACCTAAGAATAATAGGTATAGAAGAAGATGAAGAAATCCACCTCAAAGGGACAGAAAACATATTCAACAAAATCATAGAAGAAAACATTCCCAACCAAAAGAAAGACATGCCAATGAAAATACAAGAAGCCTACAGAACACCAAATAGGACCAAAACAAAAAGGTCAACTCGCCACATAATAATCAAAAAACCAAGCATACACAACAAAGAGAAAATATTAAGAGCAGCAAAGGAAAAAGGTTAAGTAACCTATAAAGGCAAACCTATCAAAATCACCCCTGACTTTTCCTTGAAAACTCTGAAAGCCAGAAGGTCCTGGATCGATATTTTACCTACACTAAGAGACCATGGATGCCAGCCCAGACTACTATACCCAGCAAAGCTTTCAATCATTATAGATGGAGAAAACAAGATATTCCATGGTAAAACCAGATTCAAAAAATACATATCCACCAATCCAACCCTACAGAAAGTACTGGAAGGTAAACTGCAACCCAGGGAAGTTAACTACAACCAGAAAAACATAGGCAATAGATAATCCCAATTTTCCATCAGTCAAAAGAAAAAAGGGATAGAATCCCACACCTAATCTTTCCACCATCACCAAATCAAAAACAAACAAGAATGAACAATAATCAATGGTCATTAATATCCATCAACATTAATGGTCTTAATTCCCCTATAAAAAGACACAGATTAGCAGAATGGATAAGAAGACAGAATCCTTCCTTCTGCTGCATACAAGATACTCACCTCAACCTCAAAAACAGAGGGTACCTAAGAATTAAAGGTTGGGGAAAGATCTTCCAATCAAATGGACCCAAGAAACAAGCAGGGGCAGCAACCCTAATATCCAACAAATTGGACTTTAAACTAAAATAAGTCAAAAGAGTTGAAGAAGGTCATTTCCTACTCATCATAGGAGAAATCCATCAGGATGAAGTCTCAATTCTGAACATTTATGCCCCCAATACAAAGGCATCCACGTTTGTAAAAGAAACTTCACTAAAACTCAAATCACACATAAAACCGCACACACTTATAGTGGGAAATTTCAGCACCTGACTCTCACCAATGGACAGGAACACCAGACAGAAACTTAACAAAGAAACAAAAGAATTAATAGAAGATATGGTGCAATTGGACTTAACAGATATCTATAGAACATTTCACCCAAATACAAAATAATTTGCCTTCTTGTCAGCACCACATGGAACCTTCTCTAAAATCAACCACATATTTGGCAACATAGCAAAACTCAACAAGTACAAAACAATTGAAATAACCCCTTATGTCTTATCAGACCACCATGCTTTAAAATTAGAATTCAACAACAAGAACTACAGAAAACCTACATACTCATGGAAATTAAGTAACACCCAATTGCAGAATTTTGGGTCCAGGAAGAAATAAAAAAAGAAATTAAAGATTTCCTAGAATTCAATGAGAAAGCAGACACAACATATCCAAACCTATGGGATTTTCTGAAAGCAGTGCTAAGAGGAAAGTTCATAGCGCTAAATGTCCACATGAAGAAACAGGAGAATAATCACAGTAGACAATTAACAGCACAACTGAAAGCTTTAGAAAACAAAGAAGCCAATACACCCTGGAGGAGTAGACGCCAGGAAATAATCAAATTTCGGGCTGAAATCAATAAAATGGAAACTAGGAGAACAATACAAAGAATCAATATAGACAAACCTTTATCCAAGCTTACTAAACAACAAAGAGTGTACTTGCAAATTAATAAAATCAGGAATGAAAAGGGGGTCATAACAACAGACACAAAGGAAATCCAGAGAATCATCAGGTCATACTTTGAAAACCTATATTCCTCAAAATTTGAAATCTAAAGGAAATGGACAATTTTCTAGACAGATTTCACTTTCCAAAATTAAATCAAGAACAGTTAACCAACTTAAATAGACCTATAAACTCTAATGAAATGGAAGCAGTCATTAGAAGTCTCCCAACCAAAAAAAAAAAGCCCAGGGCCAGATGGCTTCAGTGCAGAATTTTACCAGAAATTCAAAGTACAGCTAATACCAATTCTCCTCAAAGTATTCCACACAATGGAAGCAGAAGGGTCATTACCAAACTCTTTTTATGAGGCCACAATAACCTTGATACCCAAGCCACACAAAGACACAACTAAGAAAGAGAACTACAGACCAATATCCCTCATGAACATTAATGCAAAAATTCTCAATAAAATATTGGCAAATAGAATCCAAGAACACATCAGAGAAATCATCCATCCCAATCAAGTAGGCTTCATCGCAGGGATGCAAGGATGGTTCAACATACAAAAATCCATCAATGTAATTCACCATATAAACAGACTGAGGAAAAAAATCACATGATCATCTCATTAGATGCCGAAAAAGCCTTTGACAAAATCCAACATCCCTTCATGATAAAGGTCCTGGAGAAATCAGGGATAACAGGAACATAGCTCAACATAATAAAAGCAATATACAGCAAGCCGACAGCCAACATCAAATTAAATGGAGAGAAACTCAATGCATTTCCTCTAAAATCAGGTACTAGGCAAGGCTGTCCACTCTCTCCATACCTCTTCAATATTGTCCTTGAAGTTCTAGCTAGAGCAATAAGACAACAAAAGGAGATCAAGGGAATACAAATCGGAAAGGAAGAAGTCAAACTCTCACTATTTGCAGATAATATGATAGTCTACATAAGTGACCTGAAAAACTCAACCAGGGAACTCCTACAGCTGACAAACACCGTCAGCAAAGTGGCAGGATACAAGATTAACTCAAAAAAATCTGTATCTATATGTTTTACATATAGATAATATTTATAATTCTTATAAATATTAATTGGAATTAGTTTTCAATTGTAGTTTTGTAAGGACCAAGGATTTAATTCTATTTCTTTTCCAAATCCAGTCTACTAGATATAAAAATGAGAAGTATGGTTGGCCACTTTTTTGGTTTTTGAGACAGGGTTTCTCAGTGTAGCTTTGGAGGCTATCCTGGCAGTCTCTCTGGAGACCAGGCTGCCCTGGAATACACAGAGATCTACCTACCTCTTCATCCCGAGTGAGTGCTGGGATTACAGGTGTGCACCACCAAAGCCTTGCTGTTTGACCTCTTTTAAATAACAAAAATGTAAATTAAGTTTTTTCAAGGCATGCTATGCTTATACTGTGTTTTAGATTTGAAATATATCCAAAAGAATTTAACAGCTCCACAAAATAAGAAACTTTCAATTAGAAGGAAATGAGGAAGGTGAATGTATAATTATATAATAGAGGCTTTATTATTGGGCATCTAGACAGATAGCTCCACATTTAAGATCATGAACTGCTCTAGCAGACGATTTGGATTCCATTTTGAATACTTACATGGTGGGTAACAATTATGCCTATACTCTAATTCCAGGGGATTTGGAATCTCTTCTGCTTCCTCAAGAAGTTTCATGCATGAGAATACTACACACACACACACACACACACACACACCTTTAAATGTAAAAATGTCTTTATTAAAGAATAAATTAGTCATAAGAAACTATGAATAAACCACACTTACGGAATGATACCCTGCTAAATAGTAAAATGTATTGATTTATATGAGAAGGAATTCATGCTGTTAACATGAAACTTTTCACTGACAGCACAATACAATGTTATGAAAAGTCCCACTTAAGGCTTGTGAAATAGAAGCTCCGACAGTGCATCAGGTAACCATAATTAGTGTTTTCTTTGTGAGATATTTTTTTTTCAAGAAAAGATGTTGACGGTGACTCTACTATATATTTAGAGTTAACACTACTAAATTATAGTAGGATAATTAGAATACTAGCAACAGACAAAATGGGAACTATGTTAACAAAAGTAAATAATGAAATCTCAAACTTTTTAGCAAAGAAAAATGTGATTGAAAAATAGTAAGAAACTGTTTATGAGTAGAATAGTAAAAACAGATTTTATAGGTATCCAGTTGCTAAAAACTGATGTATAATATTAAAATATGGGCCAGCAAGATGGTTAATAGGGCAGGACTATTACCCTATGCCTGAGGACCTAGTCTATTCCTCAAACCTGAGTGGTAAAAGGAGAAAAGTGAATCTTATGAGTTGTTCTCTGACCACCACTCATGCCTCCAGACTGGCATACTCAGGATCACACACAAACACTGAACACACATCACAAATAAATGTTAAAATACTAAAACAAACTAATTAGTTGAATGGGATATTGAGGGATTATATTAATATATTTTATGTCTTTAATAAAACTAACCACAGCTTGTGACTTTAAGATGAATCTATCAGTTTTAGCACTTTGAAATATTCATTGCACAGAAACGCTAGTATTAAATTAATCAGACAGAAAGTATTGTTTAAGATTGCCTTCTAAGGCATAAACTACCAAGAAGTGATATCAGAAGACATATTCAAAAGTTATATAAGTAAAATACTGAAATCACTATATAATATTAAGGAAATCCAAGAGAAACAAAGGTTTACCTTGTTCCCAAATAGGAACTCTTATTTTTCAGTTGAAAATATAAGAATGTACATCCTGAGCCTGAACTATCATATATCATTCCAAAGATGCTGTTGGTAAAATCTGAGTAAAATGCATGTTTTATCTTTAAAAAGTCCATATATAAGACAACCATGGAACTTTCTAACTTTTGACAGAAGGATATGATGGGAAGATGGGGTATTACACTTGCTTCTTCCATTGTTCCTTCCTTTCTTATTTCTAATTTTCTTTCTTTTTGTGGTACTGCATACAGATCTGGGAAGGGAAAGGGACCTGTGAGAGGAGATGGGGACCATAGAAAAGCAAAAGTAATAAGCTATGGATATTAGCACATCACCTTATGTACATGCATGTAAAATGATATGAGGAGGCCTATTATTTTGTATAATTACCAAATGCTAGCAAAAGTTGGAAATATATAAGCTCTTACACATTAAGTACATTATCAAATTATTGTATAATGGCACCATGCTACTATGGGGAGAGCAAATGTTCATTGGTCCAAAGAGAAAATCTAGACTGAATGCTCCTTTCTTTGCATGATAAAGTTGACATCTGTGATGGATAATCTTGACTGTAAACTTGACAAAATTTGGAACCAACTAAAACCCAAGTTGCTGGATAATCCTGTTGGTATTTTCTTAATTGGATGATTTGAAGACCCACTCTAAATATGGCCCACATAGCTGTTGGCAGCCCACAATAGATATGGAAGAAGGATGATTCATTTTTTGCCTTCTTGTCCTCATTCTCACTTGTAAATTCATCTATCCTGTTGGTGCAACTGGTATTAAACCTACCTTCCTCAGTAGACTAAAGAGCAACCACTCTCCAAGAACCCTTCAAAATTCCAAAACAAAATTGGGACTGCTTAGTCATCTAGCCTTGTGGACTGAACAACTACCAGACTTCCAGCTTTTCTGTCATTACTGTCATGAGACACTGATTGTTGGACTACTCAGACTACATTTTGTAATTTTGTTTACTAAGCACCATATATATGAAGAAAAAGTGTGTGTGTGTGTGTGTGTGTGTGTGTGTGTGTGTGTGTGTGTGTGTGTGTGTGTGTATTCATTTTATATTTTTGGTTCCTTTCAGAACCATGACTAGTACATACTCTCAATTCAATGTGGGAATTCATTTAACTTCTCTTATCCCTGACCTTTCACATTTTATATTCAACTCCAGGTAAAGTATACATAAAATTCCAAAAGTATTAGGGGGAATATTAATATGATCATAAAATTGAAAAAGTTTGATTCTCCTGAGAACTTAGAAACTGAACTGGCAAGAATTCTGCAGTTCTAATAATAATAAAAATGTTTAAATGTATGACTATTAAAGCCTCATAGAGGACTAAGCATTAAGGTGACCAGCTGAATTCATAAGAATTCTGAAAGAAAGTAATGAAACACAATGTTTTTCCTCTGAGTTGTACCAAAGTAAGACATGGCAATCATAAATATTTCGCTGTAGGAAATCGGCAGGGAAACAGTAATTAATAAATGTTACTAATGTGACAGATACAATAAGGAAACAGCTGAATGCCTGGGATATTGGAGAGCATTCACAGAGGCTATGGCATTTTTAAAGGTCAGGATTCAGTGTAGGGAACAGAAATCTTTGTGACGTGTTTAAATAAGAAGAGGCTTTGATTTCTATTTGCTTAATTCACCTGCTAAATCTTTAGATGACCTGAAGAAACACATGGCGGTTTTAGGAATGCCTGTCAAATCCACACTATGCATATGAGTAATCAAGAAGTGATATAGACAAGAATCATTTCTGACCTGGAATGTAGCCATGTGTGAAGACCTATGCTTGATTCCTGGCATCCATGGCAAAACCAGCTGTGTAGTCAGCATCTGTAATTGCAATTTGGGCAGTCAGGGAAAGCCTATCCCTGGGGCTCCATGGCTAGCCATCTTAGCCTAATAAGTGAGCCCCAGACCAGTGGGTTAGGAAAGTTTGTCTCAAAAATAATAAGACAATGGCACCTGAGGAATAATTTTCTTGGTTGACCTTTTGCCTCTACAGGCAAACACAAACATGCATGCATGTAACCATCCCAACACAGACACACCACACCCACATGCACACCCCCCCCATACACACACATACACACATACACAGGCACTCACGCATGCACGCACACACGCACGCACCCACACACCAAAGCAAATACTCCAGAAGTAAGAAATCTTCCTGGCTAGTTGAGGAGTTTCAGTAATAGCTGTGACAGAGAGAGTACAACCTCTATCATCAGAGGATAAACAGAAACTGCCCATTGCCTCAGCCTATACCAGTAGCTGGAAGTATCCCTGTCTTGCAGATATAAGCTAAACTCCTATTCCTCTGCAACCCTGGAAGACAATAACTTCATGATAACCATTGGAAGGTTTTCCTTAGAAAAGTAACACATCCCTGAATTTTGAACAGGAAGAAGCCATGGAAGCAAAATTTCTATACTCTGGTATTGAAACTTAGAATATTTCTGTTATATTCTAAAATCCTCTAATCAGATGCTCAGGATACAAACAACCAAGAAAATTATGTTTTAACTTTTGAGTCTCTGTAGAGGAAGCTTTATCAGTTGAAGAATCTGTGAACATATTTGTGGGAGATATGAGGTGGGAAGGATATCATAGAGGAAAGAAACAATACTTAAAACACCCTCAAAAAATCCAGAAAACAAATAATAATCTGAGGGTTTCAGGTTTTTTTTTTCAAAATGTGAGAAGTTTGGGTAGATGGCAGTGGTGGATGCAAGAGGAACATTTTTGAGTACCACTTTACAGTAACTAGTTTTACTGTAAGAGATGTTGGGGAGCCAAAGAAAGTCTTTTAACAGTAGACAAATTATTCATCTCTAAATACTAAATTAAAAATCAAACAAACATTAGTAGAGGTTAATAGGCTTTCTATTGAACCTGAATGTATTCATGCATATGTTAGCCTCCCCGCATGACATCAGAGCTCCTCTAATATAGAATGAAGAGTACTTTTTTTCTGTTGTGAGATTATGTCTTATTTTTTAAATTTATTTATTTAATTTAGAAACAATCTTATTTTACATATCAATCCAAGTTCCCTGTCTCTCTCATCCTCCCATGCACCCATTCCACCACCCACCCACTCCCAAGTATGGTGAGCCCTTCCATGGGGGTCATCAAAGTCTGTCACATCATTTTGCCTGATTTATTAGTCCATTATTACCAAAGTGAGACAAATGGAAAAACAACAACAACAAATATGTTATGCCTTTCCTCCTATGCTGAATCTGGGAAGAAAATGTGAGAGTAGAAAGGCAAAATTTATTTGAGAAGAGTAAAGGGACCAATGAAAGAGAACATACAAAGAGGAAGGGAGAACAATAGGATGACATCACCAAAGGACATCTTATGCAAGAACAAGGCACCAAGAAGCCTATCACCATGCACACAGACGTTTTCAGAAAGCTTATTGTGTCCTGACTTACTTGACAGTCTGTGAGTGAACATCATATGGTCTGCATTATATAAACTAAAGAAAGAAAAGTCATGAACAAGAATTACTTTCTCAAGGACATTCTCATGGACTTTACAAAATGCTTAGACTTTATAAACATGAGCAATTTGAATCTTCACTTTGATAATATAACATAGAGTATTTTTAAAATTACTAGATGAGAGAAGTGTGTTTTCCTGGAGAATTGATGGTATTGAAATTTTCTAGTGCAGATTTGTGGAATGCCGATCTAAGTCACCGAATTTATAAATGAATTTAGGATCTTCAGGAAATAAAGTGTGTAACAATGTGAGTTAAGTCATCATTTAGGTTATCTTTAGTTATTTTCATTCACTTTTAATGGACTTTACTTCAGCTCTTGTGAACCTAGATCGAGCTTAATTTAACTCGGCAGCTGGAAGGGAGAGATAGCATGAACAATTCAATTTATAGATTATTTTTGAAACATCCTTTATCCATTTACTTAACATTTTTCCCATACCAAAATAAAGTCACCCTTCTAAGTAATTGCAACAATTTGTAAACCTGGCAATATCTACTCTTTCTTTGTATGATTATCTACTTGGAATTGGTGGTAAGGAATGAAGAGCTGAGTGCTCTAAATATAAATGGCTAAAGACTTAATGTCTGGAAATATAAAACAAATATTTTGAAAGCACCAAGACAGAATGTCATCCTGAAATTTAAAAACATTATGGATACTGCTTTAAACAAATATATAGAAGGATGCAAAGAATTTATTTTTAATAAAGGTCCAAATGGGGTAATACTTTAGTGGATAGGTTTCAACTTTATACTAATAAGGACATTTCTATTTAAGGTTTGGAATAGATTAGAGGGGCTACCCCAATCATAATTAACTTTTAGTAGAAAAAATCCCCAGAGGCTTTTTAAAAAGCAGTTTGTGAGGACACAGGTTCTCTCCCCTTCTCCACTATTCATCCTCCCTACTAGATGGATTAAGGATTTGGGGCACATAGACAAATATTTAAACACTGACCTTCACTAGCTCCAAGTTAATTTGTTTTGCTAATTGGTTTTAACCAAAGGAAAGAATACATTTTTCCCTTTTTTATGACTAGGAGGTGTTTTCAGCTTATAGCAAGGCACGTACAACTGACAAAGAAGTTAACAAATTGATTTATACCACATTAAGAAGCTCTGTTCAGCAAAGGAAGAAGTTACAGCATACAAATAGACGTCAAGATGGGGGAGAGTCAAAGCTCTTAACAAAGAAAGATATATTGGCATATAATTTAAACAGACATTTCTCAAATCAGTGACCAGAACATATGTCAAAAGTGCTCACCCTCACTGGGCGTTGGTGGTACATACCTTTAATCCCAGAACTCAGGAGGCAGAGGCAGGCGGATCTCTGTGAATTCCAGGCCAGCCTGGTCTACAAAGCTGCACAGAGAAACCCTGTCTCAAAAAAAAAAAAATAAGCAAACAAAAGAAAAGTGCTCACCCTTTTAACCCATCATAAAAATGCAAATAAAACATCCAGATTCCAACTCAGAATGGTGATAAATAATTTACTGGTAAGGACACGGAAAGACAAAAAACGTTTGTGCCGTATTGGTAGGAATTAAATTGTTCCAAGCAGTATACAAAATATGAAGGAAGCAGCCCTCCCCCTAAAACATGATCCTGAACTCCACATGGTTGACATGTGCAGAATACAGAAAGAAATAATATGAACACAGAATAGAGATATCTCCACCTGAGATTATTGAAAAATTAAATTATACAAATACAGAATACATGTAAATGAATTGATGTTGGTTTATATATATGCACAATATTTTGCTCAGTCAAAAAGAAGAACAAAATCATGTTACTCACATGGAAATGAATGGAACTGACAATGATCCTGTTAAATGAAATTACCAGGTACAAGAAAAAAAGATAATATACTTATATTTAACTTTCATGTGTGAAAACAAACAAAATACTAAAGTGGAAAAAATATAGGAGAAGGGAGAGCAAAAATAGGTGGTTATAGAAGGTGTAAGTACACATGAGATTCTCACTTCAAAACTCATTAATATGTACAATATGACTGAATAATCTGAATAATCATAAGGGAAAATATAAGAAGAAAAAGGAAGAGGAGGAGGAGGAAGAAGAAAAGGAGGTGAAAGGAGAAGATGAATAAACAGATTTTAGGGCTACCTCCCATCTGAGGATGCAGGGCAATAGGAGCACCATGTTCTCTGGTAATTACATTTCAAAGACTTGGATCCTTAGGTAATGAGAAAGACATACTAGTTCCTAGACACACCCAGTGTGTCAAAAACTAACTGGTGGATCCATATAATTCTAAAGATTTAAAGACAAAGTGGAAGGGTTTTTGTTTTGTTTTGTTTTGTTTTGTTTTTCTGGCTTTTCAAGACAAGGTTTCTCTGTGTAGCTCAGGCTGTCCTGGAACTCATTCTGTAGACCTTGGTGGCCTTGAACCCACAGAGATCTGCCTGCCTCTGCCTCTGAGTGCAGGAACTAAAAGTGTCTGTCACTACCATGCAGCAGTAAAAGGGTTTGTGTCAGTTACCTAAGGTAAGGAATAAAACTAAGTCAATTGGAGAGAAGTCCATTTTGGAAACAAAATACAACTAGAGAGGTTGGGATTAATTTTCTGCATGTTTTCACAATATTATGCTTGAAAAATATCCATGAGCAGGAGAATATACCTTCTCATGAACTGAATTACAAGTCTATTGTCTTATTTTTTAATATGATCTACTGATTAAAAACAATTCAAAAAGTATACATTAACATGATCCTCTTCTGAAATCATCTTTGTTTTTACTGTTTTTTGTTCTTGTTTGTTTTGTTTTTACAGGATTCTTTTTGGACTTCTCGGTTGCAGCTATGAATGAGCTTAGATGGACATCTCATGGTGTATTTTTACTCATGTTTTGCTACTGTAGTCTTTGTCTCTTTGGCTGGACTTCACAGCACATTGTAAACTGTCCATTGTCAATTACATGCTCATAATATTGTCCCCTGAGATTTTAGTCTAGAGAAGTGTTCTTTATAATAAAGAATTCAGAATATTGTTTTTTTCTGAAGTTACATTTTTGACAAAATAAACTTTGAGGGTCTTTTTTTTTCTGCAAAGATAGTTTAGAAAGCTAAGAAGTTCTTTTTGCATGTGTTGTTTCATGTGCTAGCAGTGATAAGTGATAGAAAAACAGCTTATTTTCATATTTGTTAGTGCTTCTTACTAGGACCCAGTTAGAAATATATGATAGAGTAGATAGAATTCTGACAGCACCGTACAGCATTGCTCTCCTCTCTTCCATCTTGAGGATTTGTAAGTGTTTTGGGCTTGACATATCTGCCTTGTGGTCTTTTGGGAAAAGCCCTTTTAGTCACACTAGATTCTCTACACGCAGACGTCTGACTGAATACCACATTCATTTTCTTGACCATCCTTAGATATTGCTGGTTACCAATCTAAGGTTTTAGGTGGAATCTGCAATCATCAAATTTTGGAAACAGAGCTTATTTCACTATTTTCTTTCTCTTAAATCCCATTAATTTGGGTGAGACAAATAATACTTGCTAAAAATATTCTCATTCTATATAACAATGCAGGTTCTGTTTTACATAAACAAAATGTTGCATTCCATTTTCAGATAAAAACTGAATCTACATACTGATATTGCATTCAATGGGCTCTCTCCTCACTTTACATGCAAGAACCCTTTAAAGAACTTGTTGCCAAATCTCTATAAAAAGCCTAAGCTTATTTGATTTTTCCTAATAGAGCTTTATGTTTATTTTTGGCACAAATGTAAGGTAGGATGGGAAGATTGAAATCCCAAAACTACATTTTCAGTTTGGATGGCCTTTCTTAGTGATGTTGGGCCATCTCCTGACTTGCCATGAGCCTGTTTCCTCATCTACAAAATACAGTGTTTAATGACTTATTTGAAGGGTTGTTATAAGAATAAAATCACATAATAATTAAATACCAACTTGATAGTTTGTGGAAGACATTGTGACAATTTTCAGAGTGGATTTCATTCCCCCATTATTCTCTTACACAACAGTGGGCTATCTGCAAGTTAGAGTCAGGCAAAGTAAACTTAAGCTGTCATAAAATTCAGATTAAAAAGACTTTATCAAGTTTTTATTCCTCTTTCTTATTCAGCCCCTATCATACTCAGATTTTTTTAATGAAATACTCATTGTGGTTCTGTCATCTCAGTAGAGTTTCATCTTCTTGCTTCCTGTCTCCTGTATGATGACATTCTCAGTAGCCACTCATATGTCAGCCTTACCTCTATTTTTGAAGTGTTTTGTAAGACGCTTAGCCCAAATACTTACTCAGTTAAGTACTTTTGTCTTCTACTTTTAAATGTAACTTTCTAGATTTGCATAGATTTCTTTCCATTATATATTTTAAGACAACAACTATGTGCCTGCATTTATCAACCTATTTTACACAGAATAATTTTTATATGTACAGTGAAAACATTTTGCTTTCCCCATTTTAGCTCTTAATTGTCAATATTTCTAAATCCATATACACATAAATCTAATTCCTTTCTGTATCCTCAGGTGTCTTCTTGAATATATTGCTTTGTTACAAGGGACAACAAGATAAATGGTATTCTATTATTATGCATGGCATAAC
This sequence comes from Cricetulus griseus, assembly GCF_003668045.3. Lineage (NCBI taxonomy): Eukaryota > Metazoa > Chordata > Mammalia > Rodentia > Cricetidae > Cricetulus > Cricetulus griseus. The sequence goes on along the minus strand of NC_048595.1, from coordinate 186,671,701 downwards.
TGCACAGCACCATTGGGCCCTATTCACCTGATTTCTAACATGAGTTTTATGACTTCCACACAAAGAGGAAGGGGATTTACATATTCAGGATAAGCCATTTATCCCAACCACCTTAGTTCTCTATTCTTTAAGTAGAAAACAAGCTTTTCCGCACACAGCATTATCAACCATTTGTCTCAGGGGCAAAGAAAGCACCAAGGAGATTATGCTGGCAAGATTTTCACTTCAGTAAGTAATAACACTCTTAGGGGGAAAACTCTAAAATGTTTTCAAATATGCCAGATGCATATTAGAACAGTTAGGAGAGCTCATAAACACCAACTCTCTGAAGCCCAATTATAGTTCAGTTCAGTCAAACTACCAATCTCTCCTTGAAAGCAGGGGCTCAGATTGAGAACATGTAGATACCAAGAATTCTGGATTCCACTCTTGATCTTCCTGAAGATGTGGGGATGGAGAAATTCATTTCTGTGAGCAGTGTAATTACTGTGTACTGTAGAAAGACCCTTCTTGATATAAAGACGTGAGAATTTGATGTCTTTCATTAACTGAACAGAAAAACAATGAAAAGGAAAGAAAGTATGCTTTAATTTTCCCCAGAAAAAAGCCACCAATACAAAAGTCAGAGACAAGAAGAGCAGCTTAGCAGTCAGAGAACAACCTCCAAAGACGTGGTCCTCAACCTTCTTAATACTTTACCATTTAATACAGTTTCTCATGTTGTGCTGACTGCCAACCATAAAATTATCTTCACTGTTACTTCATAACTGTAATTTTGATACTGATATGAATCATAATGTAAATACCTGTGTTTTCTGATGGTCTTAGGTGACCCCTGTAAAAGGGTTGGTTGACTCCCAAATGGATCATGACCCACAGGTTAAGAAACCTCCCTCAAAAGGACTAAGGAATGTGACCTTTTGGCTAGTGAGAGAGTTGGTGCTTGAAAATGTATTGCAAAAGTATGAGTTCTGTAATGGGAACAAATGACAGCCTTAGTTTCTCTTTTTTTTAAAATAATAAAATAAAATATAATGCCGGGCAGTGGTGGTGCACACCTGTAATCCTAGCACTTGGGAGACTGAGACATGTAAATTCTTTCAAAATGGAATACTTTACCTTTCATTTTCACATCCTGTTGTTTCAGATCCCTGGAAATATTTAGTCTTATAATACCCTATTGTTTCAATGTTCTTTTCAAATCCTATGCCTTTAAAAATTTCCCTTCAAGATGGAAGGTTTTAATCTTGAAGGAAACAGTTGTATGATAGAAGCCCCACTTCATCATGGATAGATACCTCTTGGAAGCTGCTTTATGGAGTCCCCTTTCCAATTGAATGAAAACATTTGCTATTCAGTATTTAATCTCCTAAAAGCACTTGAAACTGGGGAAGATAATAAGAGCAGGAATCCAGGTAAGGGACTATTGAGTTCACATAGGAAATACCCATATCCCCATGACCATTCTCACAGACTTGACTAGCACTCTATTGCCTATAGTTGCTATGACTACTGAGGTATCTTATGATGCCCAAAGAGAAAAGACCATGAAATATTAATGAATTGATTTTTATATTCAAGTGCTTATGTCATTTTAATGCATTGAATTTTATAAAATAACACTTATTATGATATGGCACTGAAATGATTACTGTACTTATAATCATTTCTAAATACAAGTTTTATACCTTTAAATTTTAATCTTAACATACTTTTTTCTATGTTTGCATAATGATTTACTAATATTTTTAATATTTTAAAAACAGCTTCTGTCCCCCAGCCTGACCCATACAGAGTGAGAAGACTACCAGGAGAGGCAAGACCATCCAGAGCTGCAGACATTGAGACCACACCTGCACACACTGGAAGAAAACATGGGAAGAATACTGAATAAGAACACACTCAACAACAGAAAGACCAATATGACACCAACAGAATCTAGGGACTCCACACCAGCAAGATCTGAAAAGACCAACACAGAGGATGAAGAAGAGAAGGACCTCAAAAATTATCTTAGGAAGATGATAGAGGCCTTTAAAGAGAAAACCAGAAGAAATAGAAGGAAAACAAGCAAAAAATTACATGAAGTGGAAGAAAAGACAAACCAGAAAATTCAAGAAATAAACAAATCTCTTAAAGAATCTAAAGAAAGCCAAAAAACAACCAAACAAGTGAAGGAAGCACTGGAAACAGTTCAAGGCAAGAAAGCTGAAATAGACACAATAAGGAAAATACAGAACAAGGATATGCTGGAAATAGAAAGGCTGAATAAATGATCAGGAACTAAAGATGTGAGTATAACCAATAGATAGGGAAAATGTGGTACATTTATACAATGGAGTACTACTCAGCAGAAAAAACAATGGAATCTTGAAATTCACAGGCAAATGGATTGAACTAGAAGAAACCATCCTGAGTGAGGTAACCCAGTCACAAAAAGACAAACATGGTATGTACTCACTCATATATGAATTGTAGACATAGAGGAAAAGATTACCAGCCTGCAATCATCTTCACCAAAGAAATTAGAAAAGAAGAAGTACTCTAAGTGAAAAATGCATGGACCCCTGAGAATTAGAAGGGGCAGGATCTCCTGAGCTAATTGGTAACATGAGGGTAGTGGAGAAGGAGCTGCCAGAATGAGAGGAGAAGAAGAGGAGGGGAGAGGAGGAAATGGAGGATCAGAAATGTTGAGTTGGGGGAAGAATAGAGGAGAGCAGGATGAGAGATACCATATCAGAGGGAACCATTATAGGTCTGAGGAGAGATCTGGCACTAGGGAGATTTCCAGAGATCTACAAGGATGACACCAACTGACAATCTAGGCAAAGGTGGAGAGGATAGCCTAAATGCCCTTCCCCTATGATGAGACTGATTACTACTTTTTATGCCATTCTAGAGCCCTCATCTTATGCCATCTGCTTATGGAAGCAGAGGCAGACACTGACAAATATGCACTGAACTGAACTCTGGAACCCACTTGCAGAGAGGGATGAATGAAGATCAAAGGGGTCGGTACCAAGCTGGTGAAACCCACAGAAATTGCTGGCCTGAACAATGGGGAGCACATGGACCACCGACTCCTGTCTGGGAGGCCAGCAAGGGACTGATCCAGACCCCTGAACATGGATGTCAATGAGGAGGCCTCTGCACTCTAGGGGGCCCCTGGTAGTGGATAGTGTTTTCCCTGTTGTAAGAAGGGACTTTGAGAGCCCATCCCACGTCTCAGCCTGGACACATGGGGGAGGGCCTAGGCCCAGCCCAGGATGTTGTGGTGGACTTTGTGGAGACCCTTTAGAGGGCACTACCCAGCCTGGGGAGTGGAGGGTGGATGGGGTGGGGGGGGAAAGTGGGAGGCTTGGAGGAGGGTTGGGGAGAGGGAGAAGGGATTGACGTGTGAAGCAAGCTTGTTCCTAATTTGAACTAATAAAAAATAATTACAAAAAAAAAAACAGCTTCCACAGGCCCATGCAGTCCAATCTAGTCCCTGGCCCTGCTGCTGCTGGGTCCTGTCCCCAATCCCAGTGGACTCTCAAGAATGAGGCGCAGATAACACCAGTCAGAATAGATGAGTGGCAACCTATCTGCCATCTGAACTTTATTCCTCTCCAGATTCTGTCCCCCAGGACCCTTCCCCAGACCCATACTCCCCCAGTTTCTCCCTGTCCATGCTGATGTTGGGCACTGCCCATACTCCCAGACAGAAATCAAAGAAACAACACCTTTCACAAAAGCATCAGATAATATAAAATATCTTGGTGTGATTCTAACCACATCAAGGACAACGACATCAAGGACCCATATGACAAGATCTTAAACATGTTTGAAGAAAAAATTAGAGAAGATATCAGAAGATAGAAAAATCTCCCATGCACATGAATGACTCAGAGTAACATACTGAAGATGAACATTGTAACTCAAGCAATCTACAGATTCAACACATCCCTGTAGCAATTAACTCTTTCTGCCATCCTCCTGACTTCCACCATCATTTTAGGGCCCCCAAATAACATACAGAGTCTTATATTAGTTACAGTGCTACTGACCAATGACTAGGATTTCTTATTTGCTAGCTCTTAAGCATCAACCATAACCATTGATCTATATGTGTTATAAAGACTTATCTTACCAAGGACACCTGTGGCATGTATCCACTCTTCCCAGGATCACATTGTCACCCTCTCTGTACTACATTTCTCCGAATCATCCTCGACTCCTAGCCCCACCTATCTTGCTTTGCTATTGGCCAACAGTGCTTTATTTATTAACGAATAAGAAACATATACACAGAAGGACTTCCCCCATCACATCCCCTTTAAAATTCCAATACAATTATTTATAGACTTTCAAAGAGCAATACTCAACTTCATATGGAAAAAAAAAAACCAAAAAAAACAGAATACATACCACAATCCTGTATAATAAAAGGACATCTGGAGGTATCACCATCCATGACTTTAAAGCACTACTACATAACTATAGTAATAAAAACTGCATGTTATTGAAATTAAAAAACAGACAGATGATTCAATGGAGTCAAATCAAAGACCCAAACATAAATCCACACACCTATGAACATATGATTTTTGACAAAGAATCTAAAATTTTACAATTGAGAAAAGAAAGCAACTTCAGCAAATGGTGCTGGTCTAATTGGACCTTGGCATACAACTCAAATCCAAATGAATCAAAGACCTCAGTATAAATCCAACTATATTTAACCTGATAGATGAGAAATTGGGAAATAACCTTTAATGGATTGGTACAGTAGACAACTTCCTGAACAAAACACTAACAGTACATACACTAAGAGTGACAATTAATAATTGGGACCACATGAAACTGAAACATTTCTGTAAGGCAAAGGACATTGTCAATAGGACTGCAGCCTCCAGAATGGGAAAATATCTTTACCAACCCTACATCCAAGAGAGGGTTGATCTCCAAAATATATAAATAACTCAAAAATTAAAAAATCTAGTACAGGCCAAGACAAAGAATTCTCAACATAATAATCTCAAGTAGCAGGGAAACACTTAAAGAAATGTTCAACATCCTTAGCCATAAGGGAAATGCAAATCAAAATGGCCCTGGGATTCCATCTTACATCTGTCAGAATAGCCATAATCAAAAACACAAATGACAGATTATGCTGGAGATGATGTGAACAAAGGCAACACTCCTCAATTGCTAGTGGGAGTGCAAATTGTATATCCCCTTTGGAAACCAATATGATGGTTTCTCAGAAAATTTGGACTTAATCTACCTGAAAGCATGCTTAATCATACTTCAAGGACACTTGCTCAACTATATGCATAGCAGCTTTATTCATAATTGCCAGAACCTGAAAACAATCTAGATGTTCAAGTGAAGAATGCATAAACAAAATACAGTACTTCTAAATAATGGATGTTTACTTAGTTGTTAAAAACAGTAACATGAGGAAAAGAAGGCAAATAGATGGAACTAGAAAAATAAAATGCTAAGTGAGGTAAACTAGACCCAGAAAGGCAACTAAGGTACGTACTCACTCATAAGTGGATATTACCTGTAAAGTAAAGCCAAACTATGCTACAATTCCCAGACCCAGGAAGGCTAGGTAATAAAGGGGAGGAGAATGGGAGGAGAGGGGAGAGGGGAAACTTCTGTCATGCTTAAATCAATAAATTAAATTTACAAAAGAGCTACTTAAAAACTAAAATTCAGAAAAAGTGATACAAGGCAGTGGTGGCGCACACCTTTAGTCACAGCACTTGGGAGGCAGAGGCAGGGAGATCTCTATGAGTTCGAGACCAGCCTGGTCTATAGAGTGAGTTCCAGGACAGCTTCCAAATCCACAGAGAGAACCTATCTTAAAAAATAAAAACAAAACAAAACAACACTAACATTCAATTATAGGATTCATATTAATAATATTCATAGCCATTATCTGTCACTAAACATTTTTCTCTTCATTTACATGTAGCAATAAATTCTTGTACTTATTTTTACCTTTTAAACATTTTCCAAAAATTTTATTAGTTATTTCATATGCTTTTTTAGTCATCTGCTTTTTAGTTACAAAGGTATCTTGATAATTTTTATGACATTTTAGTAATGTTGCAGAAAAATCTAAAGATGAGTGGTGATTTCCCTTTTACCTTCACACATGTCAAGAGGCAAAAATTGGGAAGACAAAATAAAAGAGTTTTAGGTTGTCACCTGCCCCACTCAATACTCATTTTGTTAGGAATATCCTATAAGTGGTGTGCTGTAAATTCGAGATAGGCCTCAGTGGGTTAGAAAGGAGCTGAAACCAAGCAACCCTTCAGAAATGAACTTTAGTACGAGCGAGGGCTTCACAATCACCAGAGCAATTAGCAGGTCTTGGAAGTGGTAGAATATTAAAAATTAGTATTAAGTATATCACCTCTCAGACAATATGATTGAGCCTTAATGGGGAAAATAATCTTCCCTTAAAACCTTCAGTAGCTTCATTAAGAGAAATAGATTAAAATGAAAGAAAAATAAATGACACAGAATGAGTGAGAAGAGCGGTCTAAAGAGAGGCCTTTAGAGAAATCTTGGGATGAAAATATATGACTTTTATAATTTTAGAGGGTTGCAGGAAATTCGACACACCCTGATTTAATCTCAGATAGCCTCTGTGACAAGGATCTTAGAAGAACTAGTCTGGGCCGGATCTTAAATTTGGGACTGTATAATGCAGCACAGCATGGCATCAAAATGGGGTGACTGCAGCAGTGCATGGCTTGCTTTCTTCAAGACATGAGATCTGACAGATCAGAACAAGCAATGTCTTAAACAAGCAGGTCCAGGATGCAACTAATGGGGAAGAAGTAAATCAGTCACATGCAGAGGACAATGCATATGATATTACATAGAACACTTAAGAGCACAAATGATTGCTAGGAATTTCAATATGTCTACCAGAAAAATAAGCCTCCATGATGAAAATTCTTGGGAGGAAGAGATACCTGACCAATCACAGACTCAACAGAACTTTAATGCTTGTTGAGAGGTTGAAATATAGATACAGAGCTTTCTTGCAAATTATCTTGGGCTGTTTTTCCCACTTTTAGCTGTTTATTTATTACTCACCTCATAACATAACATTTTTATGAATGCCAGGTAAACTATTTGAGATATACAAAAAAGATGCCTAGCTGCCACCAACTAAGAAACTAATAATGATTTCAAATAGCATTAGACCTTTACATGAGAGTTGCTTGCTTGTATGTAACTCACCTAACTGATGCTTCTGCCCATATATTTATAACTTGACTTGATTTGTGATTTTCTTTCTATCACCATAGACATTTCATGAAAGTGTTACCTCACTGGAATGTGGAATATGATACATTTTGAGTTGGGGTTCCCATGTCACTCACTTTAGCTTCATAATAAATGCTCCTATACTCACTGGAGATGGTGGTTGTTTTTGCATCAGTATACTAAGCTCACCTTAGTAAGGATAAGATTTGAGAGACTTATGGTGAAACTTCTAGATTTGGCACTATTTCACACAGTAGAAACTCTTCCCTTGGCCAGTCCCAATAGGTGATTGTGCATAGGTATATAAAGTATCTCCAATGTGACAAAATACAGACTTCTAGGAAACTATGGAGTCAGTCAAAAATTTGTAGCAATTGGACTAGCTCTGTAAGGATTTATTTATTTCCAAACTCTACCCTTCATTTTCTTTTTCTGTAATTTCTATAGGTGCATAAATGTCTGAAGGCTCATCCTCTTGCTTCCTCCTCTCTATCCTTAATAAATTTGTTGTATTTCAAATCAGACATTAATACCTACTTTAATTCAGTCTCGTACATGCTATAGAGTCATAAAAATTGATTCATTTTAAGAATATATTTATCATTTTCTGTTAGAAGTATGATTGTGCCTTGTGAAAGTGCATAATATTAATTTTGAATATGAGTTTGGTTATTTTAAATAACCAGCCAAAATGCCAACACTTTGGACAGCAAGTTTGAGCAAAAATGTAATTTCTGTCTTATTCTTTTATAATTGTTGCCTACTGCATTTGGTGCTGCTGCCAAAGCTCAATCAAAACCAATTAAGATCCAAATATTATTATCAAGATAGGTAAAAATTCTCAAAAACATGAAAATAGCTAACACTTTAAAGTTGCAATAACTAACATTTAAAACATTTAATCTTAAAGTTTCTCATTTTGCCAAATACACTCACTGTACATTTTAAAGTAATATTAGTAAGTCACATCTATTATATAAATCAAAGGAGACATTTTACATAGAAATTTATTTCTTTTGATTTACATATGGCACAACTATGAAATTAGAGGCATTCAGCTTTTTGTAAATATTGTGCAACCTCAAATGTGATCACATTCATCCACACTGATCATTATTGGCTCAAATTTTTGAAATAACTGTCAGGATGTCAATAGATAATAAAATTTCAGATAATATATCCTTGGTCTTTTGTGGACTTTCATGAGGAAATCCCTTACTGGACCTACTAAACATTGCAGCTAATACCTTATATAAGCTTTCCTTTGGAGACATAATTTGCATGGACAGCACTGTAAATGAATTAATGACAAGAAATAGATGTTCAGAACCATCTACTAATGTTCATGGGGACTGTACCCTAGATAGATTAAAGAAAGAAGGAAAGAGTTATAATAAAAGCAATCAATATTTATATTATTGGGAGTTTCCTGTATTCTCACTAGATCTGATCGCTATAGTTTACAATCCAACCCAAAAAGTCTTTTAATATATTTCATTCATTATTAATAAGGTCAAGTAATAACTACTTAAATTCATTTTATTCACAGGAGCATACATATAAGAGAAATGAAAATGCCTTTGTGGTTATGCTTATTGCACTTGGCAAATCAATAAATACAGAGGAATAGAAACAATATAAATGCCACAAAAATAATTATCTTAAAATTAAAGATGAGAAAAGAGCTAGTTTTAGAACTAAGACTTCAAGTGCAGCAAAATATTGGCTGTAAGAGAAATTAGAAACCTATCATAATGAGGCAAATTATTGACAGATGCTATAAAAACAATACTAGAATGCAGCAAACTTGCTTAGGATAGCAAGTAATGGCATTTATCATTAAAACTATGCCCTGGTTGATTCCTGGAATATATATGGTAGAAGACAAGAACCAAGTCTCTTAAGTTGAACTCTGACCTCCACATCCATGCCAGGGAACAGAGGCCCCTACACACACACATAATAAAAAGAAATATCATAAAAAAATCAGTAAAAGTAAATCAAGTAGGAGTATATAGAATATTCAAGTATTTGAATGAAGAAAATGGAAAGCATAAATGATGTAATTATAATCTGAAAATGAAAAGAAATTAAATATGATATTTGAAAGCAAATTGACAGTTTGAAATTCCAGCATATAAATTGGAAGTGTGAAATTACCATCATTAGGAAACCAATATTAATATTCTGTGTTAGACTAACTACACACTGTTAGAGAAAGATTTAAATAAAATTAGTTTTGAAATAGTATATATGGGAATATTGAATAACATGAACATAAAAATGTGCTATTTGTCTTACTAGACTATATTGAAAGAATAGATACAAGAAAAAATAAAATAGAGTACATTGTGTAATGAGTTTATCTTTAATTCTACCAATATTTGACTACTTATAAAAATAAAGGATTGAAGCCAGGACTCATGTAGTAAGTGCGCATGGGTACTTGCTTTGAAGTGATGCTCTACACACTAACTGTGGTAACTTACGCTACAGGGTTCTCCTCAACTTCAGCACCTAAAACAAAATACCACAGTCCGGGAGACACACACTGCGGTTATTTCTTGTACATTTTAAACTCCTGGAATCTAACTTTTTTAGAGAGGTACTAATGTCACTATGTGGGCTTCATCTTCAGGTCTTCATCAAAATCTAATGTCTTCCCAAATGCTGCCTAGCTAAAAAAAACTTCACAATGTGGGATACATTTTCAACATATTACTTCTAGGAGAATTTGAAAGCATTTTACTGTTGCCTTCTTCCAATCTCTGACATCATCACACCAAACTGCATTCATTGTGCCTCAATAATTCTGAGATATTGACTAGTTTTGACATCATCCCATAAGCCTGATGTCTCAAGTCCTATTTAATGATGATGTAGAATAGATATGACTGAAATCTGAAGCATGCTTTGTCCTGAGACAAAAAAAAATCATTCCTTTATTATTGAACTTATAAAAATCACACAGTGTGCTTCAGGAATGCAGTGGTGACATAGCCTTAATGTAGACATCTTCATTTCCATAAGAATAAGCCAGAGAAATGAAAGGGAAAGCTGGTCTCATATGGATAGGAGATAAACTGAATTATATCATAACATTGTAGAATATTTCTTTTTGAATCAGTGCTTCACTTTGTTGACTAATTAGAGTAAAATTAGCTCCTCCGTGGCTTTCATGGAAGGGAATACCACTCCAAGTCTCTGTGTGGCCTCACTTTCAAGGCCTTCATTAGAAGCAAAATTGTTTCAGAAAATTAAGCAAGCTTCTAATGGTCTCTAATCATCTTTCAATTCTATGCTTTTTTTCTTGAAGAATAACCACCAAAATTGTAACCTTGGAAAAATATTATTCATCAGGATTTGAGGTATAGTTTGGTGGTAGAGTGTATCTGAACATGAGCAAGGCACTGGATTGGCCCTCAGTACTAGTAATAATGATGATAATGGGCAATCGAAGAGCTCTGATAAAATCTTATTGATCTATAAGCTTAACTTCATTTAATCTCATTTTTATTTTGAGCTTCTAGCCATTATTGGCAGTTGTTGATGCCTAGCTTTGTTCAAAAGGGCTAATCAAGTCTATATCTATGACCTATCTCTTTGTATAAAGGGTTTCCAGTCAAATTTTAGTGTTCTCTTATAAATAGAGTTAGTGGCTTTTGAATATATATAGCTAAGAACATTCCACAGTTCTAAATGCTGTTTCTGTTTTTTGCTTAACTATTCTTTCTTGAATTCACCTCTCTCTCATCCTGTTTTACTATAAGCATTCAGATGGAACCAAACTGCCTCTTTAACATTCTACTGAGAAACCTTTTCATCTAAATATCCAATTATATCACTCAGTGATTCTACTTTCATGAAGATTAGAAAATTATTCATCTAGATTCTGTGTCACTTTATAGCAATGATCACCTCTTCTCTAGTTTTCAATGTTCCTCAATTCTCTCTGACACTTTTCTAGAATGACTTTTCATTTTGAATAAAATATTTTACTACTTCTTTAAGAATTTCATAAAAGCTGAATATTGTTCCTTTTTGTCTATGTTATATCATATGCCCACAAGTTTCTTCATATTCTAATTCATTACACAGTTCCAAAGCACCCTATTTTTGGGTCTTTGTTATAGTAGCATTCTATATCTTAGCTATTAATACCAAAATCTAATTGTCTTAGTTAGGGTTTCTATTGTTATGATAAAACACCATGACAAAAAGCAACTTTTTTGTTGTTGTTTTGTTGTTGTTTCATTTTACAATTCCATATCATGGTTCATTACTAAAGGAAGTCAGGTCAGGAACTCATGCAAAGCAGAAAACTGGGGGGGGTGGATCTAGAGTAGAAACCATGGAGGAGGCCTGCTTATGGGCTTGCTACCCATAGTTTGCTCAGTCTGCTTTCTTACAGATCTCAGGGCTACAATCCCAAGGGTTCTAGGGCCTACAGTGGTCTGAGTCCTTCAACATCAATCATCAGTCAAGAAAAAGAATCACATGCTTGCCTAGAGGCCAATCTGATGGGATTATTTTTCCAGTGAGTATCCTTCTTTGTATCAAGTTGACATAAAATTATTCATCATCATAGTACCCTTGATCCATTATGGAGCCTACCAAAATACCATAAATAGGAGATTTAAGTATTTGATTAATTCTTCATGATTTTATCAGATGAAAATCCAGGATCAACGTGTTGCATAAAGAAAACCCTAAGGGCTTTCTTCCTGGTACACAGATAGCCTTCCCATTGAATCCTCGAATGATAGTTAACTCTGGTTAGATAAATTCCTCATTTATAAGTGTACTGACATGTGACAACAATCATGGGGGCATGCCCAGATCTCCTTGGGAAGGAGAAATAGAAGATATTTCTTGAGTGGCCTGAGGGTGAGTGAGGTTGGGAACATGAACGATTAGGTTGCAGGGGCAGGGGAAGATTACTGAAAGAGTCTACTGGAAGGGGGGGGCATTTCAGGGTAATGTAAAAACATAGCACAAAGGAATCCCCTTGGAATCTATAAGGATGAGCCTAGCTAAGACTCCTAGCAACAGCATATGCGTAGCCTGAACTGACCATCTCCTATGACCAGATTGGTGCCTGGTTGTCATCAGGGAAGCTTCATCCACTGATAGAAACAGATACAAACCCAAAGCCAAATATTACGCCAAGTTTGAGAATCCTGTAGAAGGGTGGGAAAAGAATTGTAGGAAATAGAGGGATCAAGGATGCCATAAGAAAACTCAGAATCAACTAACCTAGGCTCAAAGAGTTTAAACTGACAACCAGGAGCCTGAATGGAACTGACATAGGCACTCTGCTGATATGTGATTGTTGTGTAGCTTGGTCTTCTTGTAGCATCCCTAACAGAGGGAGCAGAGGCTGTCTCTCACTCTTTGACTAGTTTTTGGGACCCAATTCTTCATATTGTACCTCCTTGCCCAACCTCAATAAAAGTGGAGGTACTTAGTCTTACTTGAACTTAATATGCCATGTTTTTTATATCCATGGGAGGCCTGCCATTTTCTTAATAGAAATTGAAGAGGAGTGAATGTTTGAGGGAAGGCAGCATGGAGGTATTTGGGAAGAGGTTGGAGGAGAGGAGGGAGAGGAATCTATGGCTAGGGGGTAAAAATATAAAAAAATATTAAATAAGTGTACTAACTCATGTGACAACCTTATTTAAAAATATCTCTGAAAGATAGTATGCATCATAAGCCAAGAGGGAAATATGAAATAATGCTAACAATAGCTAAATTCGAACCACTGCATCAAACACTGGCCACGTATTTTTCATTTGTTGTGGTAGGAAGACAGAGTAGTGTAGCCAATGTAGACCTCAGTTTAGCAGATCCTTGAAAAATGCCTTTAATATATGCTCCAGAATTAATATCAAAAGTGATGAAAATGTATATCTAGGGAAAGCCATCAAACAAGGAGTTAAATTGGGTTTATTTATAACTTGGTAACATGCCAAGCTGACGTTCATCAAGCACGTAAACACAACCAGAAAATAGACTATCACTCAGTGATAAGGAGATATGGACTAGCTAGCAATTTATGAAAAGACATGGAAGAACAAAAAATGAATTACAAAGTGAAGCAGATAATTTAAAGGTCACGTATTGTCTCATTTCAAAATTACACTGTTCTAGAAAAGGTAAAACTATTACTATAATAAAAAGATCAATGTTTGCTAGATTTCCTGGAATTTTCAGAGGATGGAGCATCATTTAAGGTCAAAAAGTTCTGTATAATAATATAATGATGCATAAAACACCCCTATAAATGTTCTAGATTCATAAAATTCACATCATATATGGAACCTGGAATAAATAAGCATAGGACTGTGAGATAAATATTTCTCATTTTGGTTCATTGTTTCTGCTGCATATATTGTAAGGATGTGTTGAAAATGAGAAAGACCATGTCCATGTAGGTACTGAGAGCATATGTAACTTCTCATTCTTCTGTAAGCCTAAAACTGATCTAAAAACTACATCTTTTTATAAGGAAAAGCTTAAATCTAATATCATCATATTGAAGTTTTTTTCAATATCAGCTTGGTAAAATTGGAAGAGTGGCAGCTTCAGAAATCTGGGTTTAAATCCTTCCTGTATCACTATTGAATTGATTCTGCTATGCTGGGTAACACTTCCTCAAATGTTTTTGCATCTTTTCTCTGTGAATCAGAATTCAAAAAACAATATTGCTGAGCAATTACAGATCAGTGTTTGTTGTAATACTACAATCTATTCATTGACTCAGACTGTAGTTACTTTTTGTTTTGGGAAAGATTGTGGAAATAACAAGTTGCATTTTCTTTTTTTTTTTTTTTTTTTTTTTTTGGTTTTTCAAAACAGGGATTCTCTGTGTAGCTTTGGAGCCTATCCTGGCACTCTTTCTGGAGACCAGGCTGGCCTCAAACTCAAAGAGATCCCCCTGCCTCTGCCTCCTGAGTGCTGGGATTAAAGGCATGTGCCACCAACCCTTGGCTGACAAGTTGCATTTTCATTCTCTGGTAGACGTCCATGTACACAGACTATTTGCCCCTGTAGGCTGAGTTTCTCAAGCACAAATGATATGAAGAGAGCAGAAAACTTTGCAAGATCAAGACTGTAGTCTGGCTATAATGCGGGCTAAGAAGGAACATTCAGGGATGGATGTTCTTGTATTGTCAAAAGAAAGTCAATAAATGCACTCTAACTTCAAAGGGAGGATTACACAGAGTTAATCCCAGGCAGAGATCATTGAAAGTCATTTAGAAGACTAATAAAAGACCTACCTTATGTCCATTTCTTTGCTGGACAAACAGTGCTAGTCTCCCAGGGAAGGAGTTGATTGTAATACAGTAACTCAAAACTCTCAATAGCTCCAATCTTGACAGCTCTAATGGAATATTTTGTTCACATTTTATACAGTACTATTAACTCCAGACTTCTTCTGTTCTTGTCCTTTAGTGCTTTCTGAATTTTCCTATTTAGATATGTATATCTGGAATTTTTTGTTATAGTGTTCTAGTAGAAATATTTTCTTACTGTGCACAAAATCTGCCTTTCAACTGTCTTTGTGAAGTAGTCATATGTGTCCTCTGTTTTCAAATAAACTTTCAGGTTTTGTTAGGGAAAGACTTGAACTTTTCTTACACAGTATTTAACTTTTTCATATTTTCATTTTCTGTATAAAGCAAAACTCCTAGGCTAACAGTATGGATAAAGCTGATCCCTGTCCTCAAGGGATAAGTGATATAGTGAGGAAAGAGAAAAAGAAGGGAGTGTGTAAAAGCTATGATCAAGTATATGAACAAGTTGATATGGGGGAAAAAAACTAATAGACCAGCAAATGAAACAGCAAACAAACAAACAAAAAATACTGACCTTGGTTGAAGATCAAAGAAGACATTATGAAAGATGGTATGGTCAATGTAAGACCTGAATGAGAAGAAAATTCCATAATAAAATCTAGAAACTGAATCAGAATTAAGTGAGGAAAAATCCAAGGAATGTACAAATGCTATATTTTCTAAATTCTTGCACTTAAAGTTAACTAATGCGATTTAAGTTTATCAATAATGTCAATATCATCAATCCTTCCCCATATCACCTACCCATAGGTCTAGGCACCACAAATAATGTTTACTTTGAAATAATAAAAACTCTGTTGATTAACTTAATTTTACTGGGAGACTCTACAGACTGCTATTATATTCCATGTTATTTGAAAACTTGTAATCATTGACTAAAATGTTATTAGTTTATCAACATTGCAGCTTTCAGTATGTAATTATTTGATAGTGACATTTACAAAGTGAGGGTAAGAAAATATAAATATTGGTAGTGTCAATTTTAGGCCATGAGGCTTCGTAGACAGCTGTTTTTAAGGGCTTGCAAGGTGGTTTATCATGTACAGGATGCTAAAAGTGCATGTGCTGCCTCACATGACAACCTTACTTAGGTACTATATGGCAGGAGAGAATTCACACTTGCAAGTTGTCTTCTGTCCCCATGAGCAACAAGGTTTTCCTCCACACACACATGTGCATGCACACACATACAAATGCATACACAAATGCATATACATGTACACAAATGAGCACAAGTATAAACAAATGTAATTAGAATAAAACCACCCCTTTGTAAAAAACTAAAACCAGCACCATTAAAAGAGATAGCTTGGGTGTTTTTCCCTCATGCTAGCTTTCCATTTTCATGCAATAGCTTTTGAAACAGTCTTCCTGAATCAGTTTAGAGATATAGCTAAGTGGTAAATGGAGGACACATTCAAACATGCATAGATATTTAAAGGTTACTAAGGATCTCAATTTCAATAACTTTATATCGGAAATACAAATTTAATTAATACCTATATTATGCTGTTTTGATTGATAGTGACATACAACACATAGGTCTGAACCAGGAATAAATTCAAGCTAATAATGATGATGTTGATATAGATGATGAAAATGATGATAGTGAATAAAACTGCAGTTTGAGCTAATGATCTAATAATAGTTATTAATGATACCTATTTAATATCACCTTAAAATGAGGCTTAACTTTCTGTTAAAAACAATTACTGATTCATTCAGTATCAACAAGATGAAATATCTAGCAAATCTGGCTCCAGGCAGGTTTTCCTGAGAAAGAAATAACAATAGCATTCCCCATCCTGTTACAGCTATAAAACAGAGAAGGATTTGTTACTAAGTCCAATATAGTTTGGCAAACGTCACTCAGCTATGATGGTAAAATTTAATAAAAATGGCACAGCAAAGTTATTCCTGTGAAACAGATTTATTCATAGACTCAAACAACTCATAAAAGATTCACTATTTTCTAGACCATGAGTTTCTCCACCAGTTTTCAAGCATTTATTCCAGGCACTGTTCTCTTTGGTATCTTTGTTTTCATCAAATTTCCATACTAGCAAACTAATTATGCTAATCGGGTAAAGAAAGTTTTGTAAACATTATCTCACAATACTCCCATCCTTACTTATAACATTCAACATAAGCTGATATGTGTGCGGTGTTGCATATGCATGGAGTCATCCTAACTGTGATGTTACCCTGGGTGTCAGCTATATTTCATTGAGCAAGTGAAGAGTACCCCTAACTCATTTCTTTTTTTTTTTTTAGTCTGGTCTCTACATTCCTTGCAGATTCATATTGCAGAGACACAATCCAGACACTTCTCATTATCTCTAAATAGTAGCAATGCTCTCCAATTACCTACTAAATTTAGTGCAGTTTGCCTGGTTTTTCTCTAGCTGTTTCTTGTTCCACTGTGCATCCTGAACTGTCCTCAAAGTTGGTTTGTGGCCCAGGCTGGCCTCAAACCGGCAGTCTTTCTCCTCAGTCTCCCTAGGCTGAGATTGTTGGTATGCAGCACAGTTCTGCCCAGACAGAGGTTAATTTGTCAAATAAGCTGCTGTAATTGATCATAGTTTCACTGTATTTCACATTTTCACCTGTTGTATTTTTCTACTTGATATTTTGACATACCAATCCTCTATATGTGAAAAAAAAAAGTCCTGTCCAGTTTCACCTGTTCCTCCTACCTTTCCCCAAGACAACTAAATCACACTACTCAGTGATGCTATCTGTCTAGGAATTCTACCAGGAAGGCATTGTTAACTGCTAAACCACCAAAACTCTGATCCTTTGGGGTAATGCAAAGCTATTGGTAATAATCAAGCTATTTCTCTTTTGTGCTAATATAAACACTTTCCAAAAAGAGGACGGTGCTGCAATCACCCTTCTACTGTTTCCATCTAGAAGCAGACATATGTTTTCCTAGAATAATTGTCATTATCACACAGGAAGCTGTGCAGACAGCAGAAAACATAGATAACCTTTAGTACTGATAGCAATAAATTCACTTTAAAAATCTGTCAGAGAGCAGTGTGATACACAGTATGGTATGCGGGTCCAACTTCAATTTAGGAACAGCAAGAATTCTCATTTAAAAAATGCATCTCAGAGGATTTGTTGGGTCTCTAATCAGAAATGCTAGTCTCAACACCTTGCCGATAAGTATTAGCAAGTCAGTTTCTAATTAATTTTTTCTTTTTATATAGGACAATTGCTCACTAACATGAACCAGAAAGCAAGTTATGATTTATAAAATTAAAAGGAGCAGAGCTATGTGGATTCATGAGTCATAAAGAATCATGCTTCAATCTGCATGAACTGTTCATATGAATCCATGGAGCAGGAACAAACATTTAGATGTCTAGAATTATATCTCAGGCTTCATAGATCATCCTGGCTTTAGATTTTACTCTGTGATGCTGGCACACAGTCAGCAAGCCAGAGGAAGTCTCCATCTAACACATTCTGTATTACACCAAGAAATTTTATTCCTCCACTTTTCATTGCATCACTGTAGATACATTACCTTTTTGAGACAATTTGGAAAATAGCTGATATTCCTATGGAGTTGAAAAAAATTCTTTCTTTGCCCTTAAGAGACACAGGTGTGCAAAGTTTGTTTAAATGTTTTATTAAGCTTCCTTTGCCAGATATTTGTAAAATTTATTAGGAAATGTAACACAATGCAAACTTTCTATTGGAAGAGAAAATTATATTTAATAATGTGACAAAAAAGCCACATAAACTTGATTTTATAAGAAATTCAATGTTTATTACTAGCCCAAATTAAAAGAACTCTTATTCCTTTTTTTCACCATTATTTTATTTGAATTAGAAACAAGATTGTTTTACATGTCAATCCCAGTTCCCTCTCCCTCTCCTCCTCCATTGTCACACCCAATTAACACCCTACCTATCCCATACCCTTTCTGCTCCCCAGAAAGGGTAAGACTTTCCTTGGGTCTTCAGAGTCTGTCATATTCTTTGAGATAGGGCCTAGGCCCAACCCTGTGTTCAAGGCTCAGGGAGTATCCCTCTAAGTGAAATGGACTCCCGAAGTCCATTCCTATGCTAGGGATAAGTACTGATCTACTAGAAGAGGTCCCATAGATTTCTGAGATCTCCTAACTGACACCAACATTCACGGGGTCTGAATCACTCCCATGCTACTTTCTCAACTATCAGTCTGGGGACCAAGAGCTCTCCCTTGTTCAGGTCAGCTGTTTCTGTGGGTTTCACCAGCCTGGTCTGGACACTTTGCTCAACACTCCTCCTTCTATGCAACTGGATTCCAGTTCAGTTCAGTATTTAGCTGAGGGTGTCTGCTTCTACTTCCACCAGATGCTGGATGAAGACTATCCAATGTCATAAGTTCTTCATCAGTCTCATTATCAGGGGAGGGCATTTAAGGTAGCCTCTCCACTGTTGCTTAGATTGTTAGTTTGTGTCATCTTTATAACTCTCAAGACATTTCCTTAGTGCCAGATTACTATTTAAACCTCTAATACCTCCCTCTATTTTGGTATCTCTTATCTTGATCTCCTCTATTCTTCCCCCAACTCAACCTTACTGCTCCCTCATGTCCTACTCACTCCTCCTCTTCTCCCCGTCTCATACTCCTACCTCCCTCTCCTCTCCCCCCATGCTCCCAATTTTCTCAGGAGATCTTGGCCCTTTCTCCTTATCCCGGGGACCATGTATGTCATTCTTAGAGTCCTCCTTGCTTCCTAGCTTCACTGGATGTGTGGATTGTAGGCTGGTAAAACTTTGACATATATATATATATATATATAATATATATATATATTTTTGTCTTTTTGTGCCTGGTGACCTTGCTCAGAATGGTTTCTTCTAGTTCCATCCATTTGCCTTCGACTTTTAAGATACCATTGTTTTGCTTTGTTTTTTTGTTTTTTTGTTTTTTTCCTGCTGAGTAGTACTCCATTGTGTAAATGTACCACATTTTCTCTATGCATTCTTCAGTTGAAGGGCATCTAGGTTGCTTCCAGGTTCTGGCTATTCCAAATAATGCTGCTATGAACATTGTTGAAAAGATGTCCTTGTTGGAAGTGCTTCTTTTGGGTATATGCCTAACTGTGGAATTGCTGGATCTTATGGTAGATTGATTACCATTTTCCTGAGGAATTGCCATACAAGTTTGCACTCCCACCAGCAGTGGAGGAATGTTCCCATTTCTCCACATCCTTTCCAGCATAAACTGTCATTGGTGTTTTTGATTTTAGCCATTCTGATAGGAGTAAGATAGTATCTCCGAGATGTTTTGATTTGCCTTTCCCTGATGGCTAAGGATGTTGAACATTTTCTTATGTGTCTTTCAGCCATTTTAGATTCCTCTATTTAGAATTGTCTATTTAGTTCTGTACACTTCTTTTTAATTGGATTATTTGGTGTTTTGGAGAACACACATGATGGAATGGGTGGTTCCATGATGGCCCTCCTGGTAGGTTGAAGGGACCCACCTAAGCCAGGCACAGTCCTCTGTCCTATTGCAGAAGCACAGGTTTCTTTTTATTAATTTAAGAGAGGGGAATTGTTGGGAACCAGGAAATTCCATTAAGGAATGTCTCAAGGTCCAACCTCCAGTTTCAGTAAACAGGAGCTCTGGCCTACCATTGTATTGCAGATGCAAGGTAACCTGCTGTTGAATAGCATGGTCTAGGTGGAAAATGTCCCCTAGTTTGCATCTCTACAGGACTAAGCATTTGAATAGGCCTGCACCTTGGCAGAGGGCTAGGTATATAAGTAACAAGTCAGGACAGAGAGAGTTAGGAGCAATAGGGCAAAGGCATTGACTGGAGGAGAGAGAAATGGCCTCATGATCAGGGAAGCATGATTAGGAAACAGCCAGGACGATGCCAAATAAAGAAGAGACTCCAGTTTTGCAGAATGGACCTGAGAGCTCTCTAAGGAAGACAAGATGCCTGTGTTTGGTCTTTATTGACATTGGGTTGCTAGGAGTTTCCAAGTCCATGCTGCCCCACTCAGGCCGAACCTCATGGCTACCATGACTTGGGGCTGAGACATGCTGGGCCACAACAATATGGTGGATAATACTGATGGATTTTCATATGATGAACCATCCCTGCATCCCTGGAATGAATCCTACTTGATCATGGTGGATGATTTTCTGATGTGTTCTTGGATTCAATTTGCCAGTATTTTATTGAGAATTTTTGCATCAGTGTTAATGAGGAATATTGGTCTGTAGTTCTCTTTCTTAGTTTTGTCTTTGTATGGCTTGGGTACCAAGGTTATTGAAGTCACTTAAAAAGAGTTTGGCAATGACCCTTCTGCTTCTATTGTGTGGAATACTTTGAGGAGAATTGGGATTAGCTATTCTTTGAATTTCTGATAGAATTCTGCACAGGTTTGCTATGTTGCCAAGTATGTGGTCAGTTTTAGAGAAGATTCCATGTGTCGTTGAGAAAAGGATATAAACTTTTGTGGTTGGATGATATGTTATATAGATGTCTGTTAAACCCAATTGGGTCATAACTTCCATTAGTTCCTTTGTTTCTTTGTTAAGTTTCTGTCTGGTGTTCCTGTCCAGTGGTGAGAGTGGGATGTTAAAGTCTCCCACTATAATTGTGTGAGGTTTTATGTGTTATTTGAGTTTTAGTAATATTTCTTTTATGAACCTGGATTCCTTTGTATTTGGGGCATAGAGGTTTAGAATTGAGACTTCATCCTGATTGATTTCTCCTGTGATGAGTAGGACGTTATCTCCTTCATTGCTTTTGATTGATTTTAGTTTAAAGTCTAATTTGTTAAATATTAAGATTGCTATCTCCACATGTCTCTTGGGTCCATTTGATTGGAAAATCTTTTCCCAACTCTTTACTCTGAGGTTCCATCTTTCTTTGAAGTTGAGGTGTGTTTCTTGTATGTAACAGAAGGATGGGTTCTGTATTCTTATCTATTCTGCTAGCCTGTGCCTTTTTATAGGTGAGTTAAAACCATTAATATTGAGGCATATTAATGAACATTGATTGTTCATTATTGTTTGTTTTAGATTTGGTAGTGGTGGTGGAATTGTGTGTGGATTTCCACCCCATTTTTCTTTTAGCTGTTCATAATGTTGGGTTATCTATTGCCTGTGTTTTTCTGGCTATAGTTAAATTCCTTGGGTTGGAGTTTTCCTTCCAGAACTTTCTGTGAGGCTGGATTGGTGACTATGTATTGTTTAAATATGGTTTTATCATGGATTATCTTGTTTTCTCCATCTATGTTGATTAAAAACTTTTCTGGGTACAGTAGTCTGGGCTGGCATCTGTGATCTCTTAGTGTAGGTAGAATATTTTTCCAGGACCTTCTGTCTTTCAGAGTTTCCATGGAAAAGTCACTTGACATTCTGATAGGTTTGCCTTTATATGTTACTTGACCTCTTTCCTTTGCTGCTTTTAATATTCTTTCTTTATTCTGTATGTTTGAGTTTTGATTATTATGTTGCATGAGATCTTTTTTTGTGGTCCACTCTATTTGTTGTTCTGTAGGTTTTTTGTACTTTCATTGGCATGTCTTTCTTTAAGTTGGGAAAGTTTTTTTCTTTGATTTTGTTTAATATGTTTTCTGAAACTTTGAGTTGGGTTTCTTCAACTTCTTCTATACCTATTATTCTTAGGTTTGGTCTTTTTACAATGTCCCGTATTTCCTGGATATTTTGTGCTAGGGATTTGTTGGGCTTGAGATTTTCTTTGATAGAAGAGTCTATTTCTCCTAGTGTATCTTCAACTCCTAAGATTCTGTCTTCTATCGCTTGTATTTTATTGGTTATGCTTGCATTTGTGGTTCATGATTATTTACTCCACCTTTCTATTTCCAGCATTCCCTCAATTTTTGTTTTCATTATTTTCTCTATTTCAGTTTTCAGGTCTTGAACTGTCTGAATTATTTCTTTCAGCTGTTAAGAGTATATTTTCTTGGCTTTCCATAAGAGATTTGTTGATTTCTTGCATTTTGGGTTTTTTTCCCTCCATTTCTTTAAGGGATTTTTCTTTCCCATATCCTCTTTGAGGCCCTGTATCATTTTCATGAAAATGCTTTCAAGGTCATTCTCTTCTGCTTCATCTGCATTGGGATGTTCAGGTCTTGCTGGCATAGGGTCCCTTGACTCTGGTTTTGTCATTTTGGTTTTTCTATTGTTGAATGTGTTTTTGTATTGTCTTCATCTCATCCTTTCTTCCTGTGTGTGTAGAAGGAGTGTCTTCCTCTCCTGGGGGTTATGAGACCAATGTTCCCTTGTGGTAGGTGCAAACAAATCCAATAGTCTGATGTTTCTCCTCTTCCTGTGGAGGGCTGTGGGGCCTTGGCATTCTCTGGGTTTCTTGGATTCTGCTGATTTGGGATCAGCCACTGTGGGCAGACCCCAGGTCTCAAGTGTCCAGGAGCAGGGCAGAGTAAGGCAGGCTGGAAATAGCCCCAAGCCTACCAAGTTATGTGGATGGAGGTGGGACTGGTACTGGGGCCTTGGCAGTCTCTGTTTGGGCTGAATCCTGCCAATTTGGGATCCGCTGCTGCAAGCAGACCCCAGGCCTCAGGTGTCCCTGATCAGCGCAGAGGAAGCCAAAGAACTCTCCTCTCAGTTTTTGAATATTTAAACAAATCTTTCCCAGGACTTAGTTGCATCTGTTAATATTTCATTCCTTTTTGGTTCATGCATGTTGCTTTTCATTACAATTTTTCATTAGTACTAATACCACAAACACTGAGCAATTATTCTTCCCCTTTTTCTCTCTTTTAAATTATTTTTGTGTGTGTAGCAACCTCCTCTGAATGGAAGATGGCTCCTAAAGACAACAGCTCATTCCTGGTACAAGATTTTAAAAGCTAGTCTCTTAGATTATATTAGCAGTAACAATTATGGTGAAGGCAACACATTCCAAGTGAAAGACTGCTTGAAAGTTGTGTAGAAAGTTCTCAGAATCCAGTTTTCATGAGTTGTCACTATGCAGGGGTGGGCTTTCTGGTGATGCAGCTGACTTTGGGTCATGCATGCTTTTGTTAGTAAGCCCTCATGTCTTGAAAGTAATCACAATAAACTCTTTGGTTCACCACATTGAACACTTGTATAATAAGTACTTGAAGTTGTCATTGCTGCCCTATCTGGGGTAAACAGACTTTTTTGTTCATGTCTCCCAGGAAAACTCACACAATGCTCTTCATTGAAGTTCCTGAAATCACAGGTTGTCTTCAACTCCACCTCTTATTCTACTTTATTTTTACAATCTCAGTTCAAAGCAATTTTTTATTACCAGACTCCATCAAAGCTCATTTGTTTTGCATTTATTAATTTTTTTTGCCCTTTCTTATTCATGTACCAGTGAGTAATCATTTATAGAAACACAACATAGTGGTATATTCCAAGCTGCTACTATAGTGTTTGAAATTATTTACAATTCACTGTTTATGTAAATTTAAAAACAAAAAAAACAAATTCTGAATGATGAACTATGCACTTTTGTGAGGATGGAGTTATTGAAATAGGATCTTGCTGTGTAGCTTTGTGTGATTTAGAAATAACTGTGTGCCAAGTTGTCCTTGATCTCCCAGCATTCTTCCTCCTGCTGCCTCTTGATTGCTGAATTGTAAGTGTGTGTGGTCATGCCTCCCTGGCTGTGATTTCACAGAGCTGGTGATTCAGTGAGTTTAAAAAGTACTTCAAATTTTATTATATTGGAAAAGCAATGAAGCAGAAATGAATCCATTGTCACACATTAAGGGAAGGATTAGCTTGATCAGGTTAAGCAGTGACCATTTCTCTCTTGGTACCCTCATAGTCTGACTTCAATGGCTATCAAAATTTTGTATTCCCATTTGAGCTTTTTAATATCTACCTGAAATATGATATGCACTGGTTTTGTTTTCTATTTAGCCTTAGTTTTGCTCCATTTCCAAAGTACCTACAGGTGTTGTCATTCTTTCCTTTAAGTTTTATTTTCAAAATTGACACTAAATGTAACAAATACTAATCATCTGTGTTTAAATGTGACTTTTAATTATCATTTAACATATTATAATTTTAACACCAAACAATAAATTTTTCCATGATAATATAACAAAAAGAAATAGTTATTAGAGGATTTATTTTTGTTTCAATGAATTGGCATTTTCAGTATGTCGTTACTTATGCTCAATTATGTCATTTAGCAGTGATTGTGCCAGATAGAACTGACAGAACAGCACGTCTAACGCCATTAGAGGTGGTCTCCATTTGCTGGCTTTTCCCTATTAGATTTGTTTTTGTTTTTATTTTTTGAGACAGGGTTTCTCTATGTAAATCTGGCTGTCCTAGAATTCACTATGTAGCCCTGGCTGGCCTGGAAATCAGAGAGATCTGCCTGTGTCTGCCTCCTGAGTGCTGGTATTAAAAGCATGTACCACAATCACCCAGATTAATTATTCTTTAAATAACAGATGAAAGACAAAAAATAACCAAAGTCCATCAAACTGGAAAGAATAGTATTCTAGTCCACTTAATTAAAATTTTACCTATTTATGAAAAAAATCTATACTAAACTTTGTGTGAAATACAGAAGATGTGAAGAATAAATCTAGTTAATCTTATCAGTAAAAACCGTGGGTCAGATATTGGGGTAAAAACCTGGAAAGTCAGAGAACTGGGATCAGTTGCCAGTTCTCTCTAACCTCTCTAGATCCTCTGACCAAAAGGTAGAGATCCTATCTGTGCAGCCTTATTACTTCCTGTCTGTCTATAGGCCTCCAAACTTCTAAGGTTAACTAGTGGCTAGCTCCAACCTCTGACTTCAAGCAAATATCACACAACAAACACCAAGCATATCTATGACCAATGATAACTATTTCCTCCTCCATGTTGTGTATTCAAATGGGAAACCACAGCAAAACCCTAAATGAATCCTCCTGATTTTGTCTCCTAAACTTCCCTATTTAAAAAAAATCATTTATTTGAAGTAAAACCTTAATATCTTACCTTGTCATTAATCTATAAATAAACTATCATTGATCATTTACTGATTACTCAACTAAGGTAATAGCATCCCAAAGTACATAGAGAATACTTGTATGAAGATTTCAATACAAATAGATTTCTGTAAATGAAAATGGTCTACCTCTGTCTTCCTGAAGGCTCTGACTTTGCTACAGGAGCATTGAGCTAATTAGACTCAAATGTGAAACTCTGGAAGTTGGGTTAGCTTAAGTGCCAATTTTGTTCTTCATCATGAAGGGTAATACATATACTGGATGTCACTAACTTTCCCCCAAGACTTTAGAAAAGTTTATACACTGAATATTGAAAACCCTTTCTGTATTTTAATTTTCCAGGATAATTTCTGTCGCTACAAATTTATTTCTCTCGTGTTCTTTCTAGTTCCTTAAACTAGTTTGAGTAGTCACATGGATACTGGCACCATTCTGTGATGATGAGCAAAGAACTCAGATTATAAAAAAGCATTGAATTTAAAGCCAAATACCACATACCAAGAATCTGAGTTTGTTAACTCACTTCTAGTGCTTGTCCATCACTATCTAGAATATGTTCCCCATGCTAGTAAAAAAAACTGAAAATAACTCTGCGTTCATTAATTCTTGCTTTAACCTATCATATTTCATATTGGGCTTTTCTATACTTACAGTTTCATATATATCAGGTATTTTTATCTTACAAACAATAATTTAACTTATTCTTATTCTACTACAGTGTGTAGATGGAAGTTTTTTCTCCAAAGCTGCTATGAAATAACCGCTAAGAGTGTTAATATTAGTTGTAAGTGTTTGGTCAATAGTTCAGGCTTATTACTGACTAGCTCCTACAAATTCATATTCCTCATTTACACTTTGCTATGTGGCAGTACTTTCATTAGCATGGCACATTCATCTCCTGCTTCATCTGCATCTAGCTATTGACTCCCAACTCCACCCTTCTTTCTCTTGGAATTCTTTCTGTGTCAAGATGTTTTGCACAATCTCTAGGAAGAGCTATCACCCAACTGGCTTTTTATTAACAATGAGAGCAATGCACACTTACAGTGTACAAAGATTGTTCCATAGCATTTTCTGCTTTTTGTCTAATTAAAAAGGAAGGTCTTAATTTTAACATAGTAAGATCATATATATACATACATATATATATATATATATATATATATAATATATATATATATATGTGTGTGTGTGTGTGTGTGTGTGTGTGTGTGTGTGTGTGTGTTATTAAGTAAGAATTATAGTCACAGTATCTCATTGTATTTGGAAAATTTCAGAGAAAATACTCCATTATCTATTTATCCTATCTTTGTGAGTCCAAAGTTTTATAACTAATTTGTTTTCAATCTTAACTAGGAAAAAACTGTAAGTTTAACTATTTAATCTTTAACTCCATCAAATACCACAGAAGGATGAAATGTTACCTAATGAGAGGGACATCAGGGTGCCTGGACAATCATGCAAAGTTTCTCTGCATGTTTGGGGCATCCAACTCTGGCCTATAGGTCTAGCATGTCTGAAAGACTTTCTTGTGAAGCAGGAGATTTTAAAGGACCATCCTACCTTGTTTTGGCAAAGTTCAGCAGTTGTATTTCTTGTATCTTACTGGTCCAGTTTGGACAGTAACTGTCAGTAATTGAGGGAAAGGAAGTTTCTTTGCCCACATGGCTAGCTTTTGCCATAAAGAAAACAAACTCCAAAGGGAGTTTTGATGATGCCTACCATTTTCTCTGAAGTAGATTGGTGCTGTAGGATGTGTCTTTCTGTCATGAAAGGCCATAGAATATTAAACATATTAAATGCCATATTCTTTTGGTCTTTGAAGTCTTTCAAGACCACCTATATAGCTAAATATATTTGTGTATGGCCTTGAAAACATACCTAATAAGACCATAAGTTTGACTGTTGTAGATGACTATTAATCAGTATTTTTAATTACATATTATATTTTCCCTCCATTTTTTATTTAAATTGGAAACAAGATTGTTTTACATATGAATCCCACTTCCCTCTTCCTCCCCTCCTCCCATACCCCCCACTAACACCCTACCTATCCCATGCCATTTTTGCTCCCCAGGGAGAGTGAGCTATTCCATGGGGGGGATCTTCAGAGTCTGTCATATCCTTTGGTACAGTGTCTAGGACCTCCCCCATGGGTCTAGGCTGAGGGAGTATCCCACTATGAGAAATGGGCTCCCAAAGTCCATTCCTATGCTAGAGATAAGTACTGATCTACTACAAGAGGCCCCATAGATTTCCAAGTCCTCCTCACTGATACCCACACTCATGGGGTCTGGATCAGTTCCATGCTGGTTTCCCAGTGATAAGTCTGGGGGCCAAGAGCTCTCACTTCTTCAGGTCAGCTGTTTCTGTAGGTTTCACCAGCCTGGTCTTTGTCCATTTTGCTCATCACTCCTCCTTCTCTGTAACTGGATTCTAGTTCATTTCAGTGTTTAGCTGTGGGTATTTGCTTCTACTTCCATCATCTGCCGGATGAAGGCTCTAGGATGGCATATAAGTTAGTCATCAACCTCATTATCAGGGGAGGGCATTTAAGGTAGCCTGTCCACTGTTGCTTAGATGGTTAGTTGCTGTCATCCTTGTAGATCTCCAGACATTTCCCTAGTGCCTGATTTCTCTTTAAACCTATACTGGGTTCCTCTCTGATGGTATCTCTTATTTTGCTCTCCTCCATTCTTCCCCCTTCACAACCTTCCTGCTCCCTTATGTCCTCCTCACCCCTCCTCTTTTACCATTCTCATTCTCCTAGCTTCCTCTCACCTCCCCCCATGCTCCCAATTTGCTCAGGAGATCTTGTCCCTTTCCCCTTCTCTGGGGGACCATATATGTCTCTCTTAGAGTCCTCCTTGTTAACCAACTTCTCTAGTGGTGTGGATTCTAGGCTGGTATTCTTTGCTCTATGTGTAAAATCCATATATGAGTTAGCGTATACCATGTTTGTCTTTTTGTGACTGGGTTACCTTGCTAGAACAATTTCTTCTAGTTGCATCCATTTGCCTGTGAATTTCAAGATTCCATTGTTTTTCCCTTTAGTAGTAAATGTACCACAATTTCTCTATCCATTCTTCAGTTGAGGGGGATCTAGGTTGCTTCCAAATTCTGGCTATTACAAATAATGCTGCTATGAACATAGCTGAACAGATGTCTTTGTTGTATTAATTATATCTTACATTTTTACATGAGCTGTATAAATACAATATAGTAAACAAGAGTAGAAACAGACATACTGTATAACAAAATTAACTTACATTTGTATCAATAAACCAAAATCTATACTAATGTAAAATATTTAAGTTTGATAGTTGTTTTGTGGATTAAAGTAGATTCAATAATTTACTATTTTATCCTATCATGTTTTTCAAAAGGTGATACTTGAATCTAATTTCTTTTTTCAGCTTTTTTGTGTATTTATTTTTTATTTTTTTATGATTTTTTAAATTTAAATTAGAAACAATCTTGTTTTACATACCAATCCCAGTCCCCTCTCTCTTCTCTCCTCCCATGTCCCCCACCAACCCATTACCCCATTCCCTTTCTGCAACCCAGGGAGGGTGAGGCCTTCCATGGGGATCTTCATATTCTGTCATATCATTTGGAGCAGGGCCAAGATCCTCCCCAGTGTATCTATGCTGTTTTTCTGAACACATGAGTCTTTAAACTGCTAAGTGACTAGCTGGGACCAAAGTCATGGCTAGATCCAATGCAGTGGCATTAGCTGCAGGCTCTACCCCACTTCTTGGTTTCTTGAGAGCCCCGTCTCATGGTGGAGCTCTTGAAGTCATGTTAATGCTCTGACTGGGAATTTTCTGGGTCTATGCCCACTGCTCATAAACACCATTTTAGTTTTCTGTAGCAGAGCTCCTCAAATGAACATCGTGTGTTTTTCTACTAGCACCTAGCCAGGAAGCCATCTCTCTCTCTCTTTTTCTTCTATATTTTTATTATTTTAAAACAATCTTGTTTTACATACCAATCGAAGTTCCCTCTCCTTCCTGTCTTCCCTGCACCTTCTTCCTACCCCACTCAGATCCACTCCTCGGAGAGGGTGAGACCACACATTGGGAATCAACAAGAAACAAGGAAAACACTAAGACATACATGGATCCTCTGGGAAGGGGAAATAGACAAGAAGCTGTCTCTTAATGGACCCATGCGTCTTTCACTGCCAATGAACAGAACCCACCCAAGAACATTCTGCTACCAAGAAGCTGTGCTTGGCTCTGTTCTTTTGGGTGTTTAGAATCTTTTTTTTTTGAAGCTTTCTCATATTTTATGTGGAAATTCTTGCCCCACAGTTGGATGCCATCTGTAGACAGAAGTTTCTGTCCTGCAGCCACTCTCAAATAACATTAATTTTAAATGCTCAGCCAATAGCTCGGGTTTATTACTAATTAGCTCTTACATTTTTAATTAACCAATTTCATTATTCATGCTCTGCCACATACAAACCTTTATTAGCATGGCACATTCATCTCCTGCTCTTTCTGTGTCTGGCTAGCAATTCCTGACTCCTTTCCTCCCTGAATTCTTTGTGGGTCAGGCTGTCTTGCCCAATCCCTTCCTGCCCAGCTATCAGTCAATCAAATTTTTATTAAACATGTACATTTACAATATACAAAGATTGTTCCAGAATAACAGTGTGTTTATTTTCTTCTTATAATTTAAGAAGGGGCAAAGGAGCAATTGATGAGGATGTTTCTGGATCTGATGAACTAATTAATGGGAAATTGCTTTCACACATAATAAGAAGAAATGTTTTTGAGGAAAAACTAAGAAGGCATTTACCATTTCTGGTAGGCTTAATATTTACAACAAAGTTTTCATGTATGAAATTCTCTGGAAGAACAATCTCCTGAGAGTCACCTGAGCATTAGCAAATGATAATTAGTAGTATAATTGTATAAGCTTGACATTTTATGGGAACAGAATGTACAGGTTAATCACTGATACTAAAATTCATAAAATAATTTAATGAGAGAAAGGTTGGAGCTGACTATACCAATTTTTATTACTCTAGAAAAGAAAGCCTGACTTTTTAAATAAAAATTTCCCTTTATCTAGAAAAGATAAAATATGTTACATATGATTGGCTATAGGCTTACTAATGCCTGGAAACATATTCTGTGGACACAGCCATGGGTATGATGAACTGCAATGCATAATACTTACCCTTCTGTATCTCACACTTCATACTGTTGAAACTAGAAATGTACCATCACTAAGACATAATTAGATTAAATGTAGGAGCAGTTAATTAGGAAATAGTCACTTTCTTCCTTCCCACTTATTTTGAGATAAGATTTTAATTACAACTTCAGTGAGCCGAATATGATAGAGACTATTGCCAGTAACATACCCAGACTCCATTATCTGTTGAAGAAATGTGATATTATTATAATCATATCTGAAGTAAAACAAATTATCAATTAAGATCTATGAAAAATGTGAACCCTTTATATATCAAGCAGAGCCTCAGTAATAAAAAGAGAGAGAGAAGTTATTCAGAGAAAAGTGTTAGATGAGATGTTTTCCCAAATTTTTTCACAAATACCAAAAACTGTAAAGTCAGAGCAGGTGATCTACAACAGTGACCTGTTATAGGACATACTACTACAATGGTGGAATAAACCCTTAGGGGAATAACCAACCACATTTTGGTTGATTTTATTGTCTTCTCCATGACACTTCTAAAAAGCCCAAGATCCTGAGACTAGGTAATGGGCTGAGGAGAAAACCTACTAATTTTATTCTGTTAAGTATACAAAGCAATAAAATGACTCCCAATGGCATATTATTAAGCCCACAGGTAAGTGCCTCACTGAACACTCATCAAAGAAAGTTCTTTCACTAGATGGGAATTAACAGAAAATCTACAAATGGACAATGTCCAGAGACAAAGGCTTTCAAGTATTCAATCCTATCTGAGATGTCTTCATCCCAACCCTCTTCTCAATACTCAGAAATCTATAATGAGAATGTATGAAAAGTATTTACAGATTCACAGGTCCTTTAATATTGATATAGCTAAGGACATACCTCAGGCTCTGTATCAGAAAAGAAAAAGATTTCCACAGCTTATTTGCCAGGAATATATAACCATGTTTTAAAATCATATTTCACTAATACCTAAGATCAGGTAAAGGGATGAAGAATAGTGTGATGCCCCTGACATTCTTATTTATGTGACTTTCAAGCAAAGAACATTGAGATCATCTTGGTTTATCCTTTTCAATGGGAATAAATTTAGAATGAAATAAAGCAAGGCAAACTAAAATGAATTTAAATACCAAGGACAGTTATAATAAAAAAAATGTCATTCTTGGTGTATTTGCTAAAAATCCTGTTTTAAAATTGCTCATTTCAAAAAGTAATATTCCATTTAATAGAATATAATGCTAAGCTCAAAATGTGAGGTGAAGTCATTTATGCAAATCCAGCTTATACCACATAAATAAGACATGTGACTTAAGCCAGTTATTGACCTGTGAACTTTCGTTGGATTTCTCTGGTTTTATTCAAGATGCTATGAATATTGAATTAAAGAATTTTGAAACATCATTTTACCTGGAGGATTACTAAGAGTTGATACGATTTAATGGATTTTAATTTATCTAAGGTGTTGATGTCATGGGGCTAAGAAATAAAAGCACGACATGTTTGTGTAAATGTTGTTCAATGGTTGTATTCATGGTCTAAAAGCATGAATAGAAGACTGACAGGTTAAGCAGTTACAGTGTGCCAAAGATGATGTGCAGACCGTAATTGTAGTAAACATGAGCAATTATGCTATTATTATCATCAGATGTTGAACAAAAGAAATACACTTACAAAGGATGAGTTCTCTCTGAGCCTGTGTGTATGTATTCAGGGCTTCAAGCTAAGCCCTTAAACAAACGCTCTATTTCCAAACCAAGCTAAATGCTACTCAGTCATAGACTTCACCCTTCATTCTTGCCTACCACCATTCTTATGATTCTCTGCACTAATACTATCTTTCAGGAAGAATGCTAAACACAAACTAAGCCAGCCACAGCAGAAATATCCCCAGGACCACAGACTCCATTGTCACCATCACTGTTATCACCTAACCCTCTAGCCCGAGAGGCACTGCAGAACTTTGCATCAGTATGGCTATTCGGCTTTTCCAGTAATTTGAATTTTCCCAGTTGCGAGTGTAGCATCTAACAAGCCATAGCTTGTACCTATGTAAGGTCTTTCCTACTAGCTTGTGAATTTTATACTGACAGGATTGGTTTAGTTTTTGGAGGTAGTTGCAGATTCTAAGATGGAATGAAACTTATCATTTATAAGCTACCCAGTAAATATTTTAGCAATGACAAAGGAATGGTATATTTCGCCTTGAAGAGAGTCAGCTTTTAAATACTAACTGCAGGGAATCATGGAGTTGGCTTGGCCTAACTTCCTTGAGAGGCAAGAGTCAGAGGCTTTTCAGGTTAGAGTCCCTGACTTTTGGGGCCCAGCATGCCTTCCAGTTCCCCAAGAGACTGATGCACTCCCTCAGGCAGTGAAGCATTCAGGCCACTTTTTGCTTCTATATGTTCCCTTAGCAGTCAAGGATGTATGAAAGCTTGACAGAACAATTGGTCTTAGCCATTAATCTTGTGAACACTGTATAACTTGAAAACTTCACTGTATCTTTGCAACTACAACTGCATTGATACTGGCAATTGCCATTATATTCTGTTTATGATAAAGGTATAAAATATCTGATTGCTGTCAATGAAACTGTCAGAGCCTCAGTTGTGCTATTGCACATCCAACCTACCTGATTTAATTCCTTGCACCCGTATCACATGACCTTAGCCCAGTAAGTAAGAGCAAGCTCTTACAACTAATGGCTATAAAGTCTATGTGGCCAAATTATGAGAATGTATTTTAATATGAATCTAATATTCTACTTTTCCTCCCTCTGTTTCCATTTCCCTCCTCTCTCCATTCCCTCACTGTGGATCTCAAGATAGCTCTATTGAGTCCTGTCTGACCTTTAATTCACAATCCTCAAGCAGCATCATCTTGAATACTGCAATTAGAGGCACAGGGCAGAAACTCCTATACCTAACTCTCTCTTAATTGCATTATCTTTCATATTTACTTAGAATATTTGCAAATTTGGCTTGCTGAAATTTATTATTATAGCTCAACAATTTGTGAAGAAATCTCCCTTTACTTCATTTTCAAGGTACCTGAAATTTTTGTATCAATGACAACCTTAATTTCCTATATCAAAATGAATAAACTTCAAAGACATTATGATAAATGGAATATAATATTATATGATAGTATTTTTATGAGAAACTATATGAGCAAAAATTTGATAAGGTTTTCAAATTCTGGACAGAGGTACAAGTTAGAAACTATTATTTAAGTGTACAAAATTTCAATTAAATAAGATGAATGAAAGCAAGAGACATATATTGCTTAGTAGCATAGTGCCTACATTAACAATATTTTATTAGATATTTAAAAGAAAAATATTTTACTTTTAATTTGATGTTCTAAATTTTATTATATTATTCATCATCATGTGTGTGTGTGTGTGTGTGTGTGTGTGTGTGAGTGTATTGTGTGTGTGTGTGTGTGTGTGTGTGTGTGAGAGAGAGTGTGTGTGTGTGTGTGTGTGTGTGTGTGTGTGTGTGTGTATGTGTGTGTGTATGTGTGTGTTTGTCACAATGTACTTGGGGAGGTAAGAGGAGAACTTGTGAGGGTCAATTTTCTCCTTCCATTATATAAGTTATGTAAATCAAACTCAGGTTCTCCAACTCGGCAGCAAGCACCTTTACCTAATAAGCCATTGAACCAGCACATAAATAGTTTTTGGGTTTTTTGTCTCTTCTAATTAAAACTTTTTGAGAACTGTATAAATGATTATTGCATTTACATCATTTCTACTCCTACTTATCTCACCTCCAACTTCTCCTCATTTCCAAATTCAACTCAAATTCATGTTCTCTTTTTCTATAATTTTTTTGTGTTTTGTTTTTTCTTTCTTGAGACAGGGTTTCTTTGTGTAGCTTTGGAGCCTATCCTGGCACTTGCTCTGTAGATCAGGCTGGCCTCAAACTCAAAGTGATCTGCCTGTCTCTGCCTCCTGAGTGTTGGGATTAAAGGTACGTGCCATCACTGCCTAGCCCTCTTTTTCTATAATTATATATATATTATTAATAAATAAAATATTATATAATTATAGAAGGATATATATGTATATATATGTATTATATATTATATATATATATATATATATATATATATCCTTCTGAGTCTAGTGCTGTATGTGCATACACATGTTTCAGTCTGACCACTATGAGTTGTATAAGCTATCACAGGGCTTTGACCCTTAAGAAAACTGATTCTCTGTCCCTCAGCAGCCATTGGCTACCTTCATCTGGGTCTGGGGCCCTGAGAAAATTTTTACATCCTTATTGGCATGTTTAGTGGTATGCTCATTATGCATGTCTTCTTTAGGCAACCATATTGCTGAGAGATTTCATGGGTACAAAATCCTGTCATATATAGAGATATTGTCTCACAGCAGACTTGCTGGTCTTCTGGATCTTATTCTGGATCTTATAATCTTTCTGCCCCCTTTTGACAATGTTCCATGATCCTTAGGTATAGGAGTGATGTTATAGGTGTATAGACTATGGCTGGGTATCCAACGACCATTTAGTCAAGGAATTTTGACCAGTTGTACATCTATAGTAACCTCTGTCTTGTGGATTAAGAAACTTTTTTGGTGAGGGTGAGAGCTGCAATTACCTGTGGTGTAAGGACAGAATCCTGAGCAGGTGTTGACATCTAAATTCCATGAGGTCATGTTCTTTTGTTAATGTTGTGAATTATATATATATATATATATATATATATATATATATATATATATATATATTGTAATCCAGAAATAAAGAAAACTCAGGCTTGATACAGTTTTTACTTGTATTACTGAACAATCATGATTTTTGCATACATGTTTAAGACTACTACCTTACATGCTACAAGATAGCATCGAATGATGCTATCTTGATGTGCACGTCATAGAAATGGTATCAAAGTTCTCTTGGCTTCAGACATAATTAGAAATCCATTCTTTATTCTGTGGACTGTTTTGTTGTAGTTCAATTTACTTCACATACACAGAATTGTTCATTTTATTTTTGCATTAGAATTGTACTTGAGAAACCACCTTTCATTTCTATATTGGAGATGTAGACAGAAGTACAGCATGTTCATAGCACGCAAAAGGCCTTGGGTGTAATGACTAGCACACAAAAAGTAAAGACAGAAAGGCAGGGGGAGGAGGAGAGAAAAGAGAGAGGAAGGAGAGGCAAAATCCATATCTATAGTCTTTTATGGAAGGAATTTTTACCATTTCTGGTAAACTGAAATTGTAATTTCCTTTATTTTCTCAAACTAGAAAATATTTTATACTCTTCATGTACTTTATACTTTGGCTTTATTGATATTAATTCTGTTGGTTTTTAATTTACTTATTTCTCTTCCCTGTCTACTTTCTCTTTTCTTTTTAAAGTTAATTTTCTGTTTATCATATAATCTTAAAATTAATGTTAAATAAAATTAATAATAATATCAATGAATATTCATTAATATGAACAAATATCCAGTCTTGTATGTATGAATCATATGTTTATGTATATATGCCACATACATATCCTTAAATTCAGTTTAATTTAATTTCTGTAAGTTTATATGTGTCACGTATTTATTACTATTTTGTTTGAAATTTTAAAATTTTTATTGTGATATCTTTAAAAGTTATGGGTAACTTATAAATGTGTTGCTTCTTTAAATGGGATTTGAGGTATTTTTAGTAATTTTTCTCTTTATTTTTTTATCCTGGAGAACAAGTTACAGAACACCTTTACAGTGATTTTTATTTGAAATGCCCTCAGCCTTTTCTTTCAATGAGTCATCAATATTTATAATTATTTTGTGTATCTTTAAAAACAATTACATTACACAGTGAGTTTGTAGAAGCTTATGTATGTGCATTATGTAAGTTTATTAAGCAAGTTGTGTGATATTCTCTAATAGATTGTTTCTTAGATTTCCCCTCAATAACTAAAAGGTGTAGAAAATTATCTGTTCAATATTGCTGTAAATTTAAATGTTTATCAAATACATTTTTCTTTGTCACAAAGAAGTACCCTTTGGTTATGCTTAAATATGCTTCTGCTTTAATGTCTTCTCTGACATCATAGGAGAAGCTTCAGCTACCTGGGCACTTTCATTTTACATACTTTTCAATCTTGCCTCTCCCAATATTCTGCGTCCAGTGAACATAGGTTTCCCAAATTTCTGCATAGGTTGATGATACTGTTTTTGCCATCATGAGTTCAGCTGATGATTTATTTTTCAAGAATGTGTAATCAGCATTTTTCTTTTCATATGATTATTGGCAAATTTCAGGTTAAATATTCCTACTTATTTTATAATTTTTATTTTAACTAACTTTCCTTCACTCATATACTTTTTATATTCCAACTAATTTTGTTTTCTTTTAAGTATTATCTTGCTGATAAATTTTCTGTTTATGCTATTACAGTATAATGTTTAATATTCTTTTGTTAATTAGATTTATCTTAAATTATATGTGACAATTTCTTAGGCAACTCAAAGACATTAAAGTGCTACAACTCCATAACTTATTTCAATATATACATTCAAGCCTCAATATTTCATTAATTGAAAAACCTACTTCATTTTTAACCAATTTAATCTTTCTGAAAACCCCTATCACTGTTAAAACTCTTCCTCATTTTGCATTAAGAATGCCCTTCCCCTATATTGAGACTGATGGCTACCTTGGTTACCATTCCTAGAACCTTATCGCATTAGCTGATTGAAGCAGAAACAGGCACACACAGCTAAACACTGAGCCATACCCCTGGAATCCCGTTGCAGAGAGGAGGACGAATGAGCAAAGGAACGAAGACTGTGCTGGAGAAACTGGAAGAAACAGTTGACCTAACATAATGAGAGCATGCAGAACCTAGTCATAAAGATGGGGAACCAGCATTGGACCTAACCAAGCCCTCTGAATGTAGGAGCCAGCTAAGAGGCCAAAGCAGTCTATGGGACCTCTAACAGTGGAACCAGTGTTTATCCCTAGAGCACAAATGGGCTTAGGGAGCCCATTCCCTATGGCGCCCAGATACAGGAAGGAGGGCCCGAGTTCTCCCCAAAATGATGTGATGGACTTTGATGATGCCCCCTGCAGGGCCTCACTATATCTGGGCAGGGGTGGGTTGGGGGGTTGGCAGGGAGCTTGGAAGGATAGGAGGTTGAGGAAATGGGAGGATGATATGTAAATAAGATTGCTTCTAAAATAAAAAAAAATGTTAAAAAAATAGTAAAATGAAAATGGGAAAGTTTGGTAACTATTTAAATTTAAATCCATTAATTTATCAATGAGTTTGCAAGTAATTTTATGGCAATCTGACACAAGCTAGAGTAATTTGGAAAGGGGATATCAACCATACCTATTGATTGATATGAGAAGATTGAGCTCACTGAGGCAGTGCCAACCTTGTGTTCCTATGTGTGTGCTACAGAAAGCAGGCTGAGAAAGTCATGAGGAGCAAACCAGTAAGAAGCATACCTCCATGGCCTTCACTTCATTTCTTCTCTCCAGGTTTCTGCCTTCAGTTCCTGACCTGACTTTTTTCATTGATAGATTCTGACTCAGGAATGTAAGCTGAAATAAGTCCCCTTCACTCTGACAAACATTTGGAGATATTATAAAGGTAAAATATTCTAGATTCTCCTTTATATGTAAATAAATCAGACCATTGACAGAAATGAAATTCCTTTAACTGAAATTTCTATGAAACTTGAACAGATTTTGAGTTTAATTTGTATATTGTTTCTGCATTTCCATGACACTGGTATCTAGGTTCTGCTCAAATAAATATGCTGGATGCTTTTAAAAGTAGTCTGGATGAATCCATCATAGGGAAATTGTGAGTGACCAAGAAACAGCATCAAGCTGAATAAACAAAAAGCAAAGAATTTCATTAGAGTTGAAAATATGCAGTAAAAATAATTCAATAAATTTGAACTAAAATAGCAAAAACATGAATGTTGTTAAAATAAAGTCTAACTATTTAAATTCAGCACAATAAAAACAGAGTCTGAACACTTGGCTTCATTAAGAGGGAATTCAATTTTACATCAAAGTACAAAGTATAAGTCATTAGAATACTGAGATGGTAGCATTGACTGTATGAGAAACTGGATAGTGTGTTTAAAGGAACTCATTATTTTAAAGCTATAAAAATATTTGTCTTCACATCAAAATTATAAACATATCAAATTCAAAGAAAGAAACCAAATACCTTTGAGAGATCAGGAAGTTTGTGAATTAGAAATTCCGAGTTTCTGCTTCTCATACCAAATGAAATGCACTATTTTTTTTTCCTTTTCATCTCACACAGCAGTTGAGCAAACTCTGCCAAGTAAGGAACAGAAACACTGAGCTTGCTTCATGTTAAGATTTTTTTTCTTTTTATCTTTTCAAGAATGACTGACAATTTGTTACTCTTTAAATAAGAAACTGCTTGTTGGATTTCTCTTATTTTCAACCCTCAATGCTGATTTGTTAAATTTTATGTATTGTTATTGGATGTCTCTTTATTGATGGATATTCTAAGGGAAATTATCTAAACATATTTCTTCTATAGATTCTAAATAAGAGCTTCAATATTCTCTGATTCTGATTATTGAATCTTATATAAAATTAAACTTGGGGAGAAGTAGAGGTCAATAAGAAAGGAAGGCAAAAGAGA
Organism: Cricetulus griseus; assembly: GCF_003668045.3. Taxonomy (NCBI): domain Eukaryota; kingdom Metazoa; phylum Chordata; class Mammalia; order Rodentia; family Cricetidae; genus Cricetulus; species Cricetulus griseus. The sequence goes on along the minus strand of NC_048595.1, from coordinate 186,632,232 downwards.
AACTGGTGAAAGAGATCAAACAATATTGATGAAAGTTTCATTGTGAAGTCCAACATTTTGTACAAATAAGATACACTAATGAAATTTTAAAATCTTCTTTTCTTTGACTTGTTTGACTTGATATAAAATAAAATATGTTCTTTCTACTGTTTTTATATGCTTCTTGTTCAATTAGACTTGTAATATCAGATTAAATTTTTTTTTCAAAAAATATGCCAATGAGGATGATGTTGGTGGTGAACTTCTCACTCCAGATCACAGGATTTTCTAATTACCTAACAAAGAACACTTTTCTAGAAATACCCCTTCCATTTATCCCAAATGTATTTCTGTGCTGCTCCAGTGGCCATTCAAAGTTCATACATATTAATTTCATTTCTGCTTTATATACATGCTATTCCTGATATGACATAAATTCATTGGTAAATATTTGTAAAATGTGATTTAATCACAGAAAACTACTTTTATATTCTTTGTTGACTGCCTTGAGAATGCATTGCAGTTAATACTAAATACATTGCCATTTCATTTATTCTTAGGAATAGGAGTAATCAGGATGGTAAGAAGGGCAATGCAAATGTCTGAATAATTGGAAACTTTTCCAATAATGAAAATTAGTTAAAACAAATTCCTTCAAAGACTACTTGAAATATTTATTGGATCATCTGTGTGCATAATATGCTGGTTGAAGAGACATCTTAACTTTCAAAACAATAAATAATTAGGTTTCCACCTAAATTAATAAAAACATACCACAAGCTGTTTGTAGCACTTGATTAAACTATAACCAAAAGACACCAATTATAATAAAAATGCTTCCCAAGCAAATTCACTGTCTTGTGTTTTTAACAAATCACAAAACTGACTGTTCAGAAAATAGCAGGTGAAGCTAGGGACAGAATTTTTTGTTGTCATTCCTCTCAGAGACAGGTACTCCATATGATCACTGCTCAGCTCCAAACTCAGTCTTTGTACATATGATATGGAAAGTATGAGTCCAGACGAGAGATTTGACATTCTTGGTAATTCTGAATACTGGATCAGAAGTTTTTCTTGAAATGTTCAGCTATGAAAAACAAAGATCTCCAATATTTTGTTAAGTGAAACAAATGAGAAGCTGTGCATTATTCTGTCTCTGAAGCTCTTTGTTAGTGTTAGAGATTGGTAGCTTATGCAAATTTTACACTAATTCCATAGATCCAAGTGTGTTTACAAGAAGGCTAAAACATAAAATGATGCATTGTTACAAAAACAATGTATTTAATTTGTTCATCTTCTAATTAAATATATAATGGACTCTCATAATTAAATTTAAATTCACAGCAACCATTTTAATTTTGAAATGAGGGCAGAAGTTACAGTCATCAGGCCAAAAGAAAATTATTCATATAACTATGTGTGTTTTATAAAAATAATTTTCAAAATTAAAAGATTATACAGATTTTCAACTATTTCAGTTCAGGTAATAAATTGAATATTAAGCAATTTTTAAAACAAAAGTAAACATAGTAAAATATAACAATATTAGTGTGTTACTATTTAAACATTAAACTTTAGCATCAAAACACATCCCAAAACTTAATGAAAATGAAGATATTACATATCCAAATCTATGGAACACAATGAAGATAGTCCTAAAAGGAAAGTTTGTAGCACTAAGTGCCTATCTAAAAATTTTGAGGGATTTCAAGTAAATCACTGAAAGATGTACCATATGTATTGGAAAAACAAACAAACAAATGACAACAACAAGAAAAAAGCTGCAAAAAGTAGACAGGCAAGAATAATCAAAACCATGGTGTAAGTTAATAACAATCATTTCTTTATTTTCCTGTCTTAGAATTTAAATAGTTTCAGATGGCTATGGTATACATAGCTCTCTTGTTGATTCCACTACATCAATCTACACACTTAGGAAAGTTTCCAGGTTAATATCTTAGTCTGATAACAATTCTAGTCCAACAAGGCCCTATCTGAGACTCCATTTTGTAAAATATGTTTTATTTTATGTCCTAAGTAACCCATATATCATTCAACAATGTGTTTGGTCAATGAAAGTTTGAGTGCTTTCTATGGCTTCTCTTTTTATTTCTATTATTTTACTTAGAAATAACCATTTTACATATCAATCTCCAGTCCATTCCCTCTCCCTCCCATCCTCCCATGTCCCCTACCAACACCCCAACCCACCCACTCCCCAAGGATGGTGAGTCCTTCCATGGGAATCATCAAAGTCTGTCAAAACATTTGCCTCCTCTGTGCATCTGGGCTGAAATAGTATCTGTCCATAGGGAATGAGCTCCCAAAGTCCATTTGTGCTTGAGGGATAAATACTGGTTCCACTGTTAGAGGTCCCATAGCCTGCCCAGGCCTCCTAGCTGGCACCCACACTTAGAAGGTTTGGTTCAGTCTAATGACAATTTCCCAGCTTTAAACTGGGGTCCATGTACTCTCAGTAGGTCAGGTGAGCTGGTTCTGTAGGTTTCTCCAGCATGGTCTTGAATGCTTTGCTCATCCCTCCTCCATCTCTACAAGCCAGTAGTATGGATCAGTGCTTAGCTGTGGGTGCCTGCTTCTGCTTCCATCAGCTACTAGGTAAAGGCTCTAGGCTGGCAATTAAGGTAATCATCATTCTCATTATAGGGGGAGGGCATTTAAGGTAGCCTTTCTTAGGTTGCTTAGGTTCTTAGTTGGGATCATCCTTGTGAATCTCTAAACAATTCCCTAGTGTCAGATTTCTCTTTGAAACTATAGTGGCTCCCTTTATTGATGTGTCTCTTTTCTTGTCTCCTCTATTCCTCTCCCCAATCTTCTGGATCCCTCATATTCTCCTCCCCCAAAAGCAATCTACAGATTCAATGCAATCCCTATCAAAATCCCAGCACAATTCTTCACAGACCTTGAGAGGACAATACTCAACTTTATACGGAAAAACAAAAGACCCAGTATAGCCAACACAACCCTGTACAATAAAGGAACTTCAGGAGACATCACCATACCATACTTCAAACTGTAAAAGCGCTATAGGCCTGAAAACAGCTTGGTATCAGCACAAAAACCAACTGGTAGGCCAATGGAATTGAATTGAAGACCCTGATATTAACCCACAGAGCTATGGATTCTATTTTTTTATATCTATTTTGGTCAGACAAAATGTAGGGAATTATTTCAATTTTTCTGTTTGTTGAAACTTTCTTTGTATCCTAATATGTACTAAATTTTGGAGAAAGTTTCATAGACTGCTGAAAAGAATGTACATTGTTTATTATTTCGGTGAAATGTTTTAGAGATGTCTATTAAGTCATATAACTTATAAGTCATATTATGATGTATATACTCTAATTATTGTATTAGGATAAAATGTTTCTCTGTACTTTTTCTGGATGACATATTTATTGCGATGAATGGGATATACAAGTCATATACTTTCACTGCGCTTGTGTTAATCTGTGGTTTTGTTATCATCATATTGTTTTAAAAAGCTTGAAATGCCTGTGTTTGTTATATATGTTTACAATTGCAATGTCTTGATGAATTCTTCTGTTATTATATATGAAATGACCATCATTATTTCTTCTCACTAATTTGAACTTAAAGTATTTTTAAACATTAGAATATCTATATATTCTAGCAACCATTGCAATATATTATAATAAATCATTTTATTGTGTGATTGCTAATGGAATAGGAGCAAAAGGATTGTCAAAGGAAGTCTATATGCAGCAGCTATACATTTGGTGCAAGAAGTTCTGTTTATGATACCATATCAAAACTTTGACACCATGTTTATTTTGTGTATATTTTCATAAAAAATATCTGTGTTAAATGTTTGCCAAACTGACAGGAAGCAAACTTATTTATTTTAGAGAAAACAATGCATTTAAATTAATGATTAATGTTACTATGTACAAATTGGTTTTATTTCCCAATTTTAATGAAAAGCATGCAAATTTTATATTTAATTTTTGATCATAAATCATTAAAGTATTTCATGAAAGGTGCTTTATTATTTCACAATACCATTTGAGAGGCTCATATTTTGGGATTTTTTTTCACATGTGCTTTCTATGAATGTAACTGACATGAGATTAAAGCATTAAAATGATTGCTACTATTGCAATAATTAGATACATGGCCAATACTAACGTAAACTAAATGAAGAACACAAGAAAATAATTGTTTATGTAAATAGTGAATTATTTGCTCTTAAGTTATTTGGGAAATAACATGAATATGGAATATTTGAGTATTGAAGTAGTGGTGATTTTTAAACGATCTGAAAAATATGGCCCTCCTGATGAGTTCGGGTTAACAATAAGCACAAGGGAGACTAGGGTTAACTAGAGACTAGGTTAACCATAAGCACTAGAGTCATTCAACAACCAGCAAGGGGACTGATCCTGTTGTGGGTTCCAACAAGAGGAGAACTACTATGAGGAAGGGGTTTCCACTGACTGTGTAATTTGTAAATACCAGGACAATCAAGAAGGGGATAAAGTAGTGACTAATTATTTTCAATTGTCTTAATAATATAATTGTAACAATGTTACACTAGTATATAAAGTGTTGCTGTATCCCAAGATCTGTAAATCATCCATATATGACTCCCTAATTTAGAAGTCTTTCCTTTTGGACCATATGTTGAACCTTAATATAGATGATTAGAAGAGAAGAATCTTTCTGCCCAATAAAACATTTTAAAGTTCATGATTGAGTAATTATGAGTAGCACTACCCACAAGTGCAATACATAAAAGTAAATATAATACAACCCCAGCAAAATAAACCTTCATTCGGAACAGAGATAATTACACAGAAGAACAGATAGAGATTTAAAAATTGGTACTTGCATATAAGAGGTCAGGCTTTCTGAAGTTTGTGAAAACTTCCTGTAAATTTGCCTATTATGCCAACACCCATCTCTACCACTAGGGTACCCTCTTTGCTTGGGCCTAACTTATATTGATAATCTTCTGTGGAAAAATGCAGACATCACCACATGCACTATAAATCTCCCTAAAGACTATGCCTGAAAACATGTCAGGCACAAATGTCTTTTGAAAGAATTTGTTATGGTTAATGCCAAGAACTTGATTTTCCCTTAAGTTGTCTGTCAAATAATGTTATACTGTAGGTCCATTGTGTTCCTGATATTCTGATGAAGGTGGTCCTATTGGACACGATGGAGCACTTCTTGCCTTTTGAGATGAGTTCCTAGAGTATAGCTACATTGTGTTCTCATCAGTTTTTTTAATTATTTACAATCTATTAGTATTAAAATGTTTCTGGCTAACATGGCACTGTTAATCTTTAATGACTACCTTGCCATTCCTTTATACACTATATGTGTCTATTTTGAAAACTTAAAAGAAATAATTGCAGTTTTAAGAAATTTATCATCTCAAGCAGCTAAGACAACCCAACTTAAAAGAGTGAAACAAGAGGAAAATAATTATACTAAACACCTGAGAATGCTAGTACCAAAATTAGGCACCAAAATTGTGTTAACGTTTGAATATAACAATAGAGAAACTCACATAATTGCATTACAAATGAAGGAATGCATTCCCATGAGGGAAAAAAAGAAAAGTTATTCTTGATGTTAACTACAAAAAGAATCAGTGAAGTGTCATTGTGCCATATAATGTCAATATGTATGACCATCCTTTTACAAAAATAAAAAAGTAAGTGCTTCAGGTAGATATTTTGTGTATTTCTAAAGACCTTAATTTAATTCCTAAATCAAGGAATTTTTCATTATGATGTAGAATAAATGATTGGGTTGCTTCCTTTTCTTTTCATTTAAACATAGCCATTGACACTTTTCAGATATGTTCCCATAGGTAAATTGTCCTCAAATCTTTATTTTTCTAAGTTTACAGTGAAAGATTTGAAATGTATTTGCCTCTTCTGAAGATTTAGACACTATGTTTCTAGTCTATTTGTAGCTTTATGATGTTTTCTCATTAATTTTTTTTCATTTTTGTGTTGTCTTTCTTCTCCTTTCCTCCTCTTTTTTGTTCACTGTGTGTCAAAAGTTTCAGAGAAACATTCAGAAATGCTACATCCCAGGCAACTGATAGCCAATTTCCTTTTCTTTAACATTTATTGTGCTCTGTATTGTTTATTAAAGATTGTTCCTTAATGCTAGGTGCCAGATGTAAGGGAGGAAACTCTCAATTTGTGATGACAAATTAAGATCTGTTCTTGAATTCTTGACCAGATGGGATCATTAAACTTCCATGTGTAGACAGGTCACAAGAATGTCCTATTTATGTTCAAGGTCATCATTATTTTCCTTAGAGAATAGGAACATACTTTGGGGGGAGCTTAAAAACCTTATAAGGTACAGATAAAAATAAATAACACAAATGTATCTAATTTTTTCCATTGAAGAATGTACCAAATAAAATTTTCTTCTTATTTACATGCCAACCACCAACATCAAAAAGGAATCTGGCTTAAGCGATAATACAGAATACAAAATTTCAAGTAATAATTGAAAACAAATAGTAATAAGGCTAATGCTATCTATTAATAAAAAGTTACTACTATTGTGCTACATTAGCTCTTGATTGACTTTGTAATTACCTATTAATTACAGTCAACAATTAATCTAACAAAAATGAATAACTGCCTCCTCTGTTGAGATTACATTGATAAATACTCATTTATATTTTCCCTGTATATCCTTGCTATATAGTATTAAACCATGAAATGGATGTGGGCTTTAAAATGTATGTTATATGCAATCTTCATGTTGAAGATTTATAATTAATAATAGATGTGACTAAAGATGGCTCAGTGCATAAATGCTCTTTTTACACAAGCCTGCGATGGGTTTAACACAAAGAAACCATGTTTAAGGGAGGAAGGAATGGAGGGACTCCACAAGCTGCCTGAGTTAGCGCCCTGACTTTCCCTCAATGATGGGCTGTAACATGGAATTGTAAGTCAAATACAACCTTTTCCTCCTCTAAACTGCTTTGGTTGGGGTGTGAAGCTAAAAAAACTTTGAGTGATATTTTCCTACTGAGTGTAGCCAGAGCCTGTGGTTTGCTTTAAACTAACAGAATACAGCAAAAGTGACCAGATGGTTTTCGTGATTATGTTACATCATGGTACAATAATCTTTTTGTTAGACTTCTCCGCTGATGGTATATTGATACAATCTGTCACACTACAGAATCACATATAGCAAGAAACAAAGGGTATGTGTGGAGTGCTACAGTCTTATGTACTTCCTGACAAAAAGTTGAGTTCTGCAAACAATCATGTCAGCTTGAGAGAAGGCCATTTCCCTGTGACTCTGGAAGATGAAAGTACAACCTGGACAAACACTGGGTTTGTAACCTTAGTGAGAATCCTGCTGAGCTCTCCAGATTTCTGTCCCAAAGAGCATGTGAAGTTATAAATTAACATTGTGTTAGGTCCTTCTGCTTGCTTGCCATAGAATTGTTAAACAAAACAAAATGGGAAATAGCTACAATTTTTCTATTGTGTACTATATGGCCGACACAAAACATCCTCAAATAGTTTATGCTTTAAATGTCCATAACAGACCATAATGGCAGTAAGTCCATTTTATAGATAGGAAATCAAGGCACACCAAGGTTAAATTGAGCAAACAAACGGCAAAGATGGGAATGGAACCAGGTCAGCTGTGCTTTTTCCCTTTCCTATTAATGTTCAAACCATCTGTCCTATGGTCTTTCTGTCAGCTATAAAGAAATGGTTAGGGTAATGTAAACTATCCAACTAGGTTATAAAAATGGCATATTTCTTTGGAAATGTAGTACTCTGCCTGCTAGTTGGATGAAGTGTAATAGCTTTTCATGGTGTGCTGCCTGAATTCTACTGAGGCATTTTCTCGAAACCATTTCCAGGAATTCTTGTGCTTCCTGGCAAGAATAGCCAAACCAAGAAACAGGATGCTTTAATTGGTTAGACAAGAGAAAATTAAGACTGGTTTCAGCCTGTCTACAATCTGTTGGTAATGTAGTCAAAGGGAAAAAAGAAGAAAAACCTGTGCCAGACAGGCAGGGAATTATACAACATATTTTGGGCCAACATTATGTAATCGTCTGTCTGCCTTAACTATCAGAACCCACAATTGCAATTGCACAGTTACATTAGGAACACTGATGTTCCTGATCCTGAAAAGAAAAACATAGAAATGAGACTTTAACTTCTTCTAAAATGTTTTTTGCTAATTGAGTTAATGAAATGATAATTAGAAAATATAGGTCATATGGCTACAATAATATTGCATATGAGACAAAGTTATAAATATAATGATTATTTTGTAGCTGTTCTAGTCTAAGCTACAAATTTGGAGGGAGGGGAAACTGTGGTCAGGATATATAGTATGAAAGGATAACAAATTGGAGCCTCTTTCATATAATTATTTTTAGTAACCTTTTTTTTATTTTGAATTAGAAACAGGATTGTTTTACATGATAATCCCAGTTCCCTTCTCCCTCCCGTCCTCCCCTACAACCCCCCCAACTAAAACCCTACCTATCACATATACTTTCTGCTCCCCCTGGAGGGTGAGGCCTTCCATAGGGTGTCATCAGAGTCTATCGTATCCTTTGTTATAGGGCCTAGGCCCACCCCCGTGTGTCTTGGCTCAGGGAGTACTACTCTATGTGGAATGGGCTCCCACAGTCGACACCTTGCTATGGATAAGTACTGAACTACTACAGGAGGTCCTGTAGATTTCCGAGGTTTCCTCACTGAAACCCATGTTCCTGGGGTCTGGATCAGTCCCATGCTGGTATCCCAGCAATAAATCTGGGAAGCAAGAGTTCCCTGATGTTCAGGTCAGCTGTTTCTGTGGGTATCACCAGCCTGGTCTGGACCTCTTTGCTCTTCACTCTTCCTTCTCTGAATCTGGGTTCCAGTTCACTTTGGTGATTAGTTGTGGCTGTCTGCTTTTACTTCCACCAGCTGCTGGATGAGGGCTATCGGGTGGCATATAAGTCAGTCATCAATTAAATATCTGGGGAGGGCATTTAAGGTAGCCTCTCCTCTGTTGCTTAGCTTGTTAGCTGGTATCATCTTTGTAGATCTCCCGACATTTCCCTAGTGCCTGATTTCTCTGTAAACACAAAATGTCTCCATCTATTTATGGAATCTCCATTCTTGTTATTATGTATTCTTCCCCTGACTCACACTTTCTGCTCCCTCATGTCCTCTGCATCCCTCCTCATCTCCCTTTCTCATTCTCCTAGCTCCCTCAACCCCCCTTCCTGTGGTCCCAATTTGGTCAGGGGATCTTGACCCTTTCCCCTTCTCCAGGGAACCATGTATGTCTCTCTTAGGGTCCTCCTTGTTTACTAGCTTCTCTGTCAGTGTGGATTCTAGGCTGGTAATCCTTACCCTATGTCTAAAATCCGCATATGAGTGAATACATACCATGTTTGTCTTTTTGTGATTGAGTTACCTCGATCAGAATGGTTTCTTCTAGTTTCTTCCATGTTCCTGCAAATTTCAAGATTCCATTGTTTTTTTTGTTGTTGTTGTTGTTGTTTTTTTCTGCTGAGTAGTACTCCATTGTGTAAATGTATCACATTTTTTATAACCATTCTTTGGTTGAGGGGAATCTAGGCTGCTTCCACTTTCTGGCTATTACAAATAGTGTTGCTATGAACATCTTTGAATAGGTGTCCTTGTTGTATGAATGTATTTTTTTTTTTTTTTGGTTTTTCAAGACAGGTTTTCTCTGTGTATCTTTGAAGCCTATCCTGGCACTCGATCTGGAGACCAGACTCACAGAGATCTGCCTGCCTTTGCCTCCCGAGTGCTGGGATTAAAGGCATGTGCCACCAACACCCAGCTCTGAATGTGTTTTTTTTTTTTTGGGGGGGGTAATATGCCTTAGAGTGGAATTGCTGAGCCTTGTGGTAGACTGATTCCTATTTTCTCTGAGGGGTCACTATACTGATTTCAAAAGTGGCTGTACAAGTTGGCACTCCCACCAGCAGTGGAGAAATGTTCCCTTCTCTCCACATCCTCTCTAGCATGAACTGTTATTGGTGATTTTGATTTTGGCCATTCTGACAGGAGTAAGATGGTATCTCAGAGTTGTTTTGATTTGCATTTCCCTGATGGCTAAGTATGTTGAACACTTTCTTATGTGTCTGTCAGCCATTTTAGATTATTCTATTGAGAATTGTCTAATTATTTCTGTACCCCACTTTTTAATGGATTGTTGGGGTTTTGGAGACTAGCTTCTTGAGTTCTTTGTATATTTTGGAGATCAGCCTTCTGTCAGATGTGGGGTTGGTGAATATTTTTCCCTGTCTGTGGGCTGCCGTTTTGTCTTGCTGACTGTCTCCCTTGCCTGACAGAAGCTTCTCAGTTTCAGGAGGTACCATTTATGAATTGTTGATATCTGTGTCTGTGCTACTGGTGTAATGTTCAGGAAGCAGTCTCCTGTACCAATTAATTCAAGGGTATTTCCCACTTTGTCTTCTAATAGATTCAGTGTAGGTGGATTTATGTTGAGGTCATTGATCCATTTTGACTTAAGTTTTGTGCAAGGAGATATGCTTGGGTCTATTTATAGTCTTTTACATGTCCACAACCAATTATGCCAGCACCATTTGTTGAAGATTTTCTCTTTGTTCTATCGTGTAAATTTGGATTGTTTGTAAAAAATGAGGTGTTCATAGGTGTATGGGTTAATATCAGGGTTTTCAACTCTATTCCATTGGTCTACCTGTCTATTTTTGTGCTAATACCAAGCTGTTTTCAGGACTATAGCTCTGTAATAGAGCTTGAAGTCAGGGATGATGCTGCCTCCAGAAGTTCCTTTATTTTACAGGTTGGATTTTAGCAAACAAAGTGATGGATTTCATCATGGCATTTTCAGTAATATATGCCATTGTACTTTCTTCTTTTCCAACTCTCTTCTACAGTGCCTTCCCTAGCCCTTCTGTCTTCCCCCCTCCAATTGGTCCTCATTTTTGTTCATGTCACATGGACTCCATTGCACCAATACTTTCTGTTCTCCCCTCCCATTAGAGCAGTGTTCTCAACCTTAACAATGCTAGGACCCTTAAGTATTGCTCTAGTGTTGTGGCATTCTCTAAGCATAACATTATTTTCGTTGTTAATTCATAACCATAATTTTCCTACTATTATGAATCATAATGTAAATATCTGTGTTTTCTAGTGGGCTTAAGTGACCCCTCTGAACAGATCTTTGGAACTACAAAAGGGTCACAACCTGCAGGTTAAGAACCACCGACTTAGAATTCAGCATCGTTTTCTTAGGCCTCTTTCTACTTTTATCTCTCTCTCTCTATCTCTACCCCCTCTCTCTCACACGCACATGCACACACACTAAAAAATTAGTATTTTGGGGGGTTTTTCCTTATCATAGTGATCACTACTTCATCCATTTGCCTGATGTTTTCATTAACCCATTTAATGTTCATGGCTAAATGGAACTTCATGGTGAATATGCTATAGTAGTGTGTAATGATAAATCTTTCTGCCCAGCCTCCCAAGCCCTGCTGCCATGTGGGCACCCAAAATAACACAGAGAGACTTATATTAGGTACAATGCTGCTGGCCAATGACTAGGATTTCTTATCTGCTAACTCTGTCTTAATTATCAACCATAACTATTAATCTATATATTTTATAAGAACTTATCTTATTGAGGACGTCGGTCATATGCACCCTCCCTTGCTGGTGATTACATCGCAACTACAGAGAAGAAAGGAGGAGGAAGAGAGTGATTTCCTGCTTGTCCCTGCTTATATTCTGAGTCTGCCTGCTTTGTCATGTCCTGCCTGGCTCACAAGACCTCTCTTTACTACATTTCCCAGAATCCTCTTCGAATCCTAATCCTGCCTAACTTGTTTCCCTATTGGCCAACAATACTTTATTTATCAACCAATAAGACAAATATATACACAGAAGGACTTGCCCCATCAGTAATGAGGCATATTTTTGACAATCAGAAACACTCAGTTTTCTTTTTCGTTTTTAAATGTGTGTAATTTAAAGATGTCATATAAAAGTGTATTGAACTGTTACAGGTATTGCTTAAATTACCATATTTTAATTGTAAAAATTCACTTTAAAAATAATAATTCTGTATGCCAACAAGCCAGAATACTTTAAAGAATACTCTTGAGAGAACAAAGATAATCTTGATCATGAAAGCCCAGGAAAAAGGAAACATCATGAAAGTAATCAGAGGAATAGAAACAAGAACTAAGGAGGAAATCTATCAAGAAGACTACAGTAAACTAGCAAACCCATTCTACTAGTTGGGGATGTGGTAGGACATTATTTTAAGGTGAGTTACTTTTGTTCATGCTGCATTTGGTTAACTCTGTGAAGCTGTGATTCTTTGCCTGTCAAAAGCACATGATGGTCTAATAAAGAGCTGAAGGACCAATAGTGAGTCAGGAACAAAGATAGGTGGGCCTGGAAGGCAGAGACTATAAGCAGGAGTAATGGGGAAAGAGATTAGAGAAAAAGGAGAGCAGGATGTCAGGGGTCAGCCACTCAGTCACCCAGCCATCCAAGGAGTAAGAAGGAAAGTAGGATATACAGAACAAAAATAAAAGCTCAGAGAATATCATACAGGGCAATAGCCCTAGCAATTCCACTGAGGCATCTCAGACCATTGCCTTGAACAAAGGGTTTTTTTTATTACCTTTTAGGGGTAGGAGAAAGTTTCCCATCACAAGATTTATGTCAGTATAGCATAAGCAATGAAGGCCATGGACGGTCCATGTCCTCATTGCAACTACATACCAGGAGCTGCTGTTAGGTCACAGCATAGACTGTTTCTTAACACTCTGACCCAAAGAAAGCTACAGGGCAGGGTGGCCTGATTCTGTCAGTCTGATATCCAGCCTAAAAGGGCAAATCTTTGTTTTAACAGTTATGGATAAAAATCTTTTGTAAACTTGCAATTAACATCTTAAACTCATAATTTGTGCTTCCACTGTTCTTAATTTCAATAAAGTCATGTTTTCCTCATTAATGCACTTTGAATCCTCATTAAAATATTCTGGTTTACCTTAAAGTCTAGTATTGCTTTCCTTCTCTGTTATCTTTATTTTAGAAATCTTCATACTTTGAGCTTGGTTTGCATTTGTATATATGTATGTACTTTCTTATAAACTTCAGTTAATGTAAATTAATTAATCATAATTTACCAATTATGCCATTCTTTACTACTCAGTTTTTCTGTGGTTGTCTTGTGATTTCAGCTCCTTGACAGAGTCAATAAACATATGACAAAGAACTTCAGGCAGCTAATAACTAAGAGGGAGAATTAGTCTTGTCCAGAGACGAGTTTATATGTAGTTATTCAATAAAAGGTACCTGAACCTGAAACTATAAACACACAAGTGACACTGAACAGACTCAGCAGGTTATACTCACATATTTATGGATTTATAGGTAAAATAATCAAAGAAAAATAGGTCATCAAATTGAGAGAAGTGCCCAGGAAACAAGGGAGGGATCAAGGGAAAGGACATAGGAGGTATTGCAGTGATGAAAAGGAAGACAGAGGGGATGTAATTATATCTTATTTCTTTAGAAAAGGAAAATGAAACATATCTGTACTATATATATGCATGCCCTAAAAAATTTATTATGGAAACCAATCTGGACTAAGTGCCATGCAGGCAAATATTTTTTATAGCCATTCAAGTTTTTTAAATATTTCCACATATGATAGGTATGTTGAATTCCCTGTGGGGATGATGATAATATCAGTCTATTACATGACACAAATTGCTGAAATTCACAGCATGCTTATGAGGGTCTTTCCTCATTTGTACTTAGTCCTCTGGTACTGTACAGAACAATTGTATTCATCTTTGCACATTTTCTGCAATCTTTGGACATTTCAGTGCTTGTTCAGAACTCAGAATTGGCAGTCACAGTATACCTAACCCCCTTCCCTAAATCTTACTTGAACACTCATTTTATTTTCCTTTGATGTTGGGTGTTGTGTGCTAATTGAATTTATGTATTCTTTTACATCATAAAATGGTTAACTAAATGATAAAGAGGTGTCTATAAGGATGGAACTTCTTTACCAGGGTTTGTAAATGACTATATATTGTTAAAGTTGCTACTTTGTTCCACAGAGCAATTCACCAAGCTTGTCAGTTATGATGCATGTGTCTAATGTCTGTGAGCATGAAATGTTCTGCTTCAGATCTCCCAGTGCAGACAAGATGATTGTCTCTATAATCGATAGCAGTTTTCTCTGACTAATCATCAAACATTGCTGACTTCCCTTGCCGTTTTGGATAATTGCAACTTGATTATCATCAGAGTCTTCATAAGGCATCAAGTGAGTGGGTGGGAATGCTGTCAAAGTGAGGCAATTAAAATTACAAACACTCTATTTTAAGGTCACTTCAAATGTGTTCTGAGACATGATATGGAGTAAATTATGAATAATAATAAAGTTAAAATTTACATAGAGATGGGTTTTGGACCAGGGCATGAAATAAATCAATGGAAGGGAGCAAAACATAGATCACATTCTTTAAGATGGTTTGATTTGAAAGTGCTGTGGTGAACAGTTTCTAGATGAAGCATGAAGTCTTTGAGATGTCTTGAGAGGTTTTGACCCATCCCAGAACAAAGCATTTCTCTGAGAGAACACAAGTGACTATAAATATGTATGTGAAGCATCCTGCTGTGTAGAATCCAGTTATTACAAAGTCATATATGATTCATAGAATAAAATATTCCAAGTATCTCTAATGCTCTAAATCCAAGTTTTTGTGACTTCAAGCTCCTCCATACCCTGTATTTATGCAGCTTATGATGGAAACTCATTTGTACCAAAGATCCTGTTTATATAACAGTAGTTTTCATGAAAATGTCCTTCATAGAGAGGTTATGATCGTCGGATAGAAGCTCCATTTTCTAGTGCAGAACTAATTCCATTGTTTTCTTTTTTGAAGCTCATGGATAAGTCTGTGTAAAAACAGCATATTTGTTAAATCTTTTATACAAATGTTCTCTGAACACTGGGGAGTGGTACTTACTCTGATTATTAATCTACCACAAATTCTGCATACATAATTGAACTCTGAGTATAACTGATTGTCATAGTAAAATGATTTTGTGGCATATCATGTAAACATAATCATACTCAAAGAATTTTTTCCTGCCTTTTATCTTGCCATGCATTTGGGTGAAACACTTTTTTAAATCAAATCATTTTGGTTGGACATACTTGTGTTATAGTCAGTAATGCCTTTGCATACTCAATGTTATATCAGTCAGAATCTTGTTTATATTTTTAAATTGCTTCTGCACACTCTGTTCTTTCAACTCTGTCTCTTGTACTACACTGTGAGCATTTTCTTTTTTCTCTTTCCCATGGCTGGACCTGTATATTTCTTAGCTTTGCTTTCCCAACATTTAGCAGCGTCAAGTTACAAGCTTACAAAGTATTAATCTACAATTACAAAACATGGCCAGGAGAGCTGGTTCAGCAGTAGAAAGCACTTGCCTCTCTAGTACTGGGGTAGGATCTGCTTCCCAGCACACTGGGCAGGCTCACAAATACAGGAAATTGCAGGTG
The DNA here is from genome assembly GCF_003668045.3 of Cricetulus griseus. NCBI lineage: Eukaryota > Metazoa > Chordata > Mammalia > Rodentia > Cricetidae > Cricetulus > Cricetulus griseus. The sequence continues at coordinate 186,616,641 of NC_048595.1, read as the reverse complement.
TAAGAAATCTGATGCCCTCTTCTGGCATCCGTGGGCAGTTTCATGTACCTATATGTGTGGACATACATGCTCATAAAGTTTTTAACAATTAAATCTTAAAAAATCATAAAAATCATAATGCATATTCAGGAATTTCTCAATTTCTCTTTTTTCCTGCTAGAAGCTGACCTCATTTTCAGTTGCTATATTAGTTGAGTGCTATTAGCTGACCCCTACTCCAGAGAACCTCTCACAATTTTAAAACCCTGTGATACAATTAAAACTCTATAGACATTTGAAAATGTCATCCAAAATCAACATGCCTATATGATTCCATCACTTTCTTTGTCTTTCTTATGATGTTTCAACAGTGGTAAAAATGGTACATACTAAGAGAAATTGTAGACAAACGAATTCTTACAATGCCTCATACAGAAGGCCACTGCCTTCTGGATTGTGTAGAAGATTGGGAAATGAATGAATGTAGACACTGAACCAATGAATGTAGATCCACCAGGGACATACAAGGAAACCTGTTAAGGCCGGGAAACCCCCAAACAGGCCTCAAGAATTCTCCCACTTTGAGAAAGGTCAGGTCATTCCAAGTTGCAGTGGGAGACAATCTCTCACAGGACAAATAGATAGTTGTTTGCCTAATTTGAAAAATGATACTGCTCTAGATGGTAGTTTGAATAGTGATGAAGAATCAAGTGTGAATGGACAAAATGAGAAACGCATATTTTGGCAAGCTTCTATTAATGATAAAAGGCCTCAGTTGAAAATAAAAATTATTAATAAAGTTATTTCTAGCTTTGTAGACACTGGGGCAGATGTAACTATTATTACCCAAAAGTCATGGCCTCAGAATTGACCTCTTAGAGAGGCAAATGTTCAATTTTTAGGAATTGGAACTCTACATAGAGTTCGACAGAGTGTTAACTCAGTCGTCTGCATTGGACCGGAAGGACAGAAAGGGATACTGAAACCATACGTGGAAGATATAGCTATAAATCTCTGGGGTCGTGATCTCTTACAGCAATGGAATACTCAGATGAATATTCCTCCAATGTCAAATACAAATTATGTGCAATCTTTAGATAGTAGAAAAGATCTGGTAAGACACTATGGAAAACGGTTACCAACCATCCATGCTGTACAGAAACTAGGTACAAATGATGGACCTTCAGAGGAACTAAAGGTCCTGCCATTGAAGTGGCTCACAGATGAACCAGTTTGGGTAGGACAATAGCCTATGACCTCTGAGAAGCTAGAGGCTTTAGAAAAGTTAGTAAGGAACAGCTAGATGCTGGACGTATAGAGGAATCTACCAGTCCTTGGAATTCTCCTGTATTTGTTATCAAAAAGAAGTCAGGTAAATGGAGAATGCTGACAGACCTGAGATCCATAAATAAAGTAATTCAACCAATGGGTTCTCTGCAACCTGGAATGCCATTACCTTCCTTAATACCTAAAGGGTGGCCTATCATAGTCATTGATCTGAAAGACTGTTTTTTTCACAATACCGTTACTGGAAAATGATAGAGAAACATTTGCATTTACTGTACCAACTCTTAATAATTCACAGCCAGTTAGGAGATATCAGTGGAGGGTTTTGCGACAAGGAATGCTAAATAGTTCTACTTTGTGTCAGCACTTTGTACAGCAACCTTTGTAAATAATTTGTAAGAAATTTTCACAATCTCTTGTTTATCATTACATGGATGACATTCTTTTATCAGATTCCAATAAAGAAACTTTGGAACATATGTTTGAAATGGTGAAGGAAGTTCTGTCTCATTGGGGGTTACAGATTGCCCCAGAAAAGATACAAAGAGGAGATTCTATTAACTATTTAGGGTACAAGATAGACTTACAAAGAATCAGACCTCAAAAGGTACAAATTAGGAGAGATCATTATCAAACTCTTAATTCTCTTCAGAAATTATTAGGGGAAATTTCTCAATTACAGATGATTATTGGTGTAGAAGGACATGACTTAAAGCATTTAAAAATGGCCCTTAAAGGTGATAAGGACCAAAATAGTCCTAGAATACTATGTGCTGAGGCAGAAAAAGAGTTACAATAGTAGAAAGCAGAATATTGGATGCACATGTAGATAGGATAAACCTTAATTTAGACTGTATTCTGGTTATCTTGCCATCCAGAGAATACCCTTCTGGGATTCTGATGCAGAGGGAAGACACTATATTGGAATGGATATTTCTGCCACATAAACAGAATAAAAAGTTAAAGACATATATAGAAAAGATTTCTGATTTGATTTTAAAGAGCAAATTAAGACTTCATCAACTGACTAGAAAAGATCCAGCAGAAATTATTGTACCTTTAACTAATGAGGAAATTTCCTCCTTGTGGAAGGATAATGAATATTGGCAAATAGCTCTTACTGACTTTTTGGGAATAATTGGCAACCACTATCCCAAAACTGACAGAATTAAATTCATAAAAAAGACAGTCTGGATTCTTCCATGTATTGTAAGACAAACTCCCATTTCTGGAGTTCTTACCTTCTACACTGATGCCAACAAATCAGGTAAGGCAGGTTATAAAGCAGGTGATGTAAGTAAAGTAAAATAAAAACTGACAATGCTCCAGCATATGTCTCTACAAAATTGGAACAATTTTTCAAATATTATAACATAAAACATATTACTGGTATACCACACAATCCTACAGGACAAACAGTGGGTTAAAGATCTAATAGAACACTTAAGGTGATGCTCAACAAACAAGCTTGGAAGACTAAACCCCCCAAACATAGGTTGCATAATGCTTTATTAACATTAAACTTTCTTAATGACAATGAGAAAGGACAAACAGCTGCATAAAGACACTGGCCTATGGAGAAAACTGCTGAACTGAATCAGCCGGTATACTTCAAAGATGTACTAACCTCTGTAGGGAAACCAGGACATGTGTTATGTTGGGGTAGGGGTTTTGCATTGGTTTCAACAGGAGAAGAAAAACTTTGGATACCATCAAGGTTAATCAAGATTCATGTTGAAAAGGAAAAACCCCTCAACGAGGACAAATGACAGGTACTCTACTAAGGTATATCTCATAAACTAAATATAAACCTCCCAAAGGAAAGGGAACTGTTTTGCTTTTATCTTCACAGGAAAACTCATCTCCAGAAGGCAAAGGACACTGCATGGGTAGATACTTAAGAAGAGAAGGTAGCTATAACCATCAAGCAATAGGAACATGCCATACAGTAAACTTTACAACTGTCTCTCAGAGAACTCGCTTTCTCTTTTTCTAGTCCCCATTCAATTAAATCAATGCTGGATTTAGAGGTGGATTTGGCTTTCCTTCTCTAAAATCCAAGCACTTTATTTAACTAAACTCTAGAGTTTCTGTATCATATCAAGAAGCCAATTGATGTAATACAGAATAAAAGAAGAATTTGGGGACTGTTTTTATCTTTTCTTGGATCATTCTTTCAAGGTGTACAGCATCTCATAATTGTTATTCTCCCATGGTTGCCTTTCTTAGTATGTGTACATCACAAACAAACATTTCTCTGCTAATTGTTTATGTTTGAGTCCCACACAGCCAATGAAGACCTGCCTGACAGCAATTCCTGGACACCCCGGAAAGAAAATGGGCCATATCTCCTTGAATGCACTGGATCCAACTTGCTCCATTTCAACTGACATTCCTGCCAGAGCTTAGGGTACCAACTTCAATCAAGTTGAGGATTTCAATCGAGATCTTCAATCAAGCAAATCCCATCTAACATGGACAGGATACAATCCTTTCAAGACTTTCACCACACTAACATTTTCTTCCTACAGGACCCCACATGACTATCATCGTCCCATTTCAGCAGGAAGTAACTTGGTACGCCCCCTTTCCCCATTGTTGTTTTTTAGGATAGTGTATATACCTAGTTAGGGATAGCTTCCTATTGTTTATGGTTGGGATTGGAAGGAGGTATTCAGTCTTGGTCACCTCTTTCAGATGACTTTAGGGTTTAGCTAAAATAGATAGTTAGGATGTGACATAAGCAGATTGTTGTATCTTCTTATATTTCACCTTTATGATTGTTAATTTTGCTTATTTTACATTGTTAAGTTTTAATCCTCTTTTAGACTAAAAGGGGAATTGTAGGGGAATCTGTAGCCATACCTGCTTAGGGGCTGGCTACAGGTCTGCCTGACCATGCCTGAGTAGTCTAGATTTAGGGCTATACAATTGGAGGCTAGAATTGATGTAAAAAATGTACATGAATCAGAAAAAATCAAAACGAATAATATTCACAACTGAGAAGAATCATTCCAGCTTTCTTTGAGGGTTCTGTGGCCCAGTGGGAGAAGACAATTAATAGAATAACGTAATAAATGTATGATTCTCTGATGCCAACTGATGAAAAAAATGGTTGCTTTATAATGGTGGAACATAATGTTTGTGAAAATTTCATGAATTTCATCAAATATATGAATAAAACCATGGTAACACAGGTAGCTTCATGTCTTGTGACAGAATTATGGGGAAAGAATAAGTAAATAATATGCTAACAAGTTAATTCAAAATATTCATCTTTTAAATGTTTATTTGTTTCTATTCATTGTGAATAGTTTTTATTTATTGGGTTGGGTTTACATTTCTGTTTTTCTTTCCCTAAGTTCACTGATCCTTGCATTCAGTCTTCAACTATTTTGTCTTTGTATATTTCCAAGTATGCTATATCATATGTGCTTTAAACAAAATTTGCCAATTTTGAACCATGAAAAATTTAAAATACTGGACAGCATTTTAAGAGTTCATTACTTAATTGCAATAGTCCCTGATAATATAACACATATTGAGTCTATTAAAGTATTTATTAACATGTAGATGAATGCAAATTATCAATATTTATGATTTTCATGCCTCGGTATTCTAAAGTAGCTTACAATTTTATGGTTATTTTAAACACAGTACTTCTATAGCACCAACTTTCAAAATGCAAAGATCTGTGTTGTGACACTAACAATTATACTATAAGTTATTTATTTTGTGCATGTTGTTTCTTTTTGTTTCTTTCAGTAACTAACCTCATAGTAATCTATTTGACATTTCACAGGATCCAAATGGAGGCTAGAGTACCATCCATATGGTGCTTTCAACATGATTTGCTGTTTTGATGCTCCCTCTGAGTTTTATTATTAGCTTTTGTAGGAAACCAGTTCAAACATTTTATTTTCGTAATAAGTCACTTATGATCTGATAGACTATAATATAGTCATATGATTTTCTTCTACTAGTCTACTTTTGAATTTTTATGGTTTTCTGTTGCGATTTTAATTATGTTAAAAGTATTAATTTTGCCTTCTCATATTTAATATTTTCTACAAAAATATAAGGGCACAAAATTAAAATAACTAAAATCCAGCAGAAGTAATACATATATTAACTAAACTTAAGAAAAGAAATCACAACCATAAAAAGTGTTTATGTCTCCATAAATTATGCCTCTCCTGAATCCCCATGGATTGTGTCTCTTTCCCAAATTCATATTTTGAAAACCGAACCAATGTGATAATTTTTGGAGGTAGTGCTTAGCATGTAATTAAAGCCACAGGTTTATGGTAGCTGCTATGAGTGTCTGTGGCTAGTAACAAAGTGCTCTAAACTTTCTTTTATTTAATTTTTAATGAGTATAAGATATGCTGTCCATTCTTCCCTTGTTTTATTCTTTGGATAATCTTTCCCAGGTTTCTTTCTCTAGAAAAATCTTGTAATAGAATAGAGGCAGGCTGTAAAATAAATAACCTCCACTTATGGAAATTCAGAATGTACACTCATCTGTTATAGGCTTCAAAAATTTTTCTGTTTACATCACAAAACCCAAATGGAGCTGGTCATTCCTGAGATTAATTTGTTTTCATCTCAGAGTGTAGAAAAAGCAAAGCTCTTACTCAAAGCATAGAGAACTGTGATTACCCTTGATGAAAATATGTAAACCATCACAAAGCAGCACTTGGGATTGAGAAATTCCTCTTTATCAGTCTAGCTCTCTGAATCCTGCAGTGCATGAACCCAGCATTTCTCATCTAACACACTCTAAAAGCTTATGAAAATTTGAGATTTAATATTGGTGGGTTTTTTTTATATAAAAACCCAAAACATTCAATTTGTTTTTCTAATACTTCCATTCACTATACTCATAGCAATCTATGCAGTAAAGGTTGTTGTTCAAAATATTGCTTGATGATTTTGTTGCTTCATGTTTCTATGACCCATATATTGATGTTTGTTGCCAAGTGTCTGTCAATATGAGAGGAAAGAATATTTTATAGAATGCAAATGATGCATAAGTAATGGTGATCATGGCTTGGTGTACACATGGCTTCAGTCTCCAAGAATTCCTATGAGTAGAGTTTCTTTTTAACAGATGAAATATAAATCCTTATTTGTCATGATAGCTTTAGAAGAAGCATGCTATGTTTAATTATTCTCTACCACTGTAAAATAGAATGAAATGAAATTTTTTAATAGTAGATACAAATGCATCACTATTGTGAAAATGATCAAACTAAATTGTTTGTGTTCTTTCTCTGTGTCCATGCATACATACATACATATTACAACATGTGTACATGCTCCTATAACAAAGTGTTATACATATATGAATTAAATATATTTTTTATTTCCTGAAGAGCTTCTTGTTCCTTTCTATAAGACTCCAGCACTGAATTGTTGATAGCTATAAAAACTCAATGGCCAACAACAAAGCAGGAAATACTGAAAGCATTGCTTAAGCATTTGTAACAGGCCATTAAATTGTGATTCCCCAGGTAAGGGATGGCAGCAACCCCAGGTAAGGGTTGCCAGGAAGCAGTTACAGGTCCATACATCTAGGACATAAAACTGAAAAATCTCAATGAGTTTAGGAGATGAACTTGGAAGTCAGAGGTTCAAGAAATGAAGCATTTTGTAAGGACGAATAGTAGTGAGTTACAAAGAGGATAAGTCCTGGAGATTTGGACTGGCTGTGACAGAGTATTGATCTGTGCTTCAGCAAGTGGAAGGTCATGCTGGGGTGCTGGGTGTGCAGAATCAACAGAAATCAACCGACTGAAAAATTGTCATGGCTCACAAAGGGTAGACACATGTTATTCTCCTGAGCATGGGAGAAATGTCTTATAGTACATTAGATATTGGATCGTTTCCTCAGAAGGGGCTAATCATTGCAGCAAAGATAAAATAGTTCTAATATTGAGGGTGTTCTGAACCCACCAGAGCAAAATCATAAAAGTAAGATTTTAACAGGGCAAGTGCATCACAATTCATTTGGTTTCTTACTATAACAATATCTAATTTTAATTAAAGAAATATAAGCTAGCATCCCTAGCACACTCACAAATCATATTTAATTATCATGAAAATAAAAGAAAATATGAGGTATAAGTAAGAAAAAAATGAACCAGTGGAATCATAATTATCATAGATTTTAGAGAAGCTTAGCTAAAAGTGATTAAATACCCTAGCAGATTTTACAAATGGGCTTAAGGATAAAAAGAATCTATATGTCTGTTTAAGAGATATAAGGAATTTATGTTTTAAAAATGGAAGTGAAACTAGAAAATAAAAGAAACAGAACTAATATATTGAGCAGAATTGACATGAATTAGAGCACATAAGAAAATATGGGAAGAAATAACATTAGAATGCAAACTAAAAACTAATCACTAGAAGAAAGGAATGCCAAAGAAAAAAGAAGGAAGGAAAGAAGGAAGGAAGGAAGGAAGGAAGGAAGGAAGGAAGGAAGGAAGGAAGGAAGAAGACCAATACTCCAGTGAGCTGAAGAACCAATCAAGAAGTTTAAAGTCTGAGTACTATATTATACTAAAGGAGACCATAAGGAGAAACGTAAAAGAATTACACACATTTTAAGGTATGCTTTGAAAATTCCTTCAGAATTGAAGCAGAAGTAAAGACCTTCCAAGATAAGACTGAACTGGTAGAGTGAGAAGAGCACAAAACCACAATACAGAAAATAATTAAATGGATTATAGAAGCATAACATGAAACTTATCAAACATAAACAAGAAAACATAGGAATATAAAAGAACATCACTAATCGGGTAAATGAAAAAAGAACAATTTATTAATTCAAAAAACTATCAAACTTCTACAATTTTAGAAGAAAAAAAAAACTCTTCAACATAAGGGGTCTCATAAAAGAAGGTTCAGCCAGTAAAATGCTTGCCATGCAAACATGGGGACCTGAGATTGAATCACCAGCTCCCACATTACAAAGTCAAGTACTGTGGCATAAACATCAATCCTAACACTGGCAAGGCAAAGACAATGAATCAATGAAGTTCTACAGCCAGTCAATCTGACTGAATCTCTGAGCTCTGGATTTTGGGAGAGACTATTTTAGGAAATGAGGTAGATAGATACTGAAGAAGATATCTCACATTGACCTCTGGTCTCTACATGTGACAGTACCAACATTCACTCACTGGTATACACACACACACACACACACACACACACACACACCAATAATAAAACCTGAAGATGGTTTGTATAAAATGGCAAGAAACAGAACAAGAGAAATGAAGACATACTTTTCACTAAGCTCAAAATTTATCAATCCCAATTCTCTATTTAAAAGATGCAGCTTGGGATAGGAAATTAGAAAGCAACATCCAGGCCGGGCATTGGTGGCACACGCCTTTAATACCAGTATTCGGGAGGCAGAGACAGGCAGACCTCTGTGACTTTAAGGCCAGCCTGGTCTACAGAGCAAGTTCCAGGACAGGCTCCAAAACAATACAGAGAAACCCTGTCTCAAAAAAAACAAAAAATAAAAAAAATAAAAAAAAAGAAAGAAAGAAAGCAACATCTAATTACTCAATGTCTGTAAGATATTCATCTTTCTAGTAATGACATTCATAGACTGAAAGTGAATATATGTAAAAATGCATATTCAAGTAAATGGTGGAATAGACGTAGATATCAATTGACAAGAATGAAATGTTTGGTATATATGCAGCAGAATCTTATGAGATGTAAAGAAAAATGAATTCATGAAATTCCTGGGAAAAGGGATAAACAGGCATTTATTATGTTAACTGAAATAAATACGGCTGAAATAGGAAAGTAAAGATGATTTTCTCTCATCTATGAAACCTGGACTTAATATGTGTATTGTTTGTATTTATATCTGTGTATCTGTGGGTAGCAAAACTAGAGAGGTGATGACAAGGGGAAAGGAAAGTAGAAATGGAGATAGTAAAGGAATACATGAAGTAAGCAGAAATTAGGATTAACTGGAAGAATAATAATAAAAAAACTGCCTGCAGGGGAATGTGGATATAAAGAAACCACTGGGTGAGGTGAATGGGTGAGCTAGATGTCATGATGTAACATATTAGTTTGTATGCTGACCTTAAAAAATAATGAGAAAGAAAAAAATATATGAAAGTAAAATGAGGGAATATGAAGCAAATTGAATAAAAGATGATTAACTTCTCAACTTTATTATTTTCATTGTACTTTTGAAATTATAGAAAATACTGAGCCAAACTCCTGGAATTCAATTGCAGACAGGGAAGAGTGATGAGCAAAGCAGTCAAAACCAGCTGGAGAGACCCACAGAAACAATTGACCTGAAAAAGGGGGAGCTCATGGACTCTAGACTGACAGCTGGGAAGCCAGAATAGGACTGATCCAGACCCCCTTAACATGGATGTCAGTTAGCAGGCCAGGGCAATCTATGGGACCTCTGGTAATGGATCAGTATTTATCCCTAGTATACGAATGGATTTGGGGAGCTCATTCCACTTAGAGGAATACTCTCTCAGCCTAGATACATGGGGAGGATTTAGGCCCTGCTCCAAATGATATGACAGACTTTGAAAATCCCCCATGGAAGCAGAAAGGTAATGGAATAGGATGTCGGTGGGTGGCAGGCAAGGAGGGGAGGGAGAGGTAACTGGGACTGTCATGTAGGACAAGCTTGTTTCTAATTTAAATGAAAAGAAAAGAAAGAAAAAAGAAAATACATTTTATATTAGAGGGGCTATTTCTATAAATTTAAGTTTATATAATAATCGGTACCATGCTTAAAATGGGGAATGTTCCAAAATTGTAAAAAATATACTTCACCTTATCCTTTCTCTGAGTCCCATCATCACTTCTACCAATCTTTATCAATCTCTTTTCTATATCCAATAGATTTGTGTTCTCAAATGTCTGAACATGCATTATTTGGGTATATGCCCAAGAGAGGAGTTGCAGAATCTTGAGGTAGACTTAGTCCCATTTTCCTAAGAAACCACCACACTGATTTCCAAAATGGTCTCACAAGTTTGCACTCCCATCAGCAATGGAGGAATGTTCCTTTTTCTCCACATCCTCTCCAGCATAAATTGTCATTGGTGTTTTTCATTTTAGCCATTATGGCCGATATGAGGTGGTATCACAGAGTTGTTTTGAGTTGCATTTCTCTGATGGCCAAGGATTTTGAACACTTTCTTAAGTGTCTTTCAGCCATTTCAGATTCCTCTGTTGAGAATTCTCATTTAGTTCTGCACCCCACTTTTTAGTCTCATTGTTTGGTGTTAGAGTGGCTAGCATCTTGAGTTCATTGTATATTTCGGAAATAAGCCATCTGTCAGATGTGGGGTTGGTGAAGATCTTTTCCCATTCTGTGGGCTGTTGTTTTTGTCTTGCTGACTGTCTCCTTTGCCTTACAGAAGCTTCTCAGTTTCAGGAGGTCCCATTTATTAATTGCAGACCTCAATGTCTGTGCTACTGGTGTAATGTTCAGGAAGTGGTCTCCTGTACCAATTTGTTCAAGGGTATCTCCCACTTTCTCTTGTAGAAGAGATTTATGGATTTATGTTGAGATCTTTGATCCATTTGCACTTAAGTTTAGTGCATGGTGACAGATATGGATATATCTGCAGTCTTCTGCATGTCCAAATCCAGTTGTGCCAGCACCATTTATTAAAGATGCTATCTTTTATTTTTCATTGTATAGATTTACCATCTTTGTCAAGATATAACAAGGACATATGTTCAACCATGTTCACAGCAGCATTGTTTGTAGTAGCCAGAACCTGGAAGCAACCTAGATGACCCTCAACTGAAGAATGAATAGAGAAAATGTGGTACATTTACACAATGGAGTACCACTCATCAGAAAAAAACAATGGAATCTTGAAATTCGCAGACAAATGGGTGGAACTAGAAGAAACCATCCTGGTTGAGGTAAACCAGTCACAAAAAGACAAACATGGTATGTACTCACTCATATATGAATTTTAGACATAGAGCAAAGGATTGCCAGGCTACAATCCTCTTCACCAAAGAAACTAGCAAACAAGAAGGACTCTAAGGGAAAAATGCATGGACCCCCGATATGGGAAGGGGCAGGAACTCCTGAGCTAATTGGGAGCATGAGGGTAGGGGATAGGGAGCTGCCAGATTGAGAGGACGAGAAGAGGAGGGGAGAGGAGGAAATGGAGGAGCAGAAATGTTGAGTTGAGGGAAGAATAGAGGAGAGCAGGACAAGAGATACCGTATCACAGGGAGCCATTATAGGTCCAAGGAGAAATCTGGCACTAGGGAGATTTACAGAGATCTACAAGGATGACACCAACTGTCAATCTAAGCAATAGTGGAGAGGCTAACTTAAATGCCCTTCCCTCATAATGAGATTGATGACTACCTTATATGACATCATACAGCCTTCATTCAGTGGCTGATGGAAGCAGAGGCAGACACCCACAGATATACACTGAACTGAACTCTGGAACCTAGTTGCAGAGAGGGAGGAATGAAGATCAAAGGGGTCAGTACCAGGCTGGTGAAACCCACAGAAATAGCTGGCCTGAACAAGGGAGAGCACATCGACCCCAGACTGCTGTCTGCGAGGCCAGCACAAGACTGATCCAGACCCCTGAACATACATGGATGTCAATTAAGAGGCCTCTGTATTCTAGGGGGCCCCTGGTAGTGGATTAGTATTTTTCCCTGGTGTAAGAAGGGACTTTGAGAGCCCATCCCACGTGAAGGGATGCACTCTTGGCCTGGACACATGGGGGAGGGCTTAGGCCGGCCCAGAATGATGTGATGGACTTTTCGGAGCCCCCGTCGAGGGCCCTATCCTGCCTGGGGAGTGGAGGGTGAATGGGGTGGGTGGTCAGGTGAGGGGTTGAGGAGAGTGTTGGAGGAGGGGAGGGAGAGGGAGAAGGGATTGACATGTGAAGCAAGCTTGTTCTGAATTTGAACTAATAAAAAATGAGAAAAAAAGCACCAAGTATATAACTTAAATGATATTTTCATTATGTTAGTGACACTTAATACCTTCAAGGTTTATCCAATTAATGCATGTGCCAATAGTTCATTACTTATCACTATGGAGTAGTCTAATGTGCTGTGCACATAATTCACATTTTCACTCTTGAAGAACTTTGCATGTGTTTTTTACTTGTAGGTACAATGAATAGATCTACCATAAATATCCATGCATATATTTGGAGTTAAGATAAATTCTCCCTCACCTATGGTTAATACCAAGTAAATTTGGCTTATGTACAATTACCTGAAATGGCCAAGGATTTTCCAGAGAACTTAGCATATTGCATCAACTCAGAAGTTGTGAAGAAATTCCATGTTCTGAGCATAAGAACAATTATTGTCTTAATCAGCAACTGTAATTACCTGCCAAACCCTTTGGGCCAATGGACATTCTATCATAGACTGGTGGGTAAAGATCATTAGAACCTCACCTGAAATTCAAGCTTCTCTCCCCTGTTCCTCCTTACAGCTTTAATAAATTTATGCCCACTGCCTGTTGTCTCTGAAAATGACAGAGTTAATAGACATATACAAGATAGAAAATAACTGAAGGAGGAATGCCATCTATGTAGCTCCTCAGAAGTCATTAAGCATCAATGGTTGGGTGAGCCTTTTCAGTGATGGGATTGTTAATTAAGTACAGTCTATGTTCCTATAAGTAAGCTCAGTAAACTCACTAATTCACCAGGCTATACTTGTGAAATTATATTTATCAGTCCTGGTGCCTTACCTGGTGAGGAGACATTTGCTCACATTCACAAAACACTTGGCCATGTCCTTTGAGTGAGGATGTACATAAGCAAATAGGAGTCAGGGACAAGTAACTGCATTGTTCCTGCTTTGATTATTGAGACACATAACCATAGATGAGCTGCTGAAGATGGGTGTCCATGGGAATAATCTATAGAGTTGTCCTTCCCTTGTGGTATATTAAGTGTGTGGAATCATAACCTTGTGTATGCAGTGACACACATCCTTGGCAGAAATCATAAGTTAAGAGAGGACAAAGACATCTTGCAAATGACTAATTAACCAAGGAATATGTTGTTGAGATCTCTAAAAAATAATTTACTAGGAATAAGATTTTAAGAAAGGTTCAGTAGCAGTTGCATTACTCCTACCATGGATAACACATGCAGCTGAGGCTCAGCTGGTAGCCCAGAAAGATTTGCCCACGTAAGACAGGAATGACAAAAAATGACAAGCCTCCTCATTGTCAGCTGCTGATCTGTTAGATAAGTTGAATTAAGGAGTGGATGGGAAGACACGTGCAGATAGAGGGTCATATTGCAGTGGTCAAAAGCAAATGTGGCAAGATTTATTTTGCCCTAAAGATCCAAGTTAAATATTGACAGAAAACAAACACACTGCTTTGATAGCTGAATGACCAGTCATCAATGACGTGGGCTACAAGGAGATACAGATCAGCCCCACTGTAGCAGCTTCAATGGCAGAAGTATATTTTGTATGGGGGAACTCCAATAGCTGCTTCCTTAAGAGAGGAGAGGTGCTAATGCTGCTTGCAGGAGAGCTATGCTTGGCTAACCACATGTTTCATATTGAATAGCAAAGTTTTTGGTCTCTCACTCATGTAGAAATATTTGAGTTTGTGGGAATTCTGGGGATAATTATACTTTGGTTCCTCATGGCACCAAGGCACATTAGTAGGTAAATATGCAGTCAAATGCTCTACCACTGAGCTATACCCCCAAGTAGGTAAATATGGATAGAGTTGAGTGCAAGTAAAAATAACTGAACTTGTTCTAGAGGTATGTAATTACACACCAGAGTGTGTACTTTTCTTCCTGAGGGTAATGTTTGGTTGCAAAGCCTGGTGACCCTTCAGGTGTGACCCATGAGGAAGGGTCACCCATAACACTTGCCTGGAGCTTGTCATGCCTAGGGAAAAAGGTTAAGTCTATTATATGCTGTCTAACAAAATGACAAGAAAAACATAATAAAATCTTTAGGTAACAAAGAACAGATATTTTAAATAATTAATTTTCCCATGTAAGAAACTCAACTTAACTAAAAAACTCAAAGAAATTAAAATATTTAATATGTAAAACAAAATATTATCTAGGATATAGAAGAAAGGTAAATATCTATTTATTTTGCACACAAATGCAAGCTAGTATGACGGTTTTGAAAGAAAATATATGTTCTTTCCAATATATATAATGGAGTACACATATAACATTTATGTATATTATATATGTTGAATGTACTTTCATAAATTTTGCTTGTATTTACTACTTTATGGTGATATACATAATCCCAAACTTAAAGTAATATTATGTGTGTGTGTGTGCATTCCTAAATTTATAAATATAACATATTCAGGTCATATGATTTTAGGAGAGTCCACAAAATGGGAACACCAGGGACAACTTCTTCTTCTTCTTCTTCTTCTTCTTCTTCTTCTTCTTCTTCTTCTTCTTCTTCTTCTTCTTCTTCTTCTTCTTCTTCATTTTTCAAGACAGGGTTTCTCTGTGTAGCTTTGGAACCTATACTGGCGCTCACTCTGGAGACCAGGCTGGTCTCCTCCTCCCGAGTGCTGGGATTAAAGGCATGTGCCACCAACACCCACCCAGGGACAACTTCTTCAGCACAGGAATTAAAACAAAGAAATTTTGGAACTATTATTCATGGAGAAAGGTTTTTGCCACAGCACTACGTTTGCCATACTTGAATGTCACTGTCAGCAATAGTGTTAATAGGAAAAGGGTTAATAGGCCTTTTCAGGATGATCCAAACAAATGGAAATAGATTTGTTTTCAATATAAAAATAGTATATTATCATATAAGACTTTAGATTTTCTCAAGTAAACACAAATACACAATGTTGAAGTGATGGGGGAGGTCCATCTGTGTATGTTTATCTTATTGGTTGTTGAATAAAGCATTGTTCGGCCAGTGAGGCAGCTAGTTAGGTGGGACTAGGAGTTGAGGAGGAATCTGGGAAATGTAGCAAAGTCTTGTGATCCAGGTAGGAAGTGACATAGCAGGCAGATTCAGAATATAAGCAGGAAGTCATTCTCTTTCCCTTCCTCCTCCTCTCTTCTCTGAACCTGCCATGTGATCCCAGCAAGTGAAGACGCTTGCTGCTGGCATCTGATAAGTCCTTATAAAATATATAGATTAATAGTTACGGTTGATAATTGAGACTGAGCAATGAGAAATCCTAGTCATTGGTCAACAGCATTAAACCTAACATAAGACTCTGTGTTATTTCGGGTACTCACCTGGCAGTGGGGCTTGGGCGGCTTGGTGGAAATATTTATTGTTACATTGAAGTATTCTATAATATTATTTTTAAGCATAATGCAAAGAGAGGGTAGTATATAAATTTTGAATTATATGTATGAAAGATTACTTTTGAAAATTGTCTCTACCTTTTGTGACCTTGTCCCTTAAAAAAATTCAATCTTTCTGCATTCATAGTAAAGTTTATTTTGCCTCTCTTTTATTTTTTTTTTTAAGGATAAGCCTTCCAGTGAGAATAATGTGGTATCTAATCTTGCTCTTGCTTTGAATTGTCTTCCGACTTTGTATCATTTTACTTAGAAGTGTATTTACTTGATGTCTTTTCTAGACATGCAACACAATATATTTGAAGCAGTATTAAAAAATGTTTCTGAGTCTAGAAAATATTTCAAGCTTATTTTCATAACTAATACATATAAGCAAAAATGAAAAAAAAACATATTCACTTTTTAAATAAAAATGAGAATTTGGAGTGCACTTTGTGATAGGGTGACAAGTGTACCTATATGAAGGTATAAATATACATTTATATTAACATTATATAAGAAAAATTTAAGTGTAACCTATTACACATCTAAAGGATTCTTGTCCTTGGTCCATCCACATAAAGTAATCACTAGTGTTACGGGAAAAGTTTATAAAACTGTCATCATATAACATGAGATATTATTTGTTTTCTGCAACATTTATTCAGACACATTTAAGACAAGTTAAAATATATCCATTAAGTGTATTAACATCTGAACAAATTATCTGCTCTCTTACTGAGGTGCCATTCTTGTATTTAGCTAAAAACAATTTCCTGTTGATATTGTGTTTAAAAAAAAGAAACTTTGAGGAGATCCTATCAAGGTACAAAGTGATACTCCTTTCCTAGTTTATGTTCTAAAATAGACTTTATGACATCAGCTTGCCAATTCACTACAATACAAATGTGTTGTTGTAAAGTTTCACAATTGGAAAAGCAATGACTTAAAAAGAGTGGATTTTAGTGCCTAATAAGTGATGCTGGACACTCATAGTCTTTCAAAGAAACATCCAAAAGTAAAACAATACAGTGGGAAATGGAAACTTGGTCAGAAAGGCCAAAGTTTGGTTTCATGGAAGAAGCTTCTTGGGATGTCCAAAGTAATGTAGGTGGAGTGTGGGCACTAAGGAACAGCTGTTTACAAATAAAGCCCACTTGCAAACTGTGGAAGACACAGAGGTTGAGAAATTTTTCTTGATTCAGAGCATTTGGGATGGGAGAGTTGAAACAAGGTAAACCTGGCAAGCAACTTTGAGTTGTTGGGCATGCATTCCTCTAGGTCCTAGATTCTAAGATATGTTTCAGATGCTAGTAACAAAGAATGTGGGACTTGATCTTTCTTCGTGCTTGTTAAGTCACAGTCCCTTGATTAGCTTTGTATTCCTAAAAGTACACAGTGTCACATTCAGAGCAGATTATAAAAGACATTAGCAAATATAGAGTAAGTCCAGACATTTGAAAACTGAAGACTATATCCAGTCACTACTATTCAGTAATGAATAGTAGTCAATGTAAATCCCAATGTAGTAGAAGATTCTACAAGTGTTCTGTGCTGTGTATGCTCTTTTGAGTATGTGTGCTAAAGTATCACTCTAGAAAGTATGAGTTTTTGAATTTTGTAAGATAAATGAGCAAAAGAACAAAACAAGTTGTTCTGGGAATATGTACCACCATCAAAAATTTAAATTTCTATCTCTAGATCTTGTTCTAGGATTTTGAACCCTCTCACTTATTTATCAACTAGTAAAAATTACAAGGTTAATAAGCCCATTGATGTCTCTTTTATTAAACATAATCACAAAGTATAAGAACAAGAGAAATAGTCATCAATGCCTGAAATTAAAATAATTGGAAAGAGTTTAAATGTATTAGTTCAGAGATGAGCAGAATTGATTGATGTGTAGTTTGATTAATATGGGTGTTTTTAAATTAGAAGTAAGAGAAACACTTTATTGGCAAACAAGATCATGTTATAGTTATAGCTGAAGCCAAACCACTTGAAGGAGAGCTGAGGGTACAGTTGAAAATCCTTGTCACAGGTACAGCAAGCATAAGGGTTCAACAGAACTGATTGTGTTAGCCTCTTCAGTGAGCTGGCACTAGCAAAGGCTTTCCCAAAGAACTGCTTCTCATTGAAATAGCTGAGAGCTGAATACATAAGGCAAATGAAAATAAACAAGACACAAAACAGGAGACCAGATGGAGGCAGAGCAGAGAATTCTGTAGTTTAAAGATAAAGGAGCTTAAACTTCGAGAATGATTAATCTGCTCGGTTCTTAAAGTCTCTTTGGCCCATGTAATTGAACAAAAGAACTAATGCTCAACAATAATGAGGACAGATTGTACATGTTTTCCTTTTCTTTAATTTTCATCACACTCTTGATGCATTGCCAGAGTTTTCCTTTATGTTAACGGGAAAGCTCTGTTGAATTCTTTGTCTCCTTTTAATGTGGGAATGACTAATGTTAAAAGGAATAGATAATTAATAGCGTTGTATTTACTTTCCCTTGCTGGCTAATATGCAGTTCATATCATGCCTCAGGCATTTACTTAAATGTTTTCCATCTCTTTATAACTGTTACATTCAAAACTGAGGGCTCAATATTTATTCTGCTCTGAAAAATATCCCAGTCCAGTTCTACTTAGAGGACTTCAGTTTTTGTTTTTGTTTTTCTCCTCTCTGACTACTCAACTACCAGATTCTCACAGAGCTGACTCAGTCAATGCTAGGTTGTTTATTTGAATACCATCTTCTCTAATACTTCCTTTCAAAAAGAAAGAAAATGTACAAGACCCATAATTCCATTGTTTAATTAAAAACTCCATTTGCTTATTTCTGTGCTGGTGTGCGTTGCTTCTTCTCTTCTAGCAATCTGTGGGTTTGGTTTGCTTTTATGCTCCCAGGTGTAACATGAATAAATAAAAGACACAGGGACTGATCTTGAGG
Source organism: Cricetulus griseus (assembly GCF_003668045.3). Taxonomy (NCBI): domain Eukaryota; kingdom Metazoa; phylum Chordata; class Mammalia; order Rodentia; family Cricetidae; genus Cricetulus; species Cricetulus griseus. The sequence goes on along the minus strand of NC_048595.1, from coordinate 186,598,093 downwards.
TTCAAATCTCAAGCTGAATATCAGAAAAGCAAAGCAGCTGGCCACTAGCTTCTTTCCTCTACCTCACACTGACTGGGCTGTTCCTGTCTCCATGAACTCTCACCAAGCCATGGACTGTAACCTCTCCTCATCATGATGAAAAGAATGAATTCCTTTCAGAGACCTTGTTTCTGTTTTATAAACTTCTCTTATGTTGTGATTAAATGTGTGAATTACAATTCTCTTTTAGACTGATTCACTCTTGTGTACATCTGGGTGGCATTGGACTCACATAGATCCATATATCTCTTAATCCTGAGTCCTAGGATTAAAGGTGTGGACCACCACTGCCTGATCCCTATAGCTTGAGGCTGTCTTTGCTTTTCTGAATCCTCAGTCAAGCTTTAATAAGTCATAAATATATCACCACACCCAGGTTCATGCCAGACAATGTTGTTTGGTCTGTTTATTTAGAGTCTGTTTTCCTAGATAGGCCTACATAATATGCATTCCTTATGCCTCACTCTCCCAAACTGCTTGAATTACAAGCATAAATCATGGACAACATTGGAATCTTTTAGATATATTATTGCTATTAAATTTTTGTTTCTTAAATCATTATAAGAATGTGTTTTTGATGGTTTTTCAGTTCTTTCTCATCTTTCAGGACAAAAGCAAATTTGATTAAGATCAGTGGAGACAGAGGGACTGTTGGAATGGGCTGTAGGTTAGAATTGAGAACACAAAGAAGGCCTGTTCTTTCCTTGACACCTCACTGGTTCCAGTGAAGAGAACTGGGCATTGATTCTTACCTCAAATGAAATGTTTCAGTACAAAGGAAAATAAAACAATAACAATGCCAACACATCAGTTTTCAATCCATTTTGCTATCCAACCATGAGCGAATGAGGGTCCCCTTCCACCACATACTCACCAGCATTAACTGTCAGTTGTTTTCTTAATGATATGTATTCTGATTGGTGCAGGCACTGTGAAAATCAATGTGGACAGTCTCAAAAAGCTAAAAGTATATTTACCATAAAGCCTAGCTATACTACTCCTAGGAAGTATTCTCAAAGGACTTGGCATCCTAATCTACAAACAATTGCTCAGCTTTATTCATTATCACTCTGTTCAAAAGAGTTGGGAAATAAAAACAACTTAAATGTCTTCAGGTTGATGGATGGATATTGAAATATAGTACAAGTACACAATGGAATTATATTCAGATTTAAAAATAAAATGAAATTTTAAGGATAAATGAATGGAAATAGAAAATATTATGCTGAGTGAGCTAACTCAGCCCCAGAAAGACAAATACCAAATGTTCTTTCCAAATTGTGAATACCAGCTCTAAATTCATAGATGAGAATATATAACCTACAGTAAGCAAAGAAACCTGGAAAATAAATAGGAACCATAAGTTAGTGGAAAGTAATAGAGAGGAATATTGTTAGACACACGCTCTATGTATCGAGAGATGGTAAAACTGTGGAAGTGTAGCTGGGAAGGAGCAAATGAAAGTAATACCAAGGTAGATAGAGGAGGAGAGATAAATAACACCAAACTTTATATTTGCTTAAGAATACATATATAGTTCCATTGCTCAACTTGGAGCCTCCTGATGCCTTGGGACTTCACACACGAGAACTAGTCCCAGTGGACAAGGCTATCCAGAATCTGCCAGCATCAAAATGCTAGTTACAGTTGCCCCTCCACTCACAGGAGTTGAGCATGGGCATGTTTCTGGCCCACATTCTAGCACTGTGCTCAAGCCTCCTGAGGACTGGGGACTGTGCACAGTGGAACCCATACAAGTAGACCAGGTTATCCAGAGTCAACCAGCATCAAGGTGCTAGTATCACCTCTACCCAGGGGAAGAAGGGAGTCATTGAAATATTGAACATATTTGCATCAACTGAAAGAGAAACTTGGACCCGTACCCACCAGGAGAGGAAAAGACCCCGACTACACCCACGAGAGGAAGGGATGGGAAGACAACAACATAAAAACATTCACCAACAGAAAAACCAATATGACACCACCAGAGCCTAGGGACTCTTTACCAGCAAGACCCAAACATCCCAACAAAGATGAAGCAGAAGAAAATGACCTTAAAAACAACTTCATGAAAATGATAGATCCCCTCAAACAGAATAAGAGAAAATCCCTTAAAGAAATGAAAGAAAACACAACACAAAAAATAAGAAATCAAACAATCAGACAGCTGAAGGAAAAAATTCATACACTTCAAGACCTGAAATCTGAAATAGAGACAATAAAGAAAACACAAACTGAGGGAATTCTACAAAGAGAAAAACTGGGTAAACAATCAGGAACTACAGATGCAAGCATAACCAACAGAATACAAGACATGGAAGACATGGAGAAGGCATTGGAGAAATAGATTCATCAACCAGAGATAATCTTAAGTCTAACAAATCCCTAACACAAAATATCCAGGAAATATGGGACACCGTGAAGAGACCAAACTTAAGAATAAGAGGTTTGGAAGAAGGTGAGGAAACCCAACTCAAAGGTGCAGAAAAAATATTCAACAAAATCATAGAAGAAAACTTTCCAAATGTAAGGAAAGTCATGCCAATGAAAGTACAAGAAGCTTACAGAACACAAAATAGAATGGACCACAAAAAGTCCTCTCGCCACATGATAAGCAAACCCCAAATAAAAGAATAAAGAAAGAGTATTAAGAGCAGTAAGGAAAAAGGCCAAGTAACATATAAAGACAAACTATCAGAACTATACCTGATTTCTCTAGGGAAACTGTGAAAGCCAGAAGGTACTGGATAGATATTCTACAAACATTATGAGACCACAGATGTCAGCCCAGACTACTATACCCAGTAAAGTTTTCAATCACTACAGATGGAGAAAACAATCACTATAGATGGAGAAAACAAGATATTCCATGATTAAAACAGATTTCAAAAATACATATCCACTAATCCAGCCCTACAGAAAATACTGGAAGGAAAACTCCAACACAAGCAAGTTAACTTCACAGACAAAATCATAGGAAATAGATAATTTACTTTACCAACAGCAAAAAGAAAAAAAGGGAAAGAACCACATACAATACCACCACCACCAACAAATCCAAAACAAACAAGAATTAACTATCAACGATCTCTAAAGTCTCTCAATATTAATGGTCTTAACTCGCCTATAAAAAGACACAAGCTAAGCGATGGATACAAAGACAGAATCCACCCTTCTGCTGCATATAAGGAACACACATCAACTTCAAAGACAGATGGTACCTCAGAGTTAAGGGTTTGGAAAAGATTTTCCAATCAAATGTACCCAAGAAAAAAATCAGGTGTAGTAATCCTATTATCTAACAAATTAGACTTCAAGTGAAAATCAATCAAAAGAGATAAAGGAAGTCAATTCATATTTATCACAGGAGATAGCCATCAAGATGAAGTCTCAATTCTGAACATCTATGCCTCAAACACAAAGGCATACACATTTGTAAAAGAACCATTACTAAAACTCAAATCACACATAAAACCTCAAATAGGTATAGTGGGAGACTCCAATATCCTACTGTCACCACTAGACAGGTACACCCCACAGAGCTTAACAAAGAAAGAAAGGAACTAATAGAAGTTGTGGCCCAACTGGTTTTAACAGACATCTATAGAATATTCCATCCAAACAAAAAAGGATATACCTTCTTCTCAGAGCCACATGTAACTTTCTCTAAAATCATCCACATACTTGGCAACATAGCAAACCTAAACAGGTACAAAAAATTAAAATAACCCCCTGTATTTTATCAGGCCACCATGCTTTAAAGATAGAATTCAACAACACAAATTGTAGGAAACCTACAAACTCATGGAAATTGAATAATGCCCAATTGAACCATTCCGGGATTGTGGAAGAAATAAAGAAAGAAATTAAAGACTTCCTAGAATTCAATGAGAATGTGAACATAACATACCCAAACTTATGGGAAAATTTGAAAGCATTGCTAAGAGTAAAGAGTCCACATGAAGAAACTGGAGATTAGTCACATTAGAGAATTAACAGCACAACCGAAAGCTCTAGAACAAAAAGAAGCAAACCTAATCCAGAGGATTAGACTCCAGGAAACAATCAAATTGAGGTCTGAAATCAATAAAGTACAAAGTAGGAAAACAATACAAAGGATCAATTTAACAATGAGATGCTTCTTTGAGAAAATCAACAAGATAGAGGAACCTTTATGCAAACTTACCAAAAGGCAGAAAGGGAACATGTGAAAATAAGAAACAAGAGGAATATATCAATGGATACTGAGGAACTACGGAGCATCATCAGGGAATACTGTGAAAACCTGTACTCCACAAAATTCAAAAATTTAAAGGAAATGGCCAATTTTCTGGATATATATCACTTACCAAAGTTAAAACAAGAACAGATAAGCAATTTAAATAGACCTATAACCCCTAATGAAATTGAAGCAATCATCAAAAGTCTCCCCCCCTCCCCCAAAAAAGTCCCAGGGCCACATAGTTTCAGTGCAGAATTCTACCAGAAATTCAAAGAACAGTTAATATCAGTTATCCTCAAAGTATTCCACAAAATATAATTAGAAGGGTCATTGCCAATTTTTTTATGAGGTTACAATTACCTTGGTACCAAAGCCACACAAAGAGACAACTAAGAAAGAGAACTACAGACAAATATCCCTTATGAACATTGATGCAAAAATGCTCAATAAAACACTAGCAAATGGAGTCCAAGAACACATGAGACAATCATCCATCATGATCAAGTAGGTTTTAACCCAGGGATGCAGGGATGGTTCATCATATGAAAATCCATCAATGTTATCCACCATATAAATAAAGTAAAAAAGAAAAAAATGCATGATCACCTCAGTAGATGATGAAAAAAGCCTTTGACAAAATCTAACAGACCTTCATAATAAAGGTCTTGGAAGGATCAATTGTAACAGGAACATACCTAAACATAATAAAAGCAATATACAGCCAACCAACAGCCAACATCAAACTAAATGGAGAGAAATTCAATGTGATTCCTCTAAAATCAGGAACAAGACAAGGCTGTCCACTTTCTCCATAGCTACTCAATATTGTACTTGAAATTCTAGCTAGAGCAATATGACAACAAAAGGAGATCAATTGGATAAAAATTGGAAAGGAAGAAGTCAAACTTTCACATTAGCAGATTCTATGATAGTTGCATAAGTGACACCCCCCCCAAAAAAAAAACTCTAGCATGGAGATCCACAGCTGGTAAACACCTTCAGCAAAGTGGCAGGATACAAGATTAGCTCAAAAAATCAGTAGCCCTATTATATATAGATATACATGGGCTAAGAAACAAGAGAATCATCACCCTTTACAATAGTCATAAAAAAAAACATAAATACCTTGGGATAATGCTAACCAAAAGAGGGAAGATCTGTATAAAATTTATTTTGTGTCTTTAAAGAATGAAATTAAAGAAGATACCAGAAAATGGAAAGACTTCCCATTTTCTTGGACAGGTAGGATCAACATAGTGAAAATCTACAGATTCAATCCAAAAGCAATCTATAGATTCATTGCAATCCCCATCAAAATACTGGCACAATTCTTCACAGAACTTGAAAGAAAAATATTTGACTTTATATAGAAAAACAAAAGATCCAGGTTAGTCAAAACAACCCTGTAAAATAACAGAACTTCAGGAGGCATCACCTTCCCTGACTTTAAGCTCTATTACAGACCTATAGTCCTGAAAACAGCTTAGTATTGGCACAAAAGTAGACAAGTACACCAATGGAATAGAATAGAGAACACTGACATGTACCCGAACACATAGGAACACCTGATTTTTGACAAAGAAACTAAAATTATACAATGGAGAAAAGAAAGCATCTTCAACAAATGGTGCTGGGATAACTGGATACTGGCATGTAGACAACTACAGATAGATCCATATCTATTGCCATGCACAAAATTTAAGTCCAAATGGATCAAGACCTCAACATAACTTCAGCCACACTAAACCTCTTAAAAGAGAATGTGTGAGGTACCCTCAAACAAATTGGCACATGAGGCCACTTCCTGAACGTAACACCAGTAGAGCAGACAATGAGGTCCACAATTAATGAATGGGACCTCCTGAAACTGAGAAACTTCTGCAAGGCAAAGGACACAGTCAACCATAGAAAACACCAGCCCACAGAATGGGAAAAGATATCCATCAGGGCCATATCTGACAGGGGGCTGATCTCCAAAACACACAAAACTCAAAAAAGTATCCACCAAAACACCAAATAATCCAATTAAAAAGTGGGGTACAGAACTAAATAGAGAATTCTCAATAAAGGAGTCTAAAATGGCTGATAGACACTTAAGAAAGTGCCCAACATCCTTAGCCATCAGGGAAATGCAAATCAAAACAACTCTGAGATACCATCTTACTCTTATCAGAATGGCTAAAATCATAAACAACAATGACAATTTATGCTGGAGAGGATGTGGAGAAAGGGGATCACTCCTCTATTGCTGGTGGGAGTGCCAACTCATACAGCCAATTTGGAAATCAGTATGGCAACTCCTCAGGAAAATGGGAATCAGTCTACCACAAGTTCCAGCAATTCCTCTCTCAGAAATATATCCAAAAGAGGCCCATTCATACAACAAGGAAAACTGTTCAACTGTGTTCATAGCAGAATCATTTGTAATAGCCAGAACCTGGAAGCAACCTAGAAGCCCCTCAACTGAAGAATGGAGAGAGAAAATGTGGTACATTTATACAATGGAGTACTACTCTGTGGGGGAAAAACACAATGGAATCTTTAAATTCACAGGCAAATTGATGGAACTAGAAGAACCCATCCTTAGTGAGGTAACCCAATCGCAAAAAGACAAATATGGTATGTGCTTACTCATATATGAATTTTGGACATAGATAAATGTACTACTAGCCTACAATCCACACTGCCAGAGAAGCTAGGAAACAAGGAGGATACTAAGAGAGAGATACATGGTCCCACAGAGAAGGGGAAAGGAACAAGATCTTCTGAGCCAGTTGTGAGCATATGAGGAGGGAGAGAGGGAGTTAGGAGAAAGAGAAAGGGAGAAGGAGAGGGGAAAGGAAGACATGAGGAAGCAGAAGATCAAGTCAGGGAAGAATGGAGGAGAGCAAGAAAAGAGATACCATAATAGAGGGAGCCATTATAGGTTTAAAGTGAAATATGACTATAGGGAAATGTCCAGAGATTTACAAGGATGACCCCCGCAACTGACAATCTAAGCAACAGTCAAGAGGCTACCTTAAATGCCTCCCCCTATTTTGAGATTGATGACTATCTTATATGCCATCCTAGAGCCTTCATCCAGTATCTGATGGAAGCAGAAGCAGATACCTACATCTAAACACTGAGCTGAACTCCTGGAATCCAGTTGCAGAGAGGGAGGATTGAACAAAGTGTCAACATCACGCTGGATAAACCCACAGAAACAGCTGACCTGAACAAGGGGGAGGTCATGGACCCCAAACTGATAACTGGGAAGCCAGCATAGGACTTCTTCAGACTCCTTGAACATGGATATCAGTTAAGTGTCCTGAGCAATCTATGGGGCCTCTGGTAGTGGATCAGTATTTATCCCTAGTATACAAATGGACTTTGGGAGCCCATTCCACATAGAGGGATACTCTCTCAGCCTAGATACATGGGGGAGGGCCTAGGCCCTGCTCCAAGTGATATGCCAGACATTGAAGATCCCCAATGGAAGGTCTCACCTTTACTTGGGAGCAGAAAGAGGATGGGATAGGGGGCCAGTGGGAGCCAGGGGAGGAGGAGAGGGAAAGGGAACTGGATTAACATGTAAAATAAGCCCATTTCTAAGTTAAAGAAAAAAGAATACATATATATGTATATATATGAATTCATATGAATATATGAATATGTGTATGTGTGTCTATGTGAGTGCATGCATATACACATTGGCACTATGGCCCTCTGGGTGGTAATTTTCCCTCAAAGAACTGACAAAACTTCTGCTGTTAGTTAAAAGAAATATCCCTTTTGAATAGTTCATTGGTTATTGTCCTTGCACTAGGTTGACACTCAGAATTTGAAATAAGACTCTAGTGTTGACAAGACTATACATGATTGAAACCTTCAAGGAATTGAATTGGCACTAATCTGGTAGTGTCCTCACTGAGGAACAGTGTATCTGAAGTTGCTCTGCAGCTATCACAAGAGGAAAATAATCAATAGTCCTACCTGGCAGGAAAGCACAGAAACCATAAAGGTGAGCAGCACAGTAAGATATCCTCAAGCGTGAAATAGTGTCATTCATAACTTCAGGGTTCCCAACAACCATCTAGGTGGTTGTGAGGTTTTCTCAATATGAGAATTCATTCATCATACTGCAGACCTAACCAACAACATGTGACTAGAGAGATCATTGTTTTTCTCATAAAAAATGTAAAGAAAAACTTCTAAACATTAATATTGAAACATCCTCCATTTGATTTTCTAGTATCATGTTTTTCTGTTGTATCTTTTAATTTGATATCAATAAAATGCTTTACATGTTGTATTATAAATTATACCTCTGTTACTCAGTCTCTGTTACACAATGAATTACTTTATTAATCTTTCTTATCTATCATAATTATAGATATATTTGACAGAAAAATATATTCTCAATAACTTACTAATTTGTCTGTAATGCAATCTGTTATACAAGACCATCATTTCTATAAGCCAAGGTTATCACATAGATATTGTGGAATTCTGACTTGTCAATAGATATGATGACATACCACAAAACTTCTATCTATATTGACAACGTGTCAAACCAAAAGAATGATGGTTTTATGAACTATTTTCTTTAATTCTCCTTGTTTTGGAAGAATTTTTAAAGAACTGGTCAAATCACATGGAAATTATCTAGATGTATGCCAGAATAGTCAAGTCTTTTCCAAGACTGAGAATGTGGGGATTCAATACTATTCAGTTGTGAGGAAAAAGAGTAAGTTTGCTTCACATGCAGAAAGCACAACACTATGTACTATAGAAATTCAAAATTCATAGGCAATGAAACAATACTTGTTTTAATTAATTAACGAGTAAAAATATCAAGACTGGTATCTGTGTTCTATTCAGCTGATTCATGTAAGTTTACTTCAAGGAACTAAGATCCATTTAATTATTCACATCTGCTCTTCTTTCTTGGTATTTTTGGTATAAGATCCCTAGTTTCAGCCTAAAAAGTTAGTCTAAATTTAACTTCATATTAGAAGAGTTTAGAATGTTTCACACAATTGCCTTCATAGCTGTTGAAACAGGAAAGTGACATAGTGCACAAACAAACATGCCTAACACCACAGGAATATCTAATCTCTTGAATGCAATAGGAGCCTGGGCATGTCTCTTTAAATAAGATTTTTGGCCTGTGCCAGAAGAACTAAGATATTTCTGAGCTTCTAGCATGAAGGACCTAGACCATGAATCAGAAAAAGATGTGAAGACCAAATTATGGATGGCAAGCAAGTTCATTTCAATTGAATTACAGATCCTTTCTGTGAAGTGAATTTTCTTAATGAATTGTTTGGGTTGGATGACAGACAGCTCATAAGCATGAACATCTAGATGCTGGTGACATATACAAGTAAACTAACTCAGCCAGAATAGTACAACAGGGATCAGAATGTCTTTCATCAAACACAGCTTGTCTGTCAGTTTGTGTAGGCATCAATAGATGTATCCATGTCAATCTAACTAGGAACTTCTGGCAGCTATTCAAGCACTTAATTTTTATTATCCATTTTACAAAATAAATGCTCTTTCACGATATTTTTATAATGATCATCTAAATTTCCCTTACTTCCTGGCATGTAATAAAACTTTAATGAAGGCTAGTTATGATGATTCATACTAAAGTGTTTATGGAGGGCCCTGATAAAAACATTTTAAAAAAGTTAATTTATGGACCTGCCAATAAAAGTTTAATTCAGAAAACTACACATAAAAAGAAGCAACACAGTGAAGGCTTATTAAGGAACATGGAGAAATGACTAAGTTCTAGAATTGGTCTCCAAAGGATTTAATACACCAAAAGGCCTTGAAGATGTCAATGTTAGGGTAACAGATACAATAATATTTTAAAGTATCAAAGGCAATATAATTAGATACTCTGGAATAAGAATATGGAAAAATTGTTGTTTAATTTCATCTTTAGCAAACTTGTCAATCACTAGTTGCTCACAGCTGTTGCCTTTCTCTTCCTGGCATTATGAACTGATATGTGACTTACTCATTCAAAATTGTTTTTGTTTTTTATCTTTAATACTCTGTTTCTGTTTTTATCTTCATCTGATTACTTGTTGTATCTTAACTCCTTAAGACCTAGATGCTCTTCACCTTCATCTGGTTATCTCTGAAAACAGCTATGACTATTGTAATTGCTATTATAAACCTAACTGCTTTATAATACAGTCTTTCTATATATACACTGTCATTTCTATAACTGAAGAAAGCTGATCAGAGATGTTATGGTGGGCTGAAATTTTGGTAAAATCTGCTTATGTTTGTGAAAAAAATATCAAGACATACAAGAGGCTTTAGAACTTGGAAAGCACATTGAATTCTACTGGTAAATAACAGAGATAGTACTGGTACATGTTGAGAGAGGTGGCAAAAATCCATGTGAATGTAACAACCATAAGTTAGCAAGCTCTCAGGTTGTTCACTCAAAATAGTGCCAATTAGGATAAAACTAGAAATGGACAAATTTCGAATTAATAATGAATTATGTAGATATGCATTATTATTCTGAATAAATGCACAGTTTCACATCTGCTCACAAGAAATAAATTGAACAATTGTAGGCAATTAAGAAGTGTGATTATACATCATTTATTATTCAATGAAAATGATAACACATTAAACATCAAAATGAGAATGATTCATAATACATCAGTCATGCATGAAAAGTTAGATAAATTATTATGTTGTAGCCATAAATTAATACCCTCAATTCATCTAGCAGCAACCTTTCCATCTATAAGTTATTACAGTTTAGAATAAGTGTTAACACTCACAGTATCAAATTATTCTGAACTAATTAAATATAAGCAAAGAGCACTATTAGTTGGCAAATGATAATAGGAGGAAATACAATACAATACAATACAATACAATACAATACAATACAATACAATACAGCCTTTATAGGGAATCTTCTTCTTTTTTAAATTAATTAATCCAAATAAAGTATCAAAAAGCAAATTTACATTTAATAAATGAAAATCCAGCCAAATCTCAAAGAACATGATTCTAAGAAGAGTTAAAGCATCAGACATTCTTGAAGATGTGCAGGGCACAGGCAGAACTCAAACATGTGGAACAATATACCCAAGTTGTCTGGTAGAGCAGCTATCGCAGGAGAACCTCTGTGTAGCATATTCTGTTTGCAGAAGTCAAATTTCAGTGGGATAAGCAAGAACCATCCTGGTATCAGCAATATTAGTTGACAGATTTACAGCTTCTAAAGAAATTTAAACAAACATGAATGAATCTAAGCAGACGTATGATTAAGGCAATTGTTGTTTTTTTTTTTTTTTCCAGCAGAACAGTATGTCTCAGAAGACAGAATGGCATCATGTTGCAAGAGAAATGGCCAAAAACAAAAAGGAAGAGTTGTGATGAAGAACTATGAGATCCAAATGTGCCTAAAGTTCTCTGATCCTGACATTTATAATATAGCCATTAAAATGCATAAGAGGATACATAAATAAGAGGATAAAAATAGACACCTGCATTATGTGAAACGATCTGAAAATTAAATTCACAAAAAAGAGGAAAAGAAAAGGCATAACAAAGAAAAAACTGCAGTAAATAGTTTTTAAAAGCTAACAGGTGATACTGCATATTGACATAATAAGCACTTTTATTAGGATACAGAAAAAGTACTGACAATAAGAAAGGGAAATTTTACATAGGTTGTTTTCTACAATAAAGAGAATAATGTGACAAGCATTATAAAAATGATAATTTCAGTGGTATGCATAAACATTTTAAAAAAATGTTCAGAATATTAGTTAGGTAATACCATAAACTCCCTTATATTCTAACAAAATCATGTTCGACTATTTCCATAAAGGATAACATCAGGACTATATCACTACATGTAAGGTCCCATTCTAGGTACTCAACAAACAGTCTTTGTCCTTATGTAACTTAAAATCCAATGACAGTGACACATAACCCAGAGAAAGGTAAATATTACAGCAGACAGGAAGATACATATGAAAACTGTAAATAAAATATGTATGGATGAGAACATTGATGGTAATTGAGGACTTCATGTGGACAAGAAAGTCACATTATTTAAAAGCTTTATTTTTTAAAAAAAGTGAATAACAATAATAACAACAATAACAACAACAACAACAACAATAATAATAATAATAATAATAATAATATATCCCCATATAACCCTTTCAGGAATGTGTGAACAAATTCTAAACAAGGTACACTGTTCTCCCTACCATACCTTCCTAGGTGATGGATTCAAGCTGTGAGCCAAAGCAGACTCTTCCTTTATACATCAATTTTGTAACATGCTTTGTTAGAGAAAAGTAGCTAATACAATAGAAAATGAGCTAGAAGGTAGATAATCACTGAGATTCATCTCAGCTAAACCAGATGTACTAATATATCACATCAATAAGGAAAAAATTAAAGATAACATGATCACAGCCAAAGATGTAATAAAAATATAAACACTCTTCCAGGCAAAAGAAAAATATTGGTAAGCTATGAATATAGGAGTTCTTCAACACTGTAAATAATATTTATGAATCACTTTTGGCTAACTGCACACTTGATAGTAAGAAACACCAAGCTTGGATGTTAACAGTGAGGAAGTAGAATAATACAGCTGCACAATATAGAACCATTTACATTACAAAAAACGAAAAACAGAAATGTAGCAAAACATATACAGATACTATTAGAATAAACCCCAAACCGGGGAAAGAAATCAAAGGAACAATTAAATAAGGGGAATGATTCTTGTTCTATGCCTGTCAGCATAATCCAACATTGTCAGGTTCTACCCAATTTTTAGCAATAGATTCAAATAATTACAATAAAAATACCAGGAAACCACTTTGTAGTTTTCAAACATGTTTCCAAGTATACAGAGAGAATTGAAAGCCCCACAATAGACCAACAAGATGGAAGAATAATAGCACAGTCAATGGGTGACCACGAGTTGTCTGTAATACAATGCCAAGGAATTAATAGTGACGGTGATATTTGTGAATCAATAGACAAATCAGTGTAGGAAGAAAGAGAGCTGTAAAATAGTTCCTTGTAGATAATATCATATATTCTTTTGTAAAATATTCAGGAATAATGGAGAAAAATATTTATGCTAAATCCTACTAAGGCTCAACACATAAATTACAAAGTGACTTATAGATCTAATGTCAGATATAAAAGACAAGTACAAACACTTCTTTTAGATGACATAATGCATAATGAAAATCTAGCTGACCTTGTGTTTGCAGTAGCTTTTAGATACACCAAAGGCATAATCAGCTCAGGAAAGTGTGGAAAACCAGACATTATAAAGTTCTAAATTTTTATTCTGTGAAAACTAATGTAATGTCTAGAGAATAAAGGGCAAGCAAAAAAGGAAAGAAAATATTTTAAAAGAGATATTTAATAAAATACTGTAATTCAAATAAACAAATACCCTTTATCAAAAGAAATAGATAAGTCAATTTAAATTTTAAATCCTTGCCAAATTTAAAGAAAATATACAAATGCAACCAAACATAGTAGAAGATGAACCAGGCCATATCAAATTAATAAGTGTAACAAAATTAGGATTTTTCTATTCCTCTGGAGTGATATAATTCTTTTTAAATGTAAAAAAGACAAAAATTAAAAATACAGTAAATTATAGCATTGCTGTAGGAGATGGCCAATAAGCAAACAAAATGAAGTTTAAAAACTTTCATTCATCCATTTGTCATGTCTGATTTGTGCTAATTATTTTGATGCTATTAATCATTTGAAATACTATACATGTTGATGAGAAAAATCTAACTCCCAAGGTCCTCAGGAGAGTTTTAAACCAGGAAGCACTGTTGCAGTTATAAAATTTCCCAAGCAAGGAAAAAGGAATGATACACTCTCAAAGTTATACTCTAGTAACAACTCAAAATATTTTAATGTTACTTGAAATATTACCTTGGTCAATATGTTTCAGACTGAAATGTTACACAAAATATACTGTGTAAATAATGTCCAATATGCTTGCAATGTTTAAGAACAAATTATAAGTTTTATTACACTTATGATGAATTAGGCAAAAATTGATTACAGGCTAATTCTTATATTTGGCATTTAATATTTTGTTTTATTATTTTTCTTTCATTTTGAATGATTATAGTAAATGCTTTAAAAATAAAAATTGCAGCTTCATTCTTAAATGAAAAATGTGGTCTGAAGTTTGGCTCATAGAGCGGGGGGGGGGGGATAAAACTATTTTTTGGTTCTGCATAACAGGCACAGGTGAAGAAGAGGCCAAGGAGTCATGTCAGATCCGTGAGAACCAGTTGCTGGCTTCTGCTTAGCTGGACCATCAATGAGTGGAGGCTGACATTAGAGGAAGCTAGATGATGGATACACTGAGACACTAGCTTTTCCTGAGGTAACAAAGTTGAGAATAGTATTTGTTCTAAGAAAGACTTCAGGTCCAGACTCACTGAATTTTCTAATATGCTTTTCCTGTTTATCAAATGAACCCTTTTTGAACTTGAGCCAGCCTACACCAAAATAATAAAAGATGCTGTCAAATGATGTGTGTCTTTGTCAGTTTTTGTCAACTTGACACAAGGTAGTGTCCTTAAGAAAATGTTGCGATCAAATTACCCAGTGTGCAAGGTTTCGGGGCATTTTCTTTATTAATGACTGAAATGAGAGGGTCAATCCCACTGGCAGCTGCCCTTGGGCAGCTGATGCTGAGATACAGCAGAAGTCAGGCTGAACAAGTCATGGAAAGCCAGCTAGTAAGCTGCATCCCTCCATGCCCTCTACTTCAGGCCCTGCTTCCAGATCTCTGCCTTGACTTCCTCTACCTGGAAACAATGTAGGGAAAAAATTCTTTCCTATGCAAGTTTCTTTTCATTATAGTATCCATCACAGCAATAGAAATCTATGACAATGTCCACAAACCAAAAATAAAGCAAAACAAAAAAACCAAACAACAATAAAACCTACCAACAAGCTATATCCAAAGGCTGAACTATTGTGTAGGCCTTTCAAGGAATCCAGAGTCAAACAATTCAGGGGTAACGGGACCGACTTTCAAGTACAAGACGTTTCTCATTAAAAGAGATCACAAATGGCAAAATCATTAGAAATAAGGCAATTCATGATGTCACTGGGACTGAGTGTTGCCTAAAGGTAAAGAGTAAACCACAGATTTCAGGAAAGCATCCCATACATTCTGTCCCCTTGGGTCTCACTAGAAGGACATAACTATGTGGGAAAGCATATATAAAAGAGAATTTCAAGGGGGCACACATTACATGTGATTCCCATTGATCTTATTTTTTTGGTTGTCTCTTTAAAAAAAGCTACTGGCATCCACCAACCCAAAAGCTAAGAATATCGCCAAACAGCATCTGAGGCCTGTAGCAGTTATTTTGTTATAACTTGCCTACCTGATGTTTCTAGCACTGTATTTTAAAAGTGTTTAGGCTTCTAAATTTCAATGAGTCACCGAAGGGCAGTGTGTTCAAGCTGGGATCAAATCATTGGGACACTACTCAGGCAACAGTATAGTTCCACGAGGCAGGAAAAATTCTGTTGGGAATAGAGTGGCCTCTGTACCTGGTTCTTATTTTGTCAAGTTACCCACTTGCTTTTTCTTACTATTTTTGTCTTAAAGTTTGTTTTGGCTGATGTAAGGATACTTATTCCTGGTTGCACTTAGATTTCATTTCTGTCAGAGTTTTTTCCATATTTTCATGGCAGTATTTGTGTCTGGCAGGCAGACTATTGCCAGGTCTTATATTTAATTCATTAAGCAATTCTATGTCTTATAACTGAAGATTGAAGAGAAATCACATTCAAAGCCATTGTTGAAAACAATAGACTTTTCTTGGCATTATTGTTGATTTTTCTTTGGCTGTTGTAAACATTATTTGCTTATTACTTCTCTCACTAATTTCTGAAATTTGAAGGTTTGAAGGTTTACTGTATTTTAATGCTGGGTTAATTCCTATTTCTCATTTACGTTTAGATTTTCCTTTTTAATTTTAAATTAGAAACAAGCTTGTTTTTCATGTCAATCCCTGTTCCCTCTCCCTCCCTTCCTCCCCTACACCCCATTGACCCCCTATCCCATCCTGTTTCTGCTACCCACAGAGGTTAGGCCTTCCACTGAGGATATTCAAAGTCTATCATATCATTTGGAGCAGGGCCTAGACATTCCCCCATATGTCTAGGCTGAGAGACTATCCCTCTATGTGTAGTGGGTTCCCAAAGTCAATTCCTATACTAGGGATAAATACTGATCTGCTACCAGAGGCCCCATAGATTACCCAGGCCTACTGAGATCCACTTTCATGGGGTCTGGACCAGTCCTATGCTAACTTACCAGTCTGGGGTTCATGAGCTACCACTTGTTCAGATCAGCTATTTCTGTAGGTTTCTCAAGCCTGATCTTGACCCCTTTGTTCATCACTCCTTCATCTCTGCAACTGGATTCCAGGAGTTCGGCTCAGTGTTTAGCTGTGGGTGTCTGCTTTTGCTTCTATCAGCTACTGAAGTTTTTAGGATGGCATACAATGTAGTCGTCAATCTCTTTATTAGGGAAGGGCATTAAAGGTAGCCTCTCCAATTGTATTTAGATTGTTAGTTGGGGTCATCCATGTAACTCTCTGGACATCTCCTTAATGCCAGATTTCTCGTTAAACCTATAACACTTTCCTCTATTACAGTATCTCATTTGTTGCTCCCTTCTATTCTTCCCATGACTCAATCTTCCTGCTCCCTCATGCCTTCTTCTTCCCTCTTCTTCTGCCCTTCTCTTTCTCCTAACTCCCTCTCCCATCCCCCCATGGCGCCAATGTGCTCAGGAGATCTTGTCCCTTTCCTCTTCTCCAGGGGACCATGTATGTCTCTCTTGGGGTCCTCCTTTTTTCCTAACTACTATAGTGGTGTGGTTTGTAGGCTAGTAATCCATTTCTCTTCAGTTGAGGGGCATCTAGGTTGCTTCCAAATTCTGGCTATTACAAATAATGCTGCTATGAACATAGTTAAACAGATGTCCTTGTATGAATGTGTCTCTTTTGGGTAGATGCCTAAGAGTAGAATAGCTGGATATTGTGGTAAACTGATTCCCATTTTCCTGAGGAACCACCATATTGATTTCCAAAGTGACTGTGTGAGTTTGCACTCCCACCAGCAGTAGAGGGGTGTTCCCCTTTGTCCACATCCTCTCCAGCATCAAATGTCATTTTTTTTTTTTTTTTTTTTTTTTTTTTTTTTTTTTTTTTTTTTTTTTTTTTTTTTGCTTTTAGTCATTCTGGTAGGTGCAAGATGGTATCTCAGATTTGTTTTACTTGCATTTCCCTGATTGCCAGTGATGTTGAACACTTTCTTATGTGTCTTTCAGCTATTTTAGATTCCTCTATTGAGAATTCCCTTTAGTTCTGTATCCCTCTTTTAATTGGATTATTTTGTGTTTTGGTGGCTAGCTTCTTGAGTTCTTTTTATATCTTGGAAATCAGCACTCTGTCTGATGTGGGATTCATGAATATTTTTTCCCATTCTGTGAGCTGCTGTTTTTGTCTTATTGACTATGTCCTTTGCCTTACAGAAACTTCTCAAATTCAGGAGGTTTTATTTATTAAATGTCAATCTCAATGCCTGTGTTACTGGGTTTATGTTGAGTTCTTTGATCCATTTGAACTTATGTTTTGTGCATGGCAGTAGACATGGATCTATCTGCAATCTTCTACATGCCAGCGTCCGGTCATGCCAGCACGATTTGTTAAAGATGTTTTCTTTTTTCAATTTTATAATTTTTGCTTCTTTGTCTAAAATCAGTGATTGGTAGGTGTATGGGTCCATATCAGGGTTTTCAATTTGATTCCATTGGTCTTCCTGTCTATTTTTGTGCCAATACCAAGCTGTTTTCAGAACTATAGGTCTATAATAGAACTTGAAGTCAGGGATGGTGATGCCTCAGGAAGTTCCTTTATTGTACAGGGATGTTTTGGCTATCCTGAGTATTTGGTTTTCCATATAAAGTTGAGAATTGTTCTTTCAAGGTCTGTGAAGAATTGTACTGGGATTTTGATGGGTATTGCATTGAATCTGTAGATTGTTTTTGGCAAACTGCCATTTTTACTATGTTGATCCTACCTACCCAAGGATATGGGAGATCTTTCCATTTTTTGGTATCTTCTTTAATTTCATTCTTTAAAACCTGTACTTGTTATACATGTCTTTCACTTGTTTGGTAAGCACTACCCCAAGGTATATTATATGGTTTCTGGCTATTGTAAAGGGTGATGTTTCTCTGATCTCTTTCTCATCCCATGTATGATCTGTATATAGTAGGGCTACTGATTTTTTTTTTTTAGTTAAGCTTCTGTCCTGCCACTTTGCTGAAGGTGTTTATCAGCTATAGGAGTTCCCTGATAGAATTTTTAAGTCACTTATGTAAACTATCTAATTATCTGCAAACAGTGACAGTCTGACTCCTTCTTTTCCAATTTGTATCCCCTTGATGTCCTTTTGTTGTCTTACTGCTCTAGCTAGAACTTCAAGAACAATATTGCAGAGGTATGGAAAGAGTGGATAGCTGTGTCTTGTTCCTGATTTTAGAGGAATCACGTTGAGTTCCTCTCCATTTAGTTTGATGTTGGCTGTTGATTTGCTGTATTTTGTTTTTTATTATGTTTAGGTATGTTCCTGTTACACCTGATTCCTTCAAGGCCTTTATCATGAAGGGGTGTTGGATTTTTTCAAAGGATTTTTCAGCATATAGTGAAATGATCATGTAATTTTTCTTTTTAAGTTTGTTTATATGGTGGATTACAATGATGGATTTTCATATGTTGAACCTTCCCTGAATCCCTGGGATGAAGCCTACTTGATCTTTGTGGATGATTTTTTCTGATGTGCTCTTGGATTCTATTTGCCAGTATTTTGTTGAATATTTTTTCTTCCATGTTCATGAGGGATATTGGTCTGTGATTCTCTTTCTTAGTTGTGCCTTTGTGTGGCTTTGATATCAAGGTAGTTGTAGCCTCATAAAAAGAGTTTGGCAATCATCCTTCTGCTTCTATTATGTGGAATACATTGAGGAGATTTGGTATTGGCTTTTCTCTGAATTTCTGCACTGAAACCATATTTCCTTAGGATTTTTTTTTTGGTTGGGAAACTTTTGATGACTGCTTCTATTTCATTTAGGATTATAGATCCATTTAAATTGCTTATCTGTTCTTGATTTAATTTTGGTGAGTGATATCTATACAGAAAATTGTCCATTTATCTTACATTTTCAAATTTTGTGGAGTACAGGTTTTCAAAGTACGACCTGATGATTTTCTGGATGTCCTCAGTATCTGTTGTTGTGTCCCCCTTTCATTTCTGATTTTGTTAATTTGCCTGCTCTCTCTCTGATGTTTTGGAAAGTTTGGATAAAGGTTTGGCTATCATGCTGATTTTCTTGAAGAACCAACTCTTACTTATATTGATTTGCTGTATTGTTTTCCTAATTTCTATTTTATTGATTTCATCCCTCAATTTGCTTATTTTCTAGCATATTCTCTTCTTCGGAGGTGAGTTTGCTTCTTTTTGTTCTAGAGCTTTCAGTTGTGCTGTTAATTCTCTAGTGTGACTATTCTCCAGTTTCTTCATGTGGGCACATAGTGCTATGAAATTTCATCTTAGCACTGCTTTCAAAGTGTCCCATAAGTTTGGGTATGTTATGTCTTCACTCTCCTTGAATTCTAGGAATCTTTTATTTCTTTTGTTATTTCTTCCTTGACCTAGGAATGGTGCAATTTGGCATTATCCAATTTCCATGAGTTTATAGGTTTTCTGCAATTTGTGTTGTTGAATACTAACTTTAAAGCATGATGGTCTGATAAGATACATGGGGTTATTCTAATTATTTGTTCCTATTGAGGTTTGCTATATTGCTGATTATATGGTCAATTTTAGGGAAGGTTCCATGTGGCACAGAGAAGAAGAAACATTCTTTTATGTTTGGATAAAATGTTCTATAGATGTTTATTAAAACAAATTTGTTCATATCTCCTGTTAGTTCCTTTGTTTCTTTGTTAAGTTTCTGTCTGGTAGTCCTGTGTAGTGGTTAGAGTAGTGTGTTGAAGTCTTCCGTTATAAGTGTGTGAGGTTTTATGTGTGATTTGAGTTTTAGTAATGTTTCTTTTACAAATGTGGATGCCTTTGTGTTTGGGGCATAGATATTAAGAATTGAGACTTCATCTTGATGGATTTCTCTTGTGATGAATATGAAATGACCTCCTTTATCTCTTTTGATTGATTTTCATTTAAAGTCTAATTTATTAGATAATAGGATTGCTACACATGCTTGTTTCTTGGGTCCATTTGATTGGAAAATCTTTCCCAACCCTTAACTCTGAGGTGCTGTCTGTCTTTGAAGTTGAGGTAAGTCTCTTTTATGCAGCAGGAGAATGGATTCTGTCTTCATATCCATTCTGTTAGCCTGTATCTTTTTATAGGAGAATTAAGACCATTAATATTGAGGGATATTAATGACCATTGATTGCTAATTCCTGTTGGTTTTTTATTTGTTGCTGGTGGTGTTATTATGTATGGATTCCTCCCTCCTTTGTTTCTTTTGACTGTTGATAAAGTGGGATTGTCTATTGCCTATGTTTTTGTGGGTGTTGTTAACATCCTTGGGTTTGAGGTTTCCTTATAGAACTTTCTGTACAGCTGGATTAGTAGATATGTATTGCTGAAATCTTATTTTATCATGGAATATCTTGTTTTATCCATCTATACTGATTGAAAGCTTTGCTGGGTATAGCAGTCTGTACTGGAATCCATGTTCTCTTAGTGTTTGTAGAATATCTATCCAGGACCTTCTGGCTTTCAGAATTTCCATGGAGAAGTCAGGTGTAATTCTGATAGGTCTGCCTTTATATATTACTTGTCCTTTTACCTTTGCTGCTTTTAATATTCTTTCTTTATTCTGTATGTTTGGGGTTTTGATTATTATGTTGTAAGGGGACCTTTTGTGGTCAATTCTATTTGGTTTTCTGTAATCTTCTTGCGCTTTCATTGGCATGCCTTTCTTTAGGTTTGGAGAGTTTTCTTCTATGATTTTGTTGAATATGTTTTCTGTGCCTTTGAGGTGCGTTTCTTTCTTTTTTCTGTGTTCTTATAAAACTTATTTTCAATTAAATAGTAAAAGTTAAGTTCACAGCAATTCTCTCTTATCCTAATACATATTTGATTTTAATAGAGTTTCTCAAATAATGAAAAACTACAAGAATTACAGAATTCAGACTTCACTCTCAGTTCCCAACAGGTGCTTCAACATGCCTCATTTATTAACATTGTTCCCCTAGAGCCCTACTATGTGAATGTTGATCCCAGGGTGGCCAGTTATTTTTCAGTTTTTTGGTCAACAGGGTCTGAATTAGCAGACTATCAAGCAATATTGCAAAGATAGAAGTCATTACATTTCTTTCTTCTCATTTCCAAATTTTTAGCTCAATATGTAAGAAAAAGGACTGTTACAAATTCCGTGGCCTGATACTTCTGAAAATACAGCCTATACTTAATTTTCCCTTTTATTGGACCCTTTAAGGATTTTTATCTGTCCTCCCCACATCTATTAAAATATTTTTGATAGGCAGTGAAAAGTATAGAGATAGGATAATGTTTCTATCTGTTATGAAGAGATCTGTATATCACAAATAATAAAAACCCAGATACAGATGTCATGGTTAAAGCTGAAGACCAGAGAAGCAAAGTGGCCAGCCACTAGCTCTTAACTCTACTGAGGTGGGTTTCTTCACATTCTTCTATACCTAGTATTCTTAGGTTTGGTCTTTTCATAGTGTCGCATATTTGCTGAATATTTTGTGTTAGGAATTTGTTGGGCTTAAGATTTTCTTTGTTCGATGAATCTATTTCTCCTAGTGTATCTTCAATGCCTGAGATTCTCTCTTTCATTTATTGTATTCTGTTGGTTATGCTTGCATCTGCATTTCCTGATTGTTTACCCAGCTTTTATATTTCCAGAATTCCCGCAGATTGTGTTTTCTTTATTGTCTCTACTTCAGTTTTCATGTCTTGTACTGTTTGAATTGTATCCTTCATGTGTTTGATTTTTTTTCTTGGCTTCCATTGCTTTAAGAGATTCTTTAAGGGACTTTCTCATATCCTCTTTGAGGGCCTCTATCATTATCATGAAGTTGTTTTTAAGGTCATTCTCTTCTACTTCATCTGCATTGGGATATTCAGGACTTGCTGGTGTAGAGTAAGTAGACTATGGTGGTGTCATATTGGTTTTGTGCTGTTGAATGTTTTTTTATATTGTCTTCTTCCCATACCTTTTTCCAGTGGGTGCAGGAGGAGTCTCTTTCTTCCCTGGTGGGTACAGTTCTAAGATTCCCTTCTGATGGGTACAAACAGGCCCCATACTCTAATGGCTCTCCTCTTCCCTTGAATGAATGCAGGAGTAGTCCCAGGGCCTTGGCGGCCTCTGGGTGGTCTGGACCACCTGGATGGGTTCCCCAGTGGACAGTCCCCAAGCCTCATTTAGTTTGATGCTGAAATATTTTTTTACAGTCACTCATGGCAGTAATTTTCTTTTTTCATCTTCCGAGTGTAGAGTCATATTAAGCATTGTTTTGTGATATTTTTCTTGGTCCATGGGTATTCTAAGTGTCTTAATTTCTTTTTCAATTGTGAAGAATAAATGTACTAGGTATAAAAATCTTTTTGGCAATTATTTGTCTTCAGATTTTCAAATGCACAATCCAATTTCCTCAACAGACTTTGGATTTTCTGCTGTAAATTTTGCTCCAAGAAGGGGATTTACTTATCTCTGTCTTGGCACCTATTGTTAACAGGTTTTGCTAATCTTTCCTTGTCCTATATTTTTGACAATTTAAAATAGTATAAATACAAATGCTTCATTAGGACAAGGAGTGGTAAGAATCACAGTCCTCTCCCCTTTGTATTTTTATCCAATGCACTCTCAGCAATGCACTCTCTGACAAGATACAAGTGAAACCAATGTATAGGGTCATTGTGAAAGTAGTGTTAGATAATGTTGTGTGATTTTTTACTGCTACTTTTGCCATAGGAAAAAAATCCAATTATATACATTTCTAATTATTTAGCTATGTCTTTATTTTTTAGGCAGAGATTCATTCTACAGGTTAGTCTGACCTTGAACTCATTATGTAATCCAGAATTCCTTTCCTTCATATGGAACCTACTTATTCAGCCTTCTAAATTCTGAGATTATAATCCTGCAACCTATCCCCAGCTCCATGTGTTAAATAATACGTATTAGGAATGAAGTAAAAGTTGTCATTGCTTTTATGTTTGCTTTTGCTTTTTTTCTGTATCCTGAGGTAAATTATATAGGATCATTTTCATTCTGATTACAGACTGTGCTGTACATTTAGACTATTGACACATGGATTGTCTGGGTGAATTCTATAATTTTTTTCTGAAACTCTCCATATTTCTATTGCATAAAACTTGGAATGCTTTTGGTAGGGATGAAGCAGTGACTAATTATCCTGCAAACAGGAGCTTTGTTCAGAGATTTACACATCATATCACAGACAAGAAGACAG
Source organism: Cricetulus griseus (assembly GCF_003668045.3). Lineage (NCBI taxonomy): Eukaryota > Metazoa > Chordata > Mammalia > Rodentia > Cricetidae > Cricetulus > Cricetulus griseus. The sequence goes on along the minus strand of NC_048595.1, from coordinate 186,574,225 downwards.
GGCTCTGAATGTAGAGACTTCAGATCCACAAGACAAAATTAATTCCTTTCTCTTAAGGTTTATGGTATATCAGGAAAGTTCCATGTCACAAGACTTATCTTTTTGCTAATAGCCAATGAGGCTCTGAGTAAGGGTGAGGGTGAGTCAGGAAGATACTATATGAGAGAGTAGAACTATATAGTTGGAGGTTGCCTTAGCCTGGGCAGAAGGAGAGCTTGACTTATCTGAAGCTTCAGAAGGCAAGAGGGGATACAGAGCCAAAACAAGTGTTAGCTCGGTCTGGAGAAACAAATGTTGCAGGAGTGGCATGAATAGATATCTTCAAAGCTACAACATCTTGTCTCTTTAAGCAAAAGTGTCTGGAAAGTGTGTATCCTAACATTTTCTCTCTCTCTTTTTTTTGATGCTAGGTAATGAGTTCTGCATTGAAATGATTTCTGCCTAGTTCCACTACATATTTTTATTTTATATAGATATTAGTTGTAGAAAAATTATTTGATTCTGTATAATTACATTGTGTTTATCATGTCATATCAACTGTGCCAATCCTTATTGATGTTCTAGTTACACAGTTAAGCCCTAGAGTCTTGTCTTTTGTTCCTTAATTCCATTTAGCAACATTGTATCCCATCAGTGGGGCCCAAAAATATTTTACCAGGTGGACTTCCTGTAATTGTGTTCAGAAGTACTTAACCTATATTCTTGATTTTTATTTAGGAGGCTCTCACTTTCAACTTTCATTTAGTTTGCTGTAAAGGTTAAAACATTCTTTGGAATGATTAATTTTTCCTTTTACTGTTTACAAATATATTTACATACATTTCTGAAGATTGTAATTACTAGATCTTGTATAGCTCAAAATCAATTGTCTGTTTCTCCCTCTGTTATTTCCCTTGAACTTCTGAATGTTTCTGATATTCAATTTCTAGTTATTCAAGTTGCAGAGGTATTTTCAAGTTCAATGTGATGTTTATATGATATGTTGAATATGCACATAGAATTTTCTCCTGATCACTGTATATATATATGGTATGAAAGCAGTCATTTGCTCCAGTCCAATGCTGAGTTTATTGGAAACAATAAATCGCATTTGTTGCAGGGTTCTGTTTCTCACAGTTGCCTCACCCAAACTGGTGATCATCCATCACAGGTCTCCATTCACAGGCTGGAAAGTTGTCTGTTACATTTCCCCCTGGATCCTTTTATTAGGTGCCCTAAGAAGCTGTTTACACCTCTACTCAGCTTTTCAATGTCTTAGTCATCAGGTTTAACTTGGCATTTCTGCTTTTATACTACTTTGCTCTAGACTAGTTTAACACTTGATTTGTAGTTACCCAAGTTCTAGTCTGGGATGCTATAGCTTAGAAACTGCTTCTCCTCCAAGTAAAAGTTATATAACCAATGTGCCAAATTATGCACTTACTTCCATAAATATTACCCACCTCATATCTTCTGTCATTTTTGTTTGTTTATTTGTTTGTTTTGGTTTTTTATTTTCAATTGGGTGTGTCTCATAAACATTCAGGTTATATATGTGTACATTTAATTTTTAATTAAATACACATTTAATTTTGTCTAGGTTTCCCAGCTAGATACTTTGGTAAAACTATATGTATTCTGGAAATTGAGACCCTGCATTTTGAATGTTTTTCAGCAAACACATGTTGAAGACTTAGTATTTTCCCTGTTTAGGATATGTTTATTAAGTACATACTCTGAGGGCTGTTCTTTTTCAAAGTAATGGAGATAGCAGTAAAAAATAGAATGGACTTAGCCTCAATTTTGTAGACATAAATTTAAGGGAGAAATAAACAAATTCCAAGTACATGGGCATACAATGTAAATTAGCATGAGAATATAACTTATTATTTTATTAGTAATATTAGTAATTAGTAATAGTAAAAATACTTATGCCAAGAAATGATATTGAACAACAAATGACAGTGCAGCTGTAGAAACCGATGGGTAAAGGAAGAGGTATTAAAGGGTTGAAGGAGAACAAAGAATATGTGGTTGACTCATTCATTTTCATTATCAAGTTTGTCATCATTGTAGATAATATGCTGTTAGATGAGGGTTCAAAGAACAGAACAAAACAGAGCTCATGTTCCTATTTTAACTGAACCACTTGACTGAAGTATACACTACCATATAGAAAACCTACAAAGGAAGGGCACCTGAAGAGCCAAGCTCTTAGCTAGGAAGGCAGCTGTGGTGATGAAGAAAAGAGTAGGCATATTCAAAACTAATTATTTCACATCTTAATATGTTTCTCTTTGGCTCCAGGCATGAATTTAAACAGGGCCTTATTATATTTTAACGGGTATGCCATGATTGAAAGTATGAATGGCAATAAAATACTTTCAGAGCTATATATGATTTTTAATAGCAACTTTTTTCAATAATTTCTGCCTGGAAAAAGCAATTGTTCAAACAATAAAAATAATACTTAATAGTAATAGGTTATCATGTTTTTATTCATAAGTTTTGAAATCCAATATTATATTTCAATTACATAAGGGTACATAGGAAAATTTTTAGTACTCTTCTTGTATATTATACGGCTCAAGTACTATGGTCAGAGATTATCTCTTTCTCTTTGATCATTCAGTGAGGTGTGTGCTATTGTTGTGCCCTTTCTTGTTAAGGGGGCTGAGATTAGAGAGTTTGAGTATATTCTCAAAGTCTTACAGTTACTAAATGAGACAGGTGTACATTATAGGAATACATGATGTTTTGAATAACTGCATTCCACCATTTTCCACTATATCCTAATGAAAATATCATAAAATAACTCAATCAATCCTTAACACCTCTATGCTGTCCAGATAATATACTTCAACTTATTCCCCTGACCTTTGTAGCAACATTCAAATATTAAACCTAAGAACATTGTCTAGGTAGTGAATTTAGAACCATAGGACTATATTCAGGTTACTAGAATAGATTTCTTGCATGAAAGCATTGATGTAAAGAGCTGAATATACATTTGAGAAACTTATGAAAAGATTTTCCTGGTCCACATTTCATTTTTGAGAAAAATTAAGTCCATAAACCTCTGAAGAGCAAAGTTTTAGCTTGTTAGGCTAACAACATCCATAATGTTCAGATAAGAGTCTGAGATAGGTTAGATTACCAAAAGGTATCTCTTTTTTTAGCTGGGTTTGCGATTGTAGGATAGTAATGTGTCCAAAGGGCCAGTCATGCTAGTCCATCCATACCAGAATTGACCAAAGGCAGACTCATCAGATGAGCTGAAGGACACAGTTACTGTAGGGCTTGTGAACTGGAGGACCGACCCTCTACAGGCTACTGCCCATATTGTGTGCCACCAAAAGACAACAAAATTTGGAGAAGGGAAAGACTATGAACTTATCCATGTAAGAATTGAAATAGAACTTCAAAAAGCTACCAACAGAACAAGAACCAATTACCAGACCAAATGGGCCCTCACATCCTTACCTTAGAGAAGGTTTTACTTGATTCCAGTGAATGAGTTAACAACATTCAAATAATTACATAAAAGTGAAATAAATAATCATGTAAAAAAGTGAACATTGAGACCACACTTTGGGAATAGAATTCCAAGTGAATTGAATATAAATTTTGTGTATCTATAAACTACATAGTTCACTTGACATTGACTATGAAGAAATACACTAGAACAGTCTCCACAAGGGACTTCAATATGGAAATTCAGAATTGCCTTTGAGGGATCAACCAGAACAAACCAGAAAAGTCTTGGGGCTAGCTTTATTACATTAAAAGCCATGTAATAGGTATAGAAGAGGGTGAAGAAATACAGTGCAAAGGTACAGAAAACATATTAAACAAAATTATAACAGAAAACTTCCCCAACTAAAGAAGCATATGCCTATGAAAGTACAAAAAGCTTACAGAACACCAAATAGGCTGGGCTACAAAAAGAAGTACCCTTTTCACATAATAATCAAAACACCAAACTTACAGAATAAAGAAAAAAATATTAAGAGTAGCAAAGGAAAAAGGCCAAGTAACATATAAAGGCAGACCTATCAGAATTACTCCTGCCTTCTCAATAGAAACTTTTAAAGCCAGAAAGTCCTGGATAGATGTCCTACAAATGCTAAGGGAACATGGATGCCAACCTAGACTACTATACCCAGCAAAGCTTTCAATCATTATAGATGGAGAAAGCAAGATATTCCACGACAAAACCAGATTTAAACAATACATATCCACAAATCCAGCCCTACAGAAAATACTGGAAGGAAAACTCCAGCCCAACAATAAATCCAAAACAAACAAGAACCAAAAAATCAATGGACATTAATATCCCTCAATGTCAATGGTCTTAACTTTCCTATAAAAAGATACAGGCTAACAGAATGGATACAAAGACAGAATCCATCCTTCTGCTGTATACAAGAAACATACTCCAACTTCAAAGACACTTATTACCTCAGATTAAAGAGTTGGGAAAAGATTTTCCAATCAAATGGACCCAAGAAACAAGCTGGTGTAGGAATCCTAATCGGACTTCAAACTAAAATCAATCAAAAGAGATGAAAAAGGACATTTCATACTCATCACAGGAAAAGTCCTTCAAGATGAAGTTTAAATCCTGAACATCTATGCCACAAATACAATGGCACCCACATTTGTAAAAGAAACATTACTAAAGCTCAAAACACACATAAAACCTCACACACATATAGTAGGAGACTTCAACACCCCACTCTTACCACTAGACAGGACAACCAGGCTGAAATTTAAAAAAGAAACAAAGGATCTAACTGAAGTTATGACCCAATTGGGTTTAACAGACATCTATAGAACATTCCATCCCAAAACAAAAGAATATACATTCTTCTCAGCACCACATGGCACCTTCTCTAAAACTGACCACATACTTGACAACATAGCAAACCTCCAAAGATACTAAACTATTGAAATAACTCCATGAATCTTATCAGACCACCACGCATTAAAGTTAGAATTCAACAACAACACAAATTGCAGAAAACCTACAAAATAATGGAAATTGAATAATGCATCATTACACCATTCCTAAGTCAAGAAAGAAATTTAAAAAAAGAAATTTAAGCCTTCCTAGACTTTAATGAATATGAAGGTACAACATACCCAAATATGGAACACTTTGAAAGCAGTGCTAAGAGGAAAGTTCATAGCACTAAGTGCTCACATGAAGAAACTGGAGAATAGTAACACTAGAGAATTGACAAAACAAATAAAAACTCTAAATATAAAAGGGGCAAACTCACCCCCAAGGAGTAGATTCCAGGAAATAATCAAATTGAGGGCTGAAATCAATAAAGTAGAAACTAGGGAAACATTTCAAAGAATTAATGAAACAAAGAGTTGGTTCTTTGAGAAAAATCAACAAGTTAGACAAACCTCTATCCAAACTAATGAAAAGACAGAGAGAGAACATACTAATTCACAAAATCAGAAATGAAAAGGGGGAATATAACAACCATCAAGGGAGAAATACAGAGAATCATCAGGTCATACTTTGAAAACCTGTACTCCACAAAATTCAAAAATCTAAAAAAATGGAAAATTTTCAGGATAGATATCAATTACCAAAACTGAATCAAGAACAGATAAACAACTTAAATCGACCTATAACCCGTAATGAAATAGAAGCAGTCATCAAAATCTTCCAATCAAAAAAAAGCCCAGGGCCACATGGCTTCACTGCAGAATTCTACCAGATTATTCAAACAAGAGATAATACCAGTACTCCTCAAATTGTCCCACACAATAGAAGCAGAATTGCCAAATTCTTTTTACAGGGTTACAATCACTTTGATACACAAGCCACACAAAGACACAACTGAAAAAAGAGAAATACCAAACAATATCCCTCATGAACATTGATACACAAATACTCAACAAAATGCTGGTGATTTGAATCCAGGAACCCATCAGAAAAATCATCTACCATGATCAAGTAGGCTTCATTCCAGGGATGCATGGATGGTTCAACATATGAAAATCCATCAATGTAATCTACCATATAAACAAACTGAATAAAAAAAACACATGATCATCTCACTAGATGCTGAATACTCCGTTTCAAAATCCAACATCCCTTCATGATAAAAATCTTGGAGAAAACAGGAATTACAGGAACATACCTAAACATGATAAAAGCAATATACAGCAAACCAACAGCCAACACAAACTAAATGGAGGGAAACTCCAAGCTATTCCTCTAAAATCAGGAAAAAGACAAGGCTCTTCACTCTCTCCATATCTCTTCAATATTGTCCTTGAAGTTCTAGCTAGAGCCTTAGGACAACAAAAGGAGATCAAGGGGATACAAATTGGAAAGGAAGAAGTCAATCTTTCACTACTCACAGACGATATGATAGTGTACATATGTGACCCAAAAAACACTACCAGGGAAATCCTACAGCTGATCAACACCTTCAGCAATGTAGCAGGATGTAAATTTAACTAAAAAAAATCAGTATCCCTACTATATACAGATGATAAATGCAATGAGAAAGAAATCAGAGAAACATCAGCCTTCACAATAGCCACAAACAACATAATATATCTTGGGGTAATGCTAATCAAAAAAGTAAAAACCTGTACAGTAAGAACTTTGAGTCCTTAAAGAAAGAAATTAAAGAGGATACCAGAAAATGGAAAGATCTTCCATGCTCTTAGATAGGTAGGATCAACATAATAAAAATGGCAATCTTGCCAAAAGCAATCTACAGATTCATTGCAGTCCCCATCAAAATCCCAACACAGTTCTTCACAGACCTTGAAAGAACAATATTCAACTTTATATGGAAAAGCAAAAAACCCAGGATAGCCAAAATATCCCTTACAATAAAGGAACTTACAATAGAGGAATCACCATTCCTGACTTCAAGCTCTATTATACAGCCACAGTCCTGAAAACATCTTGGTATTAGCACAAAAGTAGACAGACAGATCAATAGAACTGAACTGAAAAACCTGATATTATCCCACCTACAATCACCTGATTTTTGACAAAGAAGCTAAATTTATACAGTGGAAAAAAAGAAAGCATTTTCAACAAATGTTGCTGGCATAACTGGATTCAGACATATAGAAGATTGCAGATGCATCCACATCTATCACCATCCATAAAACTTAAGTGCAAATGGTCAAAGATCTCAACATAAATCCAGCCACACTGAATCTTCTAGAAGAGAAAGTGGGAGATACCCTTGAACGATTTGGCACAGGAGACTGCTTCCTGAACATTACACCAGTAGCACAGACATTGAGATCTGCAATTAACAAATGGGACCTCCGGAAACTGAGAAGCTTCTGTAAGAGAAAGGACACAGTCAGTAAGACAAAAGACAGCCCACAGAATGGGAAAAGATCTTCATCGACCCCACATTTGACAGATGACTGATTTCCATAATATACAATAAACTCAAGAAACTAGCCACCAAAATGCCAAACAATGAAATTAAAAAGTGGGGTGCAGAACTAAATAGAGAATTCTCAATGGAGGAATCTAAAATGGCTGAAAGACACTTAAGAAAGTGTTCAAAATCCTTAGCCATCGGGGAAATGCAACTCAAAACAACTCTGAGATACACAGCTCAGAATGACTAAAATAAAAAACACCAATGACAGTCTATTCTGGAGAGGATGTGGAGAAAAAGGAACACTCCTCCGTTGCTGGTGTGAGTGCAAACTTGTAAGATCACTCTGGAAATCATTATAGTGTTTGCTCAGGAAAATTGGAATCAGTCTACCTCAAGATCCAGCAATTCTTCTCTTGGGCACATACCCAAAGAATGCACATTCATACAAGGACATACATTCAGCTATGTTGTTTGTAATACCCAGAACCTGGAAGCAACCTCGATGCCCCTCAACTGAAAAATGGATAGAGAAAAAGTGGTCCATTCACACAATGGAGTACTACTCAGCAGAGAAAAGCAATGGAATTTTGAAATTCACAGGCAAATGGATGGGACTAGAAGAAACCATCCTGTATGAGGTAAGTCATTCACAAAAGACAAACATGGTATATACTCACTCATATATGAATTTTAGACATAGAGCAAAGGATTACCAGCCTAAAACCCTCTTCACCAAAGCAACTAGGAAACAAGGAGGATCTACAAGAAGAATGCTTGGACCCTGGAGAAGAGGAAGGGGACAGGATCTCCTGAGCTATTTGGAAGCATGCGGGTAGGAGACAGGGAGATGGGAGAATGAGTGGGGGAGAAAAGGAGGGGATAGCTGGAAATGGGGGAGCAGGGAGTTTGAGTCAGGGGAAGAATAGAGCAGAGCAGGATGAGAGATACCATAACAGAGAAAGCCATTATAGGTTTGAGGAAAGCTGGCACTAAGGAGATATCCAGAAATCTACAAGGCTGTCACCAACTGACAATTCAAGCAATAGTGGGGAGGCTACCCTAAATACCCTTCCCTATGATGAGACTGAAGGCTCCCTTATATGCCATCCTAGAGCCTTCATCCAGTGGTTGATGGAAGCAGAGGCAGACACCCACAGCTAAGCACTTAACGGAACTCTCGAAGTCAGTTGCAGAGAGGGAGGAGTGAGGAGCAAAGAGGTCAAGACTAGGCTGGTGAATCCCACAGAATCAGATGACCTGAAAAGGGGAAGCGTATGGACCTCACATTGATTTCTGGGAGGCCAGCACAGGACTGATACAGACCCCTGAATATGGATGTCAATGAAGAGGCCTTGGCACTCTGTGAAGCCTCTGGTAGTAGATCAGTATTTCTCCCTTGCATAAGAAATTACTTTGGGAGCCCATTCCACGTGGAGGGGTGCTCTCTCAGCCTGGACACATGGGGGAGGGACAAGGTCCTGCCCAGTATGATATGACAGACTTTGGGGATTCCCCTATAGAGGGTATTACCCTCCCTGGGGAGTGGAGGGTTGATGGGGTGGGGGACTGGTTAGAAGTAGAGGGGGAGGTGAGGGAGAGGGAGAAGAGCTTGAGATGTGAAGCAGCCTTGTTTCTAATTTGAACTAATAAAAATTAATTTTAAAAAGCCATGTTATGAAAGAAAAAAACAACTAGAGTCTATGAAAACATAACAGAGAGAGCAGAAAGTTCAGAGAGGAAATTTTCCCATAAAATCTAAGAGCTAAAAGAATCAAGAATTAAGGAAGGAAAAACAAAGTAAAAAACTATACATCATTCAGAAAATAAAAATGCAGTTTAAGGGCCTTTATATTTACATTTTTTAATTTTTTATATTATCTTCCTTTTTAGTAATGAAAAAAACTGGCTTCTGGCCATAAGATTGTTCTGAACATCAGGAAAATCAGAATTAGTAACGTAATTTGAAAAGTGCTGCCTTGAATAGTTTCACTTATAATAACCAATTTTCATATGAGATAGATGTTACATTTTAATTATAAATACTATGACATCCCTGAGGCTTTTGGCAAAGTTATAGGGTAAAAGGACTAAGAACAGTTGTCAAGCTGAACATTGTGTCCCTGATGGATTGTAGAACATTTTATATCCTTTAAAAATATGTACAACAGAGTATAAAAGAAATAATTCAAAGAGGCTGAAAGCAACTTAAATAAATGGATGTGAAGGCAGATGCTGGCATATCAACCAAATTTTAAAGGAACAATACAATGCTGTTGGGCACAATATTATAGCAAGTCCCTAGAACACACTCAGCTTCTTGGCCATAACTTTGCAAGCATTCAACACCAAATAATCATTTTCCCCTTCCTTTGATCTTCTTAAGACATGGTTTATCCTCATGAGTTTTTACTTAAGATTGGTCAAGTAATTCAAATCTGTCAATAGCTGTATTTCTGGAGCTTGATTGACATAAGGCAGTGTATAAACCAACAACTGTCATAAGAAAGTATGTTCAGTGTTAGAGAGGATAAAAGTAAATCATGGTAACATTCCACCTCACCTGTGTCAAGGAACTTATTTTTTAAGCAACTGTTAGCAAAGATGTGGAGACCAGAATCTTTGTGTACTACTTGTGGCAATATAAAATGAGGAAACTGTTTGGAAAACAGTAAGAAGTTTCTTTTAAAAGATCAAAAATAGAATCACCACATGATCAAGCAGTCTCACTTCTGTGGGTCTATACTTAAGTAATAAAATCAAATTTTAAATAGATGTTGGCACTTCCATGTTAAGTACAGCAAATTCACAGTAGTTGAGCTTTGGAAACAACACTGTTCATGGGCAGTGAAAATGATGTTGAAATAAATGTCTGTTGATGGGCAGATGAAAAAGGAAATTGCTACCTTTGTACCCTCATCAAAGAAATGGTGTGGTTATCTTTCCTTCCATTTCTTCCCTAGCTGGTCTGACAAGATAGCTTAGCAGGTAAATTACCTTGGTGCACAATCCTGGTGACATGATTTTGGTCCCTAGAACACAGCAAAAATCAATATATATATATATATATATATATATATATATATATATGTGTGTGTGTGTGTGTGTGTGTGTGTGTGTGTGTGTGTGTGTGTATGTGTATGTGTATATGTATATGTATATATATAAATAAATGTTAATTAATGGTAAGAGATAATTGACACCATTCATATGATTAAAAACTCAAATCTCTGAGCCTATAGGGGTCATTATTTTCAACCCAACATATTGTGTGCTTCATTGCTTAAACATAAATAAGGACACATTATCTAACTTCTTTCCCAATAATAGTAAGCAATCAATAAAAAATAAATCCACCTATAATGATGATAATATGGACAGGAACATTTCTGGAATTCCTAGTCTTCTTGTATTTTAGAAGATAAGCAACATAGGCAATAAGTTTCAGAACTCAAAATTTTGTTTTCTTTAATTTATATTTTAAAAATCTATGTATATTTTGTGGTCAATTTCTGTTTTACATTTAGAAAAAAATTAACTCCAGTGTTTTACTATATGTCTGGTAATTGCAGCCTGCATAGATAAAAGACTTCAAAATGATTGTTGAATGACTGAAGAAAGGAAAACTAGGAGAGAAAAAGTATTTTTTTTAATTTGGAACCAAATTTTTAAAAGATTTTAAAAAACATTTTACTCATGTTCATGCATATATATCTTTGTGAGTGTATGTCATGTGCATGTGACTTCAGAGGCCATGAAAAATGATCAAATACTGAAGTTACAAAAAGTTCTGAGTTGCCCAATATGGGTGCTGGAAATCAAATTGAGGTCCTCTGGAAGAGCAGCAATGGCTCTACACCCATTAAGACATTAATTCCAATTGGTTAATTTATATTTGAAAATAAGTTAAGATTTCATATGAATTCTAATCAGTCTGTACTAGCTAATACCATAGATTAAGCCAGGCTAATAATTAACATATATTATTTTTACTAATTTTTTTTCCTTATGATGGAAAAGTCTCAATAATATTAAATACAGAACTTCTCCTAGCCCCGTCTCACATTGATTCTTGGCTACTGATTTCTAGAAACACAGTTGTGGAGAAAATCCTTCATATTTAGCAATGAGTGTCCATAAACAATAGAGACAGCAACAAAAAATAATAATAAACAGTTGATAGAGTCTATCACACCAAAATATCAACACCAATTATCTCTTGGTATTCTTTTAAAATTTATGAAGTAACAAGGCTGGACAGAAACTGAGCTGTGCATTCTTGCATGTAGTTGAATGTTATAGATGACTATATGCCACCTACCAACACTTCTGCTTTAAAAACACTTGCTACAAGATAACATGGAAGTCAAGTATCACACTAGATGAAAGTGCATCAACTAAACTCACAGCTTCTGAAAGCATAAACCACAGTGGGAGAAAGAAGTCTGGGTCACATCTGACATGGTTTTAAGACTCAAAAAATGTCAAGTGGGCAGAGAGTGTAAGTAATGTGGAGGTGGGCTATTAATTCACTTTCTCTCTTAATGGGCTCCATCGAAACTTGGTAAGCATCATTGGAATTCACAATTAAAATGTTTCATTTCAAACAGATTTTTTGTGGTTTGCCTATGGATTAAATGTGAAGATGAAGAAGTCCAGCCAGGCTAATAATTTTAAAAGAGTGCTGTAACAGGAAACAAAACAAAACAGAAAAAAAAAAAAAAACAGAGATTGATATTGAGTGAGGTTCAATCTTCAAGCCGAAGATCAGAAAAGCAAAGCAGACAAGCCACTAGCTCTTACCTCTACCTCAGACTGACATGGCAATCCAGTTTCCATAAATCCTCTGGAAATGAATCTCCACCAAACCTCAGACTGTAATTCCAGACTGTTGCCTCTCCTCAATGTGGCAGGAGACAAAGTCTGTAATGAGACCCTTTGCTTCTTCCTTTTGTACCTCTTAAATACCCGGATTAAAGGTGTGGGATTTCAAATGCTGAGATCTCCTTTGTGTGAACTGTTTCTCCTTTAGACTGGATCAATTTCATGTAGCTCATTGTGACCTTGAACTAAGAGAGATCCATCTATCTCTGTCTCCTGAGTACCGGGTATAAAGGTGTGCACCACCTTCACCTAGCTTCTATATCTAACTAGTGTGCCTGGCTTTGCATTCTGATATTTCAGGCAATTTTTATTAAATTACAGATAAATATATCACCACAGAGCACCCATAGTAATTCTAATAAGACATACCAGGAAAGGTTGGGGAAATGAAGAGATGCCTAGAGAAAAACAATTTGTTAGTTTCATGTCCATGTAGGAAAAAATGATTAAGTCTCCAATGGAAAGGCAAAGTTTTGATATGCACAGTAATAGAAACACCATGGTACAAAGTAAAATAAAATAATGTACCACAAGTTTCAGGATTGGTTGATTTCACTACTCAGAATACATCTGGGCTAAAAGTGTCTCCAAATGTTTTCATTCTCAAAGCTTCCACTTTGAGGAACCCTGAAAATGGTGAAAACATTCCATAAGAGAGTGGAAGAATATATAGTGGAGAAATAAATCTATTTGTGAGTCAAAGGTTATATCAATATTTCACCAACCCATCTATTTTTAATCACCAAAAGGCATGGATCCAGAGGTTTTGAAAATGGTGCTCACTTTCAGTGACTTTAGTTTTATAATTTCCAAACCAATTGTGAAAGCAAAACAACAACTTTAACTGGACTTTAAGAATTTCAGTATTTCTATATTTGAAAAAGATAACTCAAAAAGATCATTAAGATTTTCTTTAATTTTAAAAACATTTCATACACTGTAATTAAGTCACATTCTTTCCCCTTTCTCAGTTCCTCTCAGATACCCCTTCCCTACACACACACCTTCGTATTCCATTTATCTCTTAATAAAAGAAAACCAAACCAAACCACTTATAGGTGAGTGCTTATCTACATGCTGTACAATTGCAGGTCTCTGTGATAGTTATCATCTACTGAAAAAAAGAAACTTCTCTCATCAGGATTGAGTAATATAGCAGTATGTCATTAGGAATTATTTTATTGCTATGTTCATTTAGCAGAGTAATATTAGTAGATTTTCTCCTAGGGCCCATGACCTATTTTGTTTCAGGTCCTTGGCTTCATTAACAATATCAGATATAGGTTCCGTCCCATTGACTTGGCCTTAAATCTAATCAAAAGATTGCTGACATTTGAGCCACTATTGCATCAGTTTGTCTATCTTGAAACTGTAGATGGCAGAGTTCATGACTATGTGAAATAGTGATTTTTTTTCTCTTCAGGTAGCATATATTCTATTGTCTATCACTATGAATGCTAATCAATAAGGACAAGCTTGTAGTCATGCAACAGCTTGGGTTTTTCATATTTGATGGCAGGAGAGTCTTATCATCAAGTTGTAGATGGTAACTGACATCGTATCTAAAGATTAAAAGATAACATCCACATGTAAGAGAAAACATACAATGTTTGTCTTCCTAAGTTTTGGTTCTTTCCTTAGAATTACTGTCACTAGCTTCATCAAACCTGAAGATTTCATAATTTCGTTTTCTTTAAGGCCTGATTATCCATTTATCAGTTGGTAGACTTTTAAGCTGCTTCCAGGAACTGGCTGTTATGAATACAGCAGCAATGAATGTAGATGAGCAGGTAACACTGTAGTAAGACAGTTTGAGAAGCATCATTTGTTGCTTCAGAGACAATCAAGGAAGAACTAATTTCATTATTGTTTTCCAAAAAAAAAAAAAAATCTCAAGGCCATAGAAAATCCATAGTAGTGATATGGATTTTATCTGAAGGGATAAAGGTCTTCAATCTACACATTCTGGAAACAAAAGAATAATTTACAGACCCAAGAAGAGGTCAGCAAGATCATACAGCAGGCCAGAGAAATTGCTACAAAGACTTTGCCACCTGGAACTCTCATTGTGGAGGGGAGAACTGAGTCTTTTGTGTTGTCTTCTTATCTGTATTGCATGAAGGGCACTGCTACAAGTATAGGGTTGTAGCTGAGATTAGACAAAAAAAAAAAAAAAAGATCAGTATCTGCTAAGATATCCGAGTTAACAGTAGGAAGGAAACTATGTGTGGTACAGAACTTCCCTCTGTTGGTACTCAGAATATCCTAGTTAGGGTACTGCTGTAATGATGAAACACCATAGTTAAAAGCAAGTTGGGAAGGAAATGGTTTATTTGGCTTACACTTGCACATTGTAATCAATCAACAAAGGAAGTTAGGTCAGGAATACCATAGAGCTAGAATCTTGAGGCAAGAGCTGATGTGGAGGCCATGGCTGAGTGTTGCTTACTTGCTAGCTCACCATGGCTTGCTCAGATGTCTTTAGAACCCAGGACCACCAACCAGCTCATGGGTGGCACCACTCACAATGACCTATGATTCCCCATCCCCATCAATCACAAAATAAGAAAATGCTCTACAGGATTGTTTACATGCTGATTTTATGAATGCATTTTCTCAATTGAGTTTCCCTCCTTTCAGATGACACTACCTTGTGTCAAAGTGCATAAAACAATCTAGCAAGAGCTAATGAGAAATCAGGTAAATTTGTCAGTTTTTACAGGTAAAAGATTATGATTTAATGGGAATAATTTCTTCACTTTTGAAACATCATTTCAAAATAAAACAGTTCCAAAATAATTAGCTCATAGTTAATAAGGCTATTTTGTGTTCTATTCTGGAATAATAATCAAGAAAACTTTTATATTTTAATGGAACTCTAAGAAAATTGCCCTGCACCTGGAAATCAGAGAAGATAACACAAACACATGTCAGACCATCACAAACACTTGGATCTTAACTTCTAAAAATTTAAAAAGCTGTATTTGGGGGCTTGGGAGATGTCTCAGTGATTAAGAGCAATAGCTGTTGTTCCTGAGTATCCTGGTTCAATTTCCAACACCCACATGGCAGCCCACAACCTTTTGTAATTCCAGTCTTAAGGGTTCTGATGCCTTCCTCTTGATTTCACATATACCAGGCATACATGTAGTGGTCAGAAATTCTTTCAGACAAAGCACACATACATTTTTAATAAATAGGTAAATATTTGGAAAAGCTTTGTGTATAAGGAGAACAAATACAATAGATCTATGACTTTAAGGAGACAGAAAAACACATTTTCTAAGTTCAGAGGAAAATAACAATGAGAGAAAATTATTAGTTGCTTGAAGAATGCTTAGAATTTTTTCTAATATTTGTTAGGTTGAAAAAGTTAAGGAATATTACAACATAATACTTTTCATTACATAGAGGCTATGAATAATTTCTATAATATTCATGTAAATTGGATTTCTTCATTTTCAAAGCACTGTAATTAGCTGACCTTTCTCCCTGTGTTTCTACCAATCTGTTTCCTCATTATTGATATTATTCATTTTACATGGCTCTTATTTCTTGTTTTTGATACAGAGCAATTAATCCTTTCAAACAATCATCATAGCATCAATATTGATATGAGAGTCATCTGGCAGCTCAATAGGCATCATTAGAGTTGAAGCCATGAAAGGGATTTGATTAGAGTGATTTCAGAATTTTGATCTGTAAGCTGTTGATAACAAGAAAATCTAGCATGAGCCCTTTGTTAAGAATTAGAATCTAAGCTACATAATTGTGGGTCTGGGTCAATGGATGAAAAAAAACAGAAAATGTAGGAACCTAGTCTGCTATTAAATATACAATATGAATGTGATAATTATAAATTATTGATAAATGAATCATGTAATACAAGACCTCAACAAATTACAGAGGCAATAACCATAGTGCTTAATTTATTATTTTAAAACTATTCTATATAATATCATGTTTTCAATATCAGATCAATATATTTTAGGCAATAGAAATATGAATTAGAAGAGATAAAGGTCCCTTAAAAATCATTCTCTTAAGTGATTTTCATGTTACTTTTTACATGGAGTTTTAATTAGGGTTTCTATTGCTGTAGTAAAACACCATGACCATGAGCAACTTGGGATGGGAAGGGTTTATTTAATTTTAAAACTAATGGGTCACACTCCATCACTGAGGCAATTAAAAGCAGGAACACAAGTAGGGAATGAAGGCAGAAATGGATGCAGAAGCCATAGAGAAGTGCTGCTTACTGTCTTGTACATAGAAATGACCTGCCCAAGGTTGTTGGTACTGTCCAGAGTGAACAAACTTCATATGAAAGAAATTACACAGTATTTATCTTATTTGGTAAGCTTTACCTCACTTAATGTAATGACTTCCAATTTCATCCATTTTCCTGAAGATGTCATTTGAGCCAGTCAGTGGTAGTGTGCAACTTTAATCCTAGCACTCAGGTGACAGAGGGAGGCAAATCTCTGATTTATAGACCAGCCTGGTCTACAGAGCTAGTTCCAGGATGGCCAAAGCTACACAGAGAAACCCTAAAACCCTGTCTTAAAAAGGTGAGAGAGAGAGGATGAGGGAGAGGGAGAGAGAGAAAGAGAGAGAGAGAAGAAGGAGAGAGGGAGGGAGAATTATTAAAGGACACATGCAATTCCATACTATATCTTTAGCATATTTTTATGTATTTTTTTTTAAATTACATACAATATATTTTATTACATTTTCCATTCCTCAGTTCCTCCCAGGTCTTCTATTCCTCCTTATCCATTCAATTTAATGTTTTCTCTCTCAAATCCATCTCTGTCTCTCTCCAACTCTTTTTCAAAACCAAAGGTTAAAACAAATTTAAAAGGCAGTAAATGGAACATTTCTTTGTTTCTCAGACATTTGTGATTCATCTATTGAGAATTCTCTGTTTAGATCAGTACCCCATTTTTTAATTAAAATATTTGCTTTGTATCTAGCTTATTAAGTTCTTTATATATTTGTCCTCTGTTAGATGTGAAGTTGATAAAAATCTTTTTCTTTTCTGAAGGTTGCTGTTCTGTACTATTGACAATGTCCTTTGTCTTACAGAATCGTTTTGGTTTTATGAGGTTCCCACTTATTAATTGTTGCCTGCACTTTTGGTGTTCTGTTCAGAAAGTCCTCTCCTGTGCCACTGTATTCAGGGGCCATCTTTCTCTTTTACCAGGTTCAATGTATCTGGATTTATGTGAGGCCTTTTATCCAATTGTACTTGAGTTTTGTGCAGGGCAGTAAATATGGATCTATTTGATTTCTTCTACATGCAAATATCCAGTTAGACCAGCACAATGTGTTGAAGAAAATTTTTTTCTTCATTCTGTATTTCTGCCTTCTTTATAAAAAATCAAGTGTCCATAGGGGTGTGGATTTATGTCTGGGTCTTCAACTGCACTGATAACATTTCTATTTATATGCTAATACCAAGCAGTTTTTGTTAAAGCTCTTTAGTACAACTTGCTATTGGAGGTGAAGATACCTCCAGCAATTCTCTAATTGTTTAGGATGGTTTTAGCTATCCTGGGTTTTTTTGTTTTTCCATATGACATTGAGAACAGTCCTTTCAAGATCTTTAAAGAATTATCTTGGAATTTTGATGGGAAGTGCATTGACTCTGCAGATTACTTTTGGTAGGAGGACAATCTGTACTATGTTAGTCCTACTGATCCATGAGCATGGGAGATCTTTCTATCTTCTTCAATTTCTTTCTTCAAAGACTTGACAGTTTTATCATATAAAACTTTCATTTCTTTGGATAGAGTTACCCCAAAGGTATTTTAATATTGCCTGTGACTATTGTGAAGGGTGATGTTTCCCTGATTTCTTCCTCAGCCCATTTATCATTTGTATATAGAATGGCTACTGATTTTTTTTAGTTAATCTTGTATCAAGTTACTTCACTGTAGGTGTTTATCAGGTGTAAGAGTTCCCTGGTAAAAATTTTGGGGACCATATATACTATCATATCATCTGCAAATAGTGATATTTTGACTTTTTCTTTTATATTTTGTATCCCCTCAAAATCAGGAGATATTTCTAATGTGTATTATGACAACTTGCTTAACTATGACCATGTCTAGCTAAGTTACTAATGCAAAAATGTTGTATTTTGAAGTGTGCTTCAAGAAAACAAATTTTATCTCAGTAGAATACCGGTTTTGACAAGTTTTCTATATTGCCCCAAAATATTTTGTTATGCCTCCTTGACAGTAACAACTCTACTGGAATAGCCACACCTTTCTGTTAAAGGTTCGGGCTTATGTAAACTCACAATTCTCAATTCTAAACTGTCATTATTCAATTATATTGCACATTAACCCCAAGAATTTGATATACCACATGTCAGTTGAACATTCAACATGTGAATTTTCTTTTGATATAATTTTGCATTGATTCTATAATCTATAAAACTGCAAACTACATCATCAAGAACTATAGATCCTCAAGAGACTGAGAGGTTCAGACACATAGAATACAATAAACAGATATCCACAAAAAGAGCATATAAAATTCTGTCTGATTTTTAGTGTATATATTATCCAATCCATTTATATAAAACTCTATGCCCAGAATATTATGAGTACCCTATAAATACATACCAACAAAAAAGCAAGGTGCTATGACCAAGGATAGACAGCATATACAGGGAACATTTCAGAAAAAGCAAGTAAACTAAGACTTGACTTCTGGCAGTGAGTTAGTACCTCCCTATGGTATATCATGCAAAGATCTGATGACAAACACCAGAGTTAACACCTGGTAGTGATAAAAGATGTCAGGAAGGCCTCCTGAAGTCTGATCACCCGTTCTCTTTGAAACATTTAGAGTAAAGTAGCAGATACACAGGAGGAAGAGTACCATGGAATGGGTTTCATCTGAGGCCTCTAACTCCTCTAACTTTACCATATCATGGCATTAACATTGGAGTAGTTCACAACTAAATGAATTCCAAACACCCTGATGTTGTGCAGAACAGTGTAATGGAGTGCCGGGAAATGTTCTTTCTCAGCACCTTGGGGTTTTATTGCCAAGATCAGCTTGAGTACAGCCAAGGGCTCTTTCCAATGTAACTTCTTCCTACAAAACCTTAATTATTAAACAATTCAGATGCTCTTAGGGTATAGGCAGAAGAGTGGCAATAATCATAAGCAGGGCAAAGAGAAGAATGGATACATTCATGGAAGAAGGGGAATTCATCTGAAATCATCCTTAGAGAGTTAGACCTAATTATATGTTAGCAACATGTTCATTTTTAAACATAGTTTAATTGTAGGATCATTTTCCTAACAAGATTCCTATGTGCTTCAATATTGAATGTTTGAAAAACAATGTACTTAGCCATTAAATACTTAGCCATTCTAACTCTACTCTACTAAGCATATCATTAATATTCAGTACTCCGTGTAGTTCCTCTTACAGAAACAACACAAATACAATACAAAAACAAAACCCACTCCCACAGAGACAGTGATTAAAGTCTCACAAAGTTCATTACTGCCAGGTCCTGGGAACTCACTGACACTCTCAACTCTAGCTGCCTGAATTGATTTTTTTCTGGAAAACAGTCTCCATATTCTTGGATTTAGGTTTTAGGTAATTAGCTAGTAGTTAGTTAGCTAGGTAATTGTTTGTTTGTTAGTTGTCAAACAGCCTTTTATTTACACCAAATGGAGTTTAGTCATTTAATTTTCCAAAACTTATGGAATATAATTATAGATGTGATATCTGTTTAAATATGTCTTGTTAATAAAAGTAATCATCATGTGACATCACAGCCAAATATTGCTTGCTTTTTAATAGTCTTCCCTAAGAGATTAAATTTTTCAATTTCTTCAGGAAGCCTCATAAAACCACGGGTCTTAAATTGAGCACTAATATGTTTCTTCAGTTAAATTATACCAGAAAATGCTGGAAAGAATCAGTATGCAACCTAACATAGAGGTGGCTTATTTGCCAGGAATTCTCTGTCTAATCTAAAAGCAATTTGTTTTCATCTACTGTGAATTCCATTCAAACAAACTGGAAACAATATGAAGAACTGAGAACTGAAATGCCAGTATACACAGCCTTGGCTTAGTGCCTTAACAACCATTGTCACTTGAGAAAGTCAATTTCTCTGTCACCTACTAGAAGTAGGTGGCATCTATAAAATAAGGATTATCTATAAAATAAGGATCATTTTACCATATGGTCTACTTACCTTTAATATGCTAAATTATGATACAATCTATTGATAAGCCACTCTAGAATGTTTTTCTATTTCAGCTATGCATTCTTCCTTCTATCATTATGTAGGCATGGTCAGTAACCTACACATAAGTCCCCAATAAGTAAAGTGTTTTAGCTCTGTCTTCTACAGTTTCATGATCAGATGTGAGAAACAGTCATGGAACCAATACAATATTATCATTTCTGTAATGGGGGAGAAAGCCCAAATAGTATTGGAACACAGAGCTGTTTAATGGTAAGAAAAAATTACATAAAGATGCACCTATGTTTGATGACTTCAAATATGAATCTCACTCTTTTTCTCTTCAGAGTATATCTAACTGCCTACCTTAATGATTCCTTACTCCAGACAATACAAACATGCACCTAAACAATATTTCCCTCTGACTTCATGGCAGAAACCCAGTTGTCTAAATGAAAACACTTCATCTCTTTTATAGTGTGAGATGAATCCACAATGTTACATTAGAATATGGGAATCACTTAAAGATATACAGACAATAAAGTCCTCCAAAGGGGTTACAGCTCCTACCTCTCAAAAGAAACTCTATTTTTAAAAAGGGGACTATTTGAGAATAGGAGAGGGATAATGTGGTATGTGTAAGGGGGGTAAAAATAGAGGGTGATGAGGAGTGAGTATGATTCATAATTAATATATGTAATGGAGCATTTTAAACAAACTATTTGATAATATTTGTAGATGTCATGGGACTTTATTACAGCCTTTTTTTCAAAATGGGCTAGAGTTTTTATTTCAGTGTATTTTCAAATGAGATGACAATATTTTTACATATATGATGACATACTGGCTCAAATATCTCTGTCAGCAAACCTTCAACAGTGCATTTTGACTAGGCTCTGATGACACAGCCAGAACTCTACACTCAACCAGACACTTTGATGCAGGTTTCAATATAGATTAATGCATATATCATCTTTTCAAAATGGTCACATTACATAGTCCACAACAAACAAACAACAAAATACAAAATCATTATAGGAAGCATTTCATGAATTTAACTTCAAGGCAGTGGTTATGAAACACAAAACCTACAAGGCACATGCTAACCAATAGTGAGCTAATTTTATATTATCTCTAACATATACTGCATACAAAGGAAGCCCACATATTAGGAATAGAGGACACACTGTATGTTTTACCCTCACAGATTCAATAAGGCAGGTATTTTAGATCCTTTGTATACAGCATATATAATTTCTCTGATTGATTCAAAGATGGCTGGCTAATGTAGCTTATTTCAAAGACCCACTATGACATAAAGTGAAACAGTTCTAAAGCATCTCCAATTGTAGTGTTTCTATTCCTTCTGATGTTAATAAGATCTCCCCTGTGACCTTAACACTAGCTTGGTGCTTCTCTTCATCCTGGAACATTTCTGAGGATTTTTCAACTACAGTTTTTTTGTTTGTTTGTTCTTGGTTTTTTGCGGGGTTTTGAATGCTCCATTTCCAAAGTCATTCATCCTGCTCCTAGCTGACTGTGGCATAAAATTAGAGATGACAAATAAATTGCACTTTCAGTTCTGACCTTTGAAGATTAGTAAGCACTCCCAGAAGTGCTGTGTCAATGTGCCCTTTTTCTGTAGTAAGGTAATAATTATGGTTTGAGCAAAATGTACTGTGTTCATTATGACGTCAACCATAGACACTGGACAGAGCCATGGTAATTTGTCTTCCGTAAGTGCAGGGCATGTTGTATTGGAGGAATGACTCATGGGAAAACCTACACATTTTATAAAGAAACTTAAAAACAGATTACACATGAAATAAGTCATAAATGAATCATGAACTAACAAAGTCATGTGCACAGATCTTTGGGAAGGAGAAAATTCAGAGAGATGAGTTAAAGTGATATGCTATAGTGACACACAGTAGGAGACACTAACATTTTACACGACCTCTAGGATACCATTTGGAGTTCCTGGCAACCCAAGAAAGAGAGCTAGCATGTCTGAGTAGATAAACATAAACTTGTGGTTTTATGCAAGTCATGTTTTAACAAAATGCTAATAATATTGGAAGACAGAGATCTTAGGCAAAGCAAGAATTGCAGATCTCCCCACTCCTGCCATGTCTGCAGCTTTCTTTGTCCCATTAGTATGCTCACTCAACTGGATTAATTAGTTTTTTTACCTCCAGTGAACATATGCAATCACTAATTCACACAGAAAGAAGCTGTCTCAACGTATCTTTTGTCCTCAGTATAAGCCACTTGGCATTCTTCATGGACTATAAGACATACAATTTTAGGTTTGATTACCATAAGTATCTTTGACATATTATACACTTTTGAGAGCATAGTTTGGGACTGTATCATGCACACTGCTCATACATATTTTAGCAGGTCAGCCATAAGCATGTTTTTAAGATTTCTCTGGTTACTTTGCATCTTTTGAACCTGTGGCAAACCTCTGGTAAAGACAGACTGGTTTCTGTGTCAGATGCTAATTACTTCTGTCATAATTAGGACTTACAGTGCTGTGGTGAAACATCATGACAATGGCAACTCTGTTATAAAGGAAAATATTTAATTGGAGCTGGCTTACAGTTCAGAATTTAAGTCTATTATTGTGATGGTGGGAAACATGGCTACATGCAGGCAGCAGGGTGCTGGAGAGGTAACTTAAGAGTTCTCCATCTGAATGTGCAGACCGCAGAAAGAGACAGTGACACTGGGCCTGGCTTGAGCACCTGAAACCACAAAGCCCACCCCCAGTGACATAGTTCTTCCAACAAGGCCACACCTGTTGATAGTGCCACCCACTATTGGCCTTTGGGGGACACTTTCATTCAAACCAGCACACACACCATGTACTTATTTTTCTACATTTTCCCTTTTCAAGAATCATTACTTTTTATTTATGTGCATATGCTCGCATGCTTTTTTAAGCACCAAGTACATTGGATGACTCAGGGGAGCAGAGGGTATTGGATCCTCTACAACTGAACATATAAGCAGATCCAAACCACTCAACATGAGTATTGTGACCTGAAAGCAGAAAGCTCTTAACTGCTGAGCCATCTCTCTGTCCATGCTCTTTTATTTCTTGTAGGTTACATGATATAATTGTAAAGATGTTACCACTCCACCATAATAATTAAATGTTATATTCTTGCATTTAAGTGTTGGCCTCATCTGGAAATTAATTTTGCTTTTGACTGTTCTAAATACATGTTAACTTTTCAATGTTAATATTTGCCCATATTTAATGGGTACAGGGTAATATTTCAATACATATGTAAGATATATAATAATCAGATCAATATAAATGGCACATCTATTACCTTAAACACTTTCTATGTTTGTGCATTTGAACATTTAAATTTTTTTCTAGTAGCTATTTTGAAATATTCAATTAGTGATACTAAACCACAGTAACCCTACTGTGCTAGACAGAACTTTAGAACCCATTTTTCCATTGGCCACTGCATCCATTACTTATATTTTCTCCATACCTCTCGCCAATCTTTCCAAATTATGACCTTTGCCGTATTCTCTTCCTCTGAGACAGCAACATTTATGTTTCCTTATGTAGAACCTGAGGCATTTGCATCTTTGCCTCTGATTTAATTCATTTATATATCTCAGAGCCCCATTCATGCTGTACCAACTTGAAAAATATAATAGTTTTAAAGGCTAAATCTCTTTAACTGTGTGTTAAGCCACATTGTCTTTACTCATGCTTGTATCAGTGGAAACCTAGGTTGATTATATATCTTGTTTAGATTGAAGGTGTCTTTATATGATGTCTTTTCCCTTAAGCATGCATTCAAAGAGTGAATTTGAGTCATTATTTTTCAACTCTTGTTTTGTGTGGCTGAATTCTTTGAGTTCCCTGTATTTTCTGAGTACGAATATCTTTTAACTTTAAGATTTAGCAAATGTTTTCTCTCACTTTTCAGGTTTGTCTTCACTGATTCTCCTCACAGTATGGGGTCTTCTTGTTTAATATAACACCATTTATCAGTTTTTGCTTTGTAAAATGATCTTCTGTAGTCATGGCTGGTGTTAAACACATAAAGCAGGAAATGCGGATCTCAATGCATTGTACTTCTACATGCTGCATATTAGCCCAATAGTCTTAGCTGCATGTTAAATTGTTAAACTTATCAATATCATTTAGTTTATGAAAATATATATCATTTACTGGAAATAGAAGGTTACATTTTCACTTGGTCCAAAATACATTTCTGAGTTTGTCAATTTTTATTTGCTTTAGTAAATGTTATGTTCTTTTGATTTTGATGAAATACTGTGCATTTTACAATTTCTACTGTTTCTTTAACAAGATCTTGGTCTTTGTTGGTATTTATCGTTCAAAATTTGAGTTGTTAATTTTTATTTTTCTCACAACATCCTATCTAATAATAGAGAGACTATAAATGTAAAAATGATTGACTTTTCTCTTCTGTAATGTCTGGTTTTCTGTCATTTTATTATTTTCTCCTTTTGGGTTGTTTTCAAGTCCATGTCATATTTGATTCAATTTACGTAGTGTTTTACATCTATTTTTTCACAATGTGTTTGAATTGTCCCTGTCACTCTATAACATTTCTCATATGTGATCCTCTCTTGGGCACAAACAGAAGAAGATGCTTAAGATGCTTGAGTTGGCGTACAGCCTCTTTGGAAATCTGTATGGTGATTCCTCAGGAACATGGGAATCAGTCTACCACAAGATCCAGCAATTCCACTCTTAGGCATATACCCAAAACATGTACATTCCTACAACAAGGATATCTGTTCAACTATGTTCATAGCAGCATTATTTATAATAGCCAGAACCTGGAAACAACCTAGATGCCCCTCAGCTGAATAATGGATAGAATAAATGTGGTACATTTACACAATGGAGTAATACTCAGCAGAAAAAAAAAAGGCAATGGAATCTTGAAATTTGTAGGAAAATGGATGGAACTAGAAGAAACCATTCTGAGCAAGGTTACCCAGTCACAAAAGACAGAAATTGTATGTACTCACTCATATGTGCATTTTAGACATAGAGTAAAGGATTGCCAGCCTGCAGTCCATGATGTAGGAGAGGCTGGTAAACAAGGAGAACCCTAAGAGAGACATACATGGTCCCCTGGAGAAGGGGAAATGGACAAGATCTCCTGAGAAAATTGGGAGCATGGGGGGAGGGGGAGGGAACTAGGAGAATGAGAAGGGGAGAAGAGGAGGGGTGAGGAAGACATGATGGGACAGGGAGGTTGAGTTGGGGGAAGAACAGAAGAGAGCAAGATAAGAGATAATATAATAGAGGGAGACATTATAAGCTTAAAGAGTAATCAAGCACTAGGGAAATGTCTGGAGAGCTACAAAGATGACACCAACTAACAATCTAAGCAACAGAGGAGAGGCTACCTTAAATGCCCTCTCCTGATAATGAGATTGATGACTAAATCATATGTCATCACATAGCCCTCATCGGGCAGCTGGTGGAAGTAGGAAACACCCACAGCTAAACCTTGAACTGAACTGAAATCCATATGCAGGGAAGGAGGACTGATGAGCAAAGGAGTCCTGACCCCCTGAATGTGGGTGTCAGTGAGTAGACCTTGGAAATCTATGGGGCCTCTTATAGTGGATCAGTACTTATAGATACCATGGGATGGTAGGAGCCCATCCCACATGGAGGGATACTCCCTGAGCCTAGACACAAGGGGGTTGGCCTAGGCCCTATCCCAAAGGATATGACAGACTTTGAAGACTCCCTATGGAAGGCGCCACACTTCCTGTGGAGCAGAAAGGGTATGGGATGTGTAGGTTGCTTGATAATTGGGGTCCCATAACATTGGGGGGGAAAGTGGAGAAGGGAAGGGAGATGGACCTGGGATTGACATGTAAAATAATTTTCTTGCTAATAAAAAAAAGAAAGAAAAAGAAGCTTGAGTTGGTGCCATGACCATGGTATTTCATCTACTCTCTTGAATTCCAAATTCAGCTCCAAAGTTGAACTTGGATGCTTCAAGGCACGGAGCAAACACATGGCAATTGCAGTTGCATCTAGACTGATGTAAGCAATTTTATTTAACTTGATATAAGTAAAGGAAGATTATATGTTTTTTTCTGAATTATCAAACAATTACATTCAATACATTCAGATTAGCTACAATGTTTAGCTCTAATGTTTCTTTCTCTGTCTGTTAAAATAAGAATAAAGAGATGAAGGTAAATTTTTGCTGAGAGTGTGTTAGACTTGTTAAATGCAGGGGAAATAATCTGGGCAACAACATAGAAACATTAAAATAGAAATGTATGAAGATATTGGGCAAGTCTTTTACAACAGGAAGAATATTTCTTACATACTTAATAATATAAGTCCTGAACTGCAACAATTCTCAGTTGCTGACATATTTATTGTATTCTAAGGTAGCTATTGAATCTCACATTTCTCTACTGTTTGTTTGGGATGGCCTCTAATTCACTCTTTATCCAAGGACACTCATGAATTTCAGATACTCTCACTTCTGCCTCCAATGATAGCATTCCAGGAGTGGGTGAACAGATGTGACTCATATATATATATTGGACTTGATGGTTTAAGGGGGAAGTCATGATTTGGGGGTAGGCAGGAGGTTTGAGGGAAGACCTCGGAGGAGTTCAGAGAGGACAATAAATACAATCAAAATAATTTGTATGACGTTTTGAAAGAATTAACATTTTAAAATGGAAACGATGTAGTTAAAACACATGATCATAGGGTCTCCGAGATCCAAGTCAACTTCTGGCTGGTGTTGGGCCTGTAGAGTTGGCGGGGCTGTGGGGACTCCCGTGGAGATAGTTTGCATAGCCCAGCGGTCCTGGCGGACCAGGACAGGTATATTTGTATCTACCCTGCTTATTTAAATAATAAGACCATAGCCTAGGGGAGGCAGATTCCCATAAGCAAGGCTGTAGAAAACCCTACTGCTACTGTGATTCGGGATGTCTGTTCGGCAGTTGGACTGAATGCTTTTCTGGAAAAAAACAAAATGTACTCCAGAGAGTGGAACCGTGATGTTCAGTACAGAGGCAGAGTTCCGGTACAGCTCAGACAGGAAGATGGCAGCCTGTGTCTTGTACAGTTCCTGTCACGTAAGTCAGTGATGCTATATGTAGCAGAAATGATACCCAAGCTAAAAACAAGGACACAAAAAACAGGAGGTGCTGACCCAAGTCTTCAACAAGGAGAGGGGAGTAAAAAGCAGAAAGGGAAGAAGAAATGATGGGGTGTGAACATGAAGCACACAGTCCTACTGTGAGAGACATGGGCATCTTTGTGAATGAGGGAACAGCTGTTGTTTGTGTCATTTAACTGAACTGTGAACAAGTGTGTCTCCCATCTTCATCAAAAGAGTTAACAATGAGATAAGTTTACATCAAAAGTCTGCATCTAGCTTTTATACTGTAAAAAGGAAAAATTGTGTGGAAGAAAGAAGAATATTTTTAACAGATAATGACTGTCCCATAAGTTACTTGAAATCCTGTATCTGTTTATCCTCTATGTAAACATATATTTCAGGTAAATAAGTTTAATAAAATTTAAAACACACATTTTGTTCACGTTTTAAGTTAATGAAATAAAAATTTAAACTGAAAAAAACACATGTTCATAAATAAAAGGTAATTTTGTTTGTCAGTTACTAAGACTTATTTTGTCTTTCATGCTAACTTCAAGTTTAAAGTTTCCTGATACAGCTCCTTTGTGCTGGATTATATGTGAATGCCCCCTCACACCTGGTTCTCTCTCTGTGTTTCCCTCTGTCTCTCTGTGTGTCTCTCTCTGTGTCTCCCTCTCTCCCCTCCCCTGGGCTGTTTGATGAGTGTGTGTGCAAATGCACATATTTGTGTGTTTGCTGCATGTGTTGGGATACAGGGTGTCACTGGGTAGACCAGGCTGGCCTCACACTTCCATGACCCTTCTGCCTCTGTCTCCCGAGTGCTGGGAGCACCACCATGTGTCACCTTGCCTTTCTATCATTATCCTCAAATAAGTGAGAATTGCACTAAACCATGGAATTGATTATGAAACACACAATTACAAAACTTGTTTTCCAAATAAACTTCTGAATCCTGAAGTTTCAGTAATTTTCTTCCTAAAGAGACATTTAATTGTGCATATTCAGAGATTATACAGAAGAGAGAAAGTACATAAATGAAACTATGACAACACACACAATTATTTTACTTTCTTCCTGTTGATGAAAAAATTTTAAAGAAGAATAGACAGACCAGCAAAATGAAAAATATATGCATGTTACCTTGATTTGAGAATCGTTAAAATTATTTGTTTTAGCTATAGTGTTTTTCAAATATAGTGTGACTTAAAATAAATTATAGGCCTCATTACATCTCTACAGGCAACATCTTCACCATGAATGTCTAAAAGTCTGAAATCTGTTTATAAGCATAATATGGTTATCACACATAACAAAAGGACCATGATTCATTTTTCTAAGACTAACCTCACACTCATTCCTCTTCTTTTCCTGGCATCATTCAATGCTGGCTAAATGGATAATTAGCCATTCAAGAAATCATGGCTTGCTTTTTGTTGTCACAGCTCATGAGATTCTATTCCTCTCACAATTTTTCATTTCACAAGGCTGAACATGAATGCCTCTCTTTCCTTATAGATTTATCTCCCTAACTTCTGCATCAACACAATTGCTTTCTCATAGTGACATTGACTCTTCAGTCACTTCCTGTTACCTGAAAAAATAGATTTTACATCTGACTGATCAGTTGGATTCAATCTTCAGTGATTTGGGTAAATTTTCCTAAATTGTTATGCTGTGTATCTTGGACCTTGGACCATGTCTATAGGTTCTGCTTTCCCACCATTGTAGTGATAGAGCTTACCTCATCGAGTCACAGTTTTCAATGCATATGTCCCTTTCCCCTTCAAACAGCAAATGAACCTACAAAGGTATCTACCCAGGAGTTTTATAATGCAGTGACGACCCTTGATAATAAAATATATATTTTAAACATTAAAAATAGAACATTAGGAAAAACATAACTAAAAATAAATTTATTTTCTGTTATTCTTTCATTAAAGATTTATTTATTATGTATACAGTGTCCTGTCTGAAGCATGCCTACACAACAGAAAAGGGCACCCAATTCTATTACAGATGGTTGTGAGCCACCATGTGGTTGCTGGAAATTGAACTAAGGACCTCTGGAAGAACATCCAGTGTTCTTAACCTCTAAGCCATCTCTCCAAGCCCCGACTGGAGAATAGATGTATTTTTAAGAAGAGAATAGATGTATTTTTTTTTTTACCAACTACACAGTTTCAACCCTGAAACATCTCCTCTGTTAAAAATCAATATTTATGCTCAATTCTTCCTTCACCAGCCATCAGAGAGGAAGGGTGATTCCAACAGTGACAAATAAGTATTTGTTTTATGGGTTTTCACTCTTTCTTTCAAAATACTGTTATACACATATGGGTTTTCACATTCTGAAGCAATTCACAGTACTAAAGTACTTCTCTACTTGATGCTTATGTCGTAAAATCAAGAGTCTGAACAGGCCATGTTGTGTAACCAGGCAAGACCTCAAATGGAGGGGTTGGGACACCAATCCAACCACAAGCAGTCAACCTACAGTGTGTCCTGCCCCTAGAGTGTTCTGGGGCGGAGCCTAGCAGAATCGTCATCAAAGAAACTTCATCCAACAACTGATGGGAGAAGATGCTGAATGCCACAGCAAAACATTAGGTAGAGCTAAGCAAAGGAGCAGGGGGGTGGGGGAATAGCTGGAACCAGAGGGGGCAGAGAGACCAGGAGAACACAACCCACAGAATCAATTAACCTGGACTCATGGGGGCTCTCAGAGATTAGGAAGCCTGTAGGGATCTGACCTAGATCTTCCACATATATTTTATGGTTGGGTAGCTTGGTGTTCTTGTGGGGCACAAAACAGTAGGAGTGGGTAATACCTCTGACTCTTTTACCTGCTTGTGGGACACCTTTCCTCCTACCCTGTCACCTCATCCAGCCTTCATATGATGGTATGTGTCTGGTTCATGTCCCTGGGAGGCCTGACCTTTTCTGAGGGGAAACTGAAGGTATGTGGATCTGGTTGAGAAGAGAGGTAAGGGAGAGAGTTTAGGAGGGAGGGGAGGGAGAGAAACCTGCAGTCAGGATGTAATATATGTGCAAATAATAATAATAATAATAATAATAATAATAATAATAATAATAATAATAACAGAGATAATAATAATGGTTTAAGCTGGCTTTGATGTCAGCTTAAACTTCTCTTGTCTTCTGCTTTTGTCGAAGGAAGTTATTCTATGGTTTTCCTAGGCTATCTGTGTCCAGACTAAAGTCTGAAAGTTCTCCAAGAAACCCTGATCCCTGTCAGTAGTAGGGTTTCATGCTAATTATAGGTCAGCATGTTCCATGTTAGTGGGCATTATTGCTTCTAGGCTTTTTCAAACCACATTTCATACCTTTTATAATAATAAATATTATTATTGTTATTTTTATTGTATGTATTCATTATTTATTTCATAAAAAACTTTATTTCTAAAGCACAAATATAATTATTTACTTTCCATGAAACGTAAATGTTAGAGCTTCAAAATGACCAAAAATTACTACTCTTAACAGAGAGATTACTGAAAGAATCAAGTCTCTAGGATTTACAATTAGCATGCTATTTACTATATTAACTTACAATTTTGTAAGAAATATTTAGACTAGATGCATATGTTAAAACATGCATCATTCAGATATCTGTTTATACAAAATAGAAATTACATGAGAAAAATTTTAGTTTTAATTTTCTAAACTTTCAAACTGGTAGTCCTGTTCTGGTTACTTACTAATTCAGGGTCATCATAAGAAAGAAATAATTATTAATGCTTCTTATAGTTTGAAAATGAAAAGTCCCTCACAGGTTTGTTGGTGGGGATCTGGTCCCTAGCTAATGATGCCATTTTTCTAGGTTCTGGAAAGTTCAGTAGAAAGAACCTATCTGGAAGAAGTGGGTCAATGAGGCCATGTTCTTTGTAGCTATATCTTGCCTTATGTCTCTCTGGCTTTCTCTGTGAATCCTGCTTACCATGAAGGGAGATGCTTTGTTCTGACACAAGCTTCCCATGTTGTTATTCTGCCCGACTGCAATCCCCAAAAGAGTATAGCAAAATGAATACACAGTGAAACCTCGTAACTGAACCATGAGCCCAAGTAAATCTTTCTTCCATTGTTTTTTTTTTTTTTCAGGAATTCACAACAGTAGGAAACCAAAACAGTGTTCTCTCCTATACCAGTTATAGAAAACTGTGTGTTCTACACTAGCTTATACTATTTGTTATAAGGAGAAAGGAGTGCTGTTAAAGCCTCATGTCTCTAAACAGTCTATCTTGGGTATTAAGGAGCTCACACCCATTCGAGTGCGTGATGGGTCAACTGAATACAACAAGAAGTTTTTGACAAATTGATGCTGTGTCAAAAATCACACATAGAGTCACATCACTTCATAGACTTAAAAATGATTCTGATAAATGGGTAAATCACTCACACACACAGAGCCACTGCTGTGAATTTGACACTTCTTTTTTGCCTTCATTTCCATTATTTTATGCACCTAGAAAGTGCATCACCAACCATGCACATACATTAGAGAAATTAAATAAAATTATTCATAGCTGGACATCTATACACAATGATATTTGGTGCATGACAAACCCCTTACCCAAGCAAAAAGATGTTCTCATATGGAAAATACAAGCTGAGCTTAGAAATTTGGAACAAAGCTGCTTTCATTGAAATGCTGAAATAAGTTATTATCCAAGTTATTCTTCATAGCAACAGGAAACAGTCTTCTTTCCCATGAATTTACCAAAACATTTCATGTATTCAGCACTGTTTTAACTTGATTTTTTTCATATCAAGTCTAAGCCTGAGCTTTGTTTCTGCTCATGGGAAGGTTATTGATACTTCTTAACCTGTACTTTTGTATGTCATCTACTCTTTTTATGTCTGAATCTTGGGATTCTTTGAGGTTTATGTGAAGGAAGTTCAGTGGATATGCGAGATATGTCATATAAAACATTATATTCCCATGATTTTACGCAGATGTTCATTTGGATGTTTTTCCCTATAAATAGCTTTTAATTTTACAATCATGATCATTACCTGTATTGATTAGTAAGAAGAATAAATCACAATTTAAAATGTTTTTCCTATGCCAAAACTAAAAGAATTGAAAAAAATTCATGACAGGGTTCAAATTTGTGTATTTAATCTATGACCCATGAGTAAATGATATTGAATTATACTGAGAAATAATATTTGACAAGTGGCTATTCAGTTCCCCCAATATCAGGAGAAGGTACACTTGTTCTTATTTATTTGAAATGCCATGTCTCTTGGTTATTCAATTTTTAGGTATACTAAATTCTAAATATGTATTTTATATAATCTATTTCATTTATCTTTTCATGTATTTGTGTCAGTTATTTAATTTTTGAGACTTCATCCTGTATTTCAATAATTTTCAGTAGGTGTTACCTAGCTATGACGGAATTCTTCATGCCTAATTTGTACCATGTTTTTTTTCCTACCATCACTCATATACCTTTATATATCTTTTTATTTTATTTTCCTGTTTTTCTTCTGAAATTAATTCCCTTTCATTGTTTTCTAACTTATATCATTTGTCTGAGTATAAATGGGTAAGTTATAATAATTAAATACAGTTGATAGATTACATATTAATTTTAATTCTTCCTCATTTAATGGATTTTTCATGAATATGGTGGATTTTTAAAGTTTTTCTATACTCTACCATATTTTTACTTCTTTATAATCATTAAAGCCTTTAAGTGCTTTGTGTTGATGAAATGTGAAGTTTTTTGGCTATCATCACCATGTATAGAGAATGTAGCCAGTCACTCATATACTCTCCATATCATGTCTCTAAACATTTACTCCATACCCTCCATAATTACCATAATTACCATGGTTTCATCAGTGATGGTAATTGCATCTTTACTTCTCTCTATAGTTTTGTTACCTAACATGGATCATTAAAAACTAGAGTGTAATTTTCCCCATTAGTAAGTTTCTGAAATGCCTCACTGCTTTGATTATTTATGTTTGAAGAAACAAAATTTTCTTGATTACTTTCATGAATCCAGCACATGCCTCTGTCTTCTAAGTTTCTATATATAAACTAGTAAAGAGTTGTTTAGAGTTAGTTTGACTTTGTAAAAAGGGTTTACTTATTCCATAGGTCTGACATAACCAATTACAACCATCAGAATAATTTGAGAGACCAGAAATTGAACATGGCCTCTCACATTCCTATTTAGGAAATATTATTTATTTAGGAGGGCACTGTGTCCAGAATCAGGCTGCAAACCCCTTCCTTGGTCTTCCTTGCTTCTGATTTTCTCGTGGAGTTCCCAGGTTTTGTGGATAATGGTTTCATCACATGCAATTCTAGCTCTGTGGCCATGTGGATTTCTCTCATGATTATCATTTCCGAATTCCTCTATCTGTCTCCCCTTCTGCTAAGAAAAGTGATTACCATGGGGCTAGCCCAATACAGTATGTCATATAAAGTCACTTCTTAATATATCCATGAAGACTTGCTATTCAAATAAAGTCACATTCACAGTTAGAAGTGAATACTAATCCTATGTATTTGGAGGGGATATGATTTAATCCATCATAAAAGTCCACTGTAAGGGCTGAAAAGAGGGCTCACAGTTAAGGGAGCACAGTGTTTTTGTCAAGAATCCAAGTAGTTTTTCACACCCATGTCAAGAGACTCACAAAGACATGTAACTGAAGCTTCAGGGAATCAGACTTCTGGTCTATGTAGGCACTGTTACTCATATTCACATACAAACACATAGATATGCATATCTACACAAAATTTTAAAAAATGTCTTTTAAAAGACAACTTCATAAGTAGTCTTGCTTATCATCAAGAAGGGTGTAATTGTTGGCTGCGTTAGTTATATTAGAGGTTATCTGTTACGATAAATCTTTCTGCCAAAAGCTGCCGCGCAGCTGTCTCATTGGCCAAACAGTATTTTATTTAACAACCAATAAGATAAACATACACAATAGTACATTCCCCATCAGTTATCTATGCTAAATTATGAGATATCTAACTTAATATCTGTTAAAATTGTGACTTTCTAAATCTATAATGTGTGATTGATTTTAAAAATACCCTTCATCTTATTCATTGATAAAGGTCAAGAATATCATGGCATAAATGAGTGCCTGAATATTTCCATTTGTTCAGCAGTATCATGTATGTTAGAGAAATTGATTTGTTGATTACCTATATGTGCTAATGAATGTTGTATAATTACTGTCGGCTTATAGACTATTCCATAAATAACTAGTAAATGAATTCAATTTAATATTTTCAAATCATTTTAATGCTAATAGAATTTTTTAAAAATGTTCTATCAATGAATGACTAGGAGTATTAAAATATCCAATTATGATTGTGAATCTGTTTATCATTTTCAATTCTACCATTTTAACTCAAATTATTTGAAAAGGTATAATTCTGTGCAAAAACCTGAATGACTGCAGACAATTTTTTCAGATGAAATGCCTACTTTTACTTCTTGATTATATCATCAGACTTAATACTGACTCTCTCTCTCTCTCTCTCTCTCTCTCTCTCTCTCTCTCTCTCTCTCTTTCTCTCTCTCTGTAACAATAATAATGATGAAGAAGTTATAGACATGAGATTGGGATGACATTGAATGAGCTTAAGGAAGAGGACTGGAGCAAAGTGATGTAATTCTATTTCAATTCAGAACATATATCAAAAATATTGCCTCTAGTTGACATTTATATAACCATAATTTTTGCTCATTATTTTTGCATAGCATTTTTCTGAGATGGTATAAACATACATCTTATTATGTAGTTATTATCGGTAGCCAAATGTAATAACAACAGCTTGTATTATTTTGGGAGCCCATGGGGTATTTGTAACCAATAATTCATAGAAAGATAACCCATATCCTTACACTGTGATTTTCATTTAATAGCTAAAGGACTGTAGATACAGTATTATATACTCATTCAGAGCAATTCTGTTCAAACTCATTTTTAAAGTTATATTTTGAAATTTTCTTATGGAATATTGGGTTTTTATTAGGTGTTTCAATGTATCATTAGCTTTGCTTAACCCATACACTAATCATCCCCTCCTTTGTCCTCTATCTCGATTTTTTAAAATCTTTTAAACCCCAATATGCCCACCTTCTTTAATTTCACATGTATTCTACTATCCATCCAATTTTATTTTTGAATCTTTTGTGCATTCATTTTCTTTTTATCATTTTTTATTTGAATTAGAAACAAGATTGATTTACATGACAATCCCTTTTCCCTTCTCCCTTAGTTTTCTGTTGCTTTGATAAGACATGATAAACAAGGCAACTTAGAAAGAAAGCATTGATGGGTTTATGTTTTAGAGTGTTGGGTCCATGACATCACAGCTAACACATGGTAGCAGAAACATCTGACAGTTCACAAGGTGATCTGCAAGCAGGCAGCAGAGAAAGGAACACTGTGAATGTCATCAAACTTCTGAAATCTCATAGCTCACCCTCAGTGACATAACTCCTCAAATAAGACCACACCTCCTAATCCTTCCCCAAAAGTTCCACCAAATGGGATCCACATACTTATACATATTAACCTTTGCATGGTGGAGGGGGGAGTTGCATCTTATTCAAGCCATCATAGATTGTGAGGTAGTGGGCTTCACTAGAGCTTTTCAAACATAATTCCTTTTGAGTTTTGCCTATCTGCCACCAATTACCTCCAGACCTGTTTATGCCTCCTTGCTTAAGCTTTTTCACTCCCTGATTTCTGCTTCTCTAAATTAATTTTATCTATACTTTGCTGTCTCTCCTCACTTGATGTGGTCTATAGGCCCATTTCTAATTTTCTGGCATCCACTTGTTTTCCTTATTAAACAGACAAAATAAAAGATATGTATTATGGATCCTTCTATGAGAGAACATGGAATAGTCTCCCTGGGCCTGAGCTACCCCATTCAATAATATTTTTTCCAGCTCCATCAAATTGTCTGCAAATTTCATAATTTTCATTACAGTTGAGAAATCTTCTGTCATGTATATGAACCTAGTTGTTTCTTATCCATTCATTTAATCTTGGGCAATTTTTAATTGGTGGATATTTTATTACTATTTAAGTGTTATTTATTATTATACATCTGTTTACTTCATCTTGGCTTAAATTTGGTATATGTATGAACATATGCATATGGTATATGTATATACATGTGCACATACACTCCTTTTATCTGTCTATCTAGAGATGTATATACAATTGAATACACATGTCCCCTTTTTCTTAAATTTTATTAGCTTGTGTATTTTCTCTCTTTCTTTGGTAATTTTTTAATTTCCTTTGTGTTTTTAAAGATACTTTTTGCTTTATTAATTCTTTGTATTTTTTCTTAGTTCTTTGATTTCAGCCCTGATTTGATTATTTATTTCCAGATATTGTTCTTTGATTTGGCTTATTCTTGTTTTCCAAAACCTTGGGATAAATAAAATAAAGTAAAACAAATGAATGGTAATTTATTTATTTCAGAGTTTTAGTTTTATATAAGCACTTTACAGAATTAGTTTTAATTTTGGGATCCCCTTTCTTGTGTCCCATAGAATTTTGAAACATTGCATCTTTGTTTTCACTCAATTCTAGGAATATTTTAGTTACTGAAGGAAAATTATAAAATTATATTCTGCTCATGATTCACCCTTCCCCAATTCTCCCTTTACTTCCCCAGCCTACTACCTATTCACTTTGTTTTCTCTCTCCCTCCCTCCTTCTTTCCATCTCTCCCTCTTTCCCTCCCTCCCTCTCTCCCTCCTTCTCTCTCCAATAAACAAACAGAAACAAGAAACAAATACAAAGAAACAAAAATAACTCATAAAAACCCAAAAGTGAAAATCAAAACAAAACAGAAGAAAACAAAAGTCTAAACAAGGCAAAATGAAACAAAAAGTCTACAAAACACGATTGAGTTTGCTTTGTGTTGCTTAACTGCTCCTGGGCATGGGGCCTGCTCTGTAGTGTGGTTGATGTATCGAGTGAGATTCAATTGGAGAAAACTGATTTCTCCTTTTGCCAGAGGCTATTAGTTGCAGAGAGCTTCTTGGTTAGTGTGGCATCATGTGTCCATTTCCCCTCTGAGTGCTGGAATTCCATTTGGCTTGAGCCTCTGAGAGTCCAGGGCATGAGCCCACAGGCTCTGTGAGTTCATGTGTACATCAGTCCTGTTGTGTCTGGGTGACATTGTTTGCTTAGAGTCATCTGCCCAATTATCTTTCCATAGTGTTTGCTTGATATTCATGAGTTAGTTACTTTCTATAGACATTTATATTCTTATCAGAATCATCAATTATGGTGTAAGTAGTTTCTCTGGAATAACTCAGACATTTATATAGATGTGTTATATGAGGTAATTTTATTCCTACCTGGATAATTTTCTTTAACATCTTGTGATTTGCAACTCTACTCCTAACAGATTCTATTGGTTTGACAGTGTGGTCTGAAAAAATATATTTCCCATTGCCATTGAATGATACTTTTTCTCCCAGTATGTAATAATGTTTGGTTCTTTATTTCTGCACCTAAGGCATGGCATTTTATTTGCTTCTGACCCTCATTAATTTAATTGAGGAACTTGTATTCCTTCATTTTGTTTCTAACGTGTTGTCCTACCTATGATCTTTTAAATTTTTATAATTGAAAAATCAATATGAGTAACATACAGAATAATGTACTCTTATTGATCTTATGCCATTTTGCTTTCGTTGAGAATCTTTGATTTCTGAGGTTATAGTTTCTAATAAATATGGGCAATGTCCAGTTAGTTTGTCTTCAACTATTATTTGTTTCCTCCTGTTCTCATTTTTATTTTGAGTTTCCCATTCCACATAAACTGAATAGCTGGTTATTTTCATTCCATTTCTTTGTGTGTGTGTGTGTGTGTGTGTGTGTGTGAACACCTTTTTGTTAACTTTCTGAAACTCTGATTCAAACATTTATTGCATTAATCATTAGATACATAAAACAAAGCATAAAAATATCACTTAAAAATCCATGCTTCTTGTCTGTCAGTTTTGATTATTTACATTTTTCAATAGGAATTAAAGTTTGACTGATCATATTCTATTTAACTCATTCATGTTTTAAGTAGCATACATTAATTGTATATAATAAGTTTCACAGTGTCAGTTTCAGATAGAGTGCTAATATATTTTGTGGTGGTGGCGCACGCTGTTAATCCCAGCACTCAGGAGGCAGAGGCAGGTGGATCTCTGTGAGTTCGAGACCAGCCTGGTCTACAAGAGCTAGTTCCAGGATAGCCTCCAAAGCCACAGAGAAACCCTGTCTCGAAAAACCATATATATATATATATATATATATATATATATATCACACCCTATTATCCTTTCTTGTTCCCTTCCTATTATTAGTGGACACCTTTGCCTTCCCAACAGATCACTCTCCTGCTTTTTGTGTCATTTTTAGGTAAGTTGAAGAATAACCCAATGAGTGTTTTTAGGGTTGCTTATAGAAGTATATATGGTTGGTCATTTACAGGAACATGAAGACCTTACCAGTGGCTACACCACTGAAAAAAATTATGACTGCATCCCCCCTTCCCCCGAAACATTGGTGATTGATAGATCCTAAGGTGGGTTCAAGACCTTGTGAGTTTCCTTTATCCTCCATGACAAGATTTTTTCTGCAGATTTTTTTATTTGAATTAGAAACAAGATTGTTTTACATGACAATTCCAGTTCCCTTGTCCCTCTTGTCGGCCCCTACCACCCCCCCCCAACTAAAACCCTACCTATCACATATCCTTTCTGCTCCCCCTGGATGGTGAGGCCTTCCATAGGGTGTCCTCAGAATCTATCATATCCTTTGGGATAGGGTCTAGGCCCACCCCCGTGTGTCTTGGCTCAAGGAGTATTCCTCTATGTGGAATGGGCTCCCGAAATCCACACCTATGCTAGGGATATATATAGTGAACTACTACAGGAGGTCCTGTAGATTTCTGAGGTTTCCTCATTAAAACCCATGTTCCTGGGGTCTGGATATGTCCCATGCTGGTATCCCAGCTATCAGTCTGGGGACCAAGAGCTCCCCAATGTTCAGGTCAGCTGTTTCTGTGGGTTTCACCAGCCTGGTCTGGACCCCTTTGCTCTTCACTCGTCCTTCTCTGCAACTGGATTCTAGTTCGGTTCAGTGAATTGTTGTGGGTGTCTGCTTCTACTTCCACCAGTTGCTGGATGAGGGCTATCGGGTGGCATATAAGTCAGTCATCAATCTCATTATCAGGTGAGGGAATTTAAAGTAGCCTCTTCTTTGTTGCTTAGATTGTTAGCTCGTGTCATCTTTGTAGATCTCCAGACATT
Source organism: Cricetulus griseus (assembly GCF_003668045.3). Taxonomy (NCBI): domain Eukaryota; kingdom Metazoa; phylum Chordata; class Mammalia; order Rodentia; family Cricetidae; genus Cricetulus; species Cricetulus griseus. The sequence continues at coordinate 186,534,243 of NC_048595.1, read as the reverse complement.
TCCCTAGTGCCTGATTTCTCTGGAAACCTAAAATGCCATGACAAAATTTTGACAGGCTCAATCCTATGCAAATCTTCAACAGGCAACTATTGATGTTTTTCTGTTGGCTTAGTGGCTACACATGCATCTACTGATGTTTTAATTATTGTCTGTGGCCCCATGGCCCCACAGACAGTGCCCAGCCCATGGCACCAGCACAGGCCTCAATAAGACTTAAATTGAGTCTCTATTGTTTATCAATAAGACTCAAGGGCTGGGGTGAAAACCTGCTGCTCACAGAGATTGAGTAGCAGCTAGCTGACCTTGCTTTTTGGCTGAAGCCACTGCAAGAGACATGTCTCTTCCCTTGTCCATGAACCAAAAGGAACTACCAAACTCATGTCCCCACATTTACCTTCCTGTGTGTCTTCTCTATCCAAATTGCTGGATTCTCTGTTGTCAGTTCTGGTCGTCTAGTCACTAGCTCAACCCCATGATTCAAGTTTTAACTTTGTTGGCAGTATCAGGAGTGTCAGAGCCATCAAAATATCCCATGACAAACTATAGCAGAAATCAATGGACATGCCATACCCAGAAGACAACATTCTTAACACTCCTCCCCTTCCCTTCCTCTAGCAGTTTGCCCTACCACTCCTTGAAGATGTTCCTTGAGCATTGGAGGGGATGATATGAATAATCTATCTATGACCAAACATTAAAAAGTCATGTATTCATAGTGCTTTGACTAGTTATGAGCCTGAAGTTATCACTGTATATGGCAAAAAGAAACTTCTCTTACCAAGTTGTCAGCAGGATTAATCTATGAATAGAAACATTTATTTAGAAGGCAATTTTATGGATTCATGATATCCACTTCACAAATCAAGAGCAGTACCCTCCTCTTAGAGCCTATAGACTCTCTCAGCCATGGGCTTTGATCAGTTTACATGTCAATAATCCACTGATGCCTCCTTCTGCTGTATTTTCTTACTGTTATTGACATTTAGTAAAATCTTCATTCCACATATTTCATATTTTTTTAATTTCTTTCTGATTCTTATTCATCTTTTCTATTTCACTTTCACTATACTTACATTTCATTTGAACATATTGACTGCTATTATTTTAATGTGTTGCCTGAGGGCTCCATTGTTGAAGATTAAGTAACATTGTGAGGTTTTATGAGACTGGAAATTTAATCTTGCTGTGGCATTTGGAGGTGGGGCCCCCGGGGGATGATGAAGATTAGACAAAGTCATCATACTGGAGTCCCAGTGAATGAGTACTGTAACATTATTAGAAGATGGAAAAGGACCACATACACATGTGTTTGTTTCCCATCTATTGCCATATATGTCTTGAATTGCTATGTGACTCTTGCTTATAATAAAGCCACTACCAAATGATGCTCTTCAGTATTGTGACTGAATACACCAAGTCAATAAAATCCTCTTTAATTTTAAAACATAGCCAGTCTAAAAGATTTCATTATAATAAAAAATGAACTTGGACATAAATCATACACAAAATTGTAGTTTAAAGTTCACTGCTTCAAGTTCCATTATGTCTGTCATTACTACTTGTATTTTCTCTGGTTGTTTTTCTCTAATGGATTATATCTGACTTAGACTTCTGGTACAGTAATATTTTTGTTTTATCCTGGACTCATTTATTGCATTATGCAGAGTCCAGGATATGATATCTTATCTTGTTTGACTGAAGTTATCTACGAATCCATGCAATATTTTTGGAAGTTGTTTTCATACTGATTTTCCCCCAGGAGTATTTTACTCATATTTCAGTTAACTACAAGGTTAATGTGACCTTTCTGCTGGTGTCCATTTTGTTCAATCAGGTCTCTTATCCAGGATCAAAGTCAAACAGCCATTATCAAAGTGAAATGATTCTTTGTCTTGCAAATTGTGGGGTTGTGCCATATTAATGTGTACATCAGAGCTCTATTTTTGCATATCATGTCTCTCTCTCGGTCTTGGCCAACAATTTACAGCCAACAGATTACAATCTGTTTTATTTTATTTGTGTTCCTTCTCCTGCTTCTGGTCTGGATGGAAACTTTCAGGCTGAATTCAGCTTGCCCCTTTCAATAGGTACTGCATGTTGTAATTTAAGAAAAGCAGCATGCAAGAGAAAAGAGGGTTCAAGTAGAGTTTTTATTTTTTTTCAATTAGGGAAAGGAATCATAAAAGGGGGAAACAGAAGGGTGGTGACTGGACTCTGGAGAAAGAAGCAGCAGGAAAAAAGAAAAGGGCAAAGAGGGGGGAAAGAGGGAGAGAGGAAGAGGGGAACAGAGAGAGGGAGAAAAAGAAAGAGAGAGAAGAATGGGAGGTGGCCAGGGCCCTTTTAAAAGGGAACATAGTGAATATGCACAAGTGGTGCTCTCAGTGGCTGCAGCTGAGTGCATATCCTGTCAGAGCCCCAAGGAAAGACGAGTACATATGCCTGAATAGTAATACTTCAGACCTGCTCTGGCTCACTTCTAATAGTACAAAAGGCTATTTTCATACTCTGTATTGTTGTCAAGCTATTTAAAATAGGACCACAATTCCTGAAGTGTTGTTCCAGAATTCCTAAATTGACTTTTTGTATACATGCTTTAATCTCCTTGATGAAATTTAAATGTATTTTTCTTAAATACTCAATAGCAAAAAGGTCTTCAGTCCTAGGGTATTTTTTTTTCAGAAATTTCCATACTACTGTGAAGAATTCCATCTCTTCCTACAGTTACTGGACATTTCAATTAAGTTACCCTCTTTGTTGTTGTTGCTGATCTCTATTGTAAAAAGATCCACAGCCTTATCTTTTTTCCTTTTAATTCATTCATTCTAATGGTTCTGAATTACGGTTTCTCAATCTGGATGAACAGATTATGATAACAATTTTGCCAGATCATATCTTCTTCTAGGGGTGACAATTGCTGCAGTCCTACAAGGTGTTATGATTTACATATTTACTATTTACATCACAAGAAAATTCAAATGTTGAATCACAATCTCTTAGTGATGGCATTAGAAGGTAGGAGCTTTTGAAAGTGATGAGATCATAAGGACAGAGGTTTCAGAATGTGGGGGGGGGGTTTCCTGGAGATCTTCCTTAATTTTTTTTTTGTTTTTTGGTCTTACGAAGATATTCAGGCATTTCTTCAGAGGGGTTTAATTTATTCTTGAACCAGGTGTGAGTGACCATGTCCCAGTTATATAGATCCAAGTTACATCAAATATCATGTTCCAGTATGATAAAAATTTCATAAAACATAATACATCAAAGAAAATCAAACATCAAGGATCTTTTCAAATGGAAACATCAGGTAGGCAAGTTGTAGAAAATAGGGAAATCTTTGCTATAGCCCTCAGATGTTCTCTAAGTTAATACAATACAAATAATTTACCTCTTAGTCACAAGAATTAAATTAAATATAGAGTGGAACAAGGAATTGCTATTATCCTACTTTCCATACATAAAATATAATGTGTGATAAAATATTCTGAAAAAAGGCAACTTCAAGGATATGGACTTTCTTCGTCTTGTAATTCTAGAATTAAAGAGTATCATCATAATGAAGTCAAGGCAGGAACTTGAAGGAACTAACCTCATTTCACAGTCAAAAGCAGAAAGAAATAAATGCATACTTAATTACTTCTCAGTTATTTTTCTCTACTCACAAATCATTAGGAAAAACTCAGGGAATGTTACCATCTTGTAGCAAGGGTCTTGCCACAGTAATTAAGTACACATACTCAAGAAAATACCCTCACAGACATGCACACAGGCCACTCTGATCTAGATGGTCTTCATGGGGACTCATCCCAGGTGATTCTAGAATTGACAATTATCACAACTATCAAAATATTTCATGAACCTTTAATACAAGCACTTGGAGGCAGAGGCAGGTGGATCTCTGTGATTTTGAGGCCATCCTGGTATACAAAGTGAGTTCCAAGACAGCTAGCGCTGTTACACAAAGAAACCCTGTCTATGAAAAAAAAAAAACAAATACAAAAACAAACAAACAAAAGATAACTCATGAACAAAAAACTTCTCTTCTATGTCTGTTTCCTCTCTCATTATTTTGACAAAATATCTGAATAAAAACAAAACCAAAAACCCATAAGAACAGAACCCTTACTGTAAGAATTGGTTTATTTTGGCTTCAAAGTCTGGGGGATATAGTCTAACACAAGGGAAGTATGACATCATGAATAGGAGATAGCTTTGCATATTGTTATAAAGAATGGTTGATATAGTTCTTCAGTTCACATTCTTTTTATACAGTCCAGAATTGCAGATTAAGAAAGGCACTACCCTCATTTAGGTTGGTTATTCTTCAACCAAATACCATAATCTATACAATCTTGTTAATAACACATATACGTGGGCTCAGAGATTTATTTTAATGGTCATTCAAAACCCCAATACACCCAGAGTTTTGCTTCCATAACCATTATAGACCTTATCAAGTTCACAGTCTATACTAACCATCAGAACTTTATTTACCATTGTACAGCACCTCCTTCTAATACAGAAAGTAATGGAGAATGGATATCAAATGTGTAAAGGGAAGAATACTAACCTAGCAACAGCAGAGTTAAGTGGAGATAAGAGGATCAATATGAAGGAAACCTGAATTGGATAATTGATCTGAAAATGTATTCTTTCCATAAGGTATAGATAAATCAATAGTAACAGATCTCAACATTCTGTATTGACATGTCCTTATAATCTTCTGGTTAACAACCATATAATTTATATCTTTTAACACACTAAAGAATAATCCACTTCCTTTTATCTTTAGATACTTCAGGATATTTAATCCTGTTACCCTGTGGCTTTCTTGACAATAGTCTCATAGTGATGTATATGTCTATATTAATATTTTCCTTATTATAATGAACTTTAGTAAGAAGAGAAGTTCATTTACCACACATTTATGAATATTCCATGGCAAGAGGTGAGTATAAACTTGGCTCTCATAAGGGTCCACTGTTTTAACATTTTCTGGAGAGACAACAGAATATCCAATCACCCCAGATGGAATAGAATTTTGATTTTACCAAAGTTCTTCATGAAAATAAAATTTTATTTGTCTTTCTTAGAACACAGAAAGGGGTTACTGTAGCTGGGCTTTCTTTGTACTGCCAGCTTCCAAGTAATAACACTTACTAGTTATGAAAGCTTGGCCTTAGCTTAGGCTTGTTCCCAACTAGCTCTTATACTTTAACTAATTTATATTAATCTATGTTCTGCCACATAGCTCATTATCTCTTCTCGGTATTGTGTATACCATTTGCTATGTGTCTGGCTGGCAAATCCCTCTTGTCTTCTTTCCAGAGTTCCTATCTCTTCCAAGAAGTCCCAATTACCCTCTCCTGCTTAGGTACTGGCCATTCAGCTTTTTATCAAACCAATAAAAGGTGATTGGCACAGACACATCTTCACAGTGTACACAAAGATTATCCCACAACAGGTTAATTGTGGGTAAAGCCCAAACAGTAAATCACTGCAAAGTCAAATTCCATCATGAATAATGACCTCTTGGAAGCTGCATCAGTAGAGCCCCACTTAAATTCAACCTTTGACTTTCTACATAGTCTAGCACCCCCCACAATCACTAGTACCTGGAGGATGAAGTTATAGCCAGAAATCTAGGGAAAGGCATCCTGATTGTTTCTAGTGAGTTTCAATAGTTCCATTACCTTTATCTTTACCATTGGCCCCTCTAAGACTGTATTATTTGGATTCACTTGTCATGACTATGGTTCAAAATCTAAGGGTATCTTATTATGACCCGAGAAAAAAGCTGCCATGAAATAGGATCCCATGTAGATGAAGATGAGCATGTGGCATTACTGTGGTGGAAATGTGGGAAAGAAAAAGATTACAGCTCAAATCAGGAAGCCCAGAGAGTCTCAGTCCCATGTCCTTTTTGAGGTTATAGTCCTTATTAATACAAGATCATTTCACAAAGTCCCATTACTTCAAGAGCCCATTTATTAACACTCAACTCTGATACATGAATTATTATAGTATACTGAAACCATGTTCAGAGCATGATGATGATGATAAGGTACTGTTACTTCATAATGAAGACTGAATTATTTAATCTTCGTTGAAAGATAAACATTGATAATTGATGATACCATCTTTTTAAATTTCCATGTCTTGGGTTTGAGATACAATTCAGTTGTTGGTTCTTGTCCAACATATCTGAGACCCTGGCCAACTCCAGAAACTAAATAGATGAAATTAAATAAAATGCAGAGTAAAATAAAACTTTCCACTTATATTAAATTTGAGTTGAACCAAGACACGAAAGTTAAAGTAGTTACATTAAATTTAAGTATACAAAGTACAGCTATCCATTAAGATGGTTCAGCAGGTGAAGGTGCTTGCTATGGCGTGAGTCCCATCCCTGGATCCTACAAAGTATGAGGAAAACTATCAGTTGTCCTCTGATACCTACATGTTTTACATGACATGTGTTCTTCAACCCCATTTCCTCACAATAAAGAAATAGTAAATGAAGAAAATAATACAGAAACAATATATAATGATATAAAGGATTATTAATTAATACTGCTAATTTTTAATATTTATGTTTATTTTCTGTATAGTAACTATATTTCATGCTTCAAAAAAAAACTGAGTACAACTTGTGACCAATGTGCTTTATACAATTAAAGAAACATACTTATTGTAAATATTACAAAAATAAATACACGCGAGTAAGGCAATTTTATCTTTTCTGAATTGATAATCACAAACATCTATAGTATGGCCTAAAAGATCTCTTAGTTAATAGCACTATAATGTGAGTTTAATGGATGCCATTTTTCAGACATTTGAATATTTAATTGCTTTCTTTTCAGCTTCATTAGCACAATGGCAACTCTTCAGTCATTTCAATTTTAAGCAAAAAAGAAAAAGCTTATAACTTTTTTGGGTTTCAATAAAAATGTGCATTAATGAGGCCATCACCCAAATCCAGATAATTATAATTTGTAAAATGTGAAAGATTTATATGTTGTTAAGAGAAGTCAAACTGACACGTACTGGAGTAGGTTTCATCTACTCCAGACTATAATGTAAATGTTGAGGTTCATCTTGTTAGTTTCTCTTAAATATCTTTAACTAAGGTGTCCTGATGAATATATTTATTCATTCATTTAAAATATACAAATTGCTTATTTAATCAGCTCAGCCATGATCATATGAAAGTCAATTCAGTAGGGGCTAAATAAATGGCTCAATAACAGTTAAGAATATTTGCTCTTTCAAAGCATGTGGATTCAGTTCCCAGTCCCCATGTGGAAGCTCTCAATTACTCATAACTACAATTTCAGGGAATCAATCCTCTTCTGGCCGCCTTGGGCTCTTAAATAACTGTAGGCAAACCATTCAAATATTTAAAATAAAAATGAACACGTCTAAATTCATTAAATGCTGCATGGTTTAATTGAAGACCTAAATCTTGGACATATTTAAGTAGTATAGTATATTTGGGTTTTGGAATGCATATGAGTGTGTGTGTGTGTGTGTGTGTGTGTGTGTGTGTGTGTGTGTGTGTGTGTGTGTGTGTGTGCTGTTAAAGTGTTTTGGACTGTACTGTCTCAAAGAAATAGGGGGGAAACAAATTTTTAGGGCAGGTCTTTCTTCAGAAGACAATGAATTCAAAGAAATGAGGAAAAGTGCTCAGACTGAGTGACAGAGATCCCAGTGTGCACAAAGACAGGGCTGTAAGGAGCTCTGACCCTCAGAGGAACAGAGGGGTAGCATACCTGTCACACCAAGGAAAAACAAGCAAATGCCCAGTGCTGTAGTGGACACAGGTCAGGCAATTCCATGGATGACTTAAATGTTTAAAGCAATTTAATTTCTGGAGCAAACTATATGTAAATTGCTATTCTCTCCTGTTTTCAGTCAAATAGTCTCTGGTAAACAATCACTGTCTGTGGAAGTTTAAAAAACAATCTTCAAATCCCATGTCCCTCTCAAGTCCTGTATGTCCCTTCTATGACCATTTGCACAGTTCCCTCTGAATCTTGCACACAGCCTGTTTTAATCCAATTCTCTTTTCCCTTGCATTATGATGAAGTTGTAGTTGATGAAATGTCAAAAATTAATAATCCTATAGGCTGTTCTATTTACTATATACTTCCACTTCTTGATTTTTTGAAAATGCTAACATAAAAATAAAAAGTAAGATTTTCCAGCAAATATCCAGGGGAAATGAAGGTGATACAGTGGCTGAAAACACCAAGCTTTATCAAATTATATCTGTGGCCATCCTTCATTCCTGAGGCAAGTGTGTGACCAGTGACATTTCCAGAAGAGAAGATTTTAAGCAAAATACACTGCCTAAATAACACATTCTCCATAGATACAAATGGGATGTTTAGACACTGAAAACAAAAATCCTCTTAGTTTTATTTCTTCTCCAAGGCAAATACTTGAAAGTATGTAAAATGAACAAAAAGTGGTTTGGTTAGGACACTGGAAGCAGCTCAAAACCAAGCACATGATGCAACAATAACAATTGCAAAAGAGAAATCCCATCACTTCTGATTCCACGATGAGAACACTGAACACTGCAGAGGTCAAACCTAACTCTCATGAGTCAGATCTCAAGTATTGTCAGTTTCCCATCTTACAACTTGAAAAACAAATTATAATTTTTTCCTAGTATATATAGTATGATAGACAAGTTTGAAAGTCTTATACTAAGACTTTCAAGTTGGTTTGCTTTTCCTAACTACTCCCATATTTCTTCCAAGTTCTGAAGAGCTGGTCCTAACCATGTTAACTTGAGTTTTTAATTCTTCGGGACAAGATTTTTGACCTAAATCCCTGGTATCTAGTCAATTATACTGACTTATGTTATCCATGTCTGGATCTGTGGTCCTACTGCAACCTGGGTCTGTGTTGCCACCAAAAGGTACACATAAGGCCTTAGTGATACTGTGATCTATGGCCTTGTTGGAGTCTTGAGGCATGCTGCAGCCAGGGCCATACAGATATGAGAGCCTGTGCTTCTTCCTAGAGCCAGGATGTCATCAGGCCCAAGCTATTGCTGAGGGCCATGTCTGGCTCAGTGATCCTGCTGTAGCTGAGGTCTGTGTTGATATCTGTGGCCTGTGTCACCTTTGGAGACCATGGGAACCATGCATGATGGAATCAAAGGTCCATGCTGAGCTAGCCCCACCCTTTGCTGGCCCTGAGATAGCTGGCCCTGTCTCTTGATGGACAATGAAGCAAGAGTACTAGCACCGATCCTCGTGGGAGAGATGACCCATACACACATTCAGTAAAGATGATCCCAACCCTGATCAAAGGTAGTGGAGAACTAACCCTGATGTCAAGGACATAAGTAAGCTGACTCTGCCTTTCACCTAACCGGGGCAGCCCTAGACTGACCAGCTCAACAACTCAGGCCCACAGCCAGACCTTGGGTTGGCCCACCCTAACATTGTCCCCATCTGGGACCTGCTGGAGTTCATGAAGGGACTAGTGCTATGGAACAAGACCAGCAGTGTCTCCATGATTCATGGTAGCCAAAGGATATCTAATAGGAGTTCCAGTGAAGAACCAATGATAGCTACCAGAAACCAAGGGTCTAGAACCAGACCAAAGACTCATTGCAAAAACATTTACAAGTAAAGCTGATTTGACAAAAGGGTGTTATGTGGCTCCCAGTGCCTTGAGGACAAACGAGGAGGTGTTGGAGAAATAGGAAAGATGGAAGAGTGAAGAGGTAAAGAGGATTTTTGTTTGTCTAGTTGGTTGAGTTCCTTGGTTTCCCTTTTTGTTTTTGTTTGTTGTTTGCTTGCTTGCTTTGTTTCATTTAGTTTTGGTTTGATTTTTTTTCCTTTTCTTGGTGGGGGGATTGAAGACAGGGTTTCTCTGTGTAACAGAGCTAGCTGTCCTGGAACTAGCTCTGTAGACCAGGCTAACCTTGAACTCACAAAGAACCCCTGCCTTTGCCTCCCAAGTGCAGAGATTAAAGGCATGTGCCATATTTCTTTTGGGTAGGCAAGCTACAGAAGTGGGAAGAGGATATGGAGGAACTGGGAAGAATGAAGAATTGGGATGTATGATGCGACATTCCCAAAGATTCAATAAATTGTTAAAAGAAACCGGGAGAATGAGGTACTAGTCTAAGGGAAATGTACATTCTAATAGAATTGGCCTGATGCTATCCTGTGGATGGTATCATTATAACCTGCTGCCAGATAAGCTCATGTGGCTACAGCTGAGCTCTAGAAAGAGAAAGGGAGACAATGTTTGTCATGTTTCATCACAGAGACTTTCTGTTTGTTGTTGGTAATGCATAATAGCAGCTTTACAAGGTAATTACCTCTTGTCTTAAACCTTAGCATCTAGGAACTTACCTAACAGTTACAGAAGGAAACATGAAAAGGTAATTTCAGCATCATGAGGTACTGGCATTCCATGATAACAACCTTGAAATATCAAAAATGTTGTACATCCAGACATATTCATGCTGTACAGTCCTTGTGTCTTTGTTACATTGTGGACAAATGCTTTCCATAGCATTATGTGTGCAAATGTTTTTACATATCTTAAGAAGAAGCTATGTGCTACTGTGCTAGTCAGTTTTTTTCCAGCAGAGCACAAATTACAGACACCTAGAAAGAAGGAACTTTAAAGGAGGAAATGCCTCTATCACATCGACCCATGGATATAGCTATGGGGCATTTTTTGATTGTTAACTGATGAAGAAGGACTTAGCCACTTGTGAGAAATGCCACACATAGGAAAGTGGACCAGGGCTAAATAAGAACAGAAACTCAACATGAGCATGGTGGCAGCACTCCTCTTTTGCAGTTCCTACCTTCAGGTTCCGGCCTTGAAACCTTCTCACTTCTTCAGTGATGTGGAATTGTTACCTGCAACTGTAGGATGGAATAAGCATTTCCATTTGTAAGTTGCTTTTTTGATCATGTTATTTATATTAACAATAAAAAATCAATACAATTAATTACCCTAGATTTTCACTGTTGTTTGAGAATTTCATGCACAAGTGCAATGTGTCATGATCAAATTCATGCCCTATTACTGCCCTTTTATTTCATCTTCTGCCCTCCCACCATATTTTCCTCTCAACTTCCTTTATGTTCTCTTCTTTTAAATGTTTGAGAATTCTAAAACTGCATATAATGTGTTTGGCCAATTCTATGCCATTCCTTCTCCCCATTCTCCACTGTCTCTTCCTCTCCACACTTTTCATTCCCAACATAATGTGCTTGGTTTTTTTTTGCTTTGAAAACCACTGTGTTCACTTAGTCCTTCCTGTAAAAGCATGAGTATGGGACCAACTACTGCCTCATTGGTAGTTTCTTATGGGCAGCATCCCTAAAGAAAGCAGGAACCCTTTTGCAGCAACCACAAGTTGCCAATTGATCTTCAGCTAGTGGTGGGACTTCCTGACTCCTCCCCCATCCATGCTGGGATTTGGCTGGATTGATCTTATGCAGGTCTTGTACATGGAGTCAGTGCTGCTTTTAACTGCTCTGTCATATCTGAAAACTCACTTTTCTGGTGTCAACACTACCTCTGATGAATACTGTTAATATTACTAACATTCATCTACTATATGCTACTATCAGTGTTATAGTAAAGATATTTTCTAAGTGTTGTAGGACATATATAATTCCTACCATTTTAGTAAAACCTTGAAACTCAGAGAATGCAAGTAATTTTCTAACAAGTAATAGAATTTGTAAGTCGGGTGTCATTGTTATACTTTATTTCATGAATCTGGGAAATTAAGAGGAAGATCGATGTGAGTTCAGGTCCATACTGTGGTAAAGAGTGAATCAAAAGTCAGCCTGGGCTAGACATACATAAATAGATGGTAGATGGGTAGATAGATAGATAGATAGATGATAGATAGATAGATAGATAGATAGATAGATAGATAGTTTGTTAGATTGATTGATAGTCTCCCTCAAAAAAACAAACAATGACAACAATGAAAAGTAGAATTTAGAATTGAACAATTAACAATTTGATTCTAATTTCCATGACCTTCTCAGTAATGGTTCTAAAAATTATAAAACACCTGGATATCACACAAGAGTACTACTTCATTTTTAACTCTTAAAAGATTGATATAGATATTTGGGGAAATTTTAATGCAATACATATGTTTGAAGGTATATAAACTTCAAAGAGTGGCTTACCTTATTAGTAATGAAACTTAAAATTTTTTTTTCATCAAAACAAAACTAATACGCTTGCCAATACACATCAGTATTTGTGTATTAGGGGTTCCTCCATGTCCCCAGTAACAAAAGCTATGTAATCTTGAGCACCTCATACACAATGGTATAGTATTTGCCAATATTCTAGGGGGTGGTTAGATGGCTGAGAAAGTTTCATCTCTGAGACAAAGCTAGATAACTCTGGCTGCTTACCCCTCATAAATCTCTCCCACAAAGCTAACAAAAAAGACCACCAGACAGAGAGCAAATGCACACAGAGACTCTGATATGCAGGAGTACAGAAATCAGAGATGGAGCAGAAATGCTGAGAACACCTCTCTAGAAAAGCAGCCTATTCAGGCATTACAGATTGTAGGTCAAAGGTTTTATGGCTGGGTTGATGTCCCAGTCCAGCTGCTAGGAGTCTTGCTTGGTTACAGAAGATGGCTAGTTTGGGCTCCATATTCCACATTACCAGGAGACTTCTCTCTCTCATTGATTTCAGTGTGTCTCTACTCTACTAGGTCTCTACATCACCCCCAATGTTCCCCAAATCTGGTCTTCTCTCCCTGTACTTTCTCCTTCTGTCTCTCCCATTCCCTAGGCATTTCCCTCCTGTTCCCTACCCACCCCCATTATAACGTCAAAAATCTATTCTATTTCCCCTTCCCAGGGAGATCCACACAACCCCACTGTAAGCTCCATTTATTACTTAATTCTGGTTCTGTGAATTGTATCACGATTGACCTTTACTTAACAATTAATGCCCACTGGATTTTTTTCCATTTTTTTAAAAAAATTTATTTCATTTACATTCCAACCACAGTTCTCCCTCCAACCCCTCCTCCTGCCACCCCAGCCTCATCCTACCCCCATCTCTTCCCACTCTCCCTCACTTCTCCCGCAGTCAACCCCGAGTCTACTTCTCCTCACAGATAAGGACTCCCATGTGGAGTCAACATAGTCTGGCACAATAGGTTGGGACAGGGCCTGGCCCTGCATTAAGACTGAGCATGTCATCCTATCATAGGAAATGGGCTCCAACAAGCTAGCTCACATATCAGGTTTGTGTAATGGTCCTACTGCCAGGGGCCCCACTGATAGTCCAAGCTTCACTACTGTCTCCCACATATGGAGGGTCTAGTTTGATCCCCTGGTGTCTCCAAGATTATTCTTGCATAAATGTGGGAAGAATGGCGTATGGGAACATAGAGTTTTACACCATGTGTAGGAGGTTAGCCAGCCCTTAGGATGTCTACTCTAGGCTCCAATAACAGAGGCATGACAAAACAAAGCATATCTGCTCTGCTTCCAAGATATAACCATGTGACAGTGCTATCATCAAAAAAGCATGTATGAGGCCTGCCATTCTAGGATACAGTTGCCTGACATAGCAAAGTCACAGATTCAACTACAACTAAGACCATAAAGTAAACTCCAGGAGAGTAGGGCAACATAATGAGAATTTACCTTAAAATGAATGAATGAATGAATTGTTAATCAAGCAATTAAATAAAACAACAATAACACCTGGCCAGGGCATTCTTCTTAGTACTATACTTTATAAATTTTTATTCTAGATTTACATTCAATGTTTTAATCAGTCTAAGAGTGTAAAGGGAAGGTTCTACCAAGCTTATTTTATAAATTGTTTGCCAAGTATCATTTTGAAAGCATAGTATTGTCTTCACATTGTATTCTGAAGGATAATTTCTATTGGGTAACAATCATGCTAGGTTAATAAATTTGAAATAATGTACAAGACCACAGGTTATCTAAAGAGAATAAGTATTGACTTTGGGAAGAATGACAGCAATTGTCCCATTAATTAGCACATAGTAGTCAATATTTAATCTTCCACTACACAAAAAATATTACAGCAAAAATGATGTTATTCATATGAAAATCAAATAACATAACTTTAAAATGAAGCAATATTGAGATTTTGAGGAGAAAAACAAGAAGCTTCAATAAAGAAGCATAAAATTCTTATGGATTTATTTTATCTTTAAAAGCCTGAATTTAACTTTTATAATTCACCAATCACCTTGTTAGTTTCCAGGAATACAATGATTAATGTTTTGTCTTTGCCCTCTAAAAGAATCTATTCATTTGGGAAAGAACTGACATTAAAAATATTATTACAATTCAATTTCCAGGATGATATAGAAAGGGGGTCACATAGAATGACTTTACTAACTCTAAAGGAGTCAAGGAAATTTTTTAAAAATGGGTAAATTTGTGCTGAGAGGGTGAAAGGGGATTTAAAGGTCACTAGTTTAAAACAGCAGGGAAAGTAATTCAATATGAGCCTACAGAAGCTTGAAAGAGCAAGGCTTCAATACTAAAGCTCCCAGTAGTTCATATGATTACAGCAGAGAAAAGATGGAGGATTCGTGAAAACCCCAGTCACGGAGTATCTTTGGGCTTCCTTTATAATAACTCTAAGATGCATATATATACATATATGTGAACATATAGCTTTTGATTTATTTGCTTATTCCTTATAATATACTGAAAGTTTAATTTCAATACTTTTTACCAAGTAAGCAAGTAGGTCTTTATTCTTAAATTACTGATAGCTTATGCATAATTTTATTTACAAGTTTTATTATGTAAATATCAAAATTATTATGTTGTTTATTTCTTGCAGTACCAATATAAGAAAATGAAATTGAGACATAAAAAGGTAGAGCTTCCAACTGTCCTAGCTCTCCTATTGTGAATTATATCAACAAATATTTAAAAATTGTTTACAAAAATCTTAGTATTTTCCTAGATATAATATATTAGTTTGCAGCTTACTGTTACTTCAAAATTTATATTAGTACATGTTTGAATATTTAGGAATTTTGTTACTGCTCATAATTGACTTAAGCCTTTTGTTTATATTATATATTTATATAAGTTATCTATGATTATCTCCATGATATATAGATACCAGTATTTATCACTTAGAGGTAATGTGGTTTTATGATAAGTGTCATCTATAAGCATACTAAGCAAATCAGCACTCTCTGCTTCTTGATAAGTCAGATGTAGCTGGCAATTTTAGATAAAAACCTCAAGGTTGGTACTAAAGAGGGAAATGTAATATTCTTAAAATTATTTTTAAGTTATTATATTCTTTCAAACTACTATACTTACAACTAAGTATTTTCAATGTTGTCATGATGGTGGAGATACATTTTCGGCTCCAGTTCTACCCACTATGAATACATGTGAAAACCTGATCTAAGATTACAGTTTAAAGTCATGAGTACAAACCTGTGACTGGTGTCAGCTGCCCCAATTTCATTGGCCATGACATATTACCTGTTGTCAATAAGAGAGATTGTCTTAGGTAGGATGTATTTGTCCAGCATATCTTTTAAAGATTAATATTCACTGAATTACATAGTTTGAATATTTGTTGATGGGCATTAAATATTGCACACTAGCAGTCAAAACAAAAAGCAAAAATGAATTTTTAAAAAAGGAAACAGGATGTATAAGTTCCTAAAAATCATTCATGTATTTATAGGGAAAGAATGAAACTCCGTCATAAGCAGGAAAGGTCTTTAATCTTCTCTTAGGATAGATGCCATTCTTCTGAAACTCAGAATTTCTGTGCATATTGTGTCAGTGGCAGCAGCAGAGAGAAGATGCACACAGCCTGCTGAGTGTCAGTCAAAGTCATCAGACTCATGATACAAGGTGACCTAATTTGACTTTAAATAAGAGGAAGGCAGTGTCACCACCTATGGTGTAAATCACGGTCAGGGATGGCCTGGAAGAAATGCCATCAAGTAGAAAATGGCTGACATGCAAAAGTGATGCCAAAAAGGCAAAAGGTCACTGTG
Source organism: Cricetulus griseus (assembly GCF_003668045.3). Classification (NCBI taxonomy): domain Eukaryota; kingdom Metazoa; phylum Chordata; class Mammalia; order Rodentia; family Cricetidae; genus Cricetulus; species Cricetulus griseus. The sequence goes on along the minus strand of NC_048595.1, from coordinate 186,518,183 downwards.
ATGGGCTATGTGTCTGCCTCAGAGTTTATGTACTGAAGTTTTATACTTCCATTTAGAACTTTACACATGACTGCTCTTCCAGACAAATCTTTCAAAGTGATAAGTAATTAAAATGTATCTGTATGAATGAGAATTAAGTCATAGGCTGTTAAGCACATAAAGAGGACCATGTGTAGATAAGAGAGATGGTCATTTACAATCCAAGAATGGAGGGGTCAAGAGACTTTGCCAACATTTTTATTTACTTCAGAATATTTCTGGGTTCTAAAGATGAGAGAGATAAATTTCTGTTATCTAACACGTATAATCTGTAGTACTTCATTATTCAGTCTTACCAAACTAATAAAGCCCTTCAAAAACGGAAATTTATATGTATTAAAATCATTCCATCTTCTTTCATGAAGAATTGACAATGACAGTCCCAGAAGATCACCATTATGAGGTGACTTCCCAATGTGCATTCAGAGTATGACAGAGGTGACTATGGAAGTTTTCTTTTGGGTCTTTACTCTATGCCATCTGGACCCTCAACATTAGTTGTTCTAGATGCTACCTCACACATTTTCCTTTCTCCACTGTTGCCACCTCTGTAGGGCATTTGTTTTCTGTTCTACTCCTTCTACCAAAATTCTTTGTATTGCATACAAATCAGAATAGTTCTGTTAATATGCCACCGATAGCCCTCATACAGCAGCTGGTGGAAGTAGAAGCAGACACCCACAACTAATCTCTGAAATGAACTGAAATGCAGATGCAGAGAAGGACGAGTGAAGAGCAAAGGAGTCCAGACCAGGCTGGTGAAACCCACAGAAACAGCTGACCTGAACATTGGGGAGCTCTTGGTCCCCAGACTGATAGCTGGGATACCAGCATGGGACATATCCAGACCCCAGGAACATGGGTTTTAATGAGGAAACCTCGGAAATCTACAGGACCTCTTGTAGTAGTTCACCATACATATCCCTAGTATAGGTGTGGATTTTGGGAGCCCATTCCACATAGAGGAATACTCCTTGAGCCAAGATACACGGGGGTGGGCCTAGACCCTATCCCAAAGGATATGATAGATTCTGAGGACACCCTATGGAAGGCCTCACCATCCAGGGGGAGCAGAAAGGATATGTGATAGGTAGGGTTTTAGTTGGGGGGGGTGGTAGGGGCTGACAAGAGGGACAAGGGAACTGGGATTGTCATGTAAAATAATCTTGTTTCTAATTCAAATAAAAAACAAGCTGCCATATTCTAGTCATCATAGTTTGCAATTGAGGTAAGGACCCAGCCTGAAGTCAGCATTCCTGTTACGATTTTCATTTATTTTGCTCATATAAATACAACTGTGATATTTAATGTCAGATATTCCTATTTTACTGGAAAACACAATAATTCTGTATGTATGAGTCACATATCAAGGGAAAATAACTATGTTTACATTTTTTAAAATAAGAATCTTCTTAACTAGACATAGAGGAACATGCCAGTAATCTCTGCAGTTGGGAGATGAGACCAGAGGGTTGTTCATTTGATATCAGCTAAGATACACACTGAACCTTGCCTAAAATAAATCAATAGCACCACATAACATGATAATATAACAGGACAAAGTGCAACATAATAGCATCCTCTGAAATGTCAAGGTCAAAATATCATATTGTTAGTATGGAAAACTTCTGAATAAAAATTAAAATAGAAGAAAATTAGCAATATTCCTGTTACCTGATGTTTTCAGAAAGATAGAAACTAATTTAAAGGCATAAAAATAAAACTGTTGATTAGTTCATATTTCTTTGACCTTATACTTAGTTATTAGATTCATCTAAAAGATGAACAGACCTACTCTGTCTAGGATTAGTATACCCATATGCATAAAAGATACTTGAAAATAATAGTTTTTTCTATTTAACATGTAAATATTCTTATTATTATTACTATAAAATATAACATTAAAGCTGTTTAGACTGTACTATGTATGATACCTGATGAAGTATACACAAGGGTATGTATTGTATGAGACAGACCATTACATATCATGTCATTCTTCATAAATACTTTAATAACTGAGAATTTTGGTGTCTATGTAGATTCTTTATAAAGAACTATGGATACTAGGGATTTGTTGTACTATCATATATCAATGTTATACTGTGTTATCAGATATCAGTGTATTTGAAGTGGCACTTAAAACAAACAATCCTTCAATCAAAATATTTTTAAGAATTCAAATGAAATTGGTTGTTACTAAGCACAGTTCTCATAAGCAATTTAATTATACAATATTTAACTTTTGTCTATTATTTTACAGTATAAACTAGGAGAATCTGAATGAAATATGTCACTTATCAAAAAAGCAAGGATTACTTTTTCTCTGAGTAAGGTCTTCATATATGTCAATAAATTCTAAGATATTTGATATGGTATATGAAATAGTCCTTCTGCTTCAAGCTATAAACAATATATATATAAAATATTTATCATGTTTATTTATCAATTAACCAAATTTAAATTAACAAGTTTTCAGTTGAACCCTCTAATTTTAAATAATCATTTTCTTTTTAAAATAATAACAAACTTACAGTCTTCAAAACATCCTGCTTGGGCTGGAGAGATGGCTCAGCTGTTAAAAGCTAGGCCCACAACCAAAATATCCTGCTTATCTGCACATAACATCCATCCTGTTGTCATTTAAATTACAAAGATTTTTTTCACTGTCTTTCAACTAGCTGATGGTATACCCATTTAATGATAAATAAAAGCTAATTTTGATGGACAAAGCATCTTTTGAAATAAACAGTTTTAGCATTTCATTTGACTAAAGATTTTTTCCTTTCTTTTTTCTCTTTTCAGAATGGAGCATAAAATACAGCAGGAAGCCAAGTTGATAGATTCTGTTTTGAAAGTCAGAACAAAGTAAAGGGAAATTATTGATCATACCTTGGAGACAAAGTACAAAAGAGAAGCTTTGTATCATCCATTTTATAGGACACTGAGAATTAGAATTCACATCAGTCTGCCCCAGACATAGATGGCAGGGCAAATTAAATCAGAATTTTAAGTTCCAAATTGATCTAATCTGTTTGTGTAGATAAAGCCTCAAACTTCCGTCATGTCAAATATATCATCTTGGGCAATTTGTTTTCTTATCATTTTTTTTCTTTGGCATTTTATTCTGTGACAAACCAAGAAACAGCACTGATTTCCCTTGGAGAATTTAATTCACATCTGGTATCTTGTAGAAAGCTTTCCTGACAGAAATAGCAACCAGACTATGAAATCACTCAGTTTAAAAAGCCTCTTTAAATATCAAATAGTTTACTTGCGCACAAATTAAAGTTCCAGAAGAAACACATCAAAATGACTTGAGTACTGATAAAGTCCAAATACTGAAAGTTGAACACAATTTTATTCACCAACATGTAATGACCATATAACAAACACAGAAGACTTATGAAAGAGCTTACTTTGCAAGCAATGAATATGTACAATTGATACTTTCCTAAGATCATCATAAAGTAATAACATCAAATGCATATTTCACACAACAGAAATTCAGCAAGAACTGGTCCTGTTTTATGTATTTAAAGTATATCAGAGGATACAACACAATGCAGTTTTCTCTGAGTGTCATTCCTAATACAAGGTCACACTTCATTTACTACAATTAGATAAGTGTGAGTAATGGTGGACCTAAACTCCAATTAGGTTCTACATGCTAGAATCAGGTCAAATGCCATGCTAGATATAAACAGTATAACAAATATGCTCAGAAATCTAGAAAATGAAGACAAATTTTGTCACTGTGACATTTGTTCATAAATAGAATATCTATTCTTTTGAAACCAAAATTCCCCAAAGCAACAGAATTTCCTAAGAGGCTGAACTTGGAATTGAAATGGAGAAGTGGACTGGGGAGAGGGGAGGTGTGGGGGAAACTAGGAGGACTGGGGAGGGGAGACTGTGGTTGGAATGTACTCTATTAGAGAAGAATCTATTCTCAATAAAAAAGAATAAGGAGAAAATTAATGCAATAAATAAAAGTCTCAGGGCAATGTGCTCCTCAGTATAATTTCTTTAAGTTTAGTTCTCAGCAAACTCTGCATTTTTACTCCAGCTTATACACAGTAAACTTCCATACACAATAAACTGTCTCAAAGCCCATCTGCTCAAACTGTCATTTTAATGGACTATAGTTTACTTAGCAGAAAACCAAAGTAGCAATAATCAAATTGTCAGTTTTAAAGGGAGCAATGGTGGTCACTTTTGTTTAGTTATATTTGATTTATTATTAAATTTAAATTAGGAGAGCACATAGTATATTTTATTTCTTTAAATATATAGTCTAGCATAACATATGGAGATAAAGAAATAGTGAGATGATGTACACATTTTTTATTTATGTTACAGATAAAAAGAATACATAGTCTAATTTATACTAACCACAGACACCCAACTCATCAAATTTTGTCACTTAGGTGTTAGAGGGAAAGTCTCAAATGGAAAGTTAGATTTTTAAATCTCCCATGTACATATACATTATTTTTACTTTATTACTTTAATATATATTTTCTAGATTCAAGGCACAAAATGTTATTGCAGCTAATTCTTCAAGTCAGGAATTTGAACCAAGTTGTTCTCACCTTGATTCACTAACATACCCTTTGTTAAGGGAGAAATGACAATTATCACTTCTCCAGCATTTTGTAGGTCAAACAAGCTCACAGGGTAAATGTACATCCCAACAATGATGAAAGAGATTCCATACCTTAATAAGGTAGCTCATTTATGAGGAAATTGACAGCAGACATGTATGAAGGAACAAACATTACCAGAAAGACGTTAAAAACATTATTTCAAAATAGTTTTTAAATGTATAGTTTTTACATGTAGAAATAATATGTGACTTTGCTAACAGAGAAGAATGACATTCCAGGGGTGAGGAAAAATAGCTCAGTGCTTAAAGCACTAATACAAAGGTGTGACTGGGAAGACAGTACCTACTGACTGGGGTAAACACAGACAACAAGTAAGCTTTTCACACCACCTCTATATACTTGGACAAAAATTGTTACTACAAACATGGCATATCCTTAGTAGGATCTTAAAAATCAAAAGACAAACACAAGTTGGCAAAAATACTGACAATTTAGATCATCTCAGATATTACTGATGAGAAGGTAAAATGATGTAGATTTTATAAGACAGTTGCACAGAATGTTATGCAGACTTACCAGTTCACTTCCTAGGTATGTATACAACACAAATGAGCATAGGCACACAAACCAAAAAAATCTACAGAAGCATGTCCATGACAGCATTTTCTGTAAAAGCAAAATTTGTAAATGGTTTAAAATGTCCACCCTCTGACAGCCAAACATATACACAGTAGAATTCTGTTTGAAAAATAATGAAATAAAAGTTTTGATACATGCTGTCATACAGATAAACTTTAAAAACATTACACAAAGGGAAAGAAAACAGTCACAAAAGACACCACCATATTATTAGAACTTTGATTTGTGCTTTTCTGGTAATAGTGTTGAACAGTATGCCATTTCTTTGGTCATTTGTATGTGTCATGTAGGAAAAATGCCCATTAAAGCATTGGCACATTTTATAATTGAGTTGTCTTTACATTGATTGCTGAGTCAGAGTTTCAATACATTCTAAATAAAAGTCCTTTGTGACATATGATCCTGTTTCTGATCAGAGAGGGAAATTATTCATCATCCTTCAACAAATATGATGTGAACTGTGATTATTCATAGATATTCCTTATTAGGACCAGGTGATTTTGTTATGACCCTTGATTACTTAGCACTTTTTATCATAAAAGGGTGTTTCCCAGAGAACAGTAAGATAATCATGTGTGATTGTTGGGTGCTAATTCCAATAGGGCAGACCCTGGAATCACATTGCAAAGGAATCCCAATGGAGAGTTACATAGATTAATCTACCTTGCCTGCATGTTGGTGAGGGGTTGTTTAATTGGGTTAATTGAGGTAGAAAGTTTTCATCAGCTGGGCCTTGGGTTAAGAGAGATGAAAGGGGAGAGTTTGAGTAAATATAAGTTAACTCATTATTCTTTCTGCTCTTGACAGTAGATGGAGTGTATGTATCGGTTTCAAGTCATGGTTGCCCTGGTTTCCCCACAACAATGGGCTACAATCTGGAACTGTGAGTCTAACAAACCCATACTCTCTAAAGTTAGTGCTTCCCAGGATATTGAATCACAGCAATAGGAAATAAATTAATGAAATTTTGTAATTGTTTTCCTTTATGTAATACGATGTATTACATAATATAATATTCCCACTGACATGACTTCTGTGATGTCATAGTCATTTTTGGAGGATATTTGATACTCTGATATTATTTATGGAACATGTGTTTACTATCATAGAAGACTCAGAATTGCAGCTTTATTACTTCAATTTTACCTTGAATATTAATGTCAGTATAGCCATCTTAAAAATTGAAATAAATGCATTTTCTACAAAACTCAGGAGTGGTGGTATATAATATAGTAAATAAATTCAGGAAACACTAAGCTCTATGGGAGAGAAACAGAGATGTTGAAATACAGAGCAGCAACTATTTGTGTCAACATCCAGAAACAACAGATCGACACATCCTCTAAAATTAAATGCATTTCTTATGGTTTTATTTCTAACACCTTTGGTACACTTTATCAATTTATAAATAGTCTGCTTCCTTGTGTCCTCCTCTCCTCTCCTCTTTCTTCTAGTTCCCTCTCCCCTCCCCCCATGCTCCCAATTAGCTCAGGAGATGTTGTCCCTTCCCCCTTTTCTGGGGGATATTTATGTCTCTCTTAGGGTCCTCCTTGTTTCCTAGCTTCTCTGGCAGTGTGGATTGTAGGCTGGTAATCCTTTACTCTATGTCTAAAAGCCATATACGAGTGAGTACATACCATTTTTGTCTTTTTGTGACGGGGTTACCTCACTCAGGATGGTTTCTTCTAATTCCATCCACTTGCCTGCAAATTTAAAGATTCCATTGTTTTTTTCCACTGAGTAGTACTACATAGTGTAAATGTACTACATTTTACCTATCTACTCTTCAGTTTAGGGATGCAGATTGCTTCCAGTTTCTGGCTATTACAAATAATGCTGCTATGAACATGGTTGAACAGATGTCCTTGTTGTATGAATGTGATTCTTTTGGGTATATGCCTAAGAGTGGAATTGCTGGATCTTGTGTTAGACTGATTCTCCTTTTCCTGATCAACCGCCATACTGATTTCCAAAGTAGCTGTAAGAGTTGGTACTCCCACCAGCAGTGGTGGAGTATTCCCCTTTCTCCATATCCTCTTCAGCATAAAGAGAGCAGCAAGATTTAGTCAGAGGAAGAATAGAGGAGAGCAAGAAAAGAGATACCATAATAGAGGGAGCCATTATAGGTTTAAAGAGAATTCTGGCACTAGGGAAATGTGCAGAGATCTACAAGTTTGACCCAAACTAACAATCTAAGCAATAGTTGAGAGGCTACCTTAAATGCCCTTCTCTGATAATGAGATTGATGACTACCTTATATGCCATCCTAGTGCCTTCATCCAGTAGCTGATGGAAGCAGAAACAGACACCCACAGCTAAAAACTGAGTTGAACTCTGGAATCCAGTTGCAGAGAGGGAGAAGTGATGAACAAAGGGGTCAAGACCAGGCTGGAGAAACCCAAAGAAACAGCTAACCTGAACAAGGGGTTGCTCATGGACTCTAGACTGATAGCTGGGAAGTCAGAATAGGGCTGTTCCAGACCCCCTGAACAAGGGTGTCAGTTTGGAGGTCTGGGCAATCTATGGGGCCTCTTGTAGTAGAATAATATTTATCCCTAGTATCCAAATGGACTTTGAGAGCACATTCCACATAGAGGATTACTCTCTCAGCCTAGACACACAGGGGAGAGTCTAGTCCTTGCTCAAAATGATATGACAGATTCTAAAGCTACCCCATGGAAGGCCTCACCCTCCCTGGGGAGCAGAAAGGGGTTGAGATAGGGGGTGAGGGGACAGAGGAGGAGGGGAGGGATAGGGATCTGGAATTGGCATGTAAAAGAAGCTTGTTTCTAATTTAAAATTGGTCTAATTACAATTATAAAAAATAGTCTGAAGGGATAAGTTTTTTCTTCAAGAAATAAATAATACCTCATGAATCATTCCTGAGCATAATAAACCTATAATTTGTCATTACCTCCAAGGAACTGTTGAAAATGTGCTCCTCATTTGGGCCTGTATATTTAATATGACCATTAGTTCTTAGGTAACAAGTTTATATACCAGTAAATTTACATATCTTACCAAAAATAGGTTCATGACACTGGAAAAGCTCTGAGTTTCTATTGGCCCACCAGTAAATATGCATGCTTGGCCAACATCTCAGTCTGTTGTCTGGATTAATCTGTATCTAATCTGAAAGACAATTCAATCTGGCTAAAGTTTTAATATTTTGACAATTATTTATGTATTTTGTGTTGGCTTGAAGAATGGTGTGTCATGCATAGTGTGTGAATAGAAGTCAGAGAGTAGATTCTATCCTTCTACCTTGAGGTTATGGGAATCTAACTCAGACTGTCATGGCAATGTTGGCTGAAAGTAGCTTTATTCACTGAGCCTTCTTACCAGCTCCTAACCAAATCTTGAGACTTACATATTGCCTAGATCACAGAACTATCAGAGCACAGCTCTAGAAAACCTTCAGTATACTTTCTATAATACTTCTAGTTCTACTTACTTTACAGTTGTCTAACCAAGTGGTAAACAGCTATAGAGGCTTATTTGTATTTGAAACAAACTTTATGTTAGTCTACATACATGGTGCACATGAGATCTACTCCAAAGATCTCATCCTCAAGGAATTCAGAAAGAATGATGACACACTGACAAATCTGAAGAAGCTCTCCCACAATGTTAGCACTAAAGACTGAATCCATTTAGAGCCTAATTATTCAGTGAATTACAACTCTCTGCGGTCACAGGAACAAGCGAGCATGAGAACTGAATTCTAACACCTTAATTTTCCTGACAGATGTAGCACAGCAAGGGCAGAGCCTTACCTCCAATTTGTGCAAATCAGAAAAAAGACAAGAGCTGGTAATAATAAAAAACAAAGAGTGACAATAAAAAAACAAATACAAGTGCAAGGCAGGAGCATGTGCCTAATATAGTCGCAGAATTACTACACTAGATGTACAGTACGGGAAAAGCAGAATGCTCAATTACAAAATGAAAAAAAAACAGGATCACAAAATGTAAAACATAAAGAAGTCATAAAATTCAAGGAGAATTTGGTCTTGCTCTTTTTGAATGAAGATTACTTAGGTAAGTGCATTCACAAAAGCTCATGTGCAAAAAAAGATGTTGGTGATGGTCATTAGAAACATAAGGAAAAATCAAGGAAGAAAATGATTATGCCCCAAGCAGAACTCCTAGATAGCCATATTTTCTTGATCTTGATAGTTCAAATGACAAAAAGGTACCTAGAATTATCTTTTGACTTGCAAGCTATATGTTTACATCACTTCTTATATCCTGGTTCAAAAAGAGTTAAACCCAGCAAAACCTTACTTAGATCATGTTATGGAGAAAATCAACTTGTGTACCCACTAACTGCACTTAGGGAAGCAGACTTCTTAAAGTCTAATTTGTTTTGCTATACCACTAATATAAAAGAAGTTGTGATATTTTATACCCAGAATATGATGAGAATTCAAGACTTTTCATGTTCATTATTTTATTTTAAAAATAGCCTTGCTTTGCTGTAATTCCAGAGCCTTTCTCTACTAAAACCTGTCAGAATGGTATTAAAATTCCTATGGCAGTTTTACTGTGACTTCTCATCCAATATTTCTAGTAATGAACCTGTATGACTACAAGACATTACTATTGTTGTAAACACAGCCTTTTGGCATAACAGGTTTATAGTCACTCATATTTATTTTCCCTAGTGGAAGAAGCATTTGGGAGTAGAATGAAGTACAAACAAAAACATAGAAGTGAATTATGAATTCTTTTGTTGTTTTGTACATTTTTACTTAGAATTATTTTTATGGATTATTTTTATGGTTTGGTAAAATATAAGAAAATAAAGCTTGAGGAAGGGGCTTGCCACTACAAGAGTAGAAGAAACTATAGGCAATCACTGAAGGCCAGTAATTGTCGAGTTGTGGATTTATGTGGTTATTCTAGCAATTTACCATCTGCCCATCATGTTTAGATTTTCAAAATGTGGAACTTTGTAACATCCATTATATCTCAGGTTCTTTTTATCCTGACAGGTACATGGTGGAATTGTATATTTAAGATTACTTAAATCTACTATAAAATAACACTAATAAGTTTGTAGGCCACTAAAAAATGAAAATCCTTTAAAAGGTATAAATTACTCTTTTATTGTTTTGTAATAAAAACTATGTACTTCAATTAAGGTAATAACTTTTCTATTGCTGTGATAAAATCCATAACCACAGCAGCTTATAGAGGAGGCATTATTTGTTTTACACTTCCAAAATGATAGGAGCCCATTCCCATCATGGTGGGGACAGGTGGCAGCAGGTTGACATGGCAACTGGAGCAGCAAGATGAGAATACACATTTAAAACCATAAACAGGAAGCCGAAACAACAGACTGGGAATGGCACAAGTCTTTGAACAACTGAAGCCTGTCCCAATGACTCTTTCTTTAGTAAAGTCACATACCCTAAGACTCTCTAAACAGCACCAATTGGGTAAAAGTATTCAAATGCCAAGCTCTGGGAGACATATAATATTCAAACTACCACAGAAATTTACAACCATGGAAGTAGAAATGCATGCAGGAACAGGAAATTCATTAGCAATTGATAATAGAAATAGATATGCAAAAGCAAAAGAGGATATTAGATAGCTTAAACAAAATTTTTACAGACAAAATGGAAGTAGTTTACTGTGAATAATAAGTGCCCCATTACTTAAAGCACTACTGTACACTCTATTTTTCTTTTCTGCTAAGGTGCAATATTAATTTGTCTTTAATAAAAGTGAAATATTTTTTCTTTCTTATCCTGAAACCATGCAAAATATTCAGTTGAACATATTTGTGTCTGATGAAGGACACTAAACCATCCATTATATTTGTAGTCATGGAGAATTTTAAAAATGCAGAAACTGTGAATTGTATCAAACTTAAAATCTCTCAGCATAAATTTTTGTGAAATTTTTAAAGATTTATTTTTATTTATGTGTTTTAGTGCTTTGCCTACATGTTTGTAAGTTCACTTCTTGTATATCTACTGCTTAGAGAAATCAGATGAGGACATTGTGATGCCCTGGAACTGGAGTTACAGACGGTTTTGAGCCGCTATGTGGATGCAGGGAACTGAAGCCAGGTCCTCTTCGAGAGCAGCAATTGCTCTTAGCCATTGAGTAATCTTTCCACTCCAAATTTCCCACGTTTTGCAATGATTTTAAATGGAATTGTAAATGAAAGAAGAAGCCTGTTTTCAAGCCTCCATGTGCAGGACAACTGGGAAATCTGTTTACTAATAAGTTATCAGGACAGAGCACATGTCATAGTCCAAAGTATAAAATAATCTGAAGTCTCCATTGAAACTCTACACTGAAGCACTTGAGATGAAGCTGAAAGTTTAATGTATTGGAAAATATAAACAAATGTGAACACAATTATGAAAACCAGGAAATAATTGAAGAAGCAAAAAACGAAACTCAGGAAATAAAGCTGACCTTTTAGACAATAGTAAAATATATTAAATATGAATTTAAAGACATAACAGACTAAAACAGACTTTTTGTAGACTCTAACACAAATGATAGGAACCAGCGCAATTAAACACAAAATATTAAAAATAACAAGCATGAACTTTATGTCTATTCTTGATTTTCAACTTGACTACATCTGGAATTAACTGAAATCCAAAAATAGAGGGCATACCAAGGAGGTTTCTTTTTTCTCTTTTTTTTTGATTAATTATGGAATAGGAAGATCTGGGTCTTGAGACTGGAAGACACACTTTTAATCTGGGTCACACCTTCTGCTTGAAGCCTAGATATGGAATAAGGAAGCTCTTGGTCTTTGCCTGCCTACCCATGACTAGACAGCAAGTTTGTCACATATTTGAACCCACATGTGTTACTGGCCATATAGAAGCAGTGAATTTTTCCAACCAATGAAGAAATTGTGGACAGTAGAGCTCATGTTATTTCAAGGTGACTGAACCAGGTCAGTCACACTGAGATATGGCATCTCTCCATGAACCCATTCCATCCAACACTATTATCACTGTAGACCCCAAACCCTGAAAAGTTCAATTAGTCTTTTGACCTGGACAAAACTCTGACAACAAAAAAATGAAGTCACTGATATTAAGTAGCTTCAGCCATTGATCTCCTTTTAGATACCATATTGTTCAATGGTGTTGGAAGAAAATTGTGTCATTTGTTAGGAGAAACATTAAGTCAACAGGGAGCCCTTCTGAGTTTCCAGCAAGCAATACTTCACAGATGAGTGAACCTCAATTTTTCTATGATGACTTTGTAGAAAAGATAAGAAAAGGCAATAATGTATCTATTAGCAATTCTAACCACAAGAACAGTTGAGATAGTATTTATCAGTTTATTAGGAGTTTCCAAGTACTATTTTGTTTTTTTGTTTTGTTTTGTAGAGACAAGTTTTCTCTGTGTAGCCCCGAATGTCCTAGAACTCACTCTGTAGACCAAGGTGACTTGAAACTCAGAGATCCACTTGCTTCTGCCCCTGCCTCCCTAGTGTTGGGATTAAAGACATGCACCATCATACCTGATTAGTACTTTGTTTCCTCTTTAATGCATCATTTACAATAATTTTCTTTTACAAAAAAAAGAAAACCTATAGTTTATGAGTTTCAGTGCACAGTTGTTATCCTAATACTCAGGAAATAAAGGCAAGGCGAGTTCGAGTACAAGGCCACCAGGGAATACTTATTCATCCTGTCTCAAAAAGAAAAAAAAAATGACTTATCAAGATAATTTTAAAGGTGCTTCTTGAATGCTGACAATTGATTAATAATTTTCACAGCAACTCATAAATTTTTTTCTGTTCTGGCTGGTGAAACCCACAGAAACAGCTGACCTGAACAACAGGGAGCTCTTGGTCCCCAGACTGATCCTGGGATACCAGCATGGGACTGATCCAGACCCCAGGAACATGGGTTTCAGTGAGGACACCTTGGAAATCTATGGGACATCCTGTAGTAGTTCAGTACTTATCCCTAGCATAGGTGTGGATTGGGGAGTCCATTCCCACATAGAGGGATACTCCCTGAGGCAAGACACAAGGGGGTGGGCCTAAGCCCTATCCAAAGGATATGATAGACTCTGGTGACACCCTATGGAAGACCTCATCCTCCCTGGGGAGCAGAAAGGATATGTGATAGGTAGGGTTTTAGTTGGGGGGGGGTGGTAGGGGAGGAGGGGAGGGAGTGGGAACTGGGATTGACATGTAAAACAATCTTGTTTCTAATTCAGATAAATAAATAAATAAATAAATAAATAAATAAATAAATAAATAAAATTTTCCATTCTTTATCAGTCACATTGAGAGGCTTGGGAACAGCAGGGAATGTGAATGGCATGAAAACAACAGCTACTTCAATGTTGGAAACAACTGAGTTATTCCTAAGGAAATTAAGCTTCAGAGTGCACAGCAGTCCTTCTCAATGCACTGACAAAGAATTGGGCAGGAAATAACTGTGAGTCCAAAATCTCTGGGGTGAATTTAAAACTTTATAACTTTAATAACTAAAATTTTACCCTTTACTAGAGAAAAACATTTATTTATTTATTTGTGTGTGTGTGTGTGTGTGTTTGTGTGTGTGTGTGTGTGTGTGTGTGTGTGTGTGTGTGTGTGTGTGTTTGTGTACATGCTTATACTCAGACATGCATTCCACATTTGAGAATAAAGGTCAGAGAGCAACTTGCCAAAGTCAGTTTCCCCTTCCTGTTTGTTGGTCCATCATCAAACTCCGGTCATCAGATTTGGAGAAGATACCTTTACCCTCTGACCTGTCTCATTTGCCCAAATGAAAGTATTTGTAAATAACCATCAATGCAATCAAAGGCTTAACTGAAGAATTCGGAACCTGGTGCATGTGAGGTCATATACATGAAGTCAAGGAATTGAGCTGAGTCACAGGTGCTGCAAGTTGATGGTGTGCCTAAGAGCAGGGTCAGTGGTGTAGACTGGGGAGGTGAGGATTAGGGAGAATGCAGCAATCATGATAGGAGCCTGGCACATTCAAGAACTGACCTACTAAACATATCCAAGAACATAAAAGCCAAGGTGCTTAGAGCAGAACAGGTAAGGAATAAAGAAGACAGGAGTGAGACTGGCCATAGGGAAATTGTATGGTTTATGGAAAAATAATTTCATATATATATATATATATATATATATACATATATATATATATATTTGCATGTTTATTTATATGCAAACACAGTTTTCTATGTTCTGACCATTAGGAGAGCATCTAACACCTAGACACTATCCTCTACATTTTACTATTAAAAAAAAAAAACCTCTCGGGCATTGTGATGAGCATCTTTAATTCCAGAACTTGGGAGGCAGAACCAGGTGGATCTCAGTAAGTTCAAAGCCAGCCTGGTCTACACAGGGAGTCTAGGGCAGCCAAGGCTTATTACACAGAGATACCCTGTCATCATCATCATCATCATCATCATCATCATCATCATCATCATCATAATAATAATAATAATAATAAGAGTAGATTCTAAACATGGATATCCTGTTTCCCTAAACTTGCATAATAATTTACAAAATAAGTGTAAGTAAATTCAAGAAAGTCTTATTTTTTTCTCAAACTGACTGAATTGCTGTTTTTTGAATGTCAGAAAATAGAATCTGAACTCTTGTTGATGTGCTACTCACACTCATTCTGGACCGTTTTGTATGCAGTCTACCTTGCTGTATCCTTCAGGTGATACAATGCATGCATTTTCAATGTTAATTTCAGTGTTACATTATGTGTCTGTTCTGTAGTAGAATGCTTAGAGAAAGGAGGCTATAGTCAGTTTATATGTCTATGAATGGAAGCAAAATGAAATAGGAGCAAAGCTGACATTCAGTCAAGGGCATCAGAAGGGGTCCTGTGAGAACAAAGTGGAGAGGCACATTGCTGATTACCCTTGATGTAGACATCCTTCTTATGATAATAACACTGAAGAAATAAGTCACATATAATTAATACTAATTATGGAAAGGATGATACATAATGGATAGAGGAGTTTTGACCATGGATGATAGATAGGATGGCAGTGTCTTAACTAGAGGTTACAACTTAAAAAAAAAAAAAAAAAACTTGCTGAGTTTTCAATGAAGTGAGTTTGCAATATTCTACAGACTTATGTCTCTCACTAACATCAACATGTGGAAAACACACACACACAGACATGCACTCATACACCACAGAAGACAAGGATGGATCCCAATGTAGACTCACTTGTTCTTCTAAAGCAACTGCTAGATGAGCAGAAGCTACAACCATTATAGGAAAGTGATTCCCCTAAGTGACTTCAATTAATTACATTGAGCTATAGGTGCTTGCACCATGAACTTTTTTACTTCTCTCCCCTGTCACTGAAAAAGATTACGCACTCTCAAAGGTATTGAGATTTGTAAAGACCTAATCATGGTGATGGCAGTAATATGATGATGGTGATAATGATGAGGTAGTGACTCCTACAACAACCTGAACTAAAGAATGGTCTTTAATATTTCTTACAGACTGTTTCAGGCCATCCTCAAAGATGCACTGTCCACACTATTTTTACTCCCTTTAGATGGTGGATGAAATGAGGTTTCCTATGATTCAAATGTTGAAAACTCTAGATTCAGTGGATGTTTAAAAGTAATTTAATCAAAATGTATACATTTTAGACATTTAACTTTAAGAATCATAAAGCTGTATATTATAAAATGGAGGACACAGAGACATCTAGTTTGTATCCTAAAACTACAAGTCTACAGACATCTGTCATTTCTGTCTAAAAACCTTGTTGATTCTGTCTAAACCTTCTCTGATGCCACAGAAGCATGCAACAAAAAGAAAAAAAATCAATTTTCTCCACAGGTTTCTTGCAAGTAACCCAAAATACCTGAATCTGAAGCTTAGAGTTATCTCACATTTGCATATATCAAGCTGTGCCTGGAACTTACAGATTTGGCCTCAGGTGTTCACGACCTTTCTGCACTTGCAACATCTTTGGTCTATATCAAAGCAAGTATGTTTTTGTTTGGGGAGCATATCAATAAGTTGAGACCATCTGTTTGGTTTATCATTTCTTTTTCTCAGAATTGAACAGTTGGGAAGTCTGATCCATTGAAGCTTATATTCATGCAGAACACATCAGCCCCAATTGAGCTCATTTCTTAGAACCAAACAAACAAGAAGGAAAACAAGATCTGGTTTATAAACTGGTATCTGAAGTCTTTGACCAGTGTGCAAGAAAAATAATGATCAATAAAATTCAACATTTTAAAAATCACACTTCACAGCATTTTCAAATTTAATGAAGCTCATATTTACTAGATGAATACCTCCATCGTTTGAATTTATCATCTCAGGCATATTTCTGTCAGTATTCTGGCATGTTTCTGAAGGAATTCAGTTATGTATGGATTAGGCTAAACCACAACCAAAATATTTTACTTGTTCTTACACCATATATATTGTTTGTGACCTAGTTTCCAGAAGAGACACCTAGCAGATACCCTTAAAGTACTTGAGTTTAAAGATTAAAACATGGGGGAAATTGTACCAGGCTTTTCTTTTATTTTCTTTCAAGACGGATTTGTTTGTGTAGCTTTGGCTGTCCTGGAACTTACTCTGTAGACCAGGCTGGCCTTGAACTCACTAAGATCCACCTGCCTCAGCCTGTCAAGTGCTGGGATTAAAGGCATAGCCACCACTGTCTGGCCAGGCTTTTTCTTTTAAGTCACCAACCAGCTCCCAAATCATGACTCAGAGACTTATTATTAGTTTTGAATGCTCCGCCTAGCTTAGGCACATTTCTGGCTAGCTCTTATAACTTAAATTAATTTGTTTCTCTTTATCCACCTTTCGCCTCTGGGCTTACTAGCTTTCTTCTGTGTATCTTGCTTTCAGTGCTTCTCTACTGGCTGGTGGCTGCCTGGCTCCTTAACCCTGGTGTCTCCCCCGTTCTCTCCTCCTTCTTCTCTACCTCTTTTGTCTTCTTCCCAGCCTAGCTTTCAATCTCCTATTTATTCTCTCTGCATGCCAGCCCCATCTATCCTTCTCCTGCCTGGTTATTGGCTATTCGTTTTTTTATTAGACCAATCAAGTGCCTTAGACAGGCAGGGTAAAACAAATGCAACACATCTTTACATAATTAATAACATATTTGTACATCTTTAAACAAGTACAGCATAAATAAAAGTAACAGACCTTTACCCAATTAAAATTATATTCCACAGCATAAACAAAAGTAACAGACCTTTACCCAATTAAAATTATATTCCACAGCATAAACAAATGTAACATATCTTTGCCAAGTTAATATATCTTAACAGGAAATTACCTCAAAATTTGAAGATCTAGTCTTCCCCTGCTCCATTGATTTCTTCCTTTAGAAAACTGACCCCTTCAAAACAGAAAATATAAATTCTTGTTCTTGTTCTTGTCTCTATTTTTTTGTAGCAAATGTGAAACACTGTTGTCTTGGTGATTAAAAAACAGGACAGCATTCACTAACATTATGTTATTTTCATAAATAAGTTTTGAGGAAGCTGGTATCCAAATTAACATTTCAAGCACAATCATGGGTCTAGATAAGTCATTCATCTTCACCTGTAAAACCATAACAGGGTCAAGGAACACTGTTTTACTAGGAAGGTTTGAAAAGTAATTTTGTAGAATAATTGAAGAAAATTACTCCAAATGAAGCAGATTTTAATGAAAATATAGCTGAGCATCATCAGGGACCTGAGTCCACCCGCATTAAAAAAATAGACACTCCTACAAAAAGAAGTGCCTGTCATTCAGTTAAAGTAATACATTGATGGCCTCGAAAAAGAAATCAAGGAAGAGAAAATGGGGAAGGTAAAAGAGAAAAGAAGCAGAACAGCTGCATTCTGAATAGAAAGACAGTCAGTTGCCCATGTTTATACTTCAGTATATGAAGAGAGACTTACAGAGACTTACAGTGCTTCATACTTCCTGCCAGCACAATAGCATCACGCTCTAGGAAGACCAAACCAGCAAGAACAAGGGTGGAATAAACAAGTTAGACGTGAACATACTATGGCTTTAATGTGCTCTCCTAGGTCCCTGTGTCAAAAACTCAACTCCTCTGGACCTAGTGATGAAGATGGGACCAAGATGGAGATGTCGGGGTCAGAAGAATTTGGCAACTAAAAGTTTTATTAGTTCTACTATCATGGGCATTTGATACATCATAGGTATTTGGCTCATTCTCAGACCCTTCCCACCATCTAACCCACTCTTTGTCTTTTTGCTATATAAAACATCAAGAAAGCATATGCTAGAAGTTTGTCCCTTCTATGCCTCTAGAATCATTAGACCATCAATTCCTGTTGGTTATAAATTGTCCTGTACTTGAATGAGTTACTGTTAGTTTTAGATGCATTTTAGTGGACCATGAGATGTATAGTAAGCTATCATTACAATTCTCCATTTCAGATCTTTGTTTCAAAACTGAAAGTTAAGACATTTATACTAATATTGCCTAGAAAAAATGTATTTATATTTTACATAATATCATCAGATTTAAAATTCCTTTAAATAAATTTGCACTAATTGTTTCTAGTTTGGGTGCATTTTCACATTGCATGGGTGAGAATAATTTTTTATTATACTTAGTTACCCTGCTAACAATTAAACAAAACTGCCATGTTACTAATTTTTAACACTCAATTTACTCTTCACTCTAAAATATACTTCAGTAATCTTCCCAAAATATACCAATAAAATAAAAGTAGAAGTTTTGATTCTAAATTGTAGGACACTGTGTTAGGTGCAATAAGTAAGACAAGTACACACAAACAAATTCTTTATGTTCCCTCTCACATATAAGTGTTTAAAAACAAGTCAATTGAAATATATAGAAGTGTTATTAGAAGAAGCAAGGGTGGTATATAAGGAACCCTCCTTATAATAGTAATAGCAACCATGCAGAAAACTAGTATTCTACTGTGTGTGTGTGTGTGTGTGTGTGTGTGTGTGTGTGTGTGTGTTTGTGAGTGTGTGTGTGTGTGTGTGTGTGTAGTGTAGTTTAATTCACAAAAAAGTAATATGTTAGATTGAATAAATAAATAACTAGAAGGAGCTAAAAGCAACCAAGTACAACGTTATAATATGAGGGTAGAAATGTTAATCATTTTGAGTTCATCAAGACATATTGTATATATGTACTGGAATATTAGTATCACATAAATACGCATAATGCTATATAGATACATGTATAAATGTAAAGAAACAGCAGTGGAAGCTACAATATATTAATTGATCCATATGCTTAATATACTAAACATGGACATACAGATCTGTGTGTGTGTGTGTGTGTGTGTGTGTGTGTGTGTGTGTGTGTAGGTATACATATATATTGAGGCACTGAATACTCTCTCTCTCTCAAGAGAGAGAGAGAGAGAGAGAGAGAATAGTCACTCAACCTTTCAATAGATTTCTTGAACTTATCTGCCTACCTAAGTAAAACTTATTTTTATTATGTATTTTCTCACCAAGAACTCCCTGAAGTTACATTTTATTATTATTATTATTATTATTATTATTATTGTTGTTGTTGTTGTTGTTGTTGTTGTTGTTGTTTTTCGAGACAGGGTTTCTCTGTGTAGCTTTGGAGCCAATCCTGGCACTCCCTCTGGAGACCAGGCTGGCCTTGAACTAACAGAGATCCGCCTGCCTCTGCCTCTGCCTCTGCCTCCCGAATGCTGGGATTACAGGCATGCGGCACCAACGCCCAGATGAAGTTACATTTTTTTCCAATCCTGGTAACCACCATGCTCCTGTCTGGCTAGTATATGTTCACTGAAATATCTCAATAATTTAATACTGATGTGTGACTACGTAGTAGTAAATATTTTAGTATAATAACCGGCAGATGCCAGAGGACTTTAGTTTCTGCAATAGATAATTTAGATATTTTAGAAAGATGTTCTAGTTTGCTTTTCCATACCCTGTGATAACATACCCTGACCAAAGAAACCTGGGAAATTGACAGTTCATCATCAAGGGAAGGTAGGGCAGAAGCTCAAGCAGTAAGTGAAGCGGAAACCAGAGCAATTTGCTTGCTGGCTCATGTTCAGCTAATGTTCTTATTCAGCTCCAATCCACCTGCCTAGTGCTGGCACTGCTCACAGGGAACTGGGCCTTTTCACATCAATGAGCAATCAAGATCATGTCCCAAAAATGTCTCCACAGGCTTATATGATTAAGGCAATTCTTCAACTGGAGTTCCCTCGCCCTGGGGGGACTGACTCTTGGTTTTGTCGTGTTGACAGTAAACACTAACCAGGACAGCAGGAAATGAAAAATTTATGTAAACTATTCTAAATATAATTAGTGTAATAGCTCAATCGAAAACCAGGTATTTTCTAATTGCACAGTGTTCAGTCATTAACATCATGTCTCCTTAGTCTGTATTCCCTCATAGCCCAAGACAACTTTAAAAAGTTCCCGGAACACAGGCTAACATGTCAAAGTGAAGCTTTGCTTCCAAGCAAAGACTTTAAAAATATCGCAATGAGCCTTCATCTTCCTTGAACTTTTTGCCCTCATTATTGTTGTCTAAAACCACACCCATGCCTCATTCACCTCTCAGCTAAAAAGCCCATTCTGGTTCTAGAGATCTCACCACATAAAATTAGAATATGAAACATGGCTATGTGAACATTTTCTAAGTTGAGCTCACAGGAGGTTTAACCATACAGTAACCAACATTATATAGTAAAGAATGGAGCTCAACACAAGCAAATAATAAGACTTATTTAGAAGGTGAAAGTATGCCACAAAATAATTTATGTTGTGACAAAATGAATCTGACTGTATTATGAATATATCAAACAAATTTCCTAAAGGAGTCATGGGAGAATGATGAGATAAATAAGTATAAAATAGAAAGAGTAAATGGATACCAGGTAAGCATTGTACTGTAGTTGTTAAAATGCTCTCTCGTGGGTGTAGACATTAACAATTCTAATACCACTCTTCATGGAAAATGGAACTGAATAATTAAATAAATGGTTGGAAATCGGGAAAGCCAGGTTTCCCAAATTTTCAGTGGGAATTTATTGATAAGCCATAGAAGATAGTCATTTTATCTATGTGATAATGGGAATGAAACTGGGGATATTAATGGGAACTCATGTTTAATTTTGTATAAATAGTGATGATTAAATAAAATGGTATGCACTGATATGTCTGTATACAAGATATTTCTACGTCTCTAACAAAGCTGACTTTAAGCAATGATGGCTATAAGAAATGAGCACAATTAATCCCTAGGTGCAATACAACTTTCCAATTAAAAAAACTACTTCTGCAAAATATCGTACTAAGATTTGCCACTAAATATAGTAAGTACACAATAAAATTATTTTTCAAGAAATTAAAAACTTATTGAACCCAAGAACATACACTTACATATAAATACATATGTGTGCATGTACACAACCATGGATGATATCAAAGGGCAGCAGGAGAAAATAAAAATAAAAAAGACTACTGGATAATAACTCAAAGTCAAACATAAGTAATCATAAATCAATACTGGTAAATTTAAATTATTTGTGATGGTTATTCTTAATGCTCAAATTACAGGATCGAAAATCAATTATAAGACACAGCTGGGCATTTGTGACCTGCTTTTTCAGAAAGAATTAACTGAGCTGGGAAAGAACAACAGGTGATTCCATATAAAAACGAAATCTAAGGAAAAGACTGAGTCATCTGCTTCTTACTAAGTACCAACTGTTGTTGAGGCTGCTACAGATGCTAATAAAGATGCCATCTAACACTTCAGGGCGTTCTTCTCAGTATAATTTCTAGGATTTCAATGATTTGGGGCATGCAGAGATATTTCTTCTAAGTTTAAGACCCCTCTTTAGATTTTGGAGGCAATATATTTATCAATTTTATGTGTTATCCTAGCCCATAACTTCCAACTTTAAGTATGGTCCCAAACAGGTAAAGGTGTGTAACAGATCCAATTTAATGCACAAGATGTTTTGGTACTTGGGCCATGTGACCTGACAGACTCAATGTTGTTTGATATATCAAAGGCAGCTAAGAATACTGTGTGGAGCTTTGAGAAGACCCCATAATAAATTTTTATGAAGCCATGGAAATTTTGGAGAAAGGCTCTGTCATCTGCAGAGAATCACTTTCCATTTAAGAGACAACTTTTTGCCTGTTAGTTTGACTTAGTATACACTGGACATTTACAAATGAGCCACTGAGTTAGAATGTAATCTGAGACGCGATCATGACGTGGATGTCATTTAGCAATATTAAGTGATGACGTTGAACATGTGTAGCAGCATTCCACCATCTAATGGAGGATGGACTGTGTATGTATATATCTTGACTGTGTATATATGCATCAGGCTAAACATATTCTAAAGCCAGAAGTTAAATGAAAAAGTATCCAAATATCCATGGTTCCTGCCCCTGCTATAATGCCTTCTACCCCCAAGCATGCACCTATGGCGTAATGAACCCTATATTTCCTATTACTATTTTATGAGGAAGAGAAAAAAATGAAACCATTATTTATAGAGTTTCTTGCATGCTATAAAACCACCACCCAGAAGTCGATAAATACAACATTAGAGTTCCTTCCTGAGACAACCCAGAAAGGAAACAGTGAGAATGAAATATTTACAGGGAGCAGAACTTCAAACAGTTTATGTGGTTGTACATTTTCTCTTGAAGTAAAAGTTGGCATGTGGACAATTATGCACTGATTAATGGGCTATAACCAATGGTTTGGCTGCCCGTTTGGAGGCTTAGATGCAGCATAATTATAAATTTGGAAGAGAAAACTGCATATACCTATCCAAATAGTCAAAGAATGTGGAGATGCTTGTGTCCCCTGAAATTGGTTACCAAAGGTAACCTCAACAGAAGAGGACTTTAATATCAACTTAAGAGCAGCGAGTCTCTTTATCTGGCCATCCATGTACTTGAACTTGAACCCTTTCAATGGGATCATGAATAACTTGGCCAATGGAGCCATGTATGTCGTTAGGTGTGGTTCAAAACATGAATTTATGCTCATGAAGAGTGAGATGGCTATGATTGCTACTAAGTGCCAAGCCTTCCAGCACTGGAGACCAACACTGAAACTCCAATATGGCATCATTTCCTGGGATGACAATTGAATGAACTGATGTCAATATAACAATATTTGATAATTTTGATTATGGGAAGGACATTATCCTTACTGAAACAGGTAATTATTTTGGTTATAAACTTGACTTTCAAGCCTCTGCTAAAATTATGCTTGAATACTATCATGTTGTTACTAGACAGTGCATTGCATCTAAGGAAACCATTTTTTGCATCCATGTTTCCCTCCATCCTGAAGCAATTAACTTGAGAGAATGGTGAAACTGCTGTTTTTAAATATAATTACAAGGCAGGCAAGATGGTTCAATGAGTAGGTAACTGATGCCAAGATTATAATATATTTCAATATCTGGAGCCCACATGGTAGAAGGAGAGAATCAACTCCCGTACATTGTCCTCTGACCTCCACATGCACTCCATAGTCCACACCAGCACTCACACTTGCACTCGCACACGCGCACACACAACACACACACACACACACACACACACACAAATAAATAAATAAATAAATAAATAAAAATTTAAGATTATTAAATAAACAGATAAAGACACATTCACAGTATCAACCAGGTGTCAAGAGCTTAAAGAATTGTGGCCATTCTGATCAGAATGTCATATATGCCCTGAAGTAGTGTCTAGTATCTGGAATTATTTTTCTTATTCCCAAAATTCATAGGTTCAGGAATAATACTCACCACCATCACTACTAATGTGCCCTTGACCTTATGACTTGCTAGCTTGGAATCTTAGTTCTAGAGTAGTAAGAGTGCTTCTGCTAGGTGATTCATCAACCTGAAAGTTGGGGTTTCCATATCATCACTGTGCTCCTGATACTCTTAAACCAACAGGTTAATAAATGAGTTGGAGTTTTATAAGGGGTGGTAGATCTTACCGCAGGGGGGAATTTGAATTGTTTCTCAATAGAAGTAAGGAAGAGTGTATTTGGAGTGTAGGGAATTCTTTGCTTAGGGAATCTCTTAGTGTTACAAATCCTATAATAAAAGTCAATGAGAAATTACCCAATCAAGGCAGGATGATAAATGACCTAGACATTGCAGGAATGCAGGTATGAGCCATTCTTCCAGAAAGAGAACCTATTGATGTCTCTGTTTGAGGTTGCAGAAATGCAGAATTGAGAGTAGAAGTAGGTGGTTGTAAATACCAGCTAAGGACACATGACCAGTTATAGAAATGAGGAATAGCATGCCATGGGTGTTTCTGTCTTAATTTTTTAAGAATATGTTTGTCTTCTGTCATAACTGCATTTTGCTTCTTTTGGTTTTTTAAAGTCATGGCCTAATTTACCTCAGAATTTTCTACAGTTTTCTTTGTGGTTAATGCTGGGCTTTAACTCCTGATCCTTCTCCTCAGCCTTCCAATTGTTGGAATTACAAGTATGAGTCACACCACTGAGAAATTTCACAGGGCCCCATATCTAGATAAAGAGGTACAGAGAATCAATGGTTACTGACAGAAGGAGAAGTAGGTGTCTTCAGGAAACAAGTCTACTGATAGATTTTTCAATCCCACTTGTCAGCCTTCAACATATGGACATATAAGCAACATTAACTGGACACAGTAGGATGTGTGTGTGTGTGTGTGTGTGTGTGTGTGTGTGTGTGTGTGTGTGTATGTGTGCATAAAAACAATAATTAGAGAAGAAGACATCATGAATTGGAACTCAAGAGAGTGAGAGGTGGAAATTAAATAAATACTGTAAAATTTTAAATACATATGTAAATTCTCAAAAATAAGAAATTTAAATTAGAAATATGTTTGTTTACATGTCTATATATATTTGTCCATATATATTGAACAGCTTTTGTGCTTTCTTTCCTCTTTCATTCCTATACCATATAATGAAACATGATTCAGTTATTGCTAGAAATTATGTGCTATTCAATTTATATTACAATACCTGAATTATAAGATATTAAAAGATATTAAAAGCCTTTTTCATGGACCCTTTTGACCTATTCTTGGGGAAGAACAACTGCTTTTTCAATTGTCTATTGGGAGACTTATATCATATTAGGTGAAATTATCACACTATAATTAGCTTTACACTAAGTTCAGTTTGACATAAGGTTGGCTCTCAGAATGACAAGTGATAAATTGTTACAATCTTGATTGTCAACTTGATGTGTTCTGGAGTCAATTAGGAGTTGTACTTTTGTTTATGTATGATGCATTTCCAGGAAGAATTAACTGAGTAGAAAAGACTCTCCCTCAGAGTGGGTAGCATATTCCAACAGGTAGCTTAGATAAAAGAGGTCCAAGGGAAAATACTATGCCTCCCTGCCCCATCTCCTTTCCTGGTGAGCTACTCCATAACTAGTGCCACTGGGGCCATCCACAGCTGACATCAAGCTCCAGGTTCCACAGCCTTCCAAAGTAGATGAAAACAAGTGCCTCTCCAGAGGTCTCTCAGACTTCGGAATGGCATTTGTGCAGAAGGGCTACCATGTTTCAGCCTCTCCGTTGTACAGATGCCCTGATCTACTGAGACCTAGTGGTCTCCATTTATAATGCATGTGGATCCCATAAGTTCTCTTCCACTACTGGATGCTGCCTGATATATCATTTAAGGGGTTAATAAGTCAAAGCTATTTTGTCCTTTAACAGCAATATTATATTCTCATACTTGTTTTAGTTAATATTTGCTAGATTTTTATCCTTTGTATTATTTTTCATTTTTCTATTACAGAAGTATCCTATGCCAAACACTCAAAAAAATGTCTCTGCTGAAATTTCCACCCATTATGTTTTCCTCTCAAAGGTAATTATTGCCTAAAAGTAGCATTAATGTGCTAATGACATAAAGGTGATTTAAAAATCATTCATCCTTCTTTAGCTTTGTATTTGAAATCCATGTAAGCCTGGCTAATTTATCTTACATGTTTAAAGTTCTTTGGAATAATTGCAGACAACTAATTCATACATAAAGACATCTTTTGAAGAATAAAAATGTTAAACCATTTTTCACATTTATTCAATCAATATCCACTGTTTTGTCACAAAATTAAATTAAAGCATTAGTAGAACTTACACATCTCAACTTGTACATCTATTTACATATAGCTCAAAGTGAACTGCAAATTTGTCTGTGTGGAATGGGTTGAGATAAAAAAAAATATAAATCAACATCCTCAACCTGACTTCAATAGTTCACTATAGTTAAAATGATTCTTTCTATGACCTGATTAAAAACCATGTTCAGCCAATAATTTTATTAACATTTTAATGTTTCTATGAAACAGAAGCCATTGCCTGACAGTGCTCATGTAATACAGAAGGACAAGGTCTAATTCAGAGGATTTCTGTATAAACATCACAGCGTTGGAGAAAATAATGAGTCATAGGCAAAGACAAATTTGAAACAGAAATAAAAACATTTGTGAGCTAAGATCTAAAGAATATACTTACACTACCCCTCTAAGTCTATAAGAACACTGTAGAAGAGAAGGCAGAAAGACTGTAAGAGCCAAAAGATAGTGTGTAAGGCTGCAAAATACCATCAAGGCACAATGTCAGCCACTGCAAGCATGGATCATAGCATTCTGGTTATCTGCAATGAGCCAGTAAAAGATTGGCCCTGTCAACAGTCAGTCGTGGAAGAAGAAAGGCTTCATGGGACAGCAAACCTTAATGTTCAACTATTGGCAAACTGACAGATTCTGGGCAAGGGAAGTTACTGTCTTCAGAAAGCACTCCAGACTCCAATGGATACATCAAACCTATGGCACCAGTTAAATTTAGTCACAAAATAAAATACAAAGACTTGGATATGAAAAAGAGCTTTATAGGAAAACAAGTGGCATTGCTAGGGGTAGGAGGCAGTAAGGTATTGGAACAAAAGAACACATTATATACATGTATTAAATTATCAAAGAAGAAATTCAATCAATAAAAAATAGAAACGAGACTAAATTCTAAGCAAAAAAGAATAGCTTTAAAAGAACTGTAGGAAAACTGTGCTGATTTCGCAAAGAACATCTTCTCCTTGTCATTAAAGCCATCTGGAGTTCAAGAACATTTTACATTGTACAAGTAGTCAAGTTATCAAATTTAAAACCCATTGAACTAATTTCTGAAACAGAGAAAAAAATTGAACTATATTACTTATACTCCATTCAGCATGTCCTCACATCATGATGCCCTGCCAGACGATAAAGTGGTCTCAGACATTTATTCCAATACTTTCATATGCAGGCAACCTCTCCATTCATTATTATTAAATTTTTATTTGGGCATGTGTAAAGCAAATGATAATGTGTATGTTTTATTTATAAGAAACACAGATGCAGATGAGACCTATTAGGTGTTTGTAATCATGTCTGTGTTTGCACATTTGTGTGTGGATACTAGGGGTTAATGCTAATGATAAAGCTACAGCCCCAATTATGGAAGCTGTAGCATATTGTAGGCATCTACAAAAAGCAATGAAAACATAAATTCTCCTAATATTTGTTTTGAAACATAAGGTTCATTTTGAAAATATTTGTGCTTGGCATTAACACTCATTGTGCATATATTTTAACCCTACAACTATATTAACTTTTCTGTTAATCAAGCTACCTCTAGTCCCAATTCAGTTAACTCAAGTCTGACACCAGATGTCACCACTAGTCCTACTTCATTTACCTGAAGTCCAACACCAGCAGTCACCTCAAGTCCCACTTGAATCACTTCAATTCCAACACCAGATGTCACCTGAAGTCTAACACCAGCAGTCACCTCAACTCAAACACCAGCAGTCACCTCAAGTCCCACTTGCGTCATCTCAAGTCCAACACCAGCTGTCACTTCAAATCCAACACCAGCAGTCACCTCAAGTCCATCATCAGCTGTCACCTCAACGTCAATGCCAGTGGTCACTTCATGGTGGAGTAGATGAGAGTCCATCCCAGAGTAAGGAGAATACACCACCAGAAGATCCTACCAGCATCCTGCCTGAAGCCCACATTTATACCAACAAAGTGATGCCTTCATTTCAACTCTGCCTGTACCCCAACAGGCACCTGAAGGACTCCAAGTATCCCCCGAGGGCCATAAGATGGTCCATTTTTGTTGTTGCCAGGACTCTGCCATATACTGGCTCCGGCCCATCTTGAGGTCTCAAAACACCTCTCATACTTCCCGTTAAAGAAGGTTAAAAAAAGGGAAGACCCACCAGGCATTGGTGGCACACACCTTTAATTCCAGCACTCGGGAGGCAGTGGATCTCTGTGAGTTCGAGACCAGCATTGTCTACAAGAGCTAGTTCAAGGACAGCCTCCAAAGCCACAGAGAAACCCTGTCTCGAAAAACCATGAAAAA